>NC_090968.1:1265946-1865946 GCF_040807025.1 Struthio camelus | reverse complement strand
CTGCCCATATGCTTGCACATCTGCCTCTGCGCCTTTGGGAACAGAGCTTGAAATCCTGCCACGGGCTACTGTGTGTGGGCAGCCTTTCCTGCTCTGGTTTCATCTTTCAGTTCTGGTGGGCTGTGGTGCCAGTCCTGGTGCTGGCATGTGTGTGCATAGTGCAAGGGGGAAAGAAGCCGCCAGATGGATTTTCCCTAGGCTATTTGAGGCTATACAGGAAAAAGTGCTGGTGGGGATGCACCCTGCTCACCAAGGTGAGAGTTGCTAGAAGGGTCAACTAGAGGGCTGCCATGCAGGCTGCCCATCCGGGCAAGACATGGCACTTTATTAGGGCCTGACCGGCCTCAGCCTGGCTTCCTCATTGCTGAAACAGCAGCCTGAGCAAAAGGCCAAGGGCCAAAGCATCCCCAGAAGCTGTTGTGTGTCAAGCCAGCCTCACGGGCGCAGGCAGGCTGGGAGAGGCAGGCTGGCCTGTGAGTACCCTGGCTTCTGCTATTTGGTCACCCGCCTGTGAGACGAACCCTGACCATCTCGTGTCAAGAAGATGGCATGTCCCAGTGTGTCGAGCAGGCAAAGGCGTCCGAGCCTGGAGACGGCGTGTGAATCAAGCAGACGTTGTGAACTCGTGATGGCCACTGTGCCCCGCCATGGTCTTTGCACTTGGCAGTGTCCCTGAAAGCGGAGCCCAGGTCCTTGCCCTTCAGCTCATGCACCACTTTGGCCAGCACCAGCGTGCTCTTGCTGACTATCTCCAGACAGGGGATGTCCTCCAGGCCCCTCATCAGCACCACCACAATCACCCCCTTTTACTTCCTCAGCCGCAAGGCCGAAGACACACAGGAGCTTCTCATTACCTGGGCCTCCCCTTCCTTCTCTTCAGCAGCCCAGGCCCGGGGCCCTGCAGCGCCAGGTGCCACTGCCCTCCCCACCGCCGCCCGAGGCCGGTCCCCCGCAGACCCGCACGTCACAGCTCCGAGCTCTCTGCTCTCTCCACACGCGGCCTCGCGGGCGGCTCCGGCTCCTGCCCTCACCCCAGCAGCGTGAGGCCGGCCCCGGGGCAGTGGGAGTTGTCCTCCAGCGGAGCCTCCGCCAGGAAAGGCTGCTGCCGCTGGGCCCCGCTCTGCTGGGCTCCCCTGTGGGAGTCACTGGAAGGGAACTGGCCCCCGAAACCTGAGCTGGGCGCGGGAGCTGTTTGCCACCCTCCGGGGGAAACGGAGTGGTGCTTTCAGCCAGTGTTGTAGCGCGACAGGGGCAGAAAGGTCTGGAGCTGTGAGAGCTCCCATCCCCATAACAGTTTCCTTTCAAGGTATTTTGACGCTACATGGGGTATCTGATTTAGCAGAGCGATATAGCAATAGTCTGAAATCACAAACTCTAGCAGTTGCATTATACAGTTCCATCACAACACCAATGTGATCCCCATTACCCATTACTATCATGGGCTCACTGTCACAACGCTGGGCCTCCCCAGTTGCCAGGAAGGAATATATGGGTTGAAGCCAGCTCAAGCCCATTGCTCTCCCTTGCATGGAGAACATTTGCAAACCCTTTACAGGTTAGGGCCTCTTCTAAAAGTCCCCAGGCATTCAGCACTAAATCAGAGTCAGTCTCTCATATGACTGTTTATTTCTGCTCGAGCAATAAGGAAGATCGCAACCCTGGACTTCAGGAGAGCTAACTTCGGCCTCTCCAGGGACCTACTTGGAGGAATCTCATGGGCTAGGGCCCTAGAAGGAAGGGGGGGTCCAGGAAAGCTGGTTAATATTCAAGCATCACTTCCTCTAGGCTCAAGAGCAGT
Source organism: Struthio camelus (assembly GCF_040807025.1). NCBI lineage: Eukaryota > Metazoa > Chordata > Aves > Struthioniformes > Struthionidae > Struthio > Struthio camelus. The sequence goes on along the minus strand of NC_090968.1, from coordinate 1,864,148 downwards.
GTATCCCTCTGAGTAAGACATCCAGCAAAGTAGGCGGGAGGCCTGCATGCAGGAGCAAAGGACTCCGGGCAAAACTCCCACAGAAGAAGGAAGTCTACAGAATGAGGAAAAGGGCACAGGCCACTTGGGAGGAATATAGGGATATTGTCAGAGTAGGCAGGGATGCAACAAGGAAGGCTAAGGCCCAGTTGGAATTAAATCTGGCAAGGGATGTCAAGGATAACAAGAAGGGCTTCTTCAAACACATCATTAGCAAAAGGAAGACTAGGGAAATGTGGGCCCGCTGCTGAATGGGATGGGTGCCCTGGTGACGAAGGATACAGAGAAGGCAGAGTTATTGAATGCCTTCTTTGCTTCTGTCTTTACTGCTAAGGCCAGCCCTGGGGAATTCCAGACCTTGGAAACAAGAGAGGAAGGCTGGAGAAAGGAAGACTCTCCCTTGGTCGAGGAGGATCGGGTTAGAGATCATTTGGGCAAACGTGACATCCACAAATCCATGGGCCCCGAGGGGATGCACCCACGAGTGCTGAGGGAGCTGGCGGATGTTATCGCTAGGCCACTCTCCATCATCTTTGAAAGGTCCTGGAGAGCAGGAAAGGTGCCTGAGGCCTGGAAGAAAGCCAATGTCACGTCAGTCTTCCAAAAGGGCAAGAAGGAGGAGCCAGGAAACTACAGGCCTGTCAGCCTCTCCTCCATCCCCGCAAAGGTGATGGGACAGCTCATCCTGGAGGTCCTCACTAAGCATGTGGAGGACAAGAAGGTGATCAGGAGTAGTCAGCACAGAGTCACCAAAGGGAAGTCATGCTTGACCAATCGGATAGCCTTCTCTGATGGAATGTCTGGCTGGGTAGATGAGGGCAGAGCAGTGGATGTGGTCTCCCTGGACTTCAGCAAGGCTTTGGACACTGCCTCCCATCACATCCTCATAGGCAAGCTCCGGAAGTGTGGGTTGGATGAGTGGATGGGGAGGTGGCTTGAGAGCTGGCTAGATGGCAGAGCTCAGAGGGTTGTGGTCAGTGGCGCAGAGTCTAGTTGGAGGCCTGTAGCTAGCGGTGTCCCCCAGGGGTCAATACTGGGCCCAGTCTTGTTCAATGTATTCCTCAGTGATTTGGATGAAGGAACAGAGTGCACCCTCAGCAAGTTTGCTGATAGTCCCAAACTGGGAGGAGTGGCTGGTACACCAGAAGACTGTGCTGCCATTGAGAGGGACTTGGAGGAATAACCCCATGCAGCAGTACAGGCTGGGGGCTCACCTGCTGGAAAGCAGCTCTGCAGAGAAGGACCTGGGAGTGCTGGTGGATAACAAGTTAAACATAAGCCAGCAGTGTGGCCTTGTGGCCAAGAAGGCCAATGGGATCCTAGGGTGCATTAGGCAGAGTGTTGCCAGCAGATCAAGGGCAGTGATCCTGCCCCTCTCCTCAGCCCTGGCGAGGCCTCACCTGGAGTACTGTGTCCAATTGTGGGCTCCCCAGTGCAAGAGAGACATGGCACTGCTGGAGAGAGTCCAGCAGAGGGCTACAAAGATGATGAGGGGACTGGAGCATCTCTCCTCTGAAGAAAGGCTGCGAGAGCTGGGCCTGTTCAGTCTGGAGAAGAGAAGACTGAGAGATGATCTCATCAATGTTTACAAGTATCTGAAGGGAGGGTGTCAAGAGGATGAGGCCAGACTCTTCTCCATGGTGCCCAGCAACAGGACAAGAGGCAATGGGCACAAACCGAACCACAGGGAGTTCCATCTGAACATGAGAAAAAACTTCTTTACTCTCAGGGTGTCCAAGTCCTGGAACAGGTTGCCCAGAGAGGTAGTGGAGTCTCCTTCACTGGAGATATTCAAAGCCCACCTGGACGCCTCCTGCTGGGCCTGCGCCTCCCACAGTAGTCATCAGTTTTGAGGCTGACCAAAGCATCTCTGTCCATGGCCACACTTTGTGAAGGGAGGTGATTGCTTTCCAGGACATGAGGGGAAATCGCTCTGCTCTCCTCCTGACTGTGCATCTCCATGGCAGTGACCTTATGAGTCCCCAGATGACACGAGCTGAGGTCACAGTGGGATGTGCTACATCACAGGGAGGTCTCTGCGGTGCCACAGCACTACCCTCACTTCCCTGCCTGGGCCTGGGCACTGCTGGGCACTGCTCGTGCTCCCCACCACTGCACTTTGGAAGGAGCACGGCCATGCGGCAGCAGGGCCATGTTGGGACCCCTCGCCAACAGGCAGTGGAGCAGGAACACGTTGGAGAGGAGTTTTCAGGGACTAGACAGGAAGAAGATCCCTTTTCCCGGATGGACAGGCGAGCCGAGGAGAGAGCAAGCGAGATGGAGGGCTGCTGGACGGAGACCATCAGCCCGCAGCGCAGTTTAGCATTCCCAGTGCTCCTGCAGCTCTATACCAACGGTAAGGGCTTCAGGAGCTCCTTGGCGAGGTGTCGCCCAGGGACTGTTAGGTGTTCAAACTGCTGTGGGTCGCGGGCTGCGAGGGTGGCTGGCCAGGGTGGGGGATGCCTCAAGAGCCCTGCCTGCCTGAGGGTGCCATCTGGCTGGGGCAAGCATGTAGCAGCCAGGATGGCTGGGATTTGGGGCTGAGGCTGCCCTGAGCCGCAAGGCTCCTTTGGGTCTGGCTCCATCCCTTTGTGGCAGGAGGCAACGCAGGTGCAGGTTTCCTTGGGAGGGGGACCCCCCCCCCTTTGGGGTCTGGCTCTGGCAGGAAAGGGGGCCTGTTTCCCAGGGGCTGGGGTGTGCTGTGCTGCAGGGCCTGTGGGGCTCTCAAGAGCCTGCTGGAAAACCCCATGTTGGGCATGGATCTTTCCCCTTGTAAACAACCCAAGTCGTCTACTGGTTTGGGAGAACCTCTTTTCCTTGCCCATGGCACCTCTTTTGCCTCCAGCTTGGCAGAGCATGTTGGGGGCTCAGGCATGCCCCCTTCAGATGGCCACAGCCCTTGTGCCAAACCCTTTGCATGTGCTGCGTCCCACCCGGGACTGCCCTGGCCTTCTACAAGAAGAGTAAGGCCAGTAGTGTGAACATGGGGCAAAGCCCAGCTCTGCAGCCGTGGCGGTGGCTTTTGGGAGGGTTTGCATGCACCTTTATGTGTCCCTCCCTGGGACAGGAGCTTGCTGAGAGCTTGGGAGCTGGCTGGTGTGGGGCCTGACACATCCTTCCTTGCCTTGCTTTCCAGAGATTGTCGCTATATGGGACGCTGTGTCGGAATACATCCTGGAGCAGCTGATGCGGGACAAGGTAGACTGGCATGCCAGTGCCCCACATCTGGGGGCTTTAGTCTCCTGGAGAGCCTTGGGTCCTGGGGAGCAATCCTTTGCCCAGCACCTCAGAAGCATGCGTGCGCCGCAGAGCAGCTTCTTGGGCAGCCAGGACAGGGTTGCCAGGCAGATCTAGTCGGAGAAAGCATTTGGCACACACCAGGCTTGTTCTCTTGCCCCGGGCCAGAGTGGAAAGAGCAAGCAGGGAGAGGGGGGAGTTTTCCTGGGAGTGTGCCAAGGCTGGCAGAAAGCCCGGGGATCTTCTCTAGCTGAGGGAGGTTAGCTATTATTTCCAAGACGATGTGGAGCAAAGGTGGAGAATGTAGCTCTTCTGCAAAGCTTTGCAAGTGCCCCTTCTAGCCCCATTGTGCCTCAGGAGTGGGGAGGGCACAGAGCACGGTGCCCACGTTGTGACCAGTCTCGCTCTTTCCCTCTCCCGAAGACTTCTTCAGGGGCCTTTTTGTCTTTCCTGTGTGCAGGGTGTCCTGATAGAAGGGCTCGGCACCTTCTTTACAGTCCAGGAACAATTCTGCCTGCACAATGGCAAGGTGCTGGCAGTTCAAAGACCCGTCTTCCAGCTGGGCACAGCCGTGGACTTTGTGTTTGGGCTGAAGCGCCCCAGAGTGACTCTTCCTGGTGAGAAGGTTCCTCCAAAGGTTGGGGGACAGCTTCGGCTCCCCCAGAACAAATCTCTGCCCAAAGAGCTCTTTCTAGAAACTACCTCTTTGGTAATATTGTTTAATAAAGCATGCATGAAGTTGGTCTCTCTCGGAGCCACCCAAACACCTGGCTCCACCGTGACCACCTTTCTTCATGGCCCAGCAATGGAAACTGGGCCTGCTGTGGCAGTGACAATGTTGCCCTGCCTTGCAGACCATGTCAAGATCAAACGCCTGGACTACCAGCGGTTGTCATGGGACACTGGCTTCCCCCTGCATGTGGTGGAGGGCTGCGTGCAGGAGACCATCCTCCTGTTCTCTTCCCACCTGCTGAACAAGGAGCACGTCACCTTTGCCTTCAAGAACATTGGCGTTCTGGCCTGCAAAGAAGACAAAGCGTGCATGCAGTTCTGTGCCTTCTGCGTTCACAGGCTGGAGAGCAAGGCAGGCTTTTTTGCAGCCCTTCACAGTGTGAGTTGCTCAGCTTTCCAGGGGGACTTGGATTTCTTTGGGAATCCTCTCAAAGGACGAGCAAGCTGATCTCTGTTGGCTCACCCGCATGTGGCGGGCTAATCCAATGCTTTCCCCAGGGCTTGCCCCCACTCACTTCTCCACTAGCAAAGAGATCCTCTGCTGAGAAGCTTGATTCTTGCCCCTCCAAAAAGCCTGGCAGCATTCTTGCCCCGTCTTAATCCTTTGCTGGGCAGCTCCTCTGCAGCAGAGCTCAGGGCTACGCTGCATGGAAGAGGCTTTCGAAGAGGAGTGTTGGAGAGGCAGGTTCCTCTTTTAGCAGGGTCAAGTCTGCTGCTTTTGGAGAGAGGGGAGGGGGCAAAGAGAAAACTGCCTTGTAAACCTCCCAACCCATCTGCCTTGCATTGCAGAGACCATGGCCGATGGATGCAGGCAGCTCTGCTGGAGAAACTGCCACTGCAGGCAACCAGTCCAGCCCTGCCCACGTGTTCCCCAGGTAAGCCCGCTTCCTCTGCAGCCCTTGACCAAGCCAGCAGCAGGTTTCCCAGCTCGTGCTTGGCAGTGCCCACTGCTGGGGCTCAACGCTCAGCATAGAGTTGGGAGAAATTCCCACAATGACCGCTTCCTGCTTAACTAACACTGAGTTTGGCCTACATGTGCCACCTGGCGTGACCAGCAATGGTAACTGCATTTCCCATGCCCGGTCTGCCGTCCTTGCCATCAGAGAGAACCGACTGCACACAGCGAGGAATTGAGGCTACATTGTGTGCCTTTTGGGGGAGACTGCCAAAACCAGCCATGCCTGGGCTCAAAGGAGAAGGCATGTGAGGGCTCCAAGGACAGCGAGGAGGATTAGTGCCAGCAAGCTGCAAGGGCATCTGGTGGCCTTTCCTCCAACCACTGTTGTCATTTGTCTGCCAGGTTTCAGCTCACCGTGGAAGGCAAACCAAAGGGAAAGGCTGCCTACCGATGGTGCCGCTGGGAGATAAAGGCCATACGAGAGCTGGGCAGCAGCAGAAGCAGCCAAGGTAAGGAGGGAAGGGCTCCCTCGTGAGCAGGTCGTGCCCCCACTGCCCATCCTTCCCACCTGCTGACTTCAGCCAGGTACAAATGCACTCCCCAAGAGGCTGCTCTGAAGAGCATTCGCCTTTGCTACTTGCAGAGGGGCGTCCTGGCAAGCTCCTGCAGAGCTGGCAGGAGCTTCCGGAGCCCATGCTGCCAAGCTCAGGGGCAAGCACCAGGCGGCAAGACACGGAGAAGGAGACTCCTGCCAGGTGAGACCCTTGGGGAAAGGCATAAGGGGAACCCTTGTAACCCTGCAGCAGAGACGTCCCTTTGGCCCCACCAGCCCCAGGCACTTGGCAAGCTTTTGCTGGCCCAGCAAAGGCTGGGATGAGCTCTGGAGCCCCTGGAGGGGCACTTGCTGATCACATCTGAGGGTACCCAGCAGGGACGGAAGGGAGGGCACATCAGCATAATCTTCCAGGGGTGTTGTGCAGGCCGCTCTGTTGCTTCTCCAGGCTGTCTAGTTGACATGGCCCAGCAAAGGCTCCTCAAAGCATCAGGGCCCCGAGAGTGGCCACCCTCCACCTTGCCGTGGGAAATGGCCCCATCTGCCCTGCTTCTTCTGCCAGCCTGGGAAGCACTGACACCAGATGAGGACGCTTCTTTGAGCCTCTTCTTTCCTCTAAAATCCCATCTTGGTGGCAGGCACCAGAGAGTGCCAGGAAGAGGGAAATGGCAGGATTGCTTTTCTTAACTAAACCCTTGTGCCTTCTTTTATGCTGGCTCCCCAGGAAGAATCTCTTCTCCAGCTGTAAACGTAGTGCATGATGGACCACTACAGATAGGGATAGGCCCCACCTGGCCATTGCTTTAACTTCAAGTTAAAGCAGCAGCCAGGCAGGCCATAGCTGTATCGGTAGGAGCCTGTCGCTGCAAAAGACTCTGCTCCTCTCCTTGGAGCCCATGAAGAGGGGCCTAGACAGGGGCCTCCTGTGCATTGATGAAGCCACCTTGTGCTATAGCTGAGTGTTGTAGCTTCCGGGCATCTCTATCTCCACTGATGTGAACACGATTAGTGAAATACAGCTGAATCTTTTGCAGAACTGCCTTCCGCTGCAGAGGCAGGGGCACAGCTTGGGAGCACGGCACGGAGAACAACCTCCCCCTGTACTCATGCAGACTCCTCCTGGTGTCTATTTGTAGTCTGCTCCCACCATGTCCAGGCAGCTCCCCCAGGACAAAGGAGACTGGCAAGCAGAAAGCAGCTCCTCCAGCCCACTCCACAGCTGCACTCACTATTCCCCAAGACTGTAGGAGACTCTTGCAGGTACATGCCATGAGTTGCTCTAATGACTGTGCTGTTGGAAACTGTGCAGAAGCCGCCTTGTGCGCATAGCAGTTCTGCAAGGATCCCTTAAGAGGTGTTCCTTTTAGCCTTTTTCATACTTCCTTTGGATCTTCCTGCTGCACAGGAGTTCTGCTCTACCTTCCCAGGGTGTTCTTCCCCGCTGTCCTCTCAGGAAGCACACAGGGACGCTTCCCTGGGGCATTGTTTGTTCATGCAGCAGGAACTGCTACGTTTGGAGGCTGTGGGAAATGGACAGGTCTTTTCCAGAGCACTGATAGGTGAGCTCAGTGGTCCTCACAGAGCGCTGAATTGGGTGTGTAAGCAACTGAGGGCCTGGCATGACTTGAGACCTCCTAAGCTTTTAGGAGGCAAACTCTGCTGACAGACCAGCTGACGAGAGAGCCAGGAGTGAGGGTAAGATGTGCAGAAAGCCCTGCCGGGAGCTCAGACTGATGCTGCATGCTGTGGCGTTTCTGTGGTCCTCCAGGAAACCTATGAGCTGTCGGCACAGTGGGACCAAAGGCAGAGCCTGTGGTCCTTGTACAGAGAGCGGCACGAACAAGCGGAGGCAGAATGGGCCACATGGGAAACCTGGTCTGCAGGGGAGGATCAAGAGCCGGCCCAGGTACTGGCAGCATTTGACACCCTTCCAAACAACAACAGTCATCGCCGCCAGGGAGCCGAGGGCAGAAGGTCTCCAGGCCGTGGGGGCAGTGTGGATGCACAGTTGACAAGCAACTTTACAACTACAGAGGTACTAATTGCCCCCTGTGCTCTTATGACTGCCACCCAGCTCGTACTGAAGTACAATTGGATCTGCCTTCCCTCACCAGCACTTAGCATTTCGGGTGCCAGTCGTTCCCTCCTTACTTCGCACACCCTCTCCAAGGCTTTTGGGCATAGACTGATGGAGAGGCTGGTGGGGTTTCCAAGGGTGTCAGCATGAGCTTGGGTGTGCCGGTCAGCCTCACTGCCATCTGTACACATCCACACTCCCACTGTTGGCAGATACCTCTGCTGGAGTTTCCCCCGGCCCTCCTTTTTCCTTTGCAATCCTCAGGCCTCCTTTTCTCTACTTCCAGAAACACCTTTTCACCATTGCTCTACCTCTCTTGCTCCACCCAGACTCCTCCCAAACAAGCAGCGTACACCTCTTTGCTTCATCCTCATTGGTGCCAATTCTGCTGCAGTAGAATCAGGATGCAGATGCCGCAGAAACCTCTGTTCTCACCTCCCTCCAAAATGCATTGCCTGGGTTTTTTCTTGGCCTAGCAGGTCACCCCTGAGAAAAATCTCAAGCCCAGGCAAGATTCTTCCAACGTGCTGCCCACAATTGACAGGAAGACAAGTGCACCTGAGAGCAGAGGACAGCCGGTAGGAGCTTTAGGGGAATGAAAGCCAATCTCTTTGTGAAACCTGCAGGGTGGTTTCTCATTAGTGCTGTAACAGCCAAAGAACAAGCATCAAAGGGCTCTCCTCCTCCAGAGAAGTCACGGGGTTAGTAAATCCCCATGGCTGGGCTGCCAAATGTTGGGAAAACAGCTAGTGGGGCAGGGGGCCCTGAAGCTTAGGGTAAAACCTGAGGCCAGAAGGGTTTGGATGGCCTGGTGTGCCCTGCCAAACCCAGGCAAGAGCTCCTGCTCTGCAAAGGGCAATTACCTCCTCCCCGTAGAGGATGCTCTCAGTGATGGCCGAAGGAAAGCGCAGGGCCGGCTGGGAACGGCAGTGAAGGCCTGGTCACAACCTGACGTTCCCCTGTGGGCCTGGGGTGGGGAGTCTGCAGGTTCCAGCTCCTGCTGCAGGGTCTCTTCCTCTGGGAAACAGCTCCTGCCCTTGCCATCTTGTTTGCAGACAGTCTCTCCTCCTCGGCAGGAGTTCAGCGGTGAAGAGACTTGGGCTCCCCGTCCTCTAGCCCAGCCCAGGAGAAAGGAGCAGCAGAAGAGGTGGCAAAGGCCTGAAAAGCCTCCTCCAGTGGAGGAGAAGAAAGTAGCAGCCAAGCTGGAGAGAATCCAGCCTGAGTAAGTGTGCACCGGCTCCAGCTCCAGCTCCAGCTCCAGCTCCAGCCCCAGCCAGGGGCAGTCGAGTGGCCGTGAGGCTGCCAAGGTGTTACAGATCCAAATGCCTGAGGCCTGGAGTTACACACAACACCCTCTGCTTTCTCGTGGCATGGGAATGACGTGGGTTACTCTGCCTCCTGCCAGGGGCCTTTCTGCAGCCCACAGCTAAGCCCTAAAGCTCACGCCAGGTTGAAAGGGGCTGGGGGTGCACACAGGAGTGGCTGAGTGCAGGGGCTGGAGCAGGGGAGAGGCAGGGAGGGGCCCAGGTAGCCAGTGAGAGATGTTTGCCCTGTTGTTGCAGCCACCTTTCTCCTCGAGCAGCCCAGATTCTGAAAAGGCTAGAGCCCTACAAAACCCAGCGGGAAACCTTCAAGCATGTTGCTGAGAGGAAGAGACAGCAGCAAGAGGAGCAGAAGCGGTTGCCCTGGTAAAAATCTCCAAAGAGGCAGGGTGCTTCCCCCTGCTGCAATGCCTATCCTTGCCCTGGTGGCAGCCCCAGGCCAAAGGGGATCTTTCTCCGACTCTGCCTCCAGAGACAGAGGCAGGTTGTTACCTCTCTCCTTGAACTGGATGGCCCTGAAATCCATGGGGGAGGTGTTGGGCACACAACAGCTGTTCAAGATGGGACATAAAAGTGCTGGCTGAGGACAAAAGGATGCCTCTGACGTTTGGCTCTGCCTTTGCCAAACGAGGCAGTCTGTCCTTGCTCTGCAGAGCACAGACACCAGAGGTGCCTTGCCCTGAGGGTGAATCCCTGTTCAGGCCAAGGTCTCTGCCTCACCTGACTCAGCCCCAGGCCGATTAGCTGCACATGGGACCAGCTCATGGCCTTGGGCACAAGGGGCCTCTCTCACATCACAGAGACCTTGGAACTGTACCCGAAGCAGAGGCCACAATATTTGGCTGATTGAGGCCTGCAGTCTTTCTCTGCCTTCTCCCTGTTCGTACAACTGTCCCTCTTTCTGTTTAACTCTCTAGCACTAGGAGAAGATGCTGGTATGGCTCCACAGGGGCCAGTGCTATGATCGGTGGCTGTGCAAAAGACAAATGACCAACAAGAGCAAGGCCAAAGGCAGGTCCTCAGCAGCTGTGTTGGAAAGTGCCTGGCCCTAAAGCTTGGCCAGCCCCAATGCTCAGCACCTCCATGGCTGAGTGGAGGCATGTTCGCTCCTGCTGGGAGCTCCTGCTAGTGCTGTCAGGGCCATCCCCTTTGTAGCAGCAGGGTTGCTAGCAGAGGGCATGGGGGTGGCTTTCCAAATGCAACAGGCCACCTAGAAGTGCCAAATAAAGAGCAGTGCTGCTGTTCCCAGCTGCAAAGAGCAACCTGCGCCTGGGGATGGATTTGTCTGTGTGGATTATCGAAAGCCCATGTGTGATCCCAGGACTCTTTGTAGCAGCAGAAGGCAATAATGTCCATATAGGCCCCCACCTGCACATCTTAACACACAGTACAACACGCACACTGAATGCGTTTCTCTCACAACCCCTGTCACCATGCACACACACGACCACAGCACACAAACATCTCCCCCAGACAATACATCCTTCCTATAGCAGGCTTGGGCACTGAGCCAAGGTGATGCCATGCCTGGGATTCTTTTGCGTGTTCACCAACTTAAGGTGAACTGTAACCCAGCAAGGACTCTGCATGGCTGCCCATTGTAAGTATTTATTGCTCACTCCTGCATTGCAATCTTGCAGCCCAATTCACTATAGCCAAACACTCAAATCTAATTCTGCACATGCTTTGGGTTTGCAACCAACTTGCTCTCTTAGGGATCCCAACCCCTCGATGCCCCAGCAGTCACGGAGGAGTGGCGGTGCGGGCGCCCCCTTCTCACTGGCTGGGGTTCTGGGGCCAGCCCAGCTGTCCAGAGCAGGGTCCACACCATGTGGGACGGCATTAATCTTTCACAGTTCCCCCCGTTGTTCCACCTGAAGGTAGCAGCTCAAAACAATCACCAGCCCAATCATCTTTTTATCCAAGCGGAATTCATTTCTTCCCTACAATTCCCTTGTTTTCCCTTCTTATCACTAATTTTCCCACTGTTCTACCAGAGGTGAGAGGTTTCTGCAGCGCCATCTCATTTCTTATCACTCACTGCTGCCCCATGGCACTGCCCAACAGCTCTGCCCAGTGGTTCTGCCCCACAGCTCTGCACAAGGACTCTGTTCAACAGCTCTGCGTAGAGTTTAGGAGTTTAGCAGTTCATCCCAGCAACAAGCACATAGGAAAACACTAGGTGTCTATGAGGAGAGAAAGAGCAGGACTTGAAACTTCGGGCACTTTCCCTCTCTCAGCACTAGGGCTCAAGCCCACGTTTCCTGCCGTGGGGCAGGCGTGCTGCTCCGTGCACTGGGGCTGTGACCCCAGCTCCAGCAGCCCCCGTGCCCTGCCCCAGCAGGGCCCAGCGAGTCCCTGCCCAAAAACTAACAGCGTTGCTCGCTGTTGCTGCACCCACAGCTAACCCGTGGCAGCACAAGTCACACCTGGATGGCCAGACCTGGCGTTTCAGCCATGCCAGCCAAAAGTGCTCCCGGCCTCGCCAAAAAGCACAGGGCACTGGCAGCACAACTTCCCCACCTCGCGGCAGCTGCAGGGCAAGTGCAGACGCCTGCTCTCACCAGCACCTCGAGCAAAGGGGAATGGTTTTCCAAACAGCCCTGCAGGGAAAGGCCAGGACGAGAGAGTTCCCTCAGGGCTGACCCACCCTGGAGCTCAGATTTAACTGGACTCCTGCTCTTTTGAGCCTGGCGCCCTTTCCCGTGGGGACAGCAGGCTACAGCTGCTGCCTCCACAGCACAGCATCCTGCGCCTATTGCACAAGCCCAAAAACAGACCCCCACCAACCACCTCGGTCATGGGGCCTTGCAGATGCTCCCAGGATCAGCATGTCTCCAGCAGGCAGCAGGGGATCCCCGCCAGGCTCACCGGCCTGGATGAACTGGGCACTACCAACCCGCTGGAAATGGGCTGCTTAGGGCCCCAGAGACACCCAAAATGCTCCCCAAAATGGCCTGCCTAACAGCAACCAGAAGGCAACAGCAGGCAAGACAGGCCAAGATTTAGCACCACTCCAAGATCACTAACAAACAGAGCCACCGTCACGCACTAAACAGTGTTGCCCTCCTCAGACACAGCCCTGGGCACGGGCAGCGAGCCCCTGCCACGGATGCCCCAGAGCTCACAAGGTTGTTGCAGGAACCACAGCACTGGCCATGACATCTCCATCCTGCTCTCCTGGCTGTCCCCGACATCAGCCACACAGGGAATTTCACTGACAGCTCGATGCTGGTGGCTGCAGAGCCATCCACCCGCAGCAGCAGGCACCAACAATCGTGCCCCCAAGGGTTTCCCTGATGGTAGCAAAGGTAGCATTGGGGGAACCCAGAGGAGCTCACCAGAGCACCCGTCTCTCAGCACGGGGACACCTCACGCTGCAACATGGGGGTGGGAGCCAGACCTCCTCCATCATGGCATGAGACATAACAAATGTCAATTGCTGCTCACAAACTGATCCTTTACCTCTTCCTTAAGCCTAACCTCATGGTTAGTGTTGCAGCTCTGCAGACTGAGGAAGACCAAATGAGCAGGCCTGTCACATCCCGCGGGAAGGTAAAACACACCCTCATCCCCCCCAGGCCTGCAGCCCTTCCTTCAGCATGCAGCCCCACACCCAGTCCTTGCTCCACGCTGCTCCCAGGCCCAAGCAAGCAGCACGTCTCCTCCGCCCACAGCCCAGGCACTGTGCCGCAGGCTCGACTGCTGGGCTCAGCTGTGCCAGGCCTCCAAAGTCCAAAGGCATAAGCTAGGACTTTGCTGTTGCTGAAAGCACTGCCTTACCTGGCCACAGCTCTGATGAGAAAACAAGACTGGAGAGCCCCCAGCTTCCCCTAGCAAACCTCCCCTGCTATTAACTGCAGGGACACCAAAGCAAGATGGAGAATCTGGTGCCAGCTGCCCAGAGCCTGGAAAAGGCAAGAGGGGAAAAGGTGTGAGGGAGATTTGGGGAGATTCTTCTTATCCACAGAATACAAGTGGTTTTCCATAACGTACATGTTACCCACACCTGCTAGCCTAACAGTCTGAAAACAGGAGAGCAAGAAGGGAACAAAAAGAGGATTTTCACACACACAGTTACTAAGGGATGACTTGTCAGGGCACACTAAGGGTGCTCTGGGGCCTCTCCACCCCTGATCTCCAAAGGGGCAAGATGGGGCACTTTGCAGTAGAACCTTGCACTCTCAAATCCTCTTCTCTTCCTCCTCTTCACCTCCCAGCAGCTGAGGGATGATGTGCAAACATGGAAAAGGGGGACAACACCCTCCACAGGGCACCAGGATCTCTGTTGCGGCTTTCAACTCCGCCATGAGGGGCTTGAGAAGGCTGCAGAGACGAAACCCCACACTCTGCTTCTCCAGCTGGACTTTGCTTTTTCTCTCCATTGAGGAAGAGCTTGCTCTGGAGCAAAACTGCCACCTTCAGTGGCAGGAGGGGAGTGGAGGGGAGGAATAAGGCTACTCAATGGCAGGATGGAAGTGGGGGGTCAGCACTCATCAGGGTCTGAGGGATGACAAGGAAACAAGTCCCACCTTGTTCAGCAGCAGCTCTTGGTGGTAGCACTCACACACACTGTCATGGGCTGGGGCCCTGCCAGCGCCCGCAGGGACACGTGTGTCACAGGGACGCTGGGCTGGGCTGCCACCCCCAGGACGCCCTGGCCCCCAGGTTCCTTACTGTCCCCAGGGTGTCATGTCCCCGGGGCCCCGGGCCTCTCAGTACCCCCCATGCCCCTTGGTGTCCCCGTGTCCTCTCTGTCCCATGCTCTCTGGGAGTGCTGCTTTCTTGTGCTCTCTGCCCTTGGCTCTCCTTAACAGAGACCATTTCCTTGCTCATGCATACATTTACTGTGACAGTCCTCTCCCTTGTCTGTTTTCTCCTCTTGCCTAGGCAGAGGGGCTTCTTCCCTTGTTAGTTTTCTTTCTTTTCACTAGGCGAGCAAATTCTTTCCCTGTCTTACTTGGTTTGTGGGGGAACCTGCCTTCTGAGCCCTCCCTCCTGGGACTTTCCTCTGAATTCCTTTTTTTTTCCTGGGCGGCTTCTTAGGTGAGGAGGATTGTTTGCAGGGAGAGGATAGAAGAGTTTCTGTGTATGTGTGTCTGCGTGTCTGCGTGTGTGTGCATAGAGGAAGGGCATTGTTCCCTACTGCTCTCACTCCTGCTGTCAATAAACGGACACGCTGGGATTTTTAGTCAAGCAGAGAAATAAATGCATTATCTGGTTTTTTTAGTTATCTCTTCTGAAAGTTGCATTCGCCTGCCAGGAGGAAAAACTGTTGCCATTAAATTTGACAGAGAACAGATTGGGTCTCTGCTCCTCAGTCCCTCAATGTCTCTGGTTCAGGATTTTCTCCCTGTTTCTGCAGCACAAGAGCTGCTCTCCTGGATCAGACCAAAGCTCCACTGAGCCACTGCCCTGTCTTCAGTAGGGACCTGGAGGCAACGCTGAGGCAACGTGTGTAAGGACCAAGGAAAGCAGAGAATGATTTTTTTTTTTTCCCTTGGGCAGACTTTCCTTATGTCCAGTCCTTCGAGGTTGCGGGAGCTGGGCCGTGGAAGCATGTCTGTACCATCGTGTCAGCCGTCTGTCAAACCCCTTGAAGCCATGGGTGTGCGTTTGGGGTCCCCAGATGTTCAGAGAGCCAGCAGAACGGCTGTGCGGGAGGCCAAGGCCACAAGGTCTGTGGGGTGGCGGAGGGTCCCTGCAGCCAGCCCCCCTGGGACACGCTCTGTGATATGGTCTGAGGTCACTGGGGGACATCTCACCTCACAGCCACTCCTCCCCTCTGCCCAGGCTGTGCCCAGCGCTCCCCACACCTCGCCGAAGCGCGGAGGAGCAGGAGGAGGAGGAGAGTGGAGAAGGAGAAGTTTCCTGGAGGAGCTGCAGGCAGGACCATGCAGTTCCCGTTTGTGAAGCTGCCAGGGCTCAGGGTGCTCAGCCGGGATGGTGAGGCCTGAGGGGCTCTCCCAGGAGGGCAGTTGTGTAGGAGACAAACTCCCAAAACGGCCAACTGTGAAGCGGGCTGGTGGCTGCCGTGGGAGCCTGCTTGACTGTCCCATGCAGATGAGGGGCTGAGGTGGCCCCCAGGACTCCTGGGTGTGGGGCCTGGCTCTGCCCCTGCCCTCCTGGGGCCACCAAGGGTCACTGCTGGCCTCACAGGGGGCGCTGGCCACCCCCCTGCTCCCAGCTTGCCTTCTCTTCTGGGAATCCAGCCACTGCCTTAGGCTGTTCCCCACTGGCTGCTCTTTCCCACGTCTTTCCCACGGGGACAACAGGCTTGGAGCTCAGGGACACCTTCCCCTTGGGAATAGGAGATGGCGGCATGCTGTTGTCCAAAACTCTTCTCCTCTCGCTTTGAGCTCCAGCCCTCCCCTGGCCTCACACTAAGGCCAAAGGCAGCCAAGACCTCGGCTCTGCAGCCCATCAAGCGTGTGCTCATTCTGCTGCAGGTGTGATTACACCTGCATCTGTCATCGCCCTGGCTGGGAAGGTGCCCAGTGCTGTGAGCTGGCTGCCTCAGAGCCTGACATGTCTTCCCCTTGTTTTTCAGAGGTTGTGAGAATTTGGGACAGTGTGTCCGAATACATGCTGCAGCAGTTTGCGCTCAACAAGGTGGGGTCTTCGTCCTGCTCCTCCCCTCATGTCTGGATGCTTTCAGCAGTGCTGGCAGCCCCGGGCCACGGCGTGACACTGCTCATGCCCTGCTTGGCAAGAAGAGAAGAATGTCCCCCAAGTGCACAAATGTGTGACAGAGCAGCAGCTCCTTTGCTCCTTTTGGTCTGAAGATTCAAAGTCAGCTCTAGCAGAAGGGAAGTTTCCCCCCTTTCGGGGGCATTTGCAGTCCTCGCTGCTGGCAGGGAAAGAGCAAACAGACAGCCTGGCACGCTCCTCCGGGCTTACTCCATTACGGGACACCGCTTGGACGTGATCTAGAAGAGAAGGTCTCTTATCTCAGGGGCAGTTGCTTGGCCTTTACTTTCCATATACATGGAGAGGGAGAAGAGGCGGGCCAGGAAAAAGAGAGGGCCTTCTCCAAAATGGGTCTTCTGCAAAGCTTTCCAAAGGGCCCATCCTGCCCCCTTGTTCCTCCTCCTCGTTTGGCTCTGACGAGTCTTCAGTCCGTTGGTTTCCCTTGAAAATGCTGATTTTGGTCCTTTGTTCTCTCCTGTTGCCAGGGTGTGGCCATAGATGCCTTGGGCACTTTCTATGTCCTGAGGCAGCACAGCAGCGAGGTGAACAGGCATGTGATTGCACCGAGGTTTCACCTGTCCGAGAGAGCTGCACGTGCTCATGGGATCAGCAATGCCAACAGAGACATTCCTAGTAAGGCAGCAGAGTAAAGCCTTTGCTTCCCCTTGCAACGTCTTCTGCGTGTGAGTTGAATGCGGTGGAGAAGCGACCGAGAGACCTCTCCAATTCCTCCCAACGGGCCTGACAGCAACTTCCCCTTCTCCCAGCCCAACGGCCCACCTTTCAAAAGGGCGTCACTGTAGTCTTTGGTTTACTAGCACTGCATGCAGGCAGACTGTGTCTCTCGCACCTGCTTTACCCCAGCTCCATACCTGTCAACGTGCACTCCGTGTGAGACGACTGCAGTCTGATGGAAATGCTTTGGAGGGGTTCCTTCTACCCAAACGGAGCTCAAACCGATGCTCCACATGTAGATTGATTGCACCGGAGCTTGGGCAGGCAAACACCAATGCTGCTGCCAGCTCTCACAGCCTCCTCCCAGTTACAAATGGGCAAAAGCCAGCTGCAGGGAGCCTCGGCCCAGAGGTGGGAGTGAGAGTCTGAACCGAGCCCCTCCCTGGCCAGGTTTGCCGCATCTTCTGGTCCGTGCCACCACTGCTGCGGCTTTATTTTTACATCGATGATGACTGTGTGGCACCAAGGCCTGGGGTTGCAGCCTGGAGGGCTTGTGAAGGGGGTCGCCCAAAGGTGGCACATCTGACGATCAGTTTGGCGGGGACGGGCTGGGGGCGGCCTGAGAGCTGGGCCTGTTCAGCCTGGAGAAGAGAAGATTGAGAGGCGATCTCATAAATGTGTACCAGTATCTGAAGGGGGAGTGTCAAGAGGATGAGGCCAGCCTCTTCTCCGTGGTGCCCAGCAACAGGACAAGAGGCAACGGGCAGAAACTGAACCAGAGAGGAAATTCCATCTGAACCTGAGAAAACACTTCTTGACTGTGAGGGTGACAGAGCATTGGAACAGGTTGCCCAGAGGGGTAGTGGAGTCTCCTTTGCTGGAGATATTCAAAACCCGTCTGGATGTGATCCTGGACAATATGCTCTAGAGGACCCTGCTTGAGCAGGGAGGTTGGACTAGATGATCTCCAGAGGTCCCTTCCAACCTAAACGATTCTGTGATTCTGTGATTCTGTGAGTAATGAGAGCCTTTCCTTGGCCTCATCGCCCGCACCTCTCTCCTTTTTGCAGAACCCACTCACACAGTATTGGGTGTTGCTGGACAAAGACCCTGCTGCATTTCATGTGTGCCCTGGGAGGATCCGTGTACTTCCAACGTGAGTACGTTTGCTTGTGTAACCCATGGCTGAGAAAGCGAGCAGCTTCTCGACTCCTGCTTGGCAGCGCTGCGTTGCCAGAGCTTGCCAGCTCATCAGCTTATTCAAGGCTAGCTCCTTGAAAGGAAGGGCTCCCAGCTAACCGCATGCTTGCTCTTGCTTCTTTCAGACTCAGAGAGTCCTCCCCTGGGTTCAGGTGGAAGAGTGATGGGGTTTTACGCTCCCGACGTAGAGTTGGCCTAGAGAGGAATGTTGGCATCCGTTCCCATCAAGTTTCACCTCCTCATTCCCTTTCTTTGGTGAGAGATGACAAACACATGTAAAGACTCGACAGTTTCTCCTTTTCCCTGTGTGTTGTTTTGCGCTGCTCTCCAGTGGTGGATCAAAGGCCTGATCTGTGCAAGTCCTTTTGGGGACGTTTCCCCTGCCTTCTGGGGGGACTGCAGAGAATCAGAGGTCTCCTAAATGCCTTCTTCCTGGAGCAAGGGGAAAGGAGGAGGAGGAGGGACTTCTTGGCCCAGTGGCAGGCAGTGTCTAATGGGGCTCTGCAGGGCTCTCTCCTGGGACAAACACTGCTAAGCAGATCACTGGCGACCTTGGGGACAGAGCTGCCTCTTTACAAGTGCAGCAGCATGAATCTGGGAGGGTCTGCAAGCCAGCTGGAGGCCAAGAGGAGAATTCACGCAGACCTGGGCAAACTGGAGCAGAAGCGAGTACTCTGTTCTCTGCGGGCACTGTGAAGGTGAGCGGAGAGAGAGTCAGAAACGGCAGCAAGCAGGACTTGGGTGAGGATATGCTCTCTCCCAGGAAGAAGAGCAAAGCGCTGGGACCAGCCCATGGAAACTGCTCAGCCCCTCGAGGCAGGAGCTCTTGGCTGCGTCATGTACTTGCCTAATGTAGTCCTGCAGGATGCTGAAGAGTCTGCATC
Organism: Struthio camelus; assembly: GCF_040807025.1. Classification (NCBI taxonomy): domain Eukaryota; kingdom Metazoa; phylum Chordata; class Aves; order Struthioniformes; family Struthionidae; genus Struthio; species Struthio camelus. The sequence goes on along the minus strand of NC_090968.1, from coordinate 1,845,841 downwards.
TTCTGCTTTGGAAAATGAGAGACCTTGCAGCTCTCTCGGAGCCCGACTGCTCCGTGCAAACTGCACGGAAGGGCCTGTGGAGCCCTTCGTCCCAGCTGCTGCCTTCTTGTTTCTAGGTTTGAGATTAAGAAGGCAGTGCCTGGGAAGGAAGCCAGAGACCCTGCCCCCGAGGGATCCAGGGAGAGAGAAGGTAAAGGAGTGTCCGACAGCAAAGCCAGGACTGAGCTGGTCTGCACGGCCGCTTGCCTGAGCGGTCCCAAGGATGCTGTTCTGAGGAGGTTTCTTGTTGCACAGTGACACGGAGTCATCCTGAGCAGCAGCAGCACCCTCAAAAGAGGTGCCCTCCGGGGCACTTGGAAGGGGCCAAGGCAGCAAAAGGGCAGCAAGCCAGGAGAAAGAAGCCTATGCACAAGTGAGGCTCTTGGGGAAGTGGAGGAGGGCAAAGGCATGGTCTTTTTGGTGGGGGAGTGAGAGATTGCCGTTGGGCACAGGATGGAGACTCCACCACCTCACAGGAAAGAAGGTTTTTCCTTATGGTCACACGGAACTCCCTGAGGTTCAGTCTGTGCCTGCTGCCTCTCATCCTATCGCTGGGCTCCACTGAGAAGAGTCTGGCCCCATTCTCTTGACACTCTCCCTTCAGAAACTTGTACACATTGGAAAGATCCCTCGTCAGTCTTCTCTTCTCCAGAGTCCCAGCTTCCTCAGCCTTTCCTCATAGGAGAGAGGTTCCAGTCCCTTCATCATCTTAGCAGCCCTTTGCTGCACTTACTCCAGGAGCTCCATGTCTCTCGTGTGAATCAGAGAGCCCAGCACTTGGGACCCAGCACTTGGCCTCACCAGGGCTCACCAGGGCTGAGGAGAGGGGCAGGATTACTTCCCTCGACCTGCTGGCAATGCTCTTCGAATGCTGCCAAGATACTGTTGGCCGCCTTGGCCACAAGGGCACAGTACTGGCTCATCGTCACCTTGTTGTGCACCAGCACTCCCAGGGCCTCCTCTACAGAGCTGCTTTCCAGCACGTCAGCCCCCAGCCTGTACTGGTGCGAGCGGTTAGTCCTCCCAAGGTGTAGGACTCTGCACTTGCCTTTCTTGAACTTCAGGAGGTTCCTCTCTGCCCCTCTCTCCAGCCTGTCCAGGTCCCTCCGAATGGCAGCACAGCACCTCTGGGGTGTCTAAGTGGCAGCACCTCTAGGGTATCAGCCACCACTCGCAGTTTTGTAGCACCATCAACTCATGTCACAGGGGCTGCTGGTTTCTGGCTGGACTGCAAGTGTACAGCAGGGTTTGGTGAGACTTTGTTGTCAGCTTCCTTTTCTCTTTCATCTTCTTCCCAGGGAAGAGTTTAATCAACTGTTCTCTTCCATGAGGTCATACTTGCAGTCTGCCCAAGACTACGAGTTGGCAGAAGATATGGCTAAGGAGAGAGAGCAAAAAGGTAAAGCCAGAGATGAGTGCTGACACAGGCTTGCAGGTTTCCTTAGTGCCAGGGGAGCACAGGCAAAGTCGTAACGTGATGCCGGGGATAGGAAGTTGCTCCTCCTGTGGCTCTGTTTGCCACCCACAGGCAACCTGCAGAGAGGGGCTCGCTAGGGAAGAAGACGGCGGGACAGCCTCGCCCTCCAAGGTGCAGTTCATCTGCTCAGAGACGCTTCCCTGCCGCACTCCATTCCCTAGTCCATGTTGCCAAGTGCTCTTTCGGTTGAGCCCTGTCAGAACGGACCAAAGTCCTGCTAGGAAATGTGACCCCAAGGGAATCAGATTACTGATTCCAGGCAGTTTCACACCAGCAAGGAGCAGCTCTGCAAGGGCTTCTTGCCTGAGCTGCAGCAAAGATGCTCTTCCGAAGAGGTTTCTCCTGTCCCGCTTGCAGGCAGTCCTCCTGAGAAGCACCCTCTCACTCGGAGGAGGCTATCCCCCATGAGGTTACCTGCGGTCAAAAGAGACGGCAGCATGGGACAGCAAGCGCTGGGAATCCAGCCCCCAGAGAGGTGAGACGTGGGGAGAATTGCACTGGGGCAGCGGTGTGCTCTGCTCTTGTGGCGGTGATTTGAGTGCACTGGATACTGTCCTGCGTTAGCTCGGAAAGGCTCTTCATGCATGTCCCAAGGGCAGGCACTGTCTTGCTTGAGGGCTAGCATGCAGCAGGGCTTTTCTGAAACTCTCGCGTCAGCTTTATTTTTGTTGTCTTCTTGTTCCCAGGCCTGAGCTTACACAAGCACACTCTGCCACTGAGGGCTCTTTCGAGTCTCTCCAGGAACTGCAGGTGGAAGAGCACATGGCTAAGAAGAGAGAGAGAGAAGGTAAAGAAGCCGAGGAGGCCTCACACAGGCTTGCGGGTTTCCCCTGCGTCCTTAGTGCCGGGGAATTAAAGCCAAAGTGACAATGTGAGGCCGGGGGTAGGAAATTGCCCCTCCTGTGGCTCTGTTTGCCACCCACAGGCAACCTTTAGAGAGAGACTGCAGTTGATCTGCTCAAAGACGCCTCCCCGCTGCACTCCATTCCCTAGTTCATATTGCCAAGTGCTCTTTCAGTGAGTTGAGCCCTGTCAGAAAGGACCAAAGTCCTGCTAGGAAACGTGGCTCCAAAGGAATTGGGGTGACTATCACAGGCAGTTTCACACCAGCAAGGAGCAGCTCTGCAAGGGCTTCTTGCCTGAGCTGCAGCAAAGATGCTCTTCCGAAGAGGTTTCTCCTGTTCCGCTTGCAGGCAGCCCTCCTGAGAAGCACTCCTTGCTCAAAGGAGGCTTTTCCCCCTGAAATTGCCCAGGATCAACATGGACAAGGGCATCAGTCAGCAAGCCCTGCGACTCGAGCCTCAAGAGAGGTGGGACATGGGGAGAATCGCACTGGGGCAGTGGTGTGCTCTGGTCCTTGTGGCAGTGAGATGTTTTGTGTTGGACATGTTGCCTCTCTCTGTCTCTGTCCCAGGAAGAGCGGGCCTAGCCCTGGGCATCCCAAGCTTTGCCGGGGGCTGTTGTGCCCGTTCAGAGTGCCAAAGCTCAGGGTACCTCTTTGTGGACGCCAACGCAGCTGGTCAAACACACCCATTTCTGCCGCAGAACCACCTTCTGCTGCAGAGGCAGGTGCCCAGCTCGTGAGCGCAGGGTGCAGAGCCAGCTCATGCGGTGCTGATACCACATCTGCCTGCTCTGTATTGGTAGTGTGCTACGAGGAATTGAGGGCAGCTCCCTGAAGGACAGCAAGAGCACAGCAACTCATCAGCGGAGGCACAAAGCGGAAATCCCTGTTTGCAAAGACCATCACAGAGTAGGACAGGTATGTGACCTGGCCCAATGTCACGAGTACGTCCTACCGAGTTGTGGAACAGGGCAGCTCTGCGGGTAGGGATTCCGCAAGATGCCTTGCTAGGTGTTCCCCTGCGCTTTCCAGGGCTGCCCCTGGAAAGGGCAAATGGAAGGCTTCCATGGGAGAGAAAATAGACACCTGCTCTTTGTTGCATCGGTCGCAGCAGGGGGGCTTTTCAGGCATGGCATGAGGCCTGGGATATTGCTGTGAGAAAGGCTCAGGGCAAGGGGGGGCAGGAAAACCCCCAGCACCCGCTCTTCATGCTACTGCTGAGTGTGTGTCTGCCCTCCAGGAAGTGTGCTACCTCTGCCTGCAGCAGGAGGAACACCGCCTCCAGGCAGCCTGGCTGGAAGAGGCTGAGAGGCGAGAAAGGGCCGAGTGGGCAGAGCACGAGGCCTGCCGGGCAAGGATGGCTGCCCTGAACACCCAGGTACTGGGAGCCTTTTCAGGCACGCTGAGGAACGGCCTTTCTCTCCCCCGCGGAGCTCCAGAGGTGTGCAGGTCTCCTCAGCAGCGTTGCCCTCTTGCCTCTCAGGCACGGGGCAGGTGACTTGTCTCTGATGCTCATGTGCTCCTTCCTGGGAGGGAGAAGTTGCCAAGGGAAACTGCGGGACCCTTTTGGGCAATATCTGCTGTGCTGAGGGCACACGGTCCTCAGGCCTGCCTCGAGCTCCAGGAAGCCCCTGCCGAGAGCGCCTGCCCACCGAGAGCGAGGTGGGACACGAGCTCTCCTGGTGAACCAGCTTGAGCCAGCTGTGGCCAAGCTGCCCCCAGGGCACACTCCGTATTTTCCATTTCTCCTAAGACTAAAATGGGGGCGGGGGAGGGCTTAAGCCTGATTTTAAACTGCAGCCTGAGGGTGCACTGCCAACCAGCCTGCCATAAGAAGAACTACCATCTTCTTGGGCTTCAGTGCCTCAAGGATGAAGCCTGTAAGGTTCCCGTGGTTGGGAAGAGCAGACTAGGACTGAATATCCGGAGAAAGGCCGCACGGTCCCTGCGTGCCTTCCGTGCTACACAGGGATATTGTCTTTGGTGGCACCTCATGCTAAAATGCACTGTTTCCTTTCTTGCATAACAGAGGAGACGCCGGGTGGATCTGGAAATCCATGTTGCTAAAACAGAGGGGAAGACGACTGTAGAAGAGAGCAGAGAGTACCTGGTAAGACATTCTGACAAAAGAAAACCTTCTCCAACTGCAAAGCGCAGCGAGCCCCTGCTCCGACCCTGGCATCTCCGCGGGGACGTGCCGCACTGATTCTCCTGGCGTCCCTGCTGCGTCTGCAGTGTCCCTGACGGCTGTCCCCCAGGGGCTTGGTGTTTTCAGGAGGGAGCCCCACACGTTTGCTGCTGTTTGACAAGCCTCTCTGTCTTGCCTTTCAGAGATCCTACTGCCCCACTCCTCCAGCCTCCGTCAGGAGAAGGCGGTATGACAGGGAGCTCCAGGAGAGGAGGGAGGTGCGGGCAAAGGAGCCGAGGCGGAAACCAGGGCAGCTCTCCCGGCAGCAGTAAGTGTGCACAGCCCCAGCGGGGCCGGGCGCAGCCGAGCCACAGGGAGCGGGCAGCGGGTCAAAGATCCCGACACGGAGCTGTGGGGCTGGATAGGGCATCCTCTGATTTCTCCTGGCCTGGCAGAGCCCCAGCCTCCAGGTTCCTCTCCACCACCCCAAGCCAATGCTTTGGGGGCTTGTGCCGAGTTGAGGACTCTGGGTGCAGATGGGACCGTGGGTGTGCAGGGCTGGGCAGGAAGGGGCTCAGCAGGGCGGACAGCGACCTTGTCCTTGCCGTTGCAGCCCCGAGTCCCTGCCCGCAATCCAGAGCCGGCGCCAGCCAGAGGTGCGGGAGGAGCAGAAGAAGAGCGGAGAGCAAAACCTCTGCCGGGCTCGTGGTGAGGAGCCGCTCCTCTGGTGCATATCTCCTAGCAGGGCTGGGGCTTGTCCTGCCTGCGCTGCCTTGTCTTCCCCGACCGGCAGCACTGGGCGCGCAGGGCCTTTCACTGGCCCCACTGGTGAGACAGAGCACGTTGGAGCCTGTGAGCCAGGCACCCTGGCACCCCAGGAGCCCTCGGGAGAAGATTTTGGTGTGGGCCAGGGTGGTGAAGCCCACGCGATCCCTCTGCTGCGTGTCTCTGCTTCTCCAGCCAGGCAGCCTGTCCTTGCCTCTCAGAGCACACACACATGGAGCGCCTTGCCCGCAGACCAGTACCTGCTGAGTCCGAGGTCTCAGCCTCGCCTGACTTGGCCCCAGCCCCACTTAGCTGGGGACTCAGGGCTGGGATGGCACTGCAGAGACCTTGGGAACACCCCACCACAGCTCCAGGAACACCCGGGAATACCCGCACCATGTCTCTGCCTTCTCCCTGTACCTGACCCTGAGCACCTCTCCTTCGGCCTCCCTAGCACCGGGCAGAAGATGCCCCTGGAGCACCGCATGGGAAGGCCCTAGGAAGTGCTGCCGTGCGAAGGAGAGACCACCCTGTACCTGAGATGGACTTTTCTGCCAGGATTAAAAAGGGCGGTGCTGCTATGAACCTCGTGTGCCATCCCAGAGTGATCTTTTGGGACAGAAGGGCATAACGGCCATGGACACCACACAGCGCACCTACCCACCACGGGCTGCTTGTACATGACATCGCCTATCTGCCCAGCAGCGCGCCCAGCACCAGCACCCGCAGTGCAGCACATGCACGTGCACACGACAGGGTGTGCACACACCCCACCGCGTGCACATGGGCACTGCCGGCCCCGTGGGGGTGCGGGCAGGGAGGCAGAGTCCTGCGCCCTCCCCTGCTCTGCAGCACCTGAACTCGTGCAATGACAAGAGCCTGCCAGCTGCACTCCCGGAGCCAGGCCCTTGCCACACCGCAGGTTGCCTCTCACGGGGATCGCATCACCTGGGACCTCCACACCCTGCGGCTGCTGGGTCGGCTTTCACTCTTGTGTCCAAAGGGCTCTTATATGGGCCGAGGGGGCAGACGTTGCCTCCTAAGTGAGAAGACGACCCGTCCGTTTGCTCTCCCTGGCTGGACCCGTCTGTTTGCTCTCCTCCAGGAGCTGCCCCAAGCATGGGAGGCAGCTGGCTGGGCAGCAGCTCCACAGCAAAGATGCTGGGGGTCCCAGTGGGCAGCATGGGGAGTCGGGCACGCTGAGCCCACCCCATAACCTTCCCACCATGGCCCCCGGGCAGCACAATGGGCTCTGCAGCCCTTCTACTCTGCGTCACTTTGCTAGGCAACCTCTGCCCCCTGCAAAGCCGCGGCAAGCAGGGTCTCCCCAGAAAGGACAAAGGCGGCGTTTCTTGGGCAATCTATGCAGTAGGTTGCTGTGACTAGCAAGCAGGATAGCTGGACCTTGATAGGCTTGCAGACGTGGTGAGGAAGCCGGGGTGGGCTTTGCTGGCCAGGCAGTGGTCCTGTGGTTGGAGAACACTTGGCCTCTTGCTCTCCTTGGCACAGGCTGATCCTGTGCTCTACTAGGGGATCAGATTGGTGCCATCAGGTCAAAGCCGGCAGATGGGTGCAGCAGGGGGCAGTGGGGGCAACAGTGTGCAGTGGGGGGCAGAGAAAACAGAAAGGTGCCATGGAGTGGGGAGAGAGGGCCGAAGGGTATATTGGGGTGCAGTGTGGGCAAAGGGGGCAGAAGGGTGCAAAGTGGTGCCATGGGGGGCAGTGGAGGCAGGGAGGCACCAGGAGGCAGAAGGGTGCAATGGGATGCAGAGAGGGTAGAGGAATGCCATGGAGGGCAGATGGGGCACAGGGGGTGTCATGGGGGGCAGTGGGGGCAGAGGGGTGCAATGGGGTGTCATAGGGGCAGAGAGATGCCATGGGGGGGCAGAAGAGTGTAATGGGGTTCCATGGAGTGGAGACAGGGCAGAAGGGTGCAATGGAGGCAAAGAGGTCAGAGGGGTGCCATGGGGGACAGAAGGGTGCAATGGGGTGCAATAGGGGCAGAGGGGTGCAATGGGCTGCCATGGGGGTCAGAGGGGTGCCATGGGGGTCGGAGGGGTGCAATGGGGTGCAATAGGGGCAGAGGGGTGCAATGGAGGACAGAAGGGTGCATTGGGGTGCAATAGGGGCAGAGGGCTGTCATTGGAAGTAGAGGGGGCAGAGTGCAATGGGGTGCAGTGGTGAAACAGTGGGCAGAGGGGTGCCATGGGGGGCAATTAGAGCAGAGAGATGTAATGGGGTGCCATGGGAACAGAGGGGTGCCATGGGAGGCAGTGAGGGCATAGGGTTTCAATGGGGTGCCATGGGGCAGAGGGGTGCCATGGGGGACAGAAGGGTACAGTGGGGTGCAATGGGGGCAGAGGGGTGCAGTGGGGTGAGATGGGGGCAGAGGGGTGCTTTGGGGGTCAGTGGGGGTAGAGGGGTGCAATGGGTTGCAGGGGGGACAGAGTGGGCAGGGGGAGCAGAGATGGGAGAGGGGTGCCATGGGGGGACAGAGGGTGCAGAGGCATGCAATGGGGGACAGCAAGGGCAGAAGGGTGCCATAGAGGGGCAGAGAGGGGAGAGGGGTGACATGGGGGCAGAGGGATGCCATAGAAGGCAATGGGGGCAGAGGAGCGATATGGGGTGCAATGAGGATCAGAGGGGTGTCATGGGGGTCAGATGGGGCAGAGGGGTGCAATGAGGGGCAGAAAGGGCAGAGGGGTGCAATGGGGGGCAGAGGGGACAGAAGGATGCAGTGGGAGGGCAAAGTGAGCAGAGGGGTGCGACTGGGTGCCATAGAGCCAATGGGGGTGCCGTGGAGGGCAGAGGGGGTGCAATGGGAGGGCTGAGGGGTGCAGTGCGGTACAGAGGGGTCAGAAGGACCCCTGAGGGGCAGAAGGAGCAGTTTGGGGCAGTAGGGACAAATCCTCCTGTCCCCCAGCCCCCACCCTGGCCAGGACAGCCCCCCCGGGGGGGATTGGGGGGTTGGGGATGGGGGAGTCAGATTCCCCCACCATGAGCCCTACATCATGTCCCCCCATGACCCCCCCGCCCTGTGCCCTCCCCACGTCTCCGTTCCCCCCCACCCAGGCCCTGTGGCCCCCCCCCATGTCCTCATTCCTCTCCAGCCCCACAGGAAGCTGGGGGGGGGGGGTGGCCATGGCTCTGGGGTTTGTGGCAGGACATGGGGACGTGACTACCAAGAACTTGGGGGGGGGCTGGCCCCCCCCCCGTTCGCACAGGCCTCCATGGCCTCCTGAGCCCCCCTGTGTCCCCATACACTTCCCTGCTCCCCCCAGTGCCCTCAGGTGCCCCCCCCAGGTCTCCCCCTGTGCCCCCAGCTCCCCCTAAGCCCTCCTTGCCCCCTCAGTTTTCCCAGGTCACCCCAGCTCCCCCTTTGCCCCCCCCCCTTATCCCACCCAGGTCCCTCCTTGCCCCCTCCTTATCACCTCCTGTCCCCCAAACTCCCCCCGTCTCCCTCCAAGTCCTCTTGTCCCCCCCCCAGTCCCACTCATTTCCCCAGGTTGCCCCAGCTCCCTCCAGCCCCCCAGCTCCCCCTTTGCCCCCCCTTATCTCCCTCAGGTCCCCAAAGTCCCCCCTTGCCCCCTCCTTGTCAACCCAGGTCCCCTCGAGCCCCCCAAATCCCCCTTGTCCCCCCAAGTCCCCCCTGTCCCCTCCAAGCCCCTCTTGTCCCCCCTCAAACCTCCTTGTCGCCCCTGCCACCAGGTCACCGTTGGGGGGAAGCTCGCAGCCTCCCACAGCAGGGGGATGTGACATGTGGTCGCTCTGCCCGGATGCCTCGGTCCCCCCAGTCCTCCCCCCCACGGCCACTGTGGTTTCGGGGGGAGGAGGGGCCTTCCTGCCCTCAGCCCCACTGGGTGTCCCCTCCCCCCCTAGTGGGGACATAAAGGGCCCCCGGGACCGAGGACAGCCAGCCATGGCACCACTACTGCTGGCCCTGCTGCCCGCTGTCACTGGTGGGGACTGGGATGGGGACAGGGGGACACGGAGGGACATGAGGGATGGGGATGGGGGGGACGGGGGACATGGAGGACGGGGACGGAGATGGGAGATGGGAGGAAAGGGGATATGGGGACGGAGGGACACAGAGGACAGGGATGGGGACATGGGGATGGGAGAGGATGGTAGAGATGGGGGTCTGAGGGAACGGGGACATGGGGGGGACGTGGAGGGGTAGGGACACAAGGGACATGGAGGGATGGAGAGCAGAGGGGATGGGGACAGGGGAGGAAGGAGGGATGGGGATACCAAGGGACATGGGGGGACAGGGATGGGGACACAGGGGGTATAGGAGGATCGGGGAGGTGGGAGGGTTGGGGACATGGCAGGGGTGGGGACAAGGGGACACGTTGCACGGGAGGGTTGGGGAAGGTGTGGGTGCCGGCGGTCCCTGATGCGGTGCCCAGCCCTGCTGCTGGCCAGCGCGGGGGCCGAGAGGCTGCACCCCAGGGTCCTGGCCATGCCCAGGGGGTGCAGCCCGAGCACCCAGGGGTGCCAGAACTCCCCTGCCTCGGGGGATGGCTCGCAGCTCCTGCCCGGGGACCTGGAGATGGAGATGGTGGTGAGCGGGCGTTGGGCACACTGGGGGCACGGGGGACACCCTTGGGGGCACTGGGTGGGTTCCCATGGGGCACTGGGTGGGCATTGGTGGGGGCACCCATGGGGACAGCCATGTGAGCACCTGGTAAGCACTGGGAGGACATCTACGGGGGCACCCTTGGGAGCACTGGTGGGCCCTGGGAGGGCATAAATGGGGTCACCCATGAGGGCACTGGGTGGGCACCCGTGGGGAGGACACAATGGGAACACGGGAGGACCCTCAAGGGTGTCACTGGTGGGCACTGGGAGGGCATCAGTGAGGGCTCCCATGGGTTCACTGGCTGGGGGACGACACCATGGGGGCACCAAGTGGGCACTGGTGGGGGCTGTGGGTGGGTGCTGACGGGGCACCCGGGGTGGGGTGGGGGCTTTGCAGAGGGCCCTGCCATTGCAGCCTAGAGCAGGCAGGGTGCTCACGGTGCCGGGCGTGCAGGGGGCCGCCGGGCAGAGGCCCATCATCCTGCGCTGCGCGGTCTGCAAGCGCGTCCTCAAGAAGCTCAAGAGCATCGTGCCCAACACGTACAACAAGGTAGGGACCGGGGGGAGCGTGCGAGGGCCGGGCCGGGGCGTGCGAGGCCGTGCAAGGCTGCGTGGGGCCATGCAAGGCGGTGCCCGCCGTGCGAGGCGGCACCGCCTGACGCGGGGCTGTGCCGGCGCAGGCCCGGGTGACGCAGGCAGCCCGCAAGGTGTGCTCCCTGCTGCCCGCGGTGTCCAAGCCCTGCCACCGCCTGTTGAATCGCTACCTGGAGCCCATCGAGGCCGGGCTGATCCGGGACGAAGAGCCCGCCAGCATCTGCGCCAGCCTCCGCTGGTGCCAGCCCCCACCCTAGGTGAGGCCCCCTCCCTCCTCTCTTCCCCAGCCCTGGCTGGGGGCCCAGGCATCCGGGCAGCCCCACTCCAGCGTGAAGGGTCCTCGTGCCCGGCCGAACCCGCCTCGAGGACTCTTGAGTCAAGGGCTCGGCAGCACTGGCGGTCACTTCAAAGCAGCGCCCGGGGTGGGGTGGCCTCCCAGGAATGCGCCCGCACCCATGGGTGCTGCGGGCACAGGGACATGGTGCCCATGCGGACAGGGACACGGGGTCATTGGGGGGCTGGGGAGCATGGGGACAGGGACATAGGGATGTGGGGACATGGTGCGCATGGGGACACGGGGATGTGGTGCCCGTGGGGGATGGGGACATGGGGCAATGGGGACATGGGGACGTGGTGCACATGGGGACACAGGGGACGTGGGAGCATGGTGCCTGTGGGGTATGAGGACACAGGGCCATGGGGGCATGGGGACATGGGGATACAGGGGGGCACGGGGACGTGGTGCCCATGGGGGATGGTGGCATGGGGGGGCTGCAGGCATGGGGATATGGTGCCCATGGAGGATGGGGACACAGGGGACTGTAGCGACACACTGCCCACGGGGACAAGGACATGGGGGAGGTGGGGACACAGGGAGCACAGGGACGCGGTGCCACCGGGGTCCCCCCAACTCAGTCTCTCTCTCTCTCTCCCCCCAGGTGCTGGCCAGCTCTGAGGGCTCCCGAGGGCTCCCATGTCCCCACCAGCGCTGTCCCCCGCGCTATCCCCCACGCGGCCCCACGCCGCCCCCCTCCCCTTCTCCCAGCTCAATAAAGCTTTGGTACTGCAGCAGGTGGCTCTTGTGCCTGCCAGTGGGGAAAACCGGCCACCAGGATGGGACACGGGGACACCGAGGGGCACAGGGACAAAAGGGACAGAGAGGACACGGGGACACCAAGGGGCATGGGGGGTACTGAGAGGCCCGGGGCCCCGGGGACATGACACCCTGGGGACAGCAAGGAACCTGGGGGCCAGGGCGTCCTGGGGGTGGCAGCCCAGCCCAGCGTCCCTGTGACACACGTGTCCCTGCGGGCGCTGGCAGGGCCCCAGCCCGTGACGGCCACGTCCCCGCTGGGGCTATAAGAGCCCCCGCGGCCCGGCCCCGCCAGCCACCGCCATGGCCCCGCCACCACCGCCGTCACCACGGCGGGTGCTGTCCCTGCTCCTCGCCCTGCTCTGCGCCAGCCCAGGTAGGGTCCCCGCGCACCCCCGGGTTGGGTGCATCCTCCAGAGCTGGGTGTAACCCCCACCCAGAGCTGGGTGCAGCCCCCCCCCCCCAAAGCTGGATGCACCCCACATTTGGGTGCACCCCCCCCCCCAGAGCTGGATGCAAGCCCCAGAGCTAGGTGCACCCCACAGTTGGGTGCATCCCCCAGAGCTGAGTTTGTTCCCAGAGCTGGGTGCACCCCTGGGACGGGTGCATCCTAGAGCTGAACGCACCCCCCCCACCACCACCTAAAGCCAAGCTCAACCCCCGGAGCTGGGTGCATCCCCCAGAGCTGAGCACACCCTGACCGGGGTGCAGCCCCTGGGGGACCCAAGGTGGGGTGGGAGGGGGGGCAGATACCTGGGTCCCTTCCCAGCGGTGTGGGGAGAGGTTGGGACACCGGGGTTCCCTCCCTGGGAGCCAGCAGTGGGGGGAAGGATCGGGAGCCCGGACGCCTGGGCCCCTCCCTGGTGCCGGGCGCTGACGGTGCCGGCAGGGCTGGGGGGCCCCGGGGTGCCGGTGGGGCGCTGCGGGGTCCAGCCCCACGCCTGGTGCCAGAGCTGGGAGACGGCGCTGCGCTGCGGGGCCCTGGCGCACTGCGCCCGCCGCGGCTGGGCCCCCGGCGCCAAGGTGAGCCCCATGCCGTGCCCCACGGCGGCCGCCCCGCGCCCCTGCCCCGTGCCGCTGGCCCTGTCCCCGCGCCCTCAGCCCTGTGTCCCTGGCCTGTGCCAACTGCCCCAGCCCCACGCGCCGGGCCACGTGCTCCATGCCCATGCCCCATACCCTGCACCCCATACCCACACCCTGTGCCCCATAGCCGTGCCCCATAACCCCATAACCGTGCCCCATACCCCACAGCCATACCCCACACCCCACACCCCATACCCCATAACTATGCCCCATACCCCATAACTATGCCCCATACCCCTTAACCATACCTCACACCCCAAACCCACACCCCATACCCCATAATCATGCCCCATAACCCATACCCCCACCCCGTAACCCCACACCCCATGCCCCATACCCCACAGCCATATCCCATACCCCATACCCACACCCCATAACCCCATACCCCATACTCATGCCCCATACCCCATACCCACACCCCATAACCATGCCCCCTACCCTACAGCCATATCCCATACCCCATAACCATATCCCATACCCCATACCCACACCCCATACCCCATAACCATGCCCCCTACCCTACAGCCATATCCCATACCCCATACCCACACCCCATACCCCATAACCATGCCCCATACCCCACAACCGTATCCCATACCCCATACCCATGCCCCATACCCTGTGCCCCATCGCCAGTTCCTGGTGGCCGTGCCCCGTGCCCCTTCCCCGCGTGGGGTGCACCCAGCCCAGCTCCCCCACCCAGTGCCTGCCACCCCCCAGGAGGACATGTGCGCCGACTGCCAGGAGATCATCTCCCTCCTCACCCGCATGGCCAACGAGTCGGCCGCCAAGGTGCCTGCGGGCATGGGTGGGAGGGGGGGTGGCCAGGGTGGGAATGGGGTGGATATCACCAGGGTGGGCGATGGATGGCCAGGGGCACGGGGCGGGCTTCACTGGGGTGGACGATGGGTGGGCATAGGGTCAGCATTGCTGGGGTGGGCAATGGGTGGGCATGGGGTGGGGGGGGGCGTCACCAGGGTGGACATGGGCAGGGTGGGCATTGCTGGAATGGGCACAACGTGACGACGTGGGTGTCGGGGCGCAGGTGGCCGTGGAGGGCTTCCTGCAGCGGGAGTGCACGGCGCTGCCTGTGCCCACCATGGTGCCCCCCTGCCAGCGCCTGGTGCACGAGTACTTCGGCCTCTTCGTCGCCTCCCTCGAGGGGCACCTTGTGAGTGGGCACCTGCGGGTGCCGTGACAGCCAGTCGGGTGCACCTCGGGGTGCCGGGAGCGGGAGGAATCGGGGGCACTGTGCCAACTGGGTGCTGGGTGGCCCCGCTGAAAGGCAAGGACCCAGGCATCCAGGACCTTCCCCCCCACCCCCATTACCCCCAATGGTGTGGGGAGGACCCAGGCATCTGGGATGGGTGGGTGCGGGTGTCCCTCACCCTGCCTCTCGCCCCAGAAACCCGCTGCCCTCTGCGCCCGGCTGGACCTGTGCCCGGGTGAGCCCATGGGGGCCACGGAGCTGATGGTGCTGATGCGGGACAGGAGATCTGATGCCCACTCGCAGGTAGGAGCTGTTCCCGGGCTGAACGGCCCACAGGTACCTATGCGGGCATCCCCATGGCCTTAAATTTGGGTGGCTACATGGGTATCTATGTGGGCATTCACACAGCCAAAAATCTGGGCATCTGCGTAGGCACCAATGGGGGCATGGGCAGGGCATATGAGCAACTACATGGGCATATCCACGGCCAAAGATCAGGGCATCACGTTGACATCCCCATGGGCATCTATGTGGGTATCTACACGGCCACATACATGGGCATCTTGGTGGGTCTCCAGCCAGGCATCCGCCTGGGCCATCATTAGGTTCCAGAGTGAACGCCCCACCAGTGGGCACACAAGTACTGGTGAAGGGGGTGCCCCCACGCTGCAGGCCTCACTGGGCCACCCTCCTGGCTTCGCCCGCAGTGGGCCCCCACCCCTCTGTCCCCAGGCCACCCTCGGCGAGGACCTGCCCGTGCCGCTGCCGCTGTGCTGGCTGTGCCGCACCTTCATCTCCCGCGCTGAAGCCGCCATCCCCAAGGTGCCCACGGTGGGTGCGAGGGGTGGCTGGGTGGAGGGGGGACAACGGGGGACACCCCTTCACCCGCCTTGCCATCCCACAGGAGACCCTGGCAACGGCGGCGGCGCGGCTGTGCCGGGTGCTGCCGGCGGCGGTGGCGGGCGCCTGCCAGTGCCTGGCCGAGCGCTACACCGTCATCTTCCTCGAGATGCTGCTGGGCAAGGTGGGCCCCCGGCTGCTCTGCAGCAAGCTCTTCTCCTGCGGCGCCGAGGACAGCCGCACCCTGCTGGCACCCGCCGGCCCCGGCAGCACCCAGGCCCCCGGCGCCGGCACCTGCCAGGCCTGCATGGCCGCCACGGCTGGCGCCAACGGCTCGGCAGTGGAGGATGCCCTGCTGCGGGCTTGCACCCTCGCTGGGGCCGCCCCCGAGGTGAGCGAGGCAGGAGCATGGAGGGGCCGGGGGGCACCCCGGGGTGCCGTCGGGCTCACCGTCCTCCCTGCGTGTCACCCGCAGTGCCAGGCCCTGGTGCGGCGGCACGGCCGGCGCCTGCTGGCTCGCAGGGACGAGGGCTGGGACAGCTCTGCCCTCTGCCGGGTAAGGCTCTGCCCGGGGTGGGGGGTGCTACAGCGGGTCACCTAGGACATGCCAGGGCCCCTAAGGGTGTCACAGTCCCGGGGGACGTGCCCAGGCCCCAAAGCATGTCCCCAGGTGACATGACTGAGGGGGTCATGGCCCCAGGGGAATGCTACAGGGTGTCACAGCCCGAAGGAGATGCCAGGGCCCTGAAGGGGTGTCACAGCCCCATGGGACACGGCCCAGGGTGTGCCGTGGCCCCAGGGAGGTGCCACAGCCCCAAGGGACATACCAAGGACCCCAGGATGTCACAGTTCCAGGGGACATGGCCCAGAGTGTCACAACCCCAAGAGACATACCAGGGCCCCCAAGGGTGGCACAGGCCCACAGGACTTGCCCCAGCATGCCACAGCCATCACAGTCCCCACGGTCACCCCAGAGCCCCCAAGGGTGTCCTAGCCCCAGGGACCATACCCAGGGGTGCCCCAGCCCCAGCAGGCAGGGGCTCTGCCAGGACCCCACAGGGCTCTCACTACCCCAGGGGTGTCCCAGCCCCGGGGAGGTGCCAACCCCCGCTGAGGTGCCCACGTCTCTCACCCTGGCAGGAGCTGGGCCTCTGCCAGGTGCCCCCAGAGCCGGCCCTGAGCCTGGGACCCTGCGTCCTGGGCCCAGCTTACTGGTGCTCCAGCCCCGAGGCCGCCCAGCGCTGCCAGGTGAGTACTGAGGGGACATGGCGGGGGGGGGGAACATGGTACCCACCACGAGCCCCCACCTGCCCGCTCTCTCCCCTAGGCCGTGCAGCACTGCCAGGCCCACGTCTGGGCATGAGCGGCCAGGAGGAGACGCCGCTGCCCTGCGCAGCCGTGCCGGCGCCCACCCGTTGTGGCAAGAGGGCGAAGACGGGGGACAGGCCCACGGAGCCTGCAAATAAAGCTCGGATGCCAACGCCACGCGGCTCGGTGTATGCGCCATGTCACGGGAGAGCGCTCCCCTCCCCCGTCTCAGTTTCCCCACGCCGGATGAGACTTGGGGTGAAACAGAGCCCACAGCAGGGTGGGGAGGCGGCTTTCTGAGAAATCTCCCCTCCTTGCCACCTTGTTCCTCACAAGTGGTTTTTCACACCTCTCCGCTCCACCAAAAAACTGTGAAAACCATGTGCTTCCTTCCCTCCGGCCTCACCCTAGCCCTACGCTGGTGCTAGGCTCCTGCCCGAGAGCAAGGTGGGGTGCGGAGAGGGCAGCAGGCACCTGGTGGAAGCAGGAACAGAGCCAAACGTGGCAGAAAACATTTAAAAAAATACATCAGGAGTCCTTTAATAGGCGGCACAGAGGGCAGCAGGGACAGCGGGCACCCTCGGGTGTTGACACCAGCCCACAGAGCTGCCGGGTGAAGGGAGGGCCAGCGGGCACCTGGGGCTGGTGAGGCAGGGCTCAGGCACCTTGTTGGTTCGTCTCGTCCTCCTCGCGCCGCTTCCAGATCTGCAGGAGAGCAGAGGGGGCCATGGGGGCAGTGAAGCCAGCGACGGGGTTTCTTCTGCCTCACACCAACCCTGAGCGCCCAGGGCAATGCCTCGGGAGTGAGAGGCAACCCCAAGGCCCCTCACCTGAATGTAGGCCTCTGAGAGCGTGATCATCTGGGGCAGGATGTCCGTCACCTGCAGGTCCTGCAGCTCGTACCACTTCCCCGTGCCCTGGGAGGGGAAGGGGGTGACGCCAGGAACCAGCCCCCCGCACCCCACCCCAGCCCCACGCCCAGCTGCAGCAAGGGGCACTCACGTGGTGCAGCACGTGGATGCGGTAGGAACCCTCGGAGGGTTTCCCGTCGTGCACGATGTTGGCGATGAGGTCGTAGGTGGTGTTGGTGTGCACGGCCTGCACCTCCTCTGACAGGTACTCCCGCAGGTCCACGTTGCTGCGGGGCACGGCATTGGGTACCCACACACCCCTAAGCAAGGTGCCTGCGGCACCCAGAGCTTTGGGCATCCCCCAGGACGGTGCAATCAGCCAGAAACGAGCCCAGCATACCCACTGGGACGCGTACGGGCAGGCTAGCCCCCAAAACCCATCAGCAGCAGAGAAGGGATACAGGGAAACCAAGACAGGGCAATCAGGGACCTCCCAAACGCCACTGCCATCCCAGAGCCCGCTGCCTTGGCTCGCCACACTCCAGTCTGTGGCAAAACCCTGGCCAGACACACCCCCACCAGTACTTACGTGATGGGGAAGTTGACGATGGTGGGGTTTTTCTCCACGAAGAAGTTGTTCTTGGTGAAGCGTTTGATGCAGAAGATGAGGTAGGGGGGCAGCTTGGTGAGCTGGAAACGCTTGAGAAAATTCTCCTTGTAGGTTTTGTACTCCTGTCCGCAAAGGGAAAGACAAGCATCAGTGTGGGGTGCTCTCGCCACTCAGGGAGCTCGCTTAAAGACCCTCTGCCCGTGCACCCCCGGGCCCCGGGGATGGGGAGCTGGAGTCAGGGCACGGAGCTGAGGCCGTCAGAGCTGGGTGCCGCTCCACAGCGGCAGGCAGCAAGCACCGAGGCCTCACCTTCTCGGTGACGCCGTTGAATTTGGCCAGGATGCTGAAGAGCGGGACCTGGGGGATGATGAGCTGCTCCTTCTCGTCCTTGTAGAGCGGGGCGGTGGGTAGGTCCAGCGTGAGGTACATGAAGGTAGACTCCACCATGGTCTCCTGGTACTCGGCGTTTTGCAGCAGCTGTGCCTTCTCCTCGGCCGGCTGCGGGAGGCAGGCTCAGAGCGGAGCCGGACAGCCCCAGCCCCACAGACTCTGTCAGTGCGGGAAGTCCCCCCCGCCATCGCCACCCCACAGAGACTCACCAGATCCGGGTGCGGCAGCTTTTTGGTGAAGATGCGCATTGAACCCTGGAAGACATCAGTGACGATGGCTGTGGACACATGGAGAAAGAGGCCATCAGAAAAGCCAGGAACGAATCACAGGCAGAGCAGGGTGCAAAACCGTCTAGGTGGCTCAGCGCTGGTGTTCACACAGGGCAACGCAGGGCTAGGAGAGAGGCTAAAATCTTCTTTTAGCCAGCAACACCCTACAAGGCTCAGACCTCGCACCCAACTGCAAGCTGCAAAGTTGTCAGCCAGCTCTTTGCTCCCCCACGCGGCCGCTCTCAGGCAAGGATCGAGCAAGAGAGGTGATAAGCATCACAGGGGGACATCAGGGTGGCTGGGGCTGCCCCAAGGTTAAAACCAGCTGCGTGAAAGCAGCCTTCATCCCACAGCATCCTCCACTCACTCTTCTTCTTCTTCTTCGTGCCGCCCAGGGCTGAGTGCAGGGCATTCAGAAACCAAGAGAGAAAGTCGACTCCATCACCTGCAAGCCAGATGATAAATCAGCAGTGAACCCCTAGCAAGAGCACAAAGGAGCCTTGTCCTCCACCCAGCACCGTAGAGGGGTCTAACCCTCCTCGGCCACCTCTGGCACAGGGAAAGTGCTGCCTGTTGGCACAAGGCGCCTGTCTCACCCTGCTTGGTGATCTGGAAGTTTTTTTTGCTGCAGAGCACCACTGCCTGCAGCATCTCGTGGGGGGAGACGTGCGCCTTGAAGTTGCGCGGGTTCCACAGCTTCCGCATGAGCTCCCCAAAGCGCTGCACCAGCAGGAACATGATGTCCCCGGGCGGGCGCTTGATGTTTTTGTAGTTGTCTTCCTCCAAGAAGTAATTCCTCAGTGGCGGGACGTTGGAGAGGGCCTGCGCGCGCACAGGCGGTGATCAGCTGGGACGCACTCCCCGCTAGCCCCAGGGGGAAGTGGGTTTCCTCCACCTCCCCCCAGGGCGAGCTCAAAGGCCCTCGCGCGCCCGTACCTGGAGCACAGCGTTGGCGTAGTCGTTGGCCTTGATGTTGTTGAGCCCCACGATGCCCGGGAGGTACGTGGTGCCATCGTATGCCCGCGACAGCTTGGCCTGTTTGTCCAGGTTGGTGATCTGCTGCTTGGTGAAGGTGGGTTTCAGCACGTACTGAGAGAGAAGAGGGGAAACAGCGTCAGGCCAGGAAGCCAAAGCCAACCGGCCCCCCTCGCAGGCACTGCTGCAGTTCCCAGCGGCACCGTGCTCTGAAACCCTCCCAGGACGGAGATCTTGCCACCCTCCTGCCTCTTCCATGTGTTCTACCAGAACCCCTCTATCGCAAAGACTTAAGAAACTTTCATCCCTTTCACACAACCCTGCTGCCTTTCACGCGAGCAGGAACCGAGCAGAGACTCTCAGACACCTCGGTGCAGAGCTCCCCACCACCACTGGGCCTTGCAAAGCCTGACAGCCCAAGGGACATGAACCTAAATCCTCAGGTTTCAGTGCAGCTCAGAGGAGCAAACCACTTGCAGGGTCACAGCAGCCCTCCCCAGTCCCCCAGCCCCTCGCTGTGAAGGTCCCCGCACCGTGATGTCCTCCAGCGAGGAGTCGATGATCTCGTAGTTGTCAGGGAGGCAGTAAAACTTGAGGGTGTGCAGGTTGAGGAAAACATGGTGGCTGAACTGCACGCTGTGGATGTAGGCGTGAGACTTCAGCCCTCGGCCTGCCGAGGCAGAGGAAAGCATCAGGGACACAGGCCGCGAACAAGGGAACGCAAGACCATGCAGCCCAGGCGTCCGAGGGCTCAAACCTCAACTGTGAAGGAGCCAGCGAGGCCACGGGGAGTGTGGGATCCCACAAGCTCCAGAGCAGAGAGGGATGGATAAATGCATGTTTGGCCCCAAGCCGCAAAGGGAATCGCTCAAGGAACCTCAAGCGCGCGGGGACAGGTGAGAAACAACTCCCAGTCTGACTCGTGGGCTGCCTCCCCCTCATGCCAACGGACCCCAGGCAGCCTCCCACCAGCATGAGCCCCTCAGTGACCCCAGCCCCTGAGGCGAGAACTCACCCTGGAAGTACTTCCCACACACGAGGCAGGCGTAGACGTTGATGTGCGACAGCGAGATGGAGCAGAGCTTCTCAAAATCGAAATCCAGGACGCTCCTAAAGCAGGAAAAGGAGAAAGCCGCGGCGTATGGGGCAGCCCCCAAGGGAGCCATGCCCTGGGGTCGCCGCTCCGCTTGCCCTCCCAGTGCCCGTGGCTGGCCCACGGATCCTCCCCGCTCACTTGTTGATGGTGTCGAGGTAGGGGCAGTGCCGGCTTCGCTGGTCCTCGGGGTCGAAGCGGCCATAGCGCACTGTAGCGGGGAGCACGCAGCCCCATTAGTACCAGGCCCCCCGCCGTTCACGGCCTTCCTCCCGCGTAGCCCCGCTCCTCCAGGATCGTCCAGCCTCCTCCCCAGGTGGTGTCCCCATGCAGGGACACCAAAAACACCCCTGTCCCCCTCAGAGTGACATAAAACAACCCTCGGCCCCAGCAGGACCCCCCTGCGCACCCCCAGATCGGTCCCTCGGGTCACTCAGCATCACCCTCGGTCGTCCCCTCTGTGCACCCCCACGTCAGCCCCCGGTTTCCCCCGTGCACCCCCCACATCAGCCCCCGGCCCCCCCACCCCGTGCAC
Source organism: Struthio camelus (assembly GCF_040807025.1). Lineage (NCBI taxonomy): Eukaryota > Metazoa > Chordata > Aves > Struthioniformes > Struthionidae > Struthio > Struthio camelus. The sequence goes on along the minus strand of NC_090968.1, from coordinate 1,825,156 downwards.
CCCCAGACCTCCCCCAGCACCACCCCGGCAGCACCCCGGTTCCGCCCAGGCCCGGTGCCCCCGGTGCCCACCTGTGGGCTCGGGCTCAGGCTCGGAGTCACCGTCGGGCTCGCGCTCGCGCTTGATGCGCACCGGGCCGCCGCTGCCGCCGCCCGTGCCGGTGCCGGGGCCGCCGGTGCCGCCGCCCGTGCCGGTGCCGGGCTCGCGCTTGATGCGCGCGGGGTCCACCGGGAGGGGGAGGGGCTCTGCCACCTCCCGCCGGTCCCGGTCGCGGTCCCGATCCCGATCCCGGTCCCGGTCCCGGTCCCGCCCCCGCTCCGCCTCCCGCCGCCCCCGCGACCGCTCCGCCTCGCCCTCGCGGCGGCTCCGCGACGAGCCCCGCGACGACGACGACGACGAACCGCCGCCGCCGCCCGAGCCCCGCGGCGCCGCCCGCGCCTCCCGCTCCCGCTCCCGCTTGCCGCGGCTCGACATCCCGCCGCCCACTGCGCAGGCGCGGCGGCGGCGGCACTGCGCAGGCGCGGCGGCGGCACTGCGCAGGCGCCTCCCCAGGCCGGCGCGGGGGCACCGAGCCGTGAGTGAGAACTGCGCGTGCGCAAGAGCACGGACCGTGCGCTCCACCGCCCCCTATCTTCACCGCCGTTTCAGGCACTACGCATGCGCCGCTCCAATCCGGAAGGGTAGCGGCCGCACCCCCGCTAGCGCGCATGAGCGGGGGATCCGCCCGGAGCCGGGGAGGGGGGGGAGGCGGGGAACCTCCTTAGCGCTTGCGCAGTGCGCCGGCTCCCGCCCGCTGGCGGCGCTGCGGCGCATGCCCACCGGCGCCGGTGCGGCCGGCGGGGCTTTTAAAGAGACAGCGTCCCTTTTCCAACCGGGTGCGGTGTGCAGCGCCGTGCACCCTCGGGGGTCCGGCTCCGGGGACAGTCCCGGCCGCTCCCCGCCACCGCCGGTGCCCGCGGGGGGTAGGCTGCAGGGGGCGGCGGCGGCGGCGGGCCGGTCCCGGGAGCGGCGGCCGATGGAGGCGGGCGCGGGCTGGCGTTGCCGGCCGGGCGGGCGGCTCGACATGAGCCACGGCTTCGTGCGCCACATCCGCCGCAACCAGATCGCCAGGTACCGGCACCGGGGCCGCCTCGCGGCCCCCCGCCCGCCCCCCGGACCTCACCGGGGCCCCCTCAGGGCCCCATGACGCCCCAAAGCCCCCCCCCGGGACCCCAAGGCACCCCCGGGACCCCAGTGGAGCCCCGGGACCCCTCCTGCCCCTCCAGCGCCCCTGTCTCCCCCCCCCGGGACCCCAAAACATCTCCGGGATCCCCCCGGGACGCCCCCCTCCTCCCCCCACCGGAGCCCAGTGCATCACCGGGACACCCCCCCCCCGGGTCCCCCATGTCCTCCCGACCCCCCGTCTCCTCCCGCTCACCTCCCCCGGGCCCCCTTTGCCGGCGGCGCGGTGCCGGTGCCGGGGGCGGCAGCGCTGAGCGGGTCGGTGCCGGTACCGGTGCCGGTGCCGGTGCAGGGACGCCTACGAGCGGGCGGTGCGGCAGGCCCGGGGGCGGGCACGGAAGCGCCACACACCGGCCCCACCGCGGCCCCGCCGACCCGACCAGCAGGTCTACCGGCCCCGCGGCCCCGGTGAGCCCCGGCGGTGGGAGGGGGGGCGGGGGGGGGACGCTGGGGAGGGGAGCAGCCGAGGGAGGGGGCTGAGACGTGGGGGGGCACCCCGGGGTGGGCCAGGGCATGGTGGGCACCCGAAGGGGAGGGATGGGGATGGGGGGGCACCCTGGGATGCAGTGGGGCATGGGGGGCACCCTGGGGTGGGCCATGGTACAGGGAGCACTCAGGGGAGGGATGGGGATGGGGGGGCACCCCGGGGTGGGCTGGGGCGTGGGGGCACCCAAGGGGGAGGCTAAGACATGGGGGGGCACCCTAAGGTGGGCTAGGGCATAGGGGGTACCCTGGGATGCAGTGGGGCATGGGGGGCACCCTGGGGTGGGCCATGGTACAGGGAGCACCCAAGGGAGGGATGGGGATGGGGGACACCTAAGGGAGGGATGGGGTCTTGGGGGGCACCCAGAAGAGGTTTGGGTCACAAAGGGTGCCCTGGGGTGAGCCAGGACATGAGGGGCACCCTGGGGTGTCCCAGGATGTGGGGGGCACCCAAGGTGTGCTAGGGCATGGGGAGCACCCTAGGGTAGGTTGGGGAGTGAGGGGCACCCAAAGGAGGGCTGGGGGGGGGGGCTGGTGCCTGGGGGCACCCTAGGGTGGGCTGGGGCATGAAGGATACTCGGAGCACCCAGTGCCCCCGCGACACCGCTCAGGGTGCTGGGTGCCAGCAGCGGGGGCAGAGCGGAGCCCAGCCGAGAGCAGCGCGGGTGCCACCGCCGCGGACGCCCGCGGGCCCCGGCTCTTCTGCCTCGAGTACGAGGGGGACGACGGGAGCGTCACTGCTGTGATCGTGCACCAGGTGGGCACCCCAGGGACCCAGGCGTCCGGGTACCCCCACCTCTAACCACAGCACTGCGCTACCGCGTTTCAAGGGCGTCCCACGGTGCGCTGGGGGGAAGCTGGGTCCCCTCCTGCCTGGGCAATGCTGTGAGTGCCCCTGGGGCGCAGGGGGGCTGTGGGTGCTGGGTGCAGGTGGGTGCTGTGGGCTGCTGTGGGTGCTAGTTGCCCCAGGTGTAGGTGGGTGCCTTTAGGTTTAAGGGGTGGACAGTGGGTTTTAGGTGCTCCGGGAGGCAGTGGGTGCCTTTGGGGGGGGGGTACTCTGGGGTACAGGCAGGTGCTGTGGGGGATGGCAAGTGCCCCAGCACCCAGATGGGTGCTATGGGGGTGGCGGGTGCCCCTGGGTGCAGACAGGTGCTGTGGAGTGCGCAGCAAGTGCAGCGGGTGCCCCAGAGCATGGGGGGCAGCAGGAAACCTGGGGGGATGGCGGGCACCCACGGGTGCCACTGACAGGGGGTGGGGGCGCCACAGGCGGACAGCGCGGAGGAGGTGACGCAGCGGGTGTGCGCCCGGAGCCCGCTGGAGCCCGCCCTGCGCCGGGCCCTGTGCCAGCGGGTGCAGGACGAGCTCAGCAAGCGCCGTGGGACCCGGTGATGGGGACACCTTCCTCCGGCTCTGCCCCACCACCCAGCAGTGCCAGCGGCAGGGGGGACACTGCCAGCCCGGAGGGGACAGCGTCAGCCGGTGCCGGTCGGCATTTGATGCCAATAAAGGTGCTGCGAGTCCCCGGCGTGCGGCTCTCATTGGGGACCCTGGGGATACTGAGACATGGGGTGGGGGCACCAGGAGCCTGGCAGGGACCCCGGGGCCGTGCTGGTGGGTGCCGAGGTGCTGCATGCGTGGGTGCTGGCGTGGCCGCACCGGGGCCGCTCTCCAGGGGTCTGCAGCGTGGCCTCACCCGTTGCCATCCACCCCAGGGACGTCACCCGACATCTCCCGTCTTGTCCCCTCCCAGGGCTCTGGAGTGGCATGGCCAGGGCCATTGGGTCCCCAGTGTCCCCATCCTTTCCCTGGGGTCCCCTCCCAGGTGTGGGGCTGCGGCACCTACAGCAGTGGGACAGACTCTGGGATCTGTAGTGGTTTTGGTTTTTTAATCACGGTAGCGGCTATAAAGAGACTCACAGTGGAGACGGTCCTGGCTCCGGTGCCCACCTGGGCAGGGGGTGCCAGGCTGTGCCACAGGCACCTGGGCGATGCCACAGGGTGCCAGGGCGATTCCTGGGTGACACTTGCCCAGGGATGCCGTGCCCCAGGAGGGGTCCAGGCTGTGCCCTGTACCCGGGCGATGCCAGGCCACCTTGGGGTGCAGGGAAGTGGTACCAGGCTGCAGCACCCTGGGGTCCTGCCATGCCCCACCCTGGGCAGGGGGATGGGACTGGAGATGGGTGACATTCCCAGGGTGGGGACCGCACTGCCGGATGCCTGGGTCCTTGACCGTCCCCATTGGGGCACCCAAGGCGGAGCTGGCAGAGGGCGATTTCTCCCTGCCCAAGCAGTGCCCCCAGGTCAGGGTCACCCCTTCCTGCAGTGCTTTGTTATTGTAGGGCCTCCCCAAAGCAGGGCCTGGTTATTGTCAGCTCTCTCTAGAGTGGGTTCTAGGGCCTTGTTATTGTAGGGTCTCCTTGGAGCAGGTCCCACTGGCTTGGTATGGTAGTGTCTCCCCGAAGCAGGCTTGGGCTTTGTTATTGTAGGGTCTTCCTAGAGTGGGTCCTGCTGGTCTGTCATTGTAGGGTCTTCTTGGAGCAGGACCCAGTGGTTTTTTATTGCAGGGTCTCCCCAAAGTGGGCCCAGTAGCTTGTTATTGTAGGGTCTCCCTGGAGTGGGTTCTGCTGGCTTGTTATTGTAGGGTCTCCCTGGAGTGGGTCCTGGTGAGCTGTTATTGTAGGGTCTCCTTGAAGCAGATCCCACTGGCTTGTTATTGTAGGGTCTCCCTGGAGTGGGTCCTGGTGAGCTGTTATTGTAGGGCCTCCCCAAAGTAGGTCCCCATGGTTTGTTACTGGGTCCCCCCAAAGCAGATCCTGGTGGCTTGTTATTGTAGAATCTCCCTGAAGCAGGTCCCAGGTTGCGAGTTATTGTAGGGTCTCCAGAGGCACTGGCGGGGGGGCAGGCCGGGGGGCTCAGTCCCCACCAGGGGCGGCGCGGGTGACGGTGGGGGGCACAGGGGGGGTGGCGCGGGTGCCACCTAGCCACAGTGCCAGCACCACGATGAGGATGATGATGGCAAGGCCAACAGCCAGCCCCACCAGCACCAGGCACCAGCGCCGTTGCCCAGCCCGCTGCTTCTGTGCCACCGCCCGGCTCGTCCGCGTGAACGTCTGGCCCTGGTGGCAAACAGCACATGGGTGCCGGGATGGGCACCGCCACACTGGGCCACCCCAAGGTGCCCATGTGAGGCTTGATGTCTTCATGGTGCCTACCCAGCAAGGTGGCCCAGGGCCACATGTCTCTATGGTGCCCACCCAGCATGGTGTCCAGGGTCATATGGCCCTGTGATGCCCATCCAGGGCTCTGTGTCTCCATGGTGTCCACCCAGCACAGTACCCAGGCCCATATATCTCTGTGGTGGCCATCCAGGACTCTCTGTCCCCACCATGCCCATCCAGCACAGTGCCTGTGGCCATATGTCCCCATGGTGGCCATCCAGGGCTCCACATCCCCACTGTACCCACCCAGCATGGTGCCCCAGGCCATATGTCCCCATGGTGGCCATCCAGGGCTCTATGTCCCCAATGTGCCCCCCCAGCATGGTGCCCAGAGCCGTATGTCCCCATGGTGGGTGTCCAGGGCTCTACGTCCCCACCGTGCCCACCCAGCACAATGCCCAGAGCCATACATCCCCATGGTGACCATCCAGGCCTCGACAATCCCATTGTGCCCACCCAGCATGGTGCCCAGGGCCACATGTCCCTGTGGTGGCCATCCAGGGCTCTGTGCCCCCCCCCCCAGTGCCCCCCCAACATGGTGTCACCCGCCACGGCCCTACCATGCTGCGCAGCTCCTCGGCCCGGTCGTCCAAGTCGCTGAGCTTGCCTTCACGCTCCAGCGCCTTGTTGAAGTTCTCCTTCATGATCGCCACCACCTCCTCGGCCTCCTGCTGGCACTGCTCCAGCCTCGCCTTGGCCAGCCGTTGTTGGGGGGGGGGGAGGTGACAGGGTCAGTGGGGACGGGGTCAGTGGGGACAGGGCCCCGCTGGGGGGGGGGGGTTGCGCATGAGCATTGTGGGGACAGGCCACACAGGGTTGGGGCTGTTTGGGGCACATGGGGACCATGAGGACAGGGGAAAATGGGGATAGGGCTGTTTAAGGCACATGGGGACAGGGCCATTTAGGGTAGGTGGGGACCACGGGGACGGGGGAAATGGACTGCGGGGACAGGGCACGTGGGGTCAGAGCCCATGGGGGCAGCAGGGACGAGGCCACGTTGGGTACAAAGAAGGGGAAGGGGCTGTTGGGGGGGGGGGAACCTGGGGACAGGGCCACACGGGCATCACCCAGAGAGGGCACACGGGGACAGGGCCTGCCGCGAGGACACGCGGAAGCGCCAACCAGTGCCACCCACGGCCCTGGGACGGTCCCCGAGCGCCGGAGGGGTCCCGAATCCCCTGAGCTTCCCTCCCACCCTAACCGCCCCCCCTCCCCGGCCCCAAGTCCCCCAGCCTCAGCTTCCCCGGGGGCCACCCAAGGTCACCGGGGACGGTGGGACACCGGGCAAAGCGACACCCCCCCCCCTCCTCCCCGGGGGCCAAATTCCGGAAAGCGAAAGCGAAAGCGGCGCCGGGGCTCGCCGGTTCTCACCATGGCTCCGCCGCCGCCCCGACGGCCGGTGGCGACGGCGACAGGGACGGTGGCGGCGGCAGCGAGCGCACCCGGCTCTGCCCCGGCCCGACCCGCCCCAGGGGCCTCCCCCGCAGGAGGGACCCGGCTGGCCCGCCCCAACCCGGACGCCTGGGTCCCGCCTGTCCCGGAAATGTGGGTGTCGCCCGTCGCCCCCCCCCCCCTTCCAAGCTGACACCTGATTTCCCCTTCCCCAAACCCACCCTACGCCCCTACCCTCCTCCCACCCCCTCCTAGGTGCCACCAGATACGTGGATGCCCCCCCCCCTCCCCCGCAAACCTAAAGACATGGGTCTCCCCAGCCTGGATGCCTGGGCTCCCCTCCCATCCCAAAAAACGTGACCCCCCCCCCCCACCCAGCCCCCCAACACCTGGGTGCTCCCCAGGCCTGGAAACATGAGGCAGGAGGGCTCGGATAGCTGGGTCCTCCCTCCTGCCCCCCCCCCCACCCCCAGAGAAGTGGGGTGCCCCCACCCTAGACTTCTGGGGCAGCCCAGCCCCCACAGAAGAAGTTGTCCCCCCCACCCCCAGAATCACTGGTTCCCACCCCCCCCCAAACACCTAGGTGTCCCTAGCCCCAAAGATGTGGGTGCCCCCAGCCCGGATGCCCGGACTCCCCCACCCCCCCAAAGCACGAGGTCCCCGGCGCGGGCCCCCGGCACGGCAGCGACGGCGACACACTGCGCCCTTTGTCCCTGCCCGGCGCCAGCTGCCCGCCTGGCACCGCTCCGCGTGGGCACGGCGCCCGCGTCCCCGTCCCCGGCGCAGGTGGCCCCACAGGCGGCTTGTACGGACTCGCTGTATTGCCCGCGGACACGCAGAAACACAGGGAGCAGGGAGTCGCGGCACCCGGGCACCTCGGCCTCCCTGAAAGGCACGCGGGGTGGGTGCCCGGTGCGGCACCTCTAAGTGGGGATGACGCCCGAGACGAGGAGGATGATGAGGATGAGGATGATGGCACCCACAAGGCCGAGGATGAGGAGCAGCTTCAGGTTCTTCCACCAGTACTTGCGGGCCACCTTCTGCGACGTTGTCTTGAAGTGCTCCGACTGCGGGCAGAGGAGGGCACCGGGCTCGGGGTGCTGCACCCTAGGGGTCCCCCCCCACCCCAAGGACCCTGCACCCATCCCATGACCCTGTGCACCGCACCTCAGGGCTTACCCAGGGACCCGGTGCCACCCTGGGGACCCAGCAGTCACCCTGTGCCCCACACTGTGGTGGCCACTCTGGCAGTCCACTTAGGGCCCCTGTATCCACCCTGGAGAGCTGGTGCCACTTTGAGGACCCTCTACCCAGGCCAGGGACCCAGCACCCAACCCCACGTCCCCAAGAGGGGCTGGGGCTGCGCCTGGTGCCCGCGGTGACTTTCTCCGGGACGTGCCCAGAACCAGGAAACCGCCGGGCGGTTGGGTGTCCCCCCACCCTGCCAGGCTCTGCAAGGGGGACACGTGGCACCCGCCGGGTGCCTCACCGTGGCCTCCAGGTCCTCGGTCTTGTTGCGGAGGTGGTCGAGGTTCTCGCCCCGCGCCAGGATGCGCTCCACGTTCTGCGTCATGATGGTCTTGACGCCCTCCACCTCGCTCTGCAGGTCCCGCACCCGCTCGCTGCCCGCCTGCCGTGGCACCGCGCGGGGCGTCAGGGCGGCCACCCGGCCCCCTGACACCCCAGCGTATGCTCCGGGCAGGCTGGCACAGACCCCCGGCACCCCGCGTGGGCCCCAGCACGGAGCCAGGCACCCTGGCACGGGGGCTGAGCACCCCACGGGGACCTCAGGCACCCCACTTAGAGCCTGGGCACTCTACATGCACCCACAGGGACCCCACATGCACCCTGGGCACCCCACAGAGAGCCTGGGCACCCCGAGCATCCAGGCACCCCACTTAGAGCCTGGGCACCCTGAGCACCCCAGGCACCCCATAGGGGCTCTGAGCACCCCACATGGAGCCCATGCACCCTACCTGCATCTCAGGCACCCATACAGACCCCGAGCATCCCTACCACCCCACAGGGACCCCATATGCACCCTGGACACCCACATGGACCCCGAGCACCCCACAGGGACCCCATATGCACCCTGGACACCCACATGGACCCCGAGCACTCTAAGCACCCCACAGGGACCCCACAGAGAGCCTGGGCACCCTGAGCACCCCAGGCACCCCATAGGGGCTCCGGGCACCCCACAGAGAGCCTGGGCACCCTATATGCCCCCTGGGCACCCCACAGGTACCCCAGGCCTCCCCGAGTGGGATTCCGGGCACCCCACAGAGAGCCTGGGCACCCCGAGCACCCAGGCATCCCACAGCCCCCCCCCCCCCGCGAGCCACCTGCCCGCCCGCACCCTGGGCGCCCTCCGGGCCGGAGGCTCGAACCCCCCCCGGCGCCCCCCCGGCGGCCGCCACTTCCCCCTTGCCGGCCCCGGCGGCGCCGCTCACCATGGCTGGGGCCGGGGCCGCCCGCTGCTTCCTCCTGCCGCCCCGCCCCGCCCCGCAGGTGCCCTTCCGGGGGCGGGGGGGCCGGGGGGGGGGCCGGGGGCAGAGGTCACGGGCGGGGGAGGGGGGGGCCCCGCAGGCAGCACCTCCCCCCCCCCGCGCCCCCCCCCCCGGCCCCGCCCTGCCCTGCCCGGACCCATCGCGACACCCGCGGCGGCGCTTTGCGGCCGCTGACGTGTCAGGGGCGGGGCGATGGCGGCGGCGGCGGCAGGTAGGGGGGTTCGCGCGGGGGAGGGGGGGGATCGGTAACCGGTTGCCCTTTGCCCTCTGACCCCGCCGCTGTTCCTCCCCCCCCCCCACCTCCCCGCAGGGGCGGCGCGGCGCAGGCTCCGCGGGCAGCCCGGCGGGGGGGACCCACCGGGGCCTCCCCCGGGGCCTCCCTCGGCACCGGCACCGGCACCAGGCCGCGCCCGCCGCCTCCTCGGCTTCGAGCCCCGCGAGCTGACCCGCTGGCACCGCTTCGTCCGCCTGCTGCACCGGCCCACCGACCCCGCCGCCCTCGGCGCCTTCCGCTGCGCCTTCGGTGAGCCACCGCGGGGGCCCAGGCGTCCGGGGAAGGGGGGGGGTTGTGGGGCGGCGGGGGGGTGCATCAGGCCCTCGCTGTCCCCGGTGCCGGGGGGGGGACCCAGGCATCCGGCCTCGTTTGCGCCAACACCAGAGCGAAGGTCGGCGCGGCGGGGAGGGCAGAGGCCGCCCGGACGCCTGGACCCTCCTGCTTCGAGCTGGGGGAGGAGGAGGCCCGGACGCCTGGGTCCCTGAGCCGTGTGCCCGCAGGGTTGCTGATGGCGCTGGACATCCCCCAGGAGCGGGGCCTGGGGCACCTGGACCACCGCTTCCTGGACGGCCTGGAGGTGTGCCGCTTCCCGCTGCTGCCCTTCCTGGCGCCGCTGCCCCTCGACTGGATGTACCTGCTCTACGCCGTCATGTTCCTCGGTGAGGGCCGCGGGGACGGGGACAGCTACCGGGCTGGCCCAGGGGGAAGGACCAGCTGCTGGGATGGCCCAGGAGAAGGACAGGGATGGGCACCAGCATGGCCCAAGGGAAGGACAGCGTTGGGCACAGGGGAAGGACGGGGACAGGTACCAGGATGGCGCAGGGATGGGACGACTACAGAGATGGCACCCTGGGGACAGGCACCATGACGGGCATGGGAACGGATACCGAGATGACCCGGAGGAAGGACTGGGATGGGCGCAAGCACCATGACGGGCATGGAGACACAGACTGGGACGTCCCAAGGGAAGGATGGGGATGGTGACGCGTACCAAGACGGCCCCACCTGGGTAGAGACCCCGCGCCAGGGGCGGTGGCTCAGGGGTGCCCGGCGGTGCCCGCAGGCGCCCTGGGCATCATGGCAGGGTGCTGCTACCGCTTGAGCTGCCTGGCCTTCCTGGGGCCCTACTGGTACGTCTTCCTGCTCGACAAGACGGCCTGGAACAACCACTCCTACCTCTACGGGCTGCTGGCCTTCCAGCTGGCGCTGCTGGGCGCTGACCGCTACTGGTGGGTGACGCCGGGGTCCCCCGCGGGCGCCACCTTGGCGCCCACCAGTTAAACGCCCCCGGCGTCTCCTCCGGCAGGTCCGTTGACGGGCTTTTCCGGCCGCACAAGAGAAACGCCCACGTGCCGCTGTGGAACTACACGCTGCTGCGCGCGCAGGTGGGACACGGGGGTCGCCGGCGGTGCGGCCAGTCCCGGATGCCTGGGTCCGTCCCCCCCGCTGCCACCGCCGCCGCTCTCACCGCTGTTTCGCCCCGCAGATCTTCATCGTCTACTTCATCGCGGGGCTGAAGAAGCTGGACGCCGACTGGGTGGGCGGCTACTCCATGGGCTCCCTCGCCCGCCACTGGCTCTTCGCCCCCTTCAAGTGAGCGGGTGACAGGGACGCGGGGCGCCCGGCGGCGCGACGTGGCGCGGCCTGGCACGGGCTCCGGCTCTCGCCCGCAGGCTGGTGCTCTCGGAGGAGATGACGAGCCTGCTGGTGGTGCACGGCGGCGGGCTGCTGCTCGACCTCTCCGCCGGCTTCCTGCTCTTCTTCGACGCCACCCGGCCCGTCGCCCTCGTCTTCGTCACCTACTTCCACTGCATGAACTCGCAGCTCTTCAGCATCGGTGAGCTCGGGGTGGGCACCGCTGGGGTTTTCGCAGCTTTGCGGTGGGCCGGGCCGAAGGGACGCACGCCGGTGCGCGGGTTCGGGGAGGGGGGACTGTGCTGACGCCGCGCTCCCCCAGGCATGTTCCCCTACACGATGCTGGCCAGCAGCGGCCTGTTCTGCGAGGCGAGCTGGCCGCGGCGGCTGTGCGCCCGCTGCCCCAGCTGGCTGCGGCGGGCGCTGCCCAGCACGGCGCCACCGCGGCCCAGCGCCGACTGCGCCTACGGGAGCCGGCGGGGCCGGCGCCTGCGAGCCCGCCAGCACCTCGCCGCCCTCTTCACCCTCCTCTACGTGCTGGAGCAGTTCTTCCTGCCCTACTCCCACTTCATCACCCAGGTGGGGGCACCGGGGGCACAGTGGAGGGGGCAGTTTGGGGAGGCGAGGGGGTTTTGGGGGAGGGGACAAGGGGAGAGATGGAGCACTTCCAGGAGCTTGGCTGATTTGGGGAGGGGGGGAAGAGGGCACTGCTAGTGGCATTTCCAGGGGTGCTCAAAGGAAAGAGGGCACTTGGGTGGGGAGGGCAAGGGGATGATTTTGGGAGGCAAGAGGGCACTGTCAGGGGCATTTCTGGGGGCACAGGGATGAGAGGGGGCAATTTGGGGGAAGCACAGGGATGTTACCAGGGGCAGTAGGGGGAAGGGGGCACAGGGACAAGGGGACACTGCCAGGGGCAAGGAAGAGGGGACAATTTTGGGGGGGCCCTGGGGGAAGAGGGCACTCCTGCCCAAGGAGGATTGCCTGGGGACCTGGCCAGTCAGTTTGGGGCACCCTGTGTTCCCCCCTTGTTCCCTGGTGCCACCCCATGTGTCCCCATCGCTCCACCAGGGCTACAACAACTGGACCAACGGGCTCTACGGCTACTCGTGGGACATGATGGTTCACTCCCGCTTCCACCAGCACGTCAAGATCACCTACCGCGATGGGCTCACCGGCGAGGTGGGCTACCTCAAACCAGGGGTGAGTGCGCCCGGACACCTGGGTCCTTCGCAAGGTGGGGGAGCACGGTTTGGGGTTCGGGGGGGGAAATGAGGGCCAACATCCATGGGTTGGGTTGGGGGGGGGGGTCCTTGCAGGTGTTCACGCAGAGCCGCCGCTGGAAGGACCACGCTGACATGCTGAAGCAGTACTCCGCCTGCCTGAGCCACTTGCTGCCTCGCTACAACGTCTCGCAGCCCCAGATCTACTTCGATGTCTGGGTCTCCATCAACGACCGCTTCCAGCAGCGGTGGGTGACGGGGACGAGGGGCTAGTTGGGGAGGGGCGGGTGGCACAGCAGCGCCCTCACACTCAGCCCCACACAGCCTGGTGGACCCGCGGGTGGACATCGTGCAGGCTGAGTGGTCGCCCTGGCGCCCCACGCCCTGGCTGCTGCCATTGCTGCTGGAGCTGTCACCCTGGCGGGCCCGGCTGCAGGCCCTGGAGAGCACCCTGGACAACCACACCGAGGTGGTCTTCATCGCTGACTTCCCAGGTACTGTCACAAGCAATGGGGGCACCCTCAGGTGCTGCAGGCATCCGCAGGACTCTCCTTCTCCCTACCTTCTCCAGGCCTGCACCTGGAGAACTTTGTGAGCGAGGACTTGGGCAACACCAGCCTGCAGGTGCTGCGGGGCGAAGTGACAGTGGAGCTGGTGGAGCAGGGCAGCAACCACACGCTGCAGGAGGGCGAGGGGCTGCAGGTGAGCACCGAGTGGGTGCCGTGAGGTGGGCGCAGGCCTGAGCAGGTGCTGACACTCACCCTCTGCTGCAGCTGCCTGCCGGGCAGTACCACAAGGTACACACTGTCTCCCCTGAGCCCTCTTGCTACATGTACGTCTACGTCAACACCACAGCGCTGGCGCTGGAGAAGAACCTCACGCGGCTGCAGGAGCTGCGGGAGCGGGTGCAGAACGGCAGTGGTGAGTGGGTGCCCCCCTACTGCATGCACCCTGGGGGCAGGCGGAGGCTGGGCACTGTGGCTCACCCCACGCTATATCCCCCCAGAGACAGAGCCGCTGCCCCCCGAGCTGCGGCCCATCATGGGTGAGCCGTTGGCCGAGGGCACCGAGGCCGACCCGGTGGTGCAGGCCTTCCTGCGGCACCAGCGGCGCTTGGAGGAGCTGGGTCGACGCCACAACGAAAGCCTGGCGCAGCGCTTCCAGCGCTTCCTCCTCAAAAAATATTACCTCTTCCGGCGCAGGTGAGCCCTCTTCCCCACCTCCCTTTTTTCCCCTCCCTCATGTTCTGCCCCTCCTGGCACCTCCTTTTTTGCTCCCCCCTCACAGCGCCTTGATGACCTCCATCTCCCTGCGCAACCTGGTGCTGGGCCGGCCGCCCCTGGAGCAGCTGGCGCAGGAGGTGGCCTTCGCCAACCTGCGCGGCCAGGAGGAGAGCACCCATCCTGGCAGTGGGGACCATGGGGCTGCTGAGCAGCGCCCTGAGCTCTGAGCCCTGGCTTCCCACCACTGTGCCATGGGGGGGGCACCAAGCCCCCCCCCAAATAAACTTTTTTTAAGCCCCTCACCCACACACCTTCGGTTTCTCCCTTTGCTAGAGCTGGCAGCAGACATTGCCCCACACAGGTACGGTAGAACCTAGCGTTTTTATTGAGATTTTTGAATTAATTGGTGAAATCAAGACATACGTAATAAAACCTCCAGAAAAAAATATTAAGAGAGAAAGAGAAAGAGAGAGAAAGAGAAAGCCCCCCACCACCCTCACCCCACCAAGGCACTTTCTGGGGCAGTGGACCTGGGACGGGCACGTAAACAAGCCGGCTTCTCTGTACCACACCGGCCAAATGAGCCACGGTCCCAAGCCCGGGGCAACCCCAGCTCTGCCCTCCCCTCTCCCCTCGCCCGTTTACAACCCAATCCCCCCCATTTTTCACCCCGGCAGGTGGGACCCGAGGTTTTTCTGTAGGACACCTCGGCCTCCCGGGGTGGGGGAAAGGCGGCCAGGAATCAAGGTGCAGGGGGGCTTTCAGGAAAATAAGAGCTGCCGTCTGAGCCCGGGGGCTTCTCTGTACTCACACCCCGCGCCTCAGGACACAATAAATAAGCCATTAGAAAAAACGTTCAAGTATGAAGGGCCGTTTTCCCCCCCCACCCTTCCCCAGAGCTGGGAAAGCCTTTCTGCTGTGTCCTCGCCCCTCCCCGCCAGCACAAAGCTCAAGGGTAGGAGGAGGGGGGTTGTGCAGTTGTGGATTAATCTCAGCTTTCTTATAAAGAAAAACAAAAAAAAAATTCCTCCGGTACCAAAGCGCACAGCCTACAGAGCTCAGGCCGATGCCGGAGCTCGGCAAGCCGGGCACCGTTGGGCTAGTGCTGAGCTACAGGTGGGACAGAGGGGGGTAGGTTGGGTTTTAACACACACCCTCCCCCCCTTATTACGTACGTCCTCCGAGAGAGAGAGACAGAGAGAGAGAAAGAGCTGGAAGCAGAGAGGTTAAAATCCGGTGCCGCTCAAGAGCTGGGAGTTAAGAACAAAAACAGCACCACCGAGGTCCGAGCGGGATGAGGCGTACGGCAAGCCGAAGGGCCAGCCAGCACGGGTGAGCTGGGGGGGCTACGGGACAGGAAAAACGCTCCCATAGAAAAGTGACTGTCAGAAGAGGTGGGGGCCAACCAGGGCTGGGAGTGCTTTGCCGTCTCAGAGCTCAGACGTCACAAGATTAAAAAGGCGGACAGATGCCAGAGGGAACCACAGACGTCAGGCGCACGTCACCAGGACGATGGCAGCACCGGGGAAAGGGGCTTGAGCCTACGCAGGCAGAAGGAAGGCACCCTTTGGGGCAGGGGGGGCACCGGGTGCGAGCGTGCCGCTGCCCCAAGGGGGGCCGGGGAGCACCACGGGGAAGGGCACGAGGCCACATGTGGTCCCCACACAACTGAAATCATGGCAACAAGACAGGTGAGTAAGAGCTGGAAAGGAGGACAGGAGAGCTTAGGGAAGAGGAGCTCTTTCCCCCAGAGCCTGAAAGCTTCTCTGTAGCCTACGCCAACAGGAGTGGGGAAAAAAGCCTAACACTTTCAGTACTTTAGCTTTTTGGGAACTTCCCAGGGGAAACTGTCCCTACCAAAGTGGCCATAGGCTGCAGTCCTCTGATAAATGGGCTTCTTCAGATCCAGATCCCTGGAATATACAAGTCCTCAACTTAGTAAGAGCATCCAGGCCCACGCCACACACAAACCTCCCTGCCTGTGGGGGCCGGGGTGCTCGCCACAGTGGGTGGCGCCACCTCGCTGCTGGCTCCGGCCGGGGCCGCCTCCCTGTCCTGCTCCCTTCTCCCCAGGGGCAGTTGTAGCTTCCCCAGCTGCTGCGGGAACACAGCCGGAAAAGCTACAAGCGCTTGGTTCTCAGCTGCCGGCGGATACTTACCCCCTCAGCAGCACCCGGTCCGCCCGAAAGCACTTATCTTCCGGCTTAAGCAGCTCTTGTCCTAGCCCAAAGGCTGCTTCTCCCTTTAAATCTGATGTTTCCAGCACGGGTTGCGGAAGAGGCAGCGAACGCGAACAGCAGCACAAGGTCATGCCCACGGCGGGCAGCTACTCCGGGCAGGCACTTGGCTCTGGGCTCTGCCTGCGGGGCTACGGGCACCCTCTGCCCCCACAGCAGCGGCGAGCTCCACATAGGGAGCCGCTCCTCGCTACTACCGGCAGGGCAAGGGGGGACCACGTCTGCGCCCGTCACCGCCAGCCAGGCGCCGTGCACCACTCCCGCCACCCCCCCCTTGTTCCCCGGCAGCGTGCCTCCCCGCTTTTACCTGACAATGACCCCAGGGCGGAGGTCAAAGTTCTTCTTCACGATCTCCAGCAGCTCCCGCTCGCTCTTCTGGGACGTGCCGTAGTGGAAGATTGAGATGGACAAGGGGTGTGACACCCCAATGGCATAGGAAACCTGAGTTGGGGAATGAGATGATGTAAATCAAGCCATCGGCAGCCGTTGCCCCCTAAAAGCACTGCGCTGCGCAGCATGCCACGACGCCTACCTGCACGAGCACCCTCCGACAGAGCCCAGCTTTGATGAGGGACTTAGCCACCCAGCGTGCAGCGTAAGCAGCAGAACGGTCCACCTTGGTGTAGTCTTTCCCAGAGAAAGCGCCTCCACCATGGGCACCCCAGCCCCCATATGTGTCCACAATGATCTTCCGGCCTGTGAGGCCAGCGTCACCCTGCAATGGAAAGCGTTGTCATGAGCTGCTGCCTCAGGAGCTGGGTTCACTCACCCACAGGCTCCAAAGGGTACCGGCATCGCCAAGAAGTCCCCCAAAAGGTGGCCTTACCTGGGGGCCACCGATGACAAAGCGGCCGCTGGGCTGCAGGTGGTAAATAGTGTCATCATCCAGGTACTTGGCCGGCACAACAGCTTTGATCACCTTCTCCTTCAGCGCGTCCCTCATCTCATCCAAGCACACCTCCTCATCGTGCTGCACCGAGATGACGATCGTGTGCACGCGGATGGGGATCACGGCGCCACGATCCTGCATGTACTGCACCGTCACCTGAAAGGAGATGCCATCAGGGGACGCTCCCGCTGGGGAGCGAGGGACCACAGCGAGAACAGCTCCGAGGCCAAAGGCCCTCACCTGCGTCTTCGAGTCGGGCCGCAGCCAGGGCAGGGTGCCGTTGCGGCGCAGCTCGGCCAGCTTGGCATTCAGTTTGTGCGCCAGGACGATGGTCAGGGGCATGCACTCCTCCGTCTCGTCCGTGGCATAGCCAAACATCAGGCCCTGCGGGAGAGAGATGGGGGTCAAACCCTCAACTCGGGGAACCTCCCTCAAGCAGAGGGAAAGGTTGTTCAAGGTGGAAACAGCTGGGGACACTCACCTGGTCTCCAGCCCCAATATCTTCCTCACTGCGGTCCAGGTGGACACCCTGGGCGATGTCCGGGGACTGCTGCTCCAGGGCCACCAACACATTGCAAGTCTTGTAGTCAAAGCCTAGGGCAGAGCAGACTTAACTCCTTGGCCCCACGGCAATCCGCGCTCAACGCCAGCAAGCAAACAGTGGCACATACCTTTGGAAGAATCATCATAACCAACATGCTTGATGGTGTCCCGAACAACCTTCTGGTAGTCAACAGCAGCTCGGGAAGTGATCTCCCCCGCCAAGAGGATCATCCCTGTCTTTGCAACAGTTTCTAAAGGGAAAGAGAAGGTCACCTCCGGCATCGCCCACCAGGCAGCTGCTGCAGAGCCTGCTGCCTCCAGCCTCCTTCCCTAGAGCTCAACTCACCACAGGCCACTTTAGCATCAGGGTCTTGCTTGAGGTGGGCGTCCAGGACAGCATCGCTGATCTGGTCGCAGATTTTATCTGGGAAAGAGAGCGAGCCCGTCACTACCGCCTAACCCTTCCTTCCTGAGCCGCTTTCCCTCTCCGCTGAGGGCTGTGAATTGCAGCCAACACTGGGAGCTTCCATGCTAATCTGGAAACATGAGCAGCAACTGCAGTGTTGCCCCAGCCCAGCACAAGCCTCCTCTTAAGCCGGCAGCTTCCTGCAGCAGACACAGCCCTTTCCCTTGTTCCCTGCTCCGGGTTATTAGTGTGGAATTTCAGGCATTTGCCAGTTAAACTCTTGAGCTCAAGTTACATTTGGGTCAGGGCTTAAGTTCAGCCACCTATTCTGCTGCCACCGCACTCCCATTTTCCAAAAGGGAACCCAGCACCTCCACGCCAAACAGGGTATGGGGCTGTGCGCCAAGTCACCAGCTTTCCAAATCTGGAGCACGCTGGCCTTTGAGCAGCTCTTTCCCTCCAGCACAAGCTTAGGCCCTGGGGCTGCTTTCAGAGGGGTGTTCGATGTCAACAGCTGCCCTGGGGGGAGCCCCAGAGCTGGAATTTGCTGGGCCGTACTGTACGCTGCAGGGGCGCTGTCGCTGCCCGCGAGCAGCCGGCCCTGACTGCAGAACTGGTTTCAGCTGGCTGCCCAGCCAGCACAGAGCACGCCACATCCAGCCGCTCAAATACTGAGGATGTTTTACTCTGGGGTAATGAGAAACTCCTCCTGCTCTAAGGGCTTCCCAAGCACTACTCAGGTCCTGCAATGAATAAGCAACTTCCCTTTGACTGCGGATGTCCTTGACAACGACCTTTCAGACTGGATTTAGAAGAGGGTGACAGGCCAGTATTATGTTTCAGTCCATTGTAGCACAGAGAACATAAAAGCAGACAGGAGGCTCCCCCCTTGCTGTTTCTTAGGGTTAAAGGGCACTAAAATGGACCTTCAACCCATGAGGTAATAGCTCTACTCGGTAGCAGGAAGCACAGCAGTCTCCTCAGATCTGGGTTGCTAAACAGCTCCTTTTCCCCTGGAGATAGCACCTGATTTCAAAACCCTGGTCAGGTGCACAGTGCCCTTTCAGCAAGGGAACCACCTGACAAGGTAACACAAGAATGTTTTTGCATTGCTTAAGGGAGTATCTGGGGTAGTCTCTGGTTACGCCATCAGGAGACATGCTGGCCTAGCTTTGCCAGCAGCTGACCGGGCAGGGTCAGCGCTACCTTTGCTGCAGGGTGACAGGAAACCACATCTGAAGCAGCTTGCCTAGTTGGATTGCTAGCCAGGGCACGGGGAGCACCCTGGCAGGCAGCAGAGGCTGCCAGCTGCCCCGGGGGCAGAGGAAAGCAGCTGGCTGTGCAGTTTTCCAATCATGTGTCCAAAAATGGAGAGCACAAAGAAAGCGAGCGAGAGCACATGATGTTGTTACTGAAATGAAAGGCCTCCCAGGCTGCCCCAGGGACCTGATCCTACAGAAAGGGCAGCCCAAAGTACCTACTGCATCCCTGATGCTGATCCCACTCACCAGACAGCAAGGAGAGTTGGGGGTGGGGGGAGGCCTGCAGGCACGTCTTAGGGAATACAGCAGACCTAGGGACACCCAGGGCAGGGGGCTCTAACCATTGCATACCTCTGTCCTGGTAGCCAGACTACAGATCTGGCTCCAAGAGGGTATAGGGGACCTGGGGATACTCCTGGGGCTGGCAGAGGGTTTGAACCACTGCATGCCTCCGCCACGGCAGCCAGGTTACAGATCCAGCTCCATGGGGCACACGGGACTTGGGGACATCCCTGGGGCAGGAAAGCAGTTGAGGGGGCTCCAGCTAATGCTTATTTCTGTCTTGGCAGCCAGGTTACTGATCTGGTCCCATGGGGTGCAGGGGTCCTGGGGAGCCCCCCCCCCCCCCCCGGGGCTGGCAGGGGGCTCTAACCACTGCAAACCACCGCCCTGGCAGCCAGATCCCGGCGGGGGGGGGGGGGGGGGGGATGGAGGACCTGGGGCCGCGCCAGGACAGCCAGGGTGCTCTTACCACTGCGCGTGATGGCGCTGGGTGCCGCCGGGGGAGGCTGGGCAGGGCGCCCCGAGCACGGCGCGGAGCTCGGGGGCTCGCTGCAGCCCGGAAGCTGCTTAGTCACGGCAGCGCCGACTGACTCACCGCTGCCCCCGGCCGCACCTCGCCATTGCGTCACCCGCCGCACCGGCACGGCGCCCCCCCCCCCGCCGCCGTCGTCCCCGGTGCCCGCCCCACGCGGGAAGCACGTGCGCGCCGGGGGCCGCAATGCGGCGCGCGCCGCCCCGCACTGCGCGCGCGCCCCGTGGCGTCATCCCCGCCCCCCTCCCCACCGCGGCACGGGGAGCGCGCGCGCGCGCGCGCCCCCCCTCCCCCTCCTCCTCTCCCCTCCCCGTCCGCCCGCCCTAAGGCGGCCGGCGCGCGCCACTGGGCCGCGCCTGCGCGCTCGCCCGCCCGCCCCGGCCGGCCCCGCTCGGCCCGCACCTGGGTGCCCCTCGCCCACGGACTCGGAGGTGAAGAGGAAGCTGCCTTCCTCGATGAAAGCCTCGTGGAAGCCGTTGAGCTGCCCGTTCATGGCGGCGGCGATGCTGGCGGAGCGGGAGGCGGCGGTGGCGGCGAGGCGAGCAACAGCAAAGCGCGAGAACGGCCGCGGCAGACTGAGCGGGGCGACCGTCGCCGCGCCTCTATTTATACCCTCTTTGTCCCCGCCCCCCCTTCGCTTTGGGCCAATGGCGCGCGCCGAGCGGGGCCTGAGGGCGAGGCGACTAAACCACTCGCCGAGGCCGGGGGGGGTAGAGTTATGTAACGCCAAGCGGCCCACACCCTCCCCTGGCCGCCCCGCCCGCGCTTGCTGCGGCAGGCCGAGCCTACAGCAGAGCCAAGCCGGCGATGAGGGGATCACGCCCTTCCCTCCCGAGCGCGGCCTAGCGGGGAGGGCAGCGGCACCCACCGAGCTCCCCCCTCCGGGCGCAGCCCCATGGAGCCGTCCCCTCCGGCCGGCGGCGCGAGGCGCCGGGCGGGTTGCGCATGCGCAGCGCGCAGCCCGCGCCGCGCTCCCGGGGGGCAAGGCGGGCGCGCGCTGCGCAGGCGCAGTGCGGCTCCCGCGGGCGGCGAGGACGGCGCGCACCGCCGCCGCCGCCGCCATCTTGGGGGCTGTGCGGCCGCTCCATTGTGTAGTCCGTCAGCCTCGCCGCCACCCGCCACACGCTGTCCCGGCCCGGCCAGGCCCGGCCCGGCCGCCACAGTCCGGCCTTACCGCTCGCCCTTGCCCCCCCCCACCCGCTCCACGGCTCCATCCATCCCACCCAGCACCTCACGCCTCGCGCCAACGGCTCCCCGCCGCCATGTTGCAAATGGCCGCCACACCTCAGCCATGGGGAGCAGAGGGCGAAGGCATCGCGGCTGCGGGAAAGAGCCGGGAAAGGCGGGCTACGTGCCCGAAAAGTGGGCTACGGCCTCCTGAGGGAGCGGGCCAGCACCTCCCGCTGCCGGCCAGGGCCGCGGGCCTTCTGCGGGGCGCCCAGCGGGGTGACTCAGCCGCTCGGCGCGCAGGCCGGGGGTGACGTCCAGCCACCTGCAGGGACGCCGCCGCTAAGAGGATTATCTGGCCGGGCGCTGGGCGCCAGCGGGGGAACGGGGCCCCTTCCATGGCGACGGCCCGCCGCAGGCGGCCAAATCGCATTAGGCCGGGGCTCTGGATCCCGTCAAAGCGGGTGCCGGCCGCACGCGTCCTGCCGGCAGCAGGGGATGGCAGCCCTCCCGGCCGCGTGCGTCACCAGCCCCCCCATCGCGGGGCTGTGTGTCCCCAGCCCGGCCGAGGGGACGTGCACAAAGCCGTGGGGGGGACGCGGTGGCGGAGGAAAACGTCCCCGGGGCCTCGCCGGATGGGGAGCGGGAGGCAGGTCGGGGACCGGGTCAGCCGGCGCTTTGGCACCTGCCTGATGCAACCGGCCTCTGGTCTTGCCAGTGCTGGAGCCTTCCCACCTCCCCCTCCTCCTCTTCTTCCTCCTCCTCCTCCTCCTCCTCCTCCTCCCCCCGCCCCGAGGGCTGGGGCAGCCTGGGCCCGCTACTGCCACCTGCCCCACGCCACCAGCTCCTGCCGAGGAGCAGCCCGAGCTTTTCTCCCGGCAGCGAGGCCGGGTGTCCGGCCTGCCGCGGGCTCCTGGGACCCCAGCCTCCGCCGCTGGTATCTCCCGTGCCCCGGCCCAATTTTTGGGCTAGGCAGAGCAAAAAAAAATCCCCTTTTTTGCTGCTCCCCCCGTGCCCCGTGTAAGGAATATCTGCCTGCTCAGCATGGGCAGTTTTGGGTTTTGGGGGGGGGTGAGGTGGGCGCCTGGCAGTGCTCGGGCTTGGGGGAAACTGAGGCACGGAGGGATGCCTGAAAGCAGTGCTTGGGCCCAGCTTAATCCAATCGGCACCCGGGGCAGACAGGACCCACAGACCCAGGTCCCATGGGCACCCAGGACCCCCATGCAAGGGGGACAACAGCACTCAGGACCCCTGCTGTGCTCAGGTCCCACAGGCACCCTGGACCCACAGACCCAGGTACCACAGGCACCCAGGAGCCTGTGCCTGGGGGGCAACAGCACCCAGGACCCATAAAGCCAGGACCCACAAGCACTGGGGATCCCCATGCCAGGGGGCAACAGCACCCTGGACCCATAGACTCAGGTCCCACAGGCACCCAGGAGCCGCATGCCTGGGGGCAACAGCATCTAGGACCCACAGACCTGGGTCCCATGGGTCCCCAGAGCTGACAGGCACCGGGGACCCACATGGCTAGGGATCTAGCACCTGTGGCAGGCAGGGCCCCAGGACCCATGCACCCAGAGCCAGTGGGACACCTAGGACCCCCAAGCCCAGGTCTCACAGGCACCCAGGACCCATATATCTGCAGGAATCAGCACCCAGGACCCACGCACCCAGGACCAACAGGCACTGGGAACCCATTTACCCAGGGCCAATGGGGCACCCAGAACCCCTGTGCCCAGGTCCCATGAGCACCCAGGACCCATGTACCTGGCAGAATTGGCACCCGGGAGCCCTACACTCCAGCCAGACAGCACCCAGGACCCATGTGCCCCAGGGTGGACAGGCACAAAGGACCCATCCGCCTGGGCTTGCCAGGACCCACGTGGCTGGGGGAAGTGGCACCCAGGACCCATATGGTGTGGTTGAAGGTCACCCATGCACCCAGGGCTGAGAAGACACCCAGGACCCACGTGCCGAGGGCTGTGTGGGGCAGGCACAGGCAGGCCGTGGGGCTGCTGGGGAGGCAGTGGGGGGTCTGGGGCACAGGGACCCTAAGCAGGTGCCCCAATCGTTGTTATCCCTGATCCCGTGGCCAGCACCCACTGCATGGTCCCAACCCTACCACCAGCACCCATCCCATGGTCCCCAGCCCCATGGAGAGCACCTACCCTGTAGCTGCCAGTCCTGCAGCCAGCACCCACCCCTTGGCTCCCAACTCCACAGCCAGCACCCACCCAGCGGTCCCAGCCCCACATCCAGGACCCTAATCACAGTAGCTGTCCCAAAGCCAGCACCCATCCCATAGCCTCCAGCCCCACAGCCAGCACCCACTCCTAGGCTAGCACCCACCCCATTCACTGCAGCCCAGTGATCAGCATCCACCCCATAGCTCCCAGCCCCCTGGACAGCACCCACCTCAGGGCTCCCAGCCCCACAGCCAGCACCCAGCCCCCGGTCCCAGCCCCAGGCCCCCCATTGCGCGACCAGCACCCTCCCCACACGGCCCCACGAGCAGGACTGGCAGGGCCCCGGGACACCGGGATGCCCCCACCCCCGTGAAGCTCCGTGTCCCGGTACCGGACCGGGGCGGGGCGGGGGGGTCGGGCCCGGGCACGGCCCCTCCGGAGCCCCCCTGGTGCCCCCGCCCGCCGCTACCGGGCCGGGCCCGCCGGACCGCGCCGACCACGTGCGGGCGGGCAGGAGGGCGGAGCCCGCGCCAGCACACCCCGCCCCTCCCGCCGCTCGAGTTGCCCCTGGAGGGGCGGGGCCGCGCCGCTCGGCGGGCGGGGATTGGCGGTTCGGGGTAAATTTGCATAAGGGGCGGGGAAAGATTTGCATATCGGGCGGGGTTCGCTCCCCCATCCCCGCACGGCCGCGGCCATGGCGCTGGTGCCGGTGAAGCGGCGCCAGCGGGTGGCGGCTCCGGTGCCCCTGGCGGAGGCGGTGGGACCGGGACCGGGCCGCTTTCCCGGCGTGGTGCTGTGCCTGGTGGAGCGGGGGCTCGGCGCCCGCCGGTGGGCGCTGCTGGCTGGGCGGGCGCGGGCCGCCGGCTTCTCCCTGCACGGCCCCAGCAGGTAGGAGCGGGGCGGGGGAGGACACGGCACCGGAGGCCCGGAGCTGGCGCCGGGGTTAGCGGCGCTGATGGCGGCCTCGGTCCCGGTAGCGCGGCGGTGACGCACGTGGTGGCGGAGCAGTGCTCGGCGGGCGAGGCGCTGGCCTGGCTGGCCCGGCGGCGGGGCAGCGCCCGGGGCAGCGGGCCCGGTACCGGCCCGGCCCTGCTCGACCTCAGCTGGCTCCTGGAGAGCCTCGACGCCGGGCGGCCACTGGACATCGAGCCGCGGCACCGGCTACCGGTAAGCGGGGACCCGGGGCGGGGGGGGGGGGGGGGGCACAACCACTGAGGGTGCCAAAATGGTGCCGGGGTGGGGGGCAGTAACTGGGTGAGAGGGGACATCGAGGCAGCGGGTGGTGGGTGCCCAGCAGGGTAGCAACGTGTCCCCTCTCATCCTCCCCAGGTGACACCGAGCGAAGAGCCCAGTCCCACAGTGCCAGCCTACGGGTGCCAGCGCCGGACCCCGCTCGCCCACCACAACGCCACGCTGACGGTGCGTTTTGCCTGTCCTTCCCCGGACACCTGGGTCCCTCCCGGGTGCCGAGGGGGCACCTCGGGGTGGTGACGAGGCTCTGCCCGCGCAGGAGGCCCTGGAGACGCTGGCGCGGGACGCGGCGTTCGGCGGCGACGAGAGGCGCAGCCTGGCCTTCACCCGGGCGGCCTCCGTGCTCAAGGCTCTGCCCCGGCGCCTCGGCAGCCTCCGGGACCTGGCAGCGCTGCCTGGTGTCGGGGAGCACTGCCGCAGGGTCATCCAGGTACCAGGGGGCACCGGGCATGGCTAGAGGGGGTCGGGATCCTGCGGGCAGCACCCCATGGGGTGCTGAGTGAGGCCAAATCCTGCCCCAGCACTGGGGGCAGCTGCTGATGGCCTGTGCTGGCAGGAGGTGCTGGAGGACGGGAGCTCGGCGGAGGTGGAGGCTGTGCGCCAGTCAGAGCGGTACCGGACCATGCAGGTAGCATCGGGGATGGGACATCAGGGGTGCCGCAGAGAGCGGGTGGGTGCTGGGCACCTCTTGGCAGAACCCGTACCACCTCGTCGCCCAGCTCTTCACAGGTATCTTCGGGGTGGGCACGCAGACGGCCGCGCGCTGGTACCAGGACGGACTGCAGACGCTGGCGGACCTGCGGGCTGCCGGCCCCCGGCTCAGCCGGCAGCAGCAGGCAGGTGAGGCGACAGCAGTGTGGGGGCACCCTGGGGTGCTCGGTGCCCCCACAGGTGCCAACGCTACCCTGTCCCCCTCGCAGGGCTGCAGCACTGGGAGGACCTGGCCACGCCGGTGGCGCTGGCCGAGGCGGAGGCCATCAGGGACCTGGTGCGGGTTGAGGCCGAGCGCGTCCTGCTTGACGCCACCGTGACGCTGGTTGGCGGCTTCCGGCGGTAACCGGGTGCTGGGGACAGGGGGGTGGAAATCAGTGCCAGGAGGGTGCCAGGTCAGCACGGCGGAGCCTGGCACCCACCCACCCTGTGGGTGCCTGCAGGGGGAAGCCGACGGGGCATGACGTGGATCTGCTCCTGAGCCACCCTGAGGAGGGCAGAGAGCAGGTGCTGCTGGGGCCCCTCGTCACCAGGCTGGAGCAGCAGGTGGGCAGCAGGGCTGAGGGAGGCCCTGGACGCCCGGGTCCCCCACGGGCACAGCTGATGCTGCCCCCCCCTCCCCGCTTTAGGGGCTCCTCCTATACCAGCAGAGCCAGCCCAACACCTTCAGGCTGGAGCCGAGCAGCAGCACCATGGACCAGTTCGAACGCTGTTTCGCCATCGTGCGTTGGGCACTGCCTGGCGTGGCCCCCGGTGCCTGGCGGGCCGTGCGCGTGGACCTGGTGGTGGTGCCATGCAGCCAGTTCGCCTTTGCCCTGCTCGGCTGGACGGGCTCACGGGTGGGTTGCGCGAGCGAGGGGCACCCCCTCGGCACACGGGGCGGCCGTGCCTGCCCTGTCCTGAGGGCCGTGTGCCGCCTCTTCTCCGCAGCACTTCGAGCGCGAGCTCCGCCGCTTCGCCAGCTGCCAGCGGGGCCTGGCGCTCAGCAGCCATGGCCTCTATGACCCCCAGCAGGTGAGAGCTGGGTGCAGGCACCCCTTTTCCCTTGGGGCTGCCAGCTGGGAGGGTGGGAGGGGGTCCCATGCTGGCACCTGTGCCACCCTGGCATTGCTTACCTGCCTCTCCAGGAGATGTTCCTGCCGGCCACCTCGGAGGAGGAGATTTTCCAGCTCCTGGGGCTGGACTATGTGCCCCCAGCTGAGAGAAACGCCTGATGCCCCCCCTGAATAAACACAGCCTGTTTTGCATGTGGCTGCCCTGATCCTTCAGGTGGGCACAAGGCAGCATCCTGCTGCCCGAGCTGTTTCTTGTTGGCGCAGGAACAGCCCTGTCCATTCAACAAGGGTCTCATGCTCCCCAGGCAGAGCATGGTCTATGGGGTGGCATGATCAATCCTGTTGCACCCCCACCCCCCCCCGATACCCCCCCCAGCCCTTAGCACTGCATTAAGCCCCATCACAGTGCCAGAATAAATCCATCCCCTTACCCTCTCCTAGCTCACCCAGGAGGAAGGTCCCATAGGCCTTACTCTTCCCACAGTGCCACCGCACTGGTCCTTTGGCTCAGCCTGGAGCCCCTTCTGCTCCAGCTGCAGCCCTCCTGCTGGTCAGCAGTGCTTCGCTTGGGCATGGCCAGGGCCCAGGGCTGCATCAGTCTGTGTTTGCTGATGTTAAGCAGCAAAGACACCTGGCATTAAAGCAAACATGCTTTAACTGTTTCCACTGTGGCTGTGAAGGACCCTGTTATTCCTCCCAGCCCCTTCCAGGCAGTAGAAGCACTTTTAAGGGAAGGATGATGTTTGCAGGTGGAGGTACGTGCTCCACCTGCCCACAGCAGGTCAGGAAATAGTGCTTATTCTTCAGCTCTGCTGAATGCACCTCCGAAGGACACTCAGGCCTCAGAGCGCAGCACTTGCCATCTTTTGGGGGGGGGGGGGGGGGGGGCTGGTTCTTCCCAAAGGTGCCAGGCCCAGCTGAGTCCTGCTGGCTTAAGGGAAAAGGGGCTGGTGCACCCCAAGCCCCCACTCAGGAAGGCTGCAACCCTCTCCCTGCTGCTGTTACTGGCAGTGGCAACTGTGCTTTTTGCAAGAGGACATGGGAGAGGTGGCCTAGCCCAGGCAGTGGGAGGGAGAGTGCGCCTTATCTCTGCGCAGGCCTTGGGAGGAGAAAGCCTCAGGCTGCTGCACTCACGCAGGTGGAGGTGCAGACAGAGCGGAGGAGCAACGTGAGAGGAAGGCTGTGTTATGCTTATACCCCCGGAAAGGTGCCAGCAAACAGGCACTTCTGAGGGGGAGATGCAGGCAGCTCTCTGTAAGTGAGCCCAGTGCTAAAATCTCTACTGAACTTGGGCCAGCTGAATTTGGAAGGGGAGGTTGCTACAGGAACAGCCCCACCAGGAATCAAGTGTCTGTCTTTCCTTGTCTGCACGCTGAAAAGCGGCCCAGGATGCTGCTGCTCTGCCACAAAGCTTTAGGTCAAGGCAAGAACCATCCCTGGGCAAGGATGGAGAGTTCCTCGGTTTTGTCTGCATGACAGCAGCTTGTCTCCCACAAAACTACCACTGATGTCAAGTATAACAGCCCGTTTCCTTAGATGAGGCAACCAAGCCTGCAGTACTACATCCTGTTAAAATAACTTGCATCTACAACAACCCGGTAATTTCTGGCTGCCCAGGCTGTGCCACAGAGCCCGTATGAAACCAAGGTACACTCCATGGGTGAGCTTTTGCCTGCAAGCCCCCTACCAGTTCATTATCACACCTCAAGCACAAGTTTTGTAAAAAATGGTTTTATCAGTTCCATTTTTGTATAAAACACATGGGAGAAACCTAGCCAATCAACACACAAATTGCTGCCACATGACAAAGGTACTTTTTGTCAAACTTTGAATCTAAAGAACATACAAATGTTTTCTCATGTCTACAGTCAATTGTCTATGCTCTTCCATTTTACTATTTCTTAAAAAATTCCACATATCCCCATATTTCTTCTGTCCCAGTTACAGTACAATGACAGGGAGAAAGAGGGTTGGTTAAAACTCCTCTCTATGCAGTTTTTTGCTGTCCCTTCTTTCCAATCAGAGACTTATGGATGTGAGGGATTACACCTGCAGAGAGAACAATGTGTTAGCACAAGAGGATTTCCATCAAGCCAAGCACAAACTCAGAGGTGCATTAACTGCATATATTAACAGCCAGGAAGTTCAACAGCCTGCCACACTTTCGGAAGAGCCCTAAGAAATTCTTTCCTCCTATTTGAAGTCTCCCGATATCCTATAATCCGGCACCAACACACATAACTTCAACTCAAGCTGATTTCCTCCCACTCAGTGAATCACTCCTTGTCACTTCAATCAGGCCCACTGAAGAAGCAAGCTGACAGCTTACACCAAGGCAAGAGTGCAGAACAAGACAAGTGTAATTAAAGTGTCCGGTATTTATCACTGTTGCTCAGTTATGTTCCTGTATTTCACTAATTTCAGTAAAACCTCCACTTAAGGAAAGTAAAAAGGCAAGGGTGCAGTGACAAACGCAAGCCATCCCACTCAAGACTGCCGCGTACATCACGATGCGTTCAGTGTGGAGCCCTCCAAGGGATTTTAGGTGTCTGCCTCTCTCCCTAGACTACGCTGTTCTGTCATAAATTTGATTATCCTGAAGGGAGAGGCAATTTACCCTTCACTAAGAGGTGCAATGGGCATTTTAGGCAGGACTTCAGGTTTGTATATTTAGGCCCATTCTCAAGGGAAGAGTGAGCATGCTACATAAGATGCAATTTGAAGGGTAAGACAGGGCTCTTCAGCACAGTCAGTTCCCTTGGGAATCATTCGGGATGCAATATGAGGATCTCATTCTGAGATTTCAGATATCCCAGCTACGTTCACTGTGCGCACACTGGGCCAGATATCCTCGTTATGGCAAACAAACATACACACATGTGCACACAGTTTCTACCTGGGAAAGCGTGAACAGAAAATACAAGAGCCTGTACCATGAGCAGAACCAGTAAAGGAAACCCACAGCCCGCCCAGTCTTGCTTCCCATGAAGCTGCCAGGTACCGTAACCGTTGTGAGGTCTGTGTTTTTAGCAGCTCGTTGGCACAACGCGCTATGGCAGATTCCAGCCTGGCACAAACAAAACAATTGCTCTCACTAACTAGGCTGTCTGCCACAGTGAAGTTAACTTATTGCCTCTCTCCAGAGTCCAGCAGAACCTCAGCTGTGAACTAGCCGTCGAATCAAGCAGCTGGACTATACATACCTCCACCAGCAATGGTAGCTTTAATAAGGGAGTCCAACTCTTCATCACCACGAATAGCAAGTTGCAAGTGACGGGGAGTGATACGCTTTACTTTGAGATCCTTTGAAGCATTGCCTGCCAACTCCAGTACCTGGCAAGTAATTAGGAAGATACTCTGTAAGTCTTCAAGCCTCAAAGCAAACTAAATATAGCCAACCGGAACGCAGAAATCATGAATAAGCATAACCAGACCTCACTGTTTCAAAGTCTGTTCCAGGCAGCCTGGTATACTCTAAGTATCTTGCTTTGAAAATGTCAATAAGTATCAAATGTGAAGACAGGAAGAGTTGTTTGAAAATGAGTTTACCAGGCACACAGCATCCTGCCACCACGCACAAGAGTAGGAAACCAGACTCAATTTTTTCAATCAGCATCATTTCTGCACATGGGATGTATATTCGAGAACTCTTCCCTTGAAGTTTTTTTTTGGTTTTTTTTTTGTTTTTTTTTTGTTTTTTTTTTTTTAATCCAACCAGATCTTCCAATAGTTAAATCAACTTCACAAAACATTGATCTGGATTCTACCCAGCTCAATCAGCTGAAAGAGAAAGAAAGGAGGGAGGGGAAAAAAAGAGAAAAAAAAAAGCACCAGTGGGCAAAGTAGCATCACAAGGACCATATGCTGGGGAAACGGCTCTATGTCTTTAAGGCCAACAGAATATGAAGTCACTTTCTATTTGAAAATCATCAGTAGTGTAGTGGACACCAACAGCTCCAAGACTCACGTTCAACTTTTCTCTGCTGTGTTTAGGCAGCCATCTAGAGCATCTGGGAATACAAGGCACTTCTTTGTGATTTAAAGCCAGGGTAGTAGCTAATGGCACTTCCCTATGCTTGCAGCTTTGCTCTGAATACTGGTGCAATTTTACACCAAGTAACATTAATCTTGGAAGACAAGTGGGAAGTGCACAAATACAGGCCACCTCCATGATGCTAGAGTCTAACTCCTGTTGCACTCTGCGTGACACAACGTTGACATTTGTCTCCAGGACCTACCTCAGCAGTGAGATACTCAAGAATTGCAGCACTGTACACTGCAGCAGTAGCGCCCACTCGCCCATGGCTCGTAGTGCGAGTCTTCAAGTGTCTGTGGATACGGCCCACTGGGAACTGAAGTAAAAGCAACCAAAATTGAGGTTAACAGCGACTTCTTGCCCAGTGTTTAATGCCTGGAATCTGGTGCAAAACGTAGACCCTGTAAACACTTACTAACATATTATACTGGTCTAACCCTCACAATAACTCAAATGCAAGCTTGGTTTCAATCAAGACTGAGGTTAACGGTGAGGCACTGACTTCTCGCGTTAAGTGGTTCAGAGACACCACTGCGGAGAGGGTTAGTGTAAGCGTCACAGTCTTTACATACTGGTCAGGCAAGTATCAGGTACAGAGCTGGTGCTCTGTAAAAAGCTATAGCCTGCTATAAACATATCTATGTGAGTAAAGGCAAGATTACACTGTTGCTTTTGGCCAGCAAAGTAGCTTACACCCAAAGAGTTTACCCCTTCCAGACTTCCCCTCAAGAACACAAAGTTCCAATATCAAAGGTACCATAAACTTTAATCAGAGTTTAACAAGAATGAGCATTAAGTAAAGCTTAGGGAGACATGAAACTCATTGGAAAAGCTCAGCAGATCTTCCACATAGATTTATTGTGGAATTTTACAATAATCTGAATATCCAAATTAAGCCTTTTAAGGCATATAAGGGACATCAGCCATAGACATGAATCCTTCCTGAACAACAAGCAACAGCTGGGAGAAAATGCACCCGCACACAGCACTGTAGTCATTGAATCAGTCTCCTGTCCCCCCTACCCTGTAAACTGTACAGTTTTCGTTACCTTCACATAATTACAGTAGCACTGGAAAAAGATCCAAGCAACAATAAAAGACAAAATGAATCACAAAACTTCAGCAGTCTCCATTATCATTATAACAAAACCAGAAGTTTTCACCAAAAGAATTCACAGCAACCTGCCTCTCAGAAATGGAAGTTTTACTCAAGCAATTAACATTCTACCATGAGAACAGGTTAACACAGACAAACGACTTTGTACCACGTTACCTGCAGTCCAGCTCTCTGTGAGCGAGAAACTGCCTTCGCCTTGGCCTTTCCACTGTCCTTTCCAGCTTTACCACCAGCCTGAAAAAGATAAACACTTGCATTAATACAGCCGCCTTCACATGTGCCTGTAGGCGATAAGAACTGCTGCACAGCTGTGCTACAAACCACAGGTAAAAAGCGCTCTCTTCTGCCTCAGTTTGGAAAGTTTATCCCAAAAAGGTTTGAAGGATTTATTAAGAGTCAAACTACAGTATATGGCATTGCCTTACGGGTCCTTGAAACTTTTCAGACTCTCAAATATGCTTTGCTGCAAAACAACCTGAACACACGAGTTCTTTGTATTATGATACGGGAGGGTACGGGTGTGGCCACCAAACTGTACTCGAGCTTTATTGTCGTGGGTGTATTTAATATAGCAACAAGCTGAAGTCCAACCTGGCTAGCGCTAACAACAGGACTGTGCCTACACACAGGCACAGAGGTCTCTGAAGTCACTGTCATTCAGCTCACAGTTACACAGGCATGAGAACACAGCCACGCCATTTCTTTTGCCCAGACCAGGCAGCCATAAACAGCTGTACTGACCTGCGATTTGCTGACCCATTTAGCAGCACCATAAGCAGTTCTCCTCGTTTCCCCTGGTGCACATCTGTCAATTAACTGATCTCATTTACAGTTAACAAACTAATTGATCTGACTAAACCATCTCGGTTCTCCAGTAGCTCCCAGAAGCGCAGAAGCAAACCTTTGACTTCTTACATCCCAGTGCAAAACCTGCTGCATTTGATCACTGATAAGCCAGCAGACTGGAAGAGAAATGGAAGGGAAACTGCAGGCTGCTACGCAGTACAGCCAAAAGTACAAATTGGTGCCTGTTGCTGGAGCAGGGGATAGGCTCTCTTGTCTGATAACATGGTGCGGCCTACCTCTTATTTTCTGAAAGGCAGCCTCTGATTTCAAGAGGTCCACACCTCGTATATTGCTGCAGCTTGACAACGGGGAAGAAAAGCAATGAAACGTGAGCATTGATGTGCTCATCATCCAGGAAGCTAATCCTTTTGCAAACCACCTTCCGTTGCTTGACTGATCACAATGGAGTTTGACACAGTGCTGGGCCCAGTCTCCACAGAGTTCAGTCCCCGACACTCTGTGGGTCTACCTGAATTGATTTGGACCTGCTCTCCTCAGTGTCTCCCTAAGCAGTTTTATTTTTCAATAATAGTTTAGTGCTGTAGTTTCAGTAGCTATTTGGGTCAGCATTAATCCTTACCCCTATTCACAGAACCTGATAAACTTGTGCTGCTTCTCACACCATCGTCTGACAGGAACTGCTGTCAGGACTAAATTATTCAACGGGAAAGTGTTTTTTGCTTGCCAGAAGAAGCCACCGTACTCTTTAACCCTAAACAGAGCTGTAACCT
Organism: Struthio camelus; assembly: GCF_040807025.1. Classification (NCBI taxonomy): domain Eukaryota; kingdom Metazoa; phylum Chordata; class Aves; order Struthioniformes; family Struthionidae; genus Struthio; species Struthio camelus. The sequence continues at coordinate 1,792,726 of NC_090968.1, read as the reverse complement.
CGCATAATTAAGAACCGGGCACAGCATTTCCAGTCTACAGCTCTCATCTTTACCAGTTTCACACCAGCGCAGAAATACGTTTCAATAAAACACACCAGAGCTAGACATGGAAAGTGAACTTGGATTCCCAAGACAACTTGGGACAGACATATGACACACACACACACAAAAGAATACATCAACATACTCCATTTTGCACAGCATCTATTTTATTTTTCCCCTCTTTTCAAGCAGGTTTCATTGGTAGCTCCTGAGCACAGGTAAATAAACAAGTTAAGAGCTCCATGCCAGTAGTTTCTCCACCATAGTAACTTTCAGTACATTGTATCAAGCGTATTAGCAAGTTAGACATGTCCATGCAGAAGTCCACCTTTCCGGTCTCGCTGCTTTAAGAGTAGTTTCCTTTAACGTGCAATTGGAAATTTCACAGTTCCTGTTACTGTCATTTCCATTATTTTCCAGAAGATGCCAAACAGGGGGAAAAAAACAACGCAGAGAACCAGGTGTGTGCAAAAGCAGCTGTGAGAATAGCTTCATTTGAGACTAATTTCCTCCCTTCCAGCTGAAGGCATACATTGACACAGATAGTATTTCAAGATGCTATTTCTGAACACACGAATTTGCTATTTGGGACTACAGGTTTCAAGGGCAATTCCCTTCCTGCACCAGAGCAGCAAAACATCAGAGAGCCCCTAACATCATGGTTTTAACAAAAGTCATGTTGCAGTGTTACAACAGGTGGCCGAAGTAACTGCAATAATTAGGGCATTCATCGCTTCATCTCTGAAGATTTTAACACATACATGTTAAAATTGCCACTATTTGTCTGTAGTAAACTTCCTGCAAAGTCCTGAAATGCACAACTTTTAAAGTAATCGAGAAATGAGGAAGAACTGAACAGAAGCCCAGGTTTACGAGGCGCTCTCAGCCAGTTCCCAGAAATTAGTGGATTCAAGTGATATTAAAAGAAACTGAAGTCCATTCATAGCTAAAGAAAGCAGTGTCTAACCAAGAACGTTACACCAGCAGTCCTAACTGACACCTGATCCAAACCCAGGGCGTTTAGAAAGCCTGTACCCTCCAGCTAAAAGGACTGCATTTGGCCTAAAACTTCTGCCAGCACTCTCCCACCTCAGGTCAGACAAGCCATATCCAAAGTCTGAAGCGAAGATCAGGAGATGCTCCTTTTCTGCATTTAGTATTTCAAGGGGGCTTCTGAGCATCCTCCACTTCAGTCTGTTAGGCTATTTCTCCAAGATTACTGAGAGATAAAAGAAGAGAAAGATGGGACAACATTTTCCACCAAACATGAAGGGAAGTCTCTCAAAGATGGGGATAACATTTAACAGCTGCACATCTACCCAGGCTGCACTAAACTATCGTTACCAAACTGAAATCTAGTCCATTTATGAAACAGCGTAGAAACAGAGGCAGCTGTAAGTCCTAGAATTAAGTCTCCCAACTGGTGATTAGCAGAGTCTCCCATATAGCTACTGCAAAGGAAACCCAGAGAATCAGACTCCTGAAACATGTTGGTTACTTGTAATCCCCATTTTTAGACTATGCTGCGACCCCACAATCCTAATACCCTTGGATAACCACCATCCCCTTCTAATAAGTATGGAACTAAAGCTCACTGTGACAGAGATGAAAACCGAAACCAGTCATCCATTCTAATCAGACCATCCCTTCCTGGTCCTTTAAAAGAAACCACAGCATTCAGACATCCCCAGGAGACAAAGGTAACGCTAATTGAGCATATTAATCTGGTCCTTAAAATAGGATACTAGCTTCACGCAGGAGGCCTCATCGTATAGGACATGCAAGATCTCTGTGCCCGTGCATGGCTAGTTAGGTATTGATACAATGTACTTTGGTCAAGTCTGGAGCATCAGTATAGTTTAAACTCAAACACTGGAAAAAAAAAAGTTGCAATGGGAAAGCATTTGATTTGAAAAAGCATGGTAATACAAGCAGAGAAATGCTGGGTGAGGTCCTCAATGGGAGGGCTGGGCCAAGAAGTAAGGCTTCTTCCTGCAGCAAGAAGTAATACTGTAGACGCCAGCACTCTGTGCTGTGCCAGTACAGGTGCACTGCTGTGCATGCAGGTCAGCAACCACACCTCAGTACACAAACATGGTTGTGGCAACACGAGCCTCTAAAAAGGCAGCTTTCCTCCCTGCGGGAAAGCTTGCATCTGGTAAATACACTTGTCTTTTGGGCAGCAGATGCCAAAACAGGACTTCCTTTAGAAGCAGTTGGTTCTTTTTTTTTTTTTTCTTTTCTTTTTTCTTTTTTTAAAAAGAGGCTGACTATTAGATTGCTTGCACCTAGGTAGTTAAAAATGTTTTTGAAAGCGTGTCGCTTAAGTCACAGACTCAGCACTCCCTTCACTGCAGTGAATTTGTTCTTATCATACAGAGCAGGAACTTCAACTACTTTTACAAGTAGAAAACATCATCCAGCAGAACTTCAGCATTCAGTGCAAAAATCAGGAAGGGGTATTCTGGATGTGCTTCTCTTTCTTGTCAAGATGGCTTTGGAAAAAAACAGTGGAGCTTCACACTGAGAGCTTTTTTTAGCCAACTGTGAACTTCCCTACTTTTCCATTAAGTTTTCTAGCTGGCAGCTTCCTGCCTGCTTACTCTTTATATTATATTTGACTAAAAAGAGGGGAAAAAGTCCAATAGCTTGAAAGTTCCCATTGCTACCAGTTCTAAATGCAACCTGGAGAACAGGACCAACAGACATCCAGAGTAGCAAAGAAATCCCAAGTAAGAATGTTATGGCGTGCCCATTTTTTGTTCAAGTCCCTTATCGTGACTAAGAGCAGTTGTTAAGAATTCCCTACCAAAGGAAGCTGTGCTGGTGAAGGTATGCCTTCTAGCCCTAGTTAATCACTTTTATAGCCAAAACATATTGATGATCAACATTTCTGTATACTGGCACTTTCCTTTCTATAGAGGAGATGTTTTATAGAAAGACTGTAGCCAAGAGAGCAGCTCTAATAATCCCAGCCCAGGAGTAAAGCCTGGGAACACAGCCTAGCTCTCTTAAAAAAGCAATTTATTATCAGAAGACTGGTTTATGCAGTGGAATTAAAGACTATCAATATTATCTTCCTCTTCTGAGGAGCTGAAGCCTTTCTAAATTAGAAAAACCTTGTCCTTGAGCATTCAATGCAGTTCACTGTAACAACTTAAAGATCTCTTGGCCCAAGGCACTGTGCACGGTGCTTTGAAAGCAGCTCCAAAACATTTGCGGAGCAGTGCTGGTGTCCCAGCTGAGCAGGAACATAATGTGTTGTTCCTTTCTGTCCAGGGAAGTTGCTTGCTAGGAAACATTTCTCAAACACTAAGTGCTGTCTTGGCGCCTAAGTAACTCCTACCTGCACAGTCTTCTGCAAGACTTGCATTAATTCCAAGTCAACAGGATATTTTTTCCCCATTTACTGTAAGAGGTTCCCAAAGGAGATATGCATCCACAATCTTTTTTTTGTTTTGTTTTAAGAAGTAGAAGTTTTAGCTTCTATTCTCAGCTTCATTTTGCAATACCATCGGTGAAGCCTGTAATATTTAACTATAGTGCTTCCATGACAACCTGATCCATTGACATTAAATACTATATCCCGTTCAGCAGAATCGCCCCAGAAGCTAGCTTTGCTTACGCTGCAGTAAGCTGTTCTTAGAATGCATTCCCACATTTAAACCACATTGGATTTAAAATGTTACTCTTTCACAGCAGGTAATCAACTTTAGTCCTTTGGAAACAAAAAAGCTACTTAAAAAGGCAATTTGTTATCTATTGCCAGAAGTTACAAGATATCCTTGAGCACAAGTTTGCCACAGAAAGATCACAATTGCATAATCTCGCAGTGCGCTTCCACTTTAACCCTTAGCGGCCAGGGCCCTTATCTCAGACTTTGGAAACTCCTTATACCCTGAGCAACTGAGCCTAAACTTTAGGTCACAGCTAGCTCCCTGCAAATATGCACAGAAGGGAGAAAAAGGCATGCTGATCTCATGACAGAAAATGGTATGCCTTGTATACATTTTGACTTTAGTAAGAAAATAAAGAGCTATACAAGCCAGGTGTGAGCTCCTAGGCACCCCTTCTCCAGAGCTGGGGTGAACCAGCTACAGATGTGCAGCACCCTGGACAAACATTAATTGAAAGCACTCTTTCAAGGTTAGCAAACATGCAGTAAGTATTTACAATAGCAGAAACTGTAGTCGTTTTCACAAGTTTTAGATGGCAGGCCAAACAAACAGAGCCACCAGAGAAGATTAAAACTCAGGTCTTCTCTTCTCACCCTTCTGCTCACTCCTCCACATTCCCACAGAATCAGCTTTTTTGAAAAGCTAGCACTGAGCTGTGCTGGAAGCTAAAACACAGCAGTAGCGCAAAGAGGAGCTGTCAGCTAGAAATTAAGGCGTGGAAACCAAATATTCCTTGGGGGCAGGGACTACCTTAGGAACACTGTTTGGCCACTTGACGTACTTTCTTCTGGGAACTCACTTCTCATTTGATGTGCTTTACGTGCCTGACTGTCTGGTCTTCACTATACTATCTTTAAAAATGCACAAGCACAAAAAATAACCGTAGAGAGACAGTTTCCCTCCAAAACCTTAACCGACCGGATAGAGAAAGTTACCGGTAGCCACTCCTGAAAGCTTTGACAGCGCTACTCCCACAAGCGAGCCACAAGCTCTCCCGCTCGCCTCCTGCCAGGCTGATGGATAAGGCCAGCCTTTGGGGAAATGCCGCATATCCTTTTCCAAATATATTCGGGAGAGCCTCGCACAAAGCGGCACGATAAAGTCGGCGAGAGGTTTTTGTTACACAACCCCGGCAGCTCGCTGGCACCCCCGCTGAAGGAAGGGGCGGGTGCGGAGCGGGAAAGGGGGGGTGAAGCAGGCTTCGGCGCACTTCCGCGGCTCCTCTTCCGAAAGGAGGCTCTCGGCGGAGCCCCCTCGGTGAGGGCAGCGGAGGTGCCGTGCCCAAGGTCACGCATCAGTGACAGAGCCCAGCACAGGAGCCGCCTGGCTCCCGCCGAGGCCCCCGCCGCTCCCGCTGTGCCACGCCGACTGGAGCGGCGGCGGCGCCGACCCGCCGGGGCTGTGGCGAGGCACCTCCGGCCGCCGATGCCGGCCACGGTTCGCCGCTGACAGCGGCGGAAGCGGCTCCGGGCCCCTTTCCCCCACCGGGAGCCCCTGTCACTTCTGGGCCTGCGGCCAAGCGCCTCGGCGGGCAGTCCCGCCGCGGCCCGGAGCTCCGGCCCCGCGGGCACGGGGCGCCTCCCGTCGCCGTGCCTGGCCTCGGCCCGCGGCCTCCCGCGCTGCCGCCGGCTCCGGTACCGACGTCGCGCGGGCAGCCCGGAGCCCTCCCACCAAGAGGAGCCGGGCCGAGCCCAGCCGCGGCTCCCGCTCCTCACCATGGTGCCGCCGCCTGAGCTCCGGTCCCGAGTCCGCGCTGGAGCCGCCTCAGGAGCCGCCAGACAATAACCCGCCCGAGCGCGAGGAGGGAGCCTGGCCTGCCGCGGCGGCCCCGAGCCAATCAGCGCGCCCCATACTAGTTTGAACGTCCCGCTCCGGCCAATCCCCGCACCACTTCTTGCCCCCTCGCTGGCCCCGCCCCGCGGCCCGTTTAACGGCTGTTTTTTCCTTTGCACACGGCACGCAGGGGTGAGAACGGGGGGGGGAGGCGCACCCAAGCACGCTTGCGCCGATGGGCGGTGCAGCGGAGTGACGCGACCGCTGACCAATAGAAAGAGCAAAGCTTGCCGAGGGAGGCAGGGCTACAAGGATTGACAGCCAGGGAAGCCAATGCGAGGAGAGAAGGCTTTCCCGCCCATTTTCTTCCCCCGCCCCCCTCCGCTTGTTTGTTTGCGCGAAGCGGAGATGGGGGGGGGGGGTGGCGGCTGCCCGTCTCCATCCCCGCCGCCGCCAGGGGCGGGGCTGCCGGTCCCCCGCCGGGCCGAGGCGCCGCGCTGGGCCCTGCTCCGCGGTGGGTGGTGCCTGACAGGGCCGTTGCCGTTCCCCAGCCCCGGGTCTCCCGGCTTTACCCGTCCCTTGCGGGTCCTTGGCACGTTGCTCCTGTTATTGCTGCTCCCGGGGTCTCCCGGGGCTGTGCGGCTGCCCTCCGCTGACAGGACCCCCCCAGCCCTGTGTGGGGCCTCGGCCTTCCCTGGCTGTGCGCTGCCCCTTTGCTTCTCAGGGCCTCTCCGCATGCTGCCAAGTCCCTTCTCTCACAGGTGTCGCAGACCCTGATCTCTCCCTTCCACCTCCTTTTTCAAGAAGAGGCCGGACCTTCCCACCTTCCTGCTCAGGGTGAGGTAGCAGCAGCCGTGTCAGACTCGCTCCAAGTATGATCCGTGCTGTGACCCCCGCGGTGGCTTGAAAGGCTTCAAGGTGCACCCCGAGTGATGAGAAGCAACCTAGAAAGACGTGATCCGGCGGCAATATGCTCTGGCCTGGGCATTGCCACCCATGGTGTGCGGAGCATGCAGGTTCCTTGCTTCGAGGTGGCATCTGACACCTTGAATGATGGAACTGGCAGCACCAAAACGAACTCATGAGCAGGAATTCATGCCAGGTGATGCCAAAAAGGCCTTGTGGCTTGGCAGGGTGCATTTCCCTCAAGTATTTTCTGTTTTTCAGGAAATATGAAAATAGAGAATGGTACTGCCCTGCACATTGTGGAGGTGTGAGAGACGAGAAAGGAATGAGAGGGGACAGCAGGGATAAAATAGAATTTCACTAGGTCAAAACCTTCATGGGGGAAGATTGTAAAATGGACTTGACTAGCTTGCGTTCAAGTCCAAAAGGCTCCCCAAAGTTCAATGGCCTCCAGAAATATATTTAAAAAATGCTACCAGCACAGAGTGATGTCGAGAGGCAGCTTCTCACCTTGAGGTTCAAACCCAAAGGTCACTAATAATGGCAGGGATCAAATACTGCAGAAAGTCGTAGCCAACAAATTTCTTGTCCAAACTGTCACTGGCAATTTGGGTTTGATAAGGATTGATAGCATTGCAGATGAGCTGCTCATAGAAAATAACCTCAGATTCCTCATAATGAGCCCATTCCCCAGGATTTGATCATCAAACCAAATTCAGTTTAAGTGACGAGAGTGTCAAAGTGGTCTTATTTATAAGGGAAACCTTGAATTTTAGAGGGCAAGAGTTGATAAACAAATGGAACTGCTTTGGGCGCTTGACAAAGGCCCTCACGTGGAAGAGTCTCTGAAGCGGGATGCCCACAACCAAATATTTGTTTCCCAAGGGAAAAAGAAGAGGAGAACACAACCATCAATGAAAAACACCTTACCCTACCTCTTGTTTGCAGGAGAGAGGAGGCTTCAAAGCAGCCTTGTGGTGAGAGACACTTCCAGGATGCCGCTTGGTGATGCCTGCGGGGCCCAGAGGAAAGCTCACCTTCCATGTTTTTCCAGGTATGTTGTCAGGCTTAAACTGGTCACTTCAGGCACATTTTGGCTGTACAACAGCCGGGGCTCCACAGTTCCACAGGGCTTTGGCAGCAATGGTGTCTGAGCTCCCCTCCCCTGCCACCCCCCCCCCCCCAAAAAGTAGCTGTCCTGCTGCTGGCATTTACCTGATGGCTGGGACTGCCCTCAAGATTTCTACCCTTTGGGACTTTGCACAGGGACATGCGGGATAGATGCCACTGAGGGAAGAGACGCTGGAGAAGGTAAGGGAGTGCCAGGCTGGTTGGGGGAGGAGGAGGAGGACAGGTCCCACAGGGATGCAGCTGGAGCCGAGCCACCGAGCCACCTTCGCCCTCCCTTGGCCGCAGCAGCATGAACCTGAGTCCAGGGAGCAGCGGGCTGGCTGGGGATGAGGCTGCGGCTGGGTCCGGCCGATAGCCAAGCTGCTGTGAGGTTTTGGCCCCGGTGTGGCCCTCACGGCCGTTCTGCTGGTTGCTGTCACCATCCCAGCGCAGTGTCGCTGCGCGGTGCCAGGCAGAGGCTGTGGCAGCGCCTGGGATGGCCCAGTGAGGGGCTGTCCCAGTGCCTGCTCCTGTCAGTGCCCGGCATGGCTGGCCCAGATGCCTGGGTTCCCACCTCAGTAGGGAACCTGGTCAGTCCATACCCTGCCTCGTGCCCTGCTAACCCTGGGAATGGTTTAGGGGAGCAATCGGGCACCCACAGCCGCTGGGGGGAGCTCAGCAGTGCCAGGCTCACGCCACCTGTGGCCGAGAGACTGGTAGCACCGAGCCCCCCCCCCCCCCCAGCTGCTCCTGGTTCCCCCCCGCCCCGGAGCCACGGCCCCTTTTGTCTGCACCTGCCCCAAGGGCAGCAATTGCTGCAGGCGCCTGCTGTGCCCGGGGCCCCCACAGCTGTCCCCGGGGCTCAGCGCAGGACCTGCTCCCCGCCACGGCGGCCCCAGCTCTGAGGGGGAGGGGACGGAGCAGCTGGCGGCGGGCACTGCCTCCCCGGCATCCGGGGACGTGCGAGATGCCGCCGGCTGCTCCTAGCGGAGCCCAAAGGACGAGGGGATCTGGCGCACGGGGCTCGCGAGGACGGGGTCAGGCCAGGTCCTGGGTGCTTGAGGAGAGGGTGCGGGTGCCCGGCTGCCTGCAGCGCCTCGGGGAAGGCGGCAGCCGCGGGGCCGCGGTGCGCGGGCTGAGCCTGGTGCGCGCGCACGCGTGCGGGAGGCAGCTCATGCGCACACGGCTCCCGCCCGTGTCCTCAGATGAGCCCGTGCCCGCAGGGAGCCGCAGAGCTAAATGCAGCGCAGGCTGCGGCGCCTGCGTCACAGCACGCGGGCCTGGCGTAGGCACGGGCCGCCCGGGGCCTCCCTCGCCCCGCAGGGGCGGCACGGGACTGCCGTGTCCCCACCCGGCCTGGGCACACCACACACCGAGCGCACAGCTTTTTGCACACGCAGCACCGAGTGCACGCATACGTGTTACGTATGTGCTACGCATGCACAGGCACGCTGGGCTGATCTACACACACACACACACGCGCGTGAGCAGCAACACACAGAGCAAACCTCACACGGGCACAGGAACCTGCACATGGAGGTGCACAGCGACATACACACGTGTATACACATGCACAAGAACGTGCAAACACCCAAACATGGTGCTGTTCCTTGCATGGGCACCGCACTGATCACACGCGTGTGCCATGTCAATCCCGTACTCACATGAATGTACACGGGGGTACCAATTCCTTGGGGACACACACACGCACACAAAGACCAGCAAGCCCTTACCTCCCCACACCATGGGAGAAGGGGGGACCTGAGGTGACAGGGGACAGTGCCCCATGGCTCTGCATGGGTGGCAACGGGTGCTCCCCAGTGCCAGCTGTGAGCCTGCCCACCCGTCCCTTAGCAACACGGTGACACACATGATCCACAGAGAGTGTGGCCTGACCCATAGGAGAGATTGGGGAGTCACGGAGCGCCCCAGCTCAGCTCTGCCCACTCCCCTGGCCCCCCCCACCCTCTGCTCTGCCCTGAGCACCACCCCCCCCCAACAGTCAAATAAGCGAGACAGGGGCCGGGTAGGTTTTTCATTCACTTTTCCGCATACTTTTTATTTGTTACAAACATACAATTCTTTAAATATAGACTGTAAAACTCCATTTGCAAAAATCTGCTACGGTAAGGAGTGCTCGCTAGCATGAGGAGTTCGTCACGTCGGGCGTCATCTTTGCTAGTGGTAAATCCAGGACCTGCCTTCGGCAACAGCCGGCCGCTCCCCGGCATCTCCCAAAGCCGCCCCGCCGGCCGCCAGAGGAAGGGAATGAGAATCGGCCCCGCTGCCGTGGGTCGCTCGCTCGCCGGGGAGAGGGGGACGGGGCCCCTCCGGGCGCCGGCAGCCCCGCGCTGGGCCGCGTAAAGTGCATGGTTTGCTTTATTTTTTTCTTTCATTAAAAAAATAAGAGGAATAAAACTTTCTTCTTTCGTCAAGGTACTTCGGGGTGAACGTTTTGGTCTCTCAGCAGATATTGCGGAAGCCAGTCCCAGCCCTGTGGCGCCCAGGCTTGGCGTCTCTCTCTGCCTCTAGCTTTCGGAGGAGGATGCGACTCTTCCGCCTGCTGCCTTGCCCCCAGCGCCACTGTTTTCCCACTTCACGGTACGACGACACGCGGGCAGGTGCCCAGCGGCCTTGTTTGCACTCTGTGCCACAACTCTGCACTTATCCTGCCCCGACAATAGATGAACTGGGGCATGGGAGATGGCTCGCTGCCAGGTCCCAGCTCTCGGAGCCGCCCGTGCTGCTTTCATCTCACGTGCCTTTGCCTGCGCAACCTCCTCGGCTACTGTTTGTGAGAGTTAAGGCGATAAAGCAGCACTTCCACAGTGTCGGGAGCGCAGGCGCATCCCCCTTTGCCATCTCATCGCCAGGCAGGACGGCTCTGGCCCTGTTTTGGTGGCCTCGCTCCGATGCAATGGGAGTTTGTCTCCCCATCGCTGCTCTCTTATGCTGCTGTGAGGCCAGAAAATCACAGCGGGCTCTCCCCCGCCTTTAACACGTGCTTCTGAGGCCTCAAAGCTGCAGGCCCATCACTGCCACAGCATCGACGCCATGCTGGGCAGCTAGACACCACCGACACAGGCCCAAGCGTCTGGGCACGTGAGCCTGGGATTTCCTCCACCTATCCACAAAGGTAGCTCGGCAGCGGGAGCAGACACGAACCACAGCACTAATGAGGCAAAGAGAAGCCATCCTAGGGGCTCTGAGATTTCATGTACTACAAGCCTGATGGTCACCAGCACTGTGCCTAGAAGCCAACACGCATGTCACCCTCCTCACTAGTAATTTCCTTTCCTGGCTCAGCTCAAAAGTGCGCTAGATCCAAGATTTCCTAGGGCTCTCGCTCCCTCCTGTTTAAGCAGCTGCCAAACAAGCCTCGTGGTCCCGAGCGCGTGGCTCTGCCACGCACAAGGCCGGATGCTTTCCGACATGTGCCCTTCCAAACACCGTTCTCACCACCGCCAGCAGATCCAAAGCAGAACGGGACGTCGCGGGGGCTTTCTACGTACAACTAGAGGACCTGGTATCAGGCAGGCCCGGCATGCGCTGCGAAGGGGTGCGGGGAAGGGCAGGGGAGCTTACATGGACGCACGAAACACTAGCTCTCTGCTTGGCACACACACCGCACCGCCTGACGGTGGCTTGACGTTCCTCTACCGAGTTATCTGAGCATCCGGCTCCGGGAGGAAGAAGAGGGAGACCGCTCACACCAGTTTTTAACAGCAGAGCCTCAACCTACAAGGAATATCTCTCCGAGCATCCTTCAACAAGGCCTGTCCTTCCAAGGAGACACCAGGGGTGAGCCTGCAGCTCTAAGGCTTGTTTTTTGCCACGAGACCTCTCGTAGCCACGACGCATGCAAAGATGCGCCGATCCGGTTCAAAACCCCCGCTTGCACGAGTGTCCCCCTTCCTGCCACGGGCTCCCTCGAACCACCTGACTGGCCGCGGCAGAGAGACGGGCTGCTTTTCTGACGAGAAACCTCTCGACAACGTCTCCCAGCTCTGCGGCGAGAGTCAAGGCGGTGCTCCTTCATCGAATATCTGCTGAGAGATTACTTGTGCATCAGCTAAAGTACCGTCATCACTCGCTCACGGTTCTTTTTCTTTTTTTTTTTTCTTTTTTTTTTTTTAAAAGAGAAGCCAACGCGTGGATCACGCGCTGGCGAGTTTTTCTCGCCAACAAGAGAAACCGCCACTCTCTCGAGAGCAAAGTTGCTCGTGATTTAGTCACTTCTGAATCGCTTAGGGTGCAGGCACTGCCCTGCACTCTCGCTTAGGGAAAGGTCACATCTTAGCAAGTCATCCTCTGCTATCGCCACAGCCGAAGTGTGCAGTCAGCGATGGACCACTCAATATGAGGGGATTATTGTAACCAACCTCTTGTGCCCGTTACCCTGAACGACTGAAAATGAGACAGGATAATTGTTTTTTCTTCTTCTTTTGGGGGCGGGGGAGCAGGGGAATTGAAGCAATTTTGACTCTGACTTTAAAGGAGCTGCGGGTGGTGGCAGAGCAATCCCCGCTACATGACTGGGCAGCCCCCGCAGGGATCTCTCCGCAGCCCGCAGCTCTGGGAGCGGACAGCCACCTCCGGCTCCGACAAGGGCCCATCTCTGGGCTTTTCAGCCCAGACGTCTCGGGTATTTACATTAGGTTTTGGGGTGCTATACAAGATTTACATTTCCTTTTGTACAGCAGATACTTTGATAGAGTTGTGCTCTCACACTGTCCTTTCTGGGGCAACAGAAATCTGGAAGCTCCAAGAATTTGGGATTTCCCCCTTCCGAAAAAAGAATTTTGCCCGTTTTCTACGGAATCCAAACCAAAAAACCTATTATATATATACACACACACATATATATATGTGTATATACATATATATATATATATATTTATAAAGGAACAACAAAACCATCCAACCTGCCACTCACGACCACCTCGCTGCCTTCTCCACCCAAAGCCACATCAAGGACGGGACTGGCTCTTCCTCACCACAGCTCGGCCCCATCGCAACGCACCGAAGCAAGCCGTCCTCGCCAGCCCACGTGCCTGTCCGGGCCGGCAGGTTACGCGTTCCCAGCCAGCTGAAGGGAGACGTTTTCAGGAACGAGGCTGCTCCGACTGCGCGAGCAGCCCGGTCTGTCCAGACGAGCCAGATCCAGGCAGGAGCACGGCGTGGGCAGCACGGCTTCGGGAGCCACGGCGGCTCGTGCAGCTGGGGGCAGGGAGGAAGGGATTTGTGTAACAAAAATCATCCCACTTCAATCATAAGCCAATAAATGTTTTGTGCAGTCCTCTCTCCACCTTTAAATGGCATTAGAAGCATACAAGAGGGGAGAAAACCCATCTCCTGGTGGAAACGGCAGCGAGGCGATGTCCCTTCTCCCTGCCTCCGCGCCCCAGCTCCCCCATCGCCTCCCGTCTCCGGAGCGGAGGCATCTCCTCCAGCAGTGAACCTTAGCTGGGATTGAACCCATTGTCCGGAGCAGGAAAGCGGGTCTTTGACCTGCTGCACGATAAACCAAAAAAAACCCCAACCAACCAAACAAAAAAAACCCCAAACAACATCAACCCAAAGAACATCTCCCCCCTTTCGGAAAAAACCTCAGTCCTCACTTGCACCCGTGGCTTGTCCACCCACCTTTCAGAATCGCTCTTGCTGGCCGCTGGCAGGTTAAAAAGCTCTTTTTTTTTTTTTGCTGCGAGATTTCTTCCCCGACGCGCTCTGTTCTTATCACCTGTTTGCTGGAAGGTCAAATGGAGCTGCAGAAGGTTTCTGTACATAGATACATCACTTGTCTGGCCTGACGCCTACAGAAGAAAGGTTTCTGTTTGCCAAAGCGAACGCCACGTGCGGCAGTGGGGTTGTTTTTTTGGCGTATGTGATATTTGCCTCTTTCCTCTTCCACATATTTCCTAGGCAGCTAACGACAGCTTAGCCACTGGCTGAGGCCCGTGAAGACCCCGTTGCTACCACAGAGTAGAAAGGTAAGGCTAGTTACTGCAATTCAGCCAAAAAAAAAAAAAAAAAAGAATATATATATATATATGTATATATATATAATCCTCTTCAAAAGGAGAGGTACCGCCTGCATCTTTGCAAGAACCAAATTGGCTCACAGCAGCTGAGCAACAGAAAGTCAGTCATCACCACTGAAGCAAGGAAACGAGATGCTGGTCTGCGCGCGGAACCGTTCGTTGTCCGCAATGAACGGAGTTACAGCCTCGTCCGCCGGCGGCCTCAAATCCTCCTCGCCGCCTCCGAGCTCTAATCCGCGGGACGGAGCTGTCTTACGGCGCTAAAGCGTGACTTCCGTCCGCCGAAACCGGGTGGCAATTCGTTCTCCGCGGCAAAGAACTGAACGCGTGTGAACAAAATACATAGGTAAATACAGCAGGACATTACTGGAAACAGCTGCCTTACAGTACAAAATACAGTACAAGTGTATGGATGTAATTCAAACATCAAGAAATACTATTGCTCCCGTATGATTTAGGAAACCGAGTTCTTTGCAACGGAGAAGAATAAAAACAGGAAAACAAAAGAGTTCTTTTAAAAATCCCTTAAAAAGACCTATGGACAATGGGAGGACAGGATTCATTTTTGAGAAGGGCAGCGATACACATTCGCGGCTGACAGACGGACACACGGGTAACATTCCTGGTAACATTGCTGGATTTCGGGTAGGGGATGGAGCTAATCCCCCCCCCACACACACCGCCACAACCGCGTGAGAAGAGTCGCTTTCGTCTGTTCCTCGTTTTCCAATAAATACAAACTGAACAGATAGTGTAGAGAGAGGAATACCAAAAGAAGGGTATGCAATAATAAATTAACAAGGCAGCTCAAATCAAAGGGCAGGCATGCACAGTTTCCAAAAAAACAAAAAGAGAAAAAACACCAAAAAAAGTCCTAGAGACTCTAGAAGATGTCACACAAGTAATACCTGAAACTTTGGAATGAACAGCGGGCTCCCCATTCAGTTCAAAGTTACTAGTATACGATAACGTGGCTAAAAAAATACCTTTCTGGAGGGGTAGGACTGACCCGATTAGCTAAAAAAAAAAGACCATTTGAGAGTGAAAATCCATTTAATAATAGAAGAGGTGATCGTTGAAAAGACCCCAACTTTATTCTGGAACAGCTGGACGAATTGGCAGTAGCCAGTCTCTGGTGAAACTTGAAGGTGGTAAAAAAAAATACCCGCTGCCAGGGTATAGTTATAGTCACAGAGCTTATCGTTTTTCGCGTCGGCGCCTTCACTGCGATGGGCCCGAAGCTCCCACAGGTTGTGTGTGTCGCGCTAACAAGCCAGCCCTTGCCAACTCCGCTGTTAACACGATGTGAGGTACTGAGGAAACGGATCGAGTTCGTTTGCTAAAAATTCTCGTAAAAGAAGAACTGATGGATTTCTGCACCTGAGGTTCTTGGTGGTTTTGAGTCAGACTGATGCGTCCACGGATCCCCACCGAAGCCTCCAGTTTTGCTCGCGTCTCGCTCGGTGCCGGTCGTTCCTTTGCCCAGATTAAAGACTTGCAGCCGCGTTTCTTTCTTTTTTTTTCTTTTTTTTTTTTTTTGCTCTTTCCCAACCGAGCGACAGCTTTAAGAAATAGCTAGTTTTAGCGACCCAGCGACTGGGGCTGGATTGCCGTCACCCACCGGAGCCAGGGGAAAACTGGCTCGCCTTCCTTCCAACTACTAAAGCCAGTGCTCTTTCGAGACCACCTTATTTGGAGAGAAGGGGAAGATCTTTAGTGAGCAGCAGCCAATCCATCGAGCTTTCCTTGTGCTTTATGCCTGCTTTTTCTTTAACCTACCTCTCTTTGCAACCCCCATGTTAAAAGGAAAAAAAAAATCAAAACAAGAAAGTGTTCTTTAATCTTCAGAAACCTGCCAGCTTTTAACTAGTTCAGTTATGGGTTCCAGTTCAGACGCCTGGAGTTTAGCAGTTTGCATCCCAGAAAACAAACAATTCTGCAAAGGAAAAAAAGAAGAGACAATGGACGTTGGTCCAGATACGGCCCCCCCTCCCCACTCCTGAAATCACGCTTCCGAAAGCTCCCGGTCTCAATCTCTTTCTCTCTTCCCCCCCCACCCCCCACTCCCTGGCCCTGTTTTTAAATGCCCGTCTTCTGCCCGGCTAAGTCCATGATTGATGATTTCTACATGTCACGGCTCTTTCCCCGTCACGACCTGCACCCTTAGAGCTGGGAAGCCGCAGTGGCCTCGCTCCCTTCTCTTCGAGCTCGGCGCGCTGTGGACGCCAGGATGCTGGTTTCGATGGTGGTGGGGGCACAACGTTGACACAGACAGAGGGGTTTCGGGGCAGGAAAGGAGAGAGGATCCGGGAGGCCCCCCCCTTGCTCCCCAAAAAACAGAGTCCTTGGGCTGAAGCAGGCGTAGGGGAGGAGGGAGGATCCAGGCGGCTGGGTCCTCCGGCGCCGGGGGAGGATGGTGCGCGTCCCGGGCTCCCTTCGGGACGGCGGTGGCTTGTCCCGGCGGGTGACGGGGCTGCCCCGCGGCGGTGCAGGTCGGCGTGCGTGCGTGTCTGTGTGTGTGTGTGTGTGTGTGCATGTGTGTACGTGGAGGAGGGAGGGACGCGGTCGGTGTCTGCGGTCGGGCCGGTTTCTCTCTCTCTCCAACGGCGGAGCAGGGAGGGTGGGAAAGGGGGCAGGGGGAGGCGCTCGGGGCCCCCTTCTCCCCGTCGCAGCGCCGGCAGCGAGGAGGGGAAGGGGGGCCCGGGCTGGGGGAGAGGGCGGCGGGGGGGCACGGGGAGGGGGCTCAGTCGTCGTCCACGTCGTCGCCGTCGGAATCGTCGCCGGCACCGCTGCCGCTGCCCGGCCCCGGCGGCCCAGCGCGGCGGTCGTAGAGCTTGTCCCGCTGGCGCTCCTGGATGTCGCGCATCTCCTCGGCGTAGCGGCAGAAGGCGCCGCCGAACTTGGCCCAGGCCTTGTAGGGCACGGTGATGGCGTTGCGGTAGGACGGCTTCACCTCGCTCACCCGCAGGAAGACGCCGTACTTGTTGCAGCCCACGTCGAAGAAGAAGCGCTTGGAGTCCACGGTGATGGAGGTGCCCTCGGGCAGCTCGCCGTAGAGCCCCCCGCCGCCCGGCCCGCCGCCCCCGGGGCCGCCCAGCTCGTCCTCCTCGCCGCCGTAGTCGTCGATGAGCTTGGCCAGGGCGTCGCGAAACTCGATGAGGCCCTGGGCGGGCAGGGCGATGGTCTGGCCGCTCTGCAGGCCCGGCGGGCCGCCGGGGAAACCGCCGGGGCCGCCGGGGCCGCGGTTGACGGTCTGGCGGATGCGGAGGAAGCGCCCGCGCTGGTTCTCCTTCAGGTCCAGGTAGTACTTGCGGTTCTCCCGCACCAGGAACTCGCTCTTGAGGGCCCGCCGGGGCCCGGGGCCGGCGCCGTCCTCGCCGGCGGGGCCCGCGGCCTGCGCCAGCTGCTCGGGGCTGGAGGGCCCCAGCTGGGCGTAGTGCTCGATGAAGTCGCCCAGGTAGTCGCGGAACTCGGCGGCCACGGCCATGGAGAGCGTGAGGCGGCTCTTGGAGCCGCCGGCGCCCACCTCGGCGATCTTGAGGAAGCGGCCCTTGGCGTTCTGCTTGACGTCCAGGTAGAACCGCTTGTTCTGGATGTCCAGCCGCTTCGAGGCCAGCTCCTGCGTCTCCTGCTCCGGGCCGCCGCCGGCCCCCGGCCCGCCGCCGCCGCCGCCGCGGGGCCCCGCGAACCCGCCGCCGCCGCCGCCGCTGCCGCTGCCGCTGCCGCCGCGCTCGCTGCCGCTGTCCCCGTCCGCCATCTTGCCCGCCCGCCCGCCCCGCGCCTTCCGCGCGCGCGCCCGCCCCGCTTCCGGCGCGCGCCCCCGCGTCCTCCTCCTCCTCCTCCCCCCCCCCACCCCGCGCCGCGCGCCCGCCGCCTCCCCTCCGCCCCTCTGCGACAGGGGTGACGTCACCGCCGCACTCCACCGCCCCCGGCGCGCGCCCCCTCGCCTCCGTCACGTGAGCGGCCAAGCCCCGCCCGCGGCGTCCCCGCGCGCCCTCTGCCGCGCGGCGGAACCCCGCCCCCTCGGCGAAGCCCCGCCCCTTTCGACGAAGCTCCGCCCCCGACACCCCCTCCCCCTCCTAGCAGTCCCGGCCATGGCAACCCCCCCCCCACCCGCGCCACCCCCAACCCCTCCCCCGGCTACCCTCAAGTCGCCCACCCCCCGGGCACCCCAACCCCCGCTCCAGGCACCTCCAAACTCCCCCGCCCCCCCCATAGGGGTGCGCGGTCCCTTTAAGAGCGGAGCCATGACATCACCTCCCCCCCCCCCGCCTCCCTCCCGGCCGCGCGGCGCAGCCAGGCTTGATGCGGAAGGCCCGCCCCCGCGGCGCGCCCATTGGGCGGCTGTCAGGCGGCGGCCCCGCCCCCGGCGCCCCTTCCCGCCCGGCCGCCGCCGCTGTCAATCGCGCGGCGGGCGGGCTCCCATTGGCTGGGCGCGGCGGGCGGGGTAGGCTGCGCGGCGGGCGGCGGGGGGCGGGGGAGGGAGGGGAGCGTCGCCCGGAGCCGCGTCCAGCGCCGAGCCCCGCGCAGCGAGCGGGCGGCGGGCCCGCCGGCATGGAGGCCTACGACGTCATCGCCAACCAGCCTGTCGTCATCGACAACGTGAGCCCGAGCCGAGCTGGAGCGGGGGGGGCGGGGCGGGAGGGCTCCGGGGTCTAGAGCGCGGGGCGGGGCCTGGAGGGGCGGCCGGGTTCTAGAGCGGGGGCGGGGCCTGGCGCGCGGGGGCGGGGTCTGAGACAGGGGGCGGAGCGGGGAGGGGGCGGTCTAGAGCGGTTCCCCCCCTCTCCGATCCTGGCACCTCTTTGGGGGGGGGTTGTCGCCCACCCCTTTCGGGGGGTGGGGTTCTAGATCAGTGTGGAGGGAGCTGGGCTCTAGAGCAGGAGGGGGATCTAGAGCGAGGGGGGGAGCCCAAGGCCTAGAGCTCTACCCCCCCCCCACTCCAGACACCCCTCGTTTTTGGATGACTGACCTTATTTTGGAGCCCCCTCCCCGTGTTCTGGATCAGCTTCTGCATGGGGGGCAGTCTAGACTGGGGGGGGGACCCCTAGGGAGCCAGACCTTGGCACCTAGAGCTTGGGAGGGGGTTGTGGTCTGGATGAGAGGTCGAGAGTGGGGGGGGGGGAGTCTGGCAAGGTGGGCAGACACCATATTCTAGATCTGAGTTCTAGATCAGGAGGAACTCCTGCACTCTAGACTCCCCATGGTTTGGCTCTGCTCTGGAGCCAGACTTGGTTGGGGGGAAAGGGGGGGGTCTAGCAAAGCTGGGAGAGGAGGGCTGGGGGCAGTGGGTGGGCGGTGGAAGACACCCTGCTCTAGAACCGAGGTTCTAGGGGCGGGCTTTCTAGCTCGAGGCGCCACGCGGGGCGGCGCTGAGCTCCTCGCCCCGTCCCGCAGGGCTCGGGGGTGGTGAAGGCTGGCTTCGCCGGCGACCAGATCCCCAAATACTGCTTCCCGAACTAGTGAGTATTGGGGGGGGGTTGGGGGCGCCCCCCCCTTCCCCTGGGTGTGGGGGGGGGCCACCCTTGCCGCTCCTCTCACCCCTCCTCTCGCCAGCGTGGGCCGCCCGAAGCATGTCCGCGTCATGGCCGGCGCGCTGGAGGGCGACCTCTTCATTGGGCCCAAAGCCGAGGTACCGCGGGGCGGGGAGCACCCAAGGGTGCTGGGGAAGGGCCGGGGTGGGGGGGGGGGACACGAATTCGGGTTCCCCCCGTCGCTGAGCGCCGCCTCTGCCCCGCCAGGAGCACCGGGGCCTCCTGGCCATCCGCTACCCCATGGAGCACGGCGTGGTGCGCGACTGGAACGACATGGAGCGCATCTGGCAGTACGTCTACTCCAAGGACCAGCTCCAGACCTTCTCCGAGGAGGTACCGACCCCGGCGGGCGCGCGGGGTAGCGGTGCTGCGTTCCCCCCCCGCCCCCAAACAACCGCCGCACCCTCACCCCCACCCTCCCCTCGCCCAGCACCCGGTGCTGCTCACCGAGGCGCCCCTCAACCCCAGCAAGAACCGGGAGAAGGCGGCTGAGGTTTTCTTCGAGACCTTCAACGTGCCGGCGCTCTTCATCTCCATGCAAGCCGTGCTCAGCCTGTGAGTGCGGGGACGGGGCGGGGACGCGGGCGAAGGCAGCGACAAAGGCCACCGCCGACGGCTCCGTCCCCGTCCCCTCTCCCGCCAGGTACGCCACGGGTCGCACCACGGGGGTGGTGCTGGACGCGGGCGACGGCGTGACGCACGCCGTGCCCATCTACGAGGGCTTCGCCATGCCCCACTCCATCATGAGGGTGGACGTGGCCGGGCGGGACGTCTCCCGTTACCTCCGGTTGCTCCTGCGTAAGGAGGGCGCCGATTTCCACACCTCGGCCGAATTCGAGGTGGTCAAGACCATCAAGGAGGTGAGGCGGGGCGGGCACCGGGGTGGCGGGCGCCGGTGGTGGGGGAAGCTCTGCTCAGCCCCGTTTCTCTCCGCAGAGAGCCTGCTACCTCTCCATCAACCCCCAGAAGGACGAGGCGCTGGAGACGGAGAAGGTGCAGTACACCCTGCCCGACGGCAGCACCCTGGACGTGAGTAGCGGGTCGGGCGCGCAGGGATGGGGAGGGCGCGAGCCTCGAGGCCACCTCTGGGAGCCGGTGCCGTGTCCGCGGCAGGTGGGTCCGGCTCGCTTCCGGGCTCCGGAGCTGCTTTTCCAACCGGATCTCATCGGCGACGAGAGCGAAGGCATCCACGAGGTGCTGGCTTTCGCCATCCAGAAGTCCGACCTGGACCTGCGCCGCACGCTCTTCGCCAACATCGTCCTCTCCGGCGGCTCCACGCTCTTCAAAGGTGCCCGCCGCTGCCGTCCGCCCGCCCCCGCGAGGTTCCCCGCCGGCGCTAACGTCTCCCCCCCACCCCCGACCCTCTTCTCCCTCCCCGCCAGGTTTCGGGGACCGGCTGCTCAGTGAGGTGAAGAAACTGGCCCCCAAGGACATCAAAATCAAGGTGAGGGGTGGGCTGCGGTGGGCCTGGCCCCGGCGGGCCACCCGGCGCCACCTCGCTGACGCCCGGCCTCTCTCTCTCGCAGATCTCGGCCCCGCAGGAGCGGTTGTACTCCACGTGGATCGGGTAAGCGCCCCCGCCGCGGCCCCCGCTGCCCCCCTCCACGCAGCCCCCACTCACCCTCTCCCTGTCCCCCCCTGCCACCACCAGCGGCTCCATCCTGGCCTCGCTGGACACCTTCAAGAAGATGTGGGTGTCCAAGAAGGAGTACGAAGAGGACGGGGTGCGGGCCATCCACCGGAAGACGTTCTAGAGAGGGCCGGGGGCGCCCTGGGTGTGCTCGCGCCCCCCGCCGGGAGCAGCTTCTCGCCACGCGCGCGGCGCCCCGGGGCCCCCGCCGCGCTCCAGGGACGGCCCCGGGACTGCTACCCTCCGCCCTGGGGCAGGGAACGGGTCCGTCCCTCTTTCCCGGAGCGGCTCGCGGAGCTCGGAGCCCCGCGCCCGCTTCCCCCACCCCACCACCATGTACAATAATTTAACACGGTTGCCTGTATTCTTTTTTTTTGTAAATTCAGTATAGTAATAATTATAAATTAACCGCCAGGCTCTGCTCCGCGTTGTGCCTCTCCGCGGGGGGGGGGGGCGGCGCAGGCAGGACCGGAGCCGGGTTTCCAGACCACAACTCTTTTATTTAAGGAAGATGACGGGGGAAGGGGACAGCGCCGCGGCGGCTCCGCTCGGCCCCCGCGGCGTCCCGGCCCGCGAGCGGCGGCCTCAGTGCGGCAGCTCGTGGGGAATGAGCTTGTAGTGGGCGCCGCAGGAGGGGCACCGCTGCGCCTCGCCCTTGTGCAGCCAGAACCAGATGACGCAGCTGTTGTCCTCTTCGCCTGGGTTGGGGGGGGGGGAGAGGGGGTTGGGGAGGGGGTCTGGCGTGAAGGACCCCCCCCCACGGCGAGGGAGGAGGCTGGGGGGGGGGGGCACTTACAGACGCAGCCCACGATGCGCTTGTCGCCGATGGAGGGCACCAGGTTGGGGTCTTCCTTGGTTCCCGCGTAGCGTTTGGGCCGGAACATGCTATAGGGGTCCTGGGGGGGGGGGGGGGGGGCAGGGGGTGGGCAGCGCTCCCAGGCCCCCGCCCAGGACTCGATCCCCCCACATTTCTGAGCCCCCTTCATCCTCCAGCTCCCTCCCAATTTCTAAGCTCATCTAACCCCCCCCGAAGTTCCCCCCCCCCAAAACGCCCCCCCCATCCACAAGGGCACCTCATTCCCCCAGACTCAACCACCCCCCCCCCGCGATTTCCAAGCTCCCCCACCCCCGAGGACACCCCATCCCTGAGCTCCCCTAGGAGCTGCCCCCCCCCCCCGCCAAAATCTCTCACCCGCCCCCATCCCTGGGCTCATCCTGCCCCCAGGCTTCGACCCCAAATCTCCACATTGCCACCCTCCCCCTCCCCGCCCCGCGGCCATTCAGCACCTCCA
Source organism: Struthio camelus (assembly GCF_040807025.1). Taxonomy (NCBI): domain Eukaryota; kingdom Metazoa; phylum Chordata; class Aves; order Struthioniformes; family Struthionidae; genus Struthio; species Struthio camelus. Next base: position 1,770,721 of record NC_090968.1, on the reverse strand, counting down.
AGCCCCCCCACCCCACCCCCAAGGACACCCCACCCTTGAGCCCCCCCCCCCGGGGACTCGACCCTCCCCCTAACCCCCGACCCCCCCGCACTCACCAGGCCCTTGTTCATGGCCTCCAGCACCTTCCGCTCCAGCCCCGTCGCCTGCTCCTCGTCGCTGGCCAGGCCGCCTGCGGGCGGCGGCGCGGCCCGTCAGACCGGCCGCCGCCTCCCTTCCCCCCCCCCGCCCCCCCCCCCGCGGCCCCCCCCTCCCCGGGGCTCACCGGGCACGGCGAGGTGGCGGGCGGGGGCGGCGCGGGCCGGCAGGGCGGGCGGCAGCCGCAGGGCCGCGCACACCCGCAGTAACCTTGACGCCATGACGAGGCGGCGGCAGCGGCGGCGGCGGGCGCGCACCCAGCGCTTCCGGCGGCGGCGGAAGTGAGCGGCGCTTCCGGCGCGGGAGGGGCCGCTCGGCCCCGCCCCCCCTCGGCCGCCGGAGCCCCGCCCCCTAGCAACCCGAGCCCCGCCCCCTAGCAGCCACCGCCACGCCCCCATCGCCCCCCATCCAGTGGGACCCCGGCCTCCCCTCCCCCGCAGCTCCCCTCACCCTCCCTCCATCCCCCATCCACCCCCCTCACCCTCCCTCCATCCCCCCTTCATCCCCCCACTCATCTCCTCTTCATCCTCCATCCATCCCCCCATCCACCCCCCTCACCCTCCCTCCATCCCCCCTTCATCCCCCCACTCATCTCCTCTTCATCCTCCATCCATCCTCCATCCATCCTCCTCACCCTCCCTCCATCCCCCCTTCATCCCCCCACTCATCTCCTCTTCATCCTCCATCCATCCCCCCTCACCCTCCCTCCATCCCCCCTTCATCCCCCCACTCATCTCCTCTTCATCCTCCATCCATCCCCCATCCATCCCTCCCTCATCCTCCATCCATCCCCCCATCCATCCCCCCTCATCCTCCATCCATGGCCCCTTCACCCTCCCAGTCATCTCCTCTTCATCCCCATCCATCCCTCCATTCATCCCCCTCATCCTCCTTCCATCCCCCTTCATCCCCCCACTCATCTCCTCTTCATCCTCCATCCATCCCCCCTCACCCTCCCTCCATTCCCCCTTCATCCTCCCACTCATCTCCTCTTCATCCTCCATCCATCCCCCCTCACCCTCCCTCCATCCCCCCTTCATCCCCCCACTCATCTCCTCTTCATCCTCCATCCACCCCCCTCACCCTCCCTCCACGGCTCCTTCATCCCCCCACTCATCTCCTCTTCATCCTCTATCCATCCCCCATCCATCCCTCCCTCATCCTCCATCCATCCCCCCATCCATCCCCCCTCATCCTCCATCCATGGCCCCTTCATCCTCCCAGTCATCTCCTCTTCATCCCCATCCATCCCTCCATTCATCCCCCTCATCCTCCTTCCATCCCCCTTCATCCCCCCACTCATCTCCTCTTCATCCTCCATCCATCCCCCCTCACCCTCCCTCCATTCCCCCTTCATCCCCCCACTCATCTCCTCTTCATCCTCCATCCATCCCCCCTCACCCTCCCTCCATCCCCCCTTCATCCCCCCACTCATCTCCTCTTCATCCTCCATCCATCCCCCCTCACCCTCCCTCCACGGCTCCTTCATCCCCCCACTCATCTCCTCTTCATCCTCTATCCATCCCCCCATCCATCCCCCCTCATCCTCCATCCATGGCCCCTTCATCCTCCCAGTCATCTCCTCTTCATCCTCATCCATCCCTCCATTCATCCCCCTCATCCTCCATCCATCCCCCGTCCATCCCCCCTCATCTTCCTTTCATCCCCCTTTGTCCCACCAGTCATTTCCCCTTCATCCTCTCTCCATCCCCCCTTCATCCCCATCCATCCCTCTATCCATCCCCCCTTCATCCCCATCCATCCCTCTATCCATCCCCCTTTATCCTCCATTCACCCCCCCATCCTCCTTCCATGGCTCCTTCATCCCCCCATTCATCTCCTCTTCTTCTTCCATCCATCCTCCCTTATCCTCCTTCCATGGCTCCTTCATGCCCCCATCTACCTCCCCTTCATCCTCTCTCCATCCCCCCTTCATCCCCATCCATCCCTCTATCCATCTCCCTTTATCCTATATCCTTGCCCGTTCACCTCTTCATCCATCCCCTTCATCCTCCATCCATCTCTCCATCCCCCTTCATCCTCCATTCCCTATCCATCCCCCCTTCATCCCTCCATCCATCCCCCCTTCATCCCTCCATCCATCTTCCCTTCATCCCTCCATCCTTCCCTCCTCCATCCCTCCATCCATCCCCCTTCATCCCCATCCTTCCCCTTCATCCCATCCATCTCCCCTTCATCCCCATCCATCCTCCCTTCATCCCTCCATCCTTCCCTCCTCCATCCCTCCATCCATCCCCCTTCATCCCCATCCTTCCCCTTCATCCCCATCCATCCTCCCTTCATCCCTCCATCCTTCCCTCCTTCATCCCTCCATCCTTCCTCCCTTCATCCCCCCATCCATCTCCCCTTCATCCCCATCCATCCCCCCTTCATCCCTCCCTCCTCCTCCTCCCTCCCCTCTTCATCCCTCCATCCTTCCCTCCTCCATCCCTCCCTCCCAGCTGGTGCAGCACATCACCACTGGGGAGGGGGGGACAGGGACACAGGGGCGCGGGCACAGCCCCCTTCCCGGACGCCTGGGCCCCCGTGCCTCAGTTTCCCCCCACGCCAGGCTCCAGTGCGCCCGGGGTGGGGTGGGGGGGCCGCCGCCTGCTTACTCATCCTTTATTAAACCAACCCGGCCCCGGCTGCTCGTTAATAATTCACACCGCTAATTGCCTCCGCTGATGGCCTGCCAACCCCCCCCTCCAACCCCGCTCGCTCTGCCCCGCGGCCACCTCTGAGGGGAGACGCCAGGGCTTCCCCGCCTTTCGTGATTTGGGGATGGAGGGGGTTCGCCCTCATCTGAGCTGAGAATGCTCACGCTCGTTACACCAAATCCCCCCCCCCCCCCGCCGCCCCGGGCCTGCGGGAGGAAATAAAAGGTGGAGAGGGGAAGAAAACATATATAGAGATAGATATATAAAGAGCCAGGTTGGAAGTGGGGGAGCGGGTGCCCCGCTGCCGCCGGCGGCGCCGTGGGCCCGTGCCAAGGAAGGAGGGATGGAGGGAGGCGGAGGTGTGCGGCGGGGCGGCCCCGCGGGCGCTGGCCGGCCGCCCGCCCGGGGGCTGCAGGCGCCGGAGCCGTCGGCTTCGCCCAGAGCCTCGCCGGGGCCCGGCCGAGGCGCCTGCAGCCCGATCCCCCAGCCCGGGGTGCCGGTCCGGCCGGTGGCGCCCGTTCGGGTGGCCTCGGGGCGCATGGTGGGGGCTCCCGGCCGGCCGGCCCAGCCATGGGCATCCAGGGCATGGAGCTGTGCGCCGTGGCCGTGGTCATCCTCCTCTTCATCGCCGTCCTCAAGCAGTTCGGCATCCTGGAGCCCATCTCCGTGGAAGGTAATCCCCCCCCCCCCGCCCCCCGCTCCAACCCCAAATTTGCTTTTTCCACACTTTTTTTTTTTTTTCCCGGATCAAACCCGACCCGGCTGCTGGAGGGTTTGGGGCAGCCGGCGGCCTCCCCGGGTCCGGCGCCGCGTCGCTCTTCGCAGCCTATTTTTAAAGCGCGCACGCTTGCCGCGTCATGTCCCAGCCTTGCGCTGACCTTCCCCCGGGGGCCGGCTCACGCTCCGGCTCCACGTCGCCCCCCCAAAATCTCCCCCAGACCGGATGCCGGGGACCTCTGACTCCGCACTGACCCCCCAAACCTCCCCTAAACTGGATGCTGGGTACCGCCGAGCCCGTGTCCACCCACCAAATTCCACCAAGACTGGATGCTGGGGACCTCCGAGCCCACCTCGACCCCCCAAATCCCCTCTACACTGGATGCCGAGGACCTTCAAGCCCACATCAACCTCCAAAATCCCACCAAGACTGGATGTCGGGGACCTCCAAACCTACCTTGACCACCCCGACCCCCCCAGATGGATGCCAGGGACCTCTGAGTCCATGTTGACCTCCAAAACCCCACCAAGACTGGATGTTGGGGACCTCCGAGCCCACCTTGACCCCCCAAATGACCCCCAGACTGGATGCCAGGGACCTCTGAGTCCCTGTTGACCTCCAAAACCCCCTGAGACTGATGCTGGGGACCTCCGAGCCCACCTTGACCCCGTTCAGCTCCGCAGTGCCCATTTCCACCCCCTCAAGCCCAGCTGGGCAGCAGAGAGCGGCGTTAACCCCTCCGCGGCGGTACAAAGGGATAAAACCACCCATCCGGGCCAGGATGAGAGCCGTCACCCCCCCTCCGGGGCCGAGCGAGCTGCATCAGCCCCGATTTCTCGTGCCCCTTTCGCCGTCCCCCTCCCCAAGGCGGCTCCGAGGCCGGCCGGGATGCGGCGCCGAAAGGCCCGAGGGGATCGCGTTGGAAATCCCAAACCCGGCGGCGTTTCGTCTCCAGGCTGCTCCTCGCCCGTGGGAATTCCCCGCCGGAGGCTAGCCAGCTGCCCGGGAAAGCAGCCCGGAGCGGCGCCCTCGCTACGGGCATCAATTTTCTCACTGGCAGAAACCGTCAGCAAACGCCGCTGCAGCGGCTCGCGCGATTAAACCCGGAGCGGCGGCCGAGCCCGGAGCTCCGGGTCGGGTTTCCTTCCAAGCGGCGGTGGGCTGAGAGCCGCTCCATGCCCGCCGCGAGGCTCCCGCCGGCTCCCCGGTGGCTGCGGGGTCTTTGCGTCCCCCTCCAACCGCAAAGCGACCATCCCACCCCTTCCTGGCGCTCCCTCTGCCCCTTAATTAAGCTCCCAGCCCATTAGGGAGGTGTCACGAAGCCGGCGCCGTCCTCCCGCAGCCGCCAAAGTTTCCCGAAAGCCCAAAGAGAAAAAAATCCCCAAATCGGGCGAGTCGGCCGGCGGCGAAAAATTCGCCTCGGGGCCGGCAGTCGGGCCCGTCCTCGGCAACCGCTCGCCGTCCCGTCTCTCCGCAGACGGCGGCGACAGCGATTTCGAGCTTTCGGCCGTCCGGCACCAGCCCGAGGGGCTGGAGCAGCTGCAGGCGCAGACCAAGTTCACCAAGAAGGAGCTGCAATCCCTCTACCGGGGCTTCAAGAGCGTGAGTGTCGTCGGCGCCCCCGGCCCCAGCTCGCGAGCAGGCGGCGGCTCCGGCGCGTGATTTGGGCTTAATCGGGCGCTCGCTCCGCTCCCCAGGAGTGTCCCAGCGGCCTCGTAGACGAGGAGACCTTCAAGCTCATTTACTCGCAGTTCTTCCCGCAGGGCGGTGAGTTGGGGGGCCGCCCGAGGCCGGAGGGGAAAGGGAGGCGGTTTGGGGAGGGACGCTCCAGCCCCTCACCCCCACCTTGGGGATGCGTCCATTGGGCGAAACGCCCCAAAAACCCGGGGCCAGACGCGCCACGGAGCCGCGGCCTCAGTGGGTCAGCGGCTGGCGCCTCTCTTCCCCCCCCTAACCCCGGCAGACGCGACCACGTACGCTCACTTCTTGTTCAACGCCTTCGACGTGGACGGCAACGGGGCCATCTGCTTTCAGGTGAGCGCGGCGGCGGCGGGGGCTGCCGGGATATCGCCGCCGCCGCTCTCTCTTACAGGGCCGAAAGGCGCCGGGAGCCCGCTGCGAGCGCGGCGCTGGAGTCCTTGAGCGGCGACCTGCAGGTTTCCCCGCCCGCAGCTCCCAGCCCGGCCGCCCCGCAGGGCTGTAAGCACGCCCAGCGCGGTGATTCATCAGATATTGCTCCTCAGCCTCGTGCGGTCGAGCCTCGAAACTCAGCTGGGCCTTCCGGGAGGCTTGCGAGGCGCTTGGCACAGCTCAGGTTCCCCCCCCCTCCCAACTCCCCAAAAAATCAATTTGCGACTTTGCAATTTAATTTCTGCAGCTCAGCAGAAACTGCCGGAGCCGCGTTCGCGCGGCGGAGCGGCCAAAGGCTTCGCGCGAGGCTATTTACGGCCGCCGAGTTCGTCACGAAGTCGATAGGGCGCAAGTCCGCGCCGCGCTGTGGCCCGCTCGCTCCTCGAGGCTGGGCAAAGCGCCGCGGGACGCCGGGCGGCGAGGTCGGCGTCTCCGCGCTGCCCTCCTTCGAACGCGTCCGCCGGGGAAATCAGCTTTCGTGAACGGCGAAGGCGCCGCGCGTCGGCGGCCGCGACGGACTCTCAGGAGTTACAGCCGCTGCGGCAGGGGTTGGAGGGCGGGGGCTGGCGTCGGTTTTAGCGAAGCGATTAAAAATAGATAGGTGCGAGAATAGAAGCGCCAATCAATAGGAAAACTCCGCCGTGCGCGCCGCAATCGATGGCAGTTACGCGTCACCTTTCGAGAGGGTCGAGAGCTGGCGCGCTGGGGAGGGCAGGGACGGCGGCGGCGCCTCTTTCGGGAGACACGCGGGGATAAAAGGCTGAGGCCAGGCGGGACGAACGTCCTTCCCGGGCTCTGGCGGGTGCCCCCCGGGGTCGCTCTCGCAGGATTTTGTCGTCGGCCTCTCCGTCTTGCTCCGAGGGACGGTGCACGAGAAGCTGAACTGGGCTTTCAACCTGTACGACATTAACAAAGACGGCTACATCACGAAGGAGGTACCCGCGCGGGGCGGCCGGGGAGGTTCGGAGGTGGCGCGAGGAAGGAGGCAGCTCTCCCGAGCGCGGCCGCTCGCCCCCGTTCGAGGGGGTGTTGGCGGGAGGGGACGTGCCGGTGGGGAGGGGGGGTTTCTAGGGAGGCGGAGAAGGGGCAGAGGGTCGCACGCTGCCTTGGCGCCCGGACCCCCCCCACCCCCCAGGAAATGCTGGAGATCATGAAGTCCATCTACGACATGATGGGGCGCTGCACCTACCCCATCCTGAAGGACAACGCGCCCGCCGAGCACGTGGAGAAGTTCTTCCAGGTAAGGCTGGCCGGCGCCTCCCGGCAGGCGGCCGGGGCATTCGCCGCGAAGGTCCTCGAGGATGAGGAGGGAAGGGGGGGCTCCGGCGCGACCTCCGCGCGGGGACCGCCGAGCTGGACAAGCACGGATAGCCGGCTGGCTGGGGCGGGGGGGGGGGGGGGGAACCATCGCTGCGGCCGGGGGACGGACGGAGACGTCCCCGCTGAGCGCCTGCTGGCCTCGCAGAAAATGGACAGGAACCGGGACGGCGTGGTGACCTTCGAGGAGTTCCTGGAGACGTGCCAGAAGGTGAGCGGCCCGGGATGGTGGGGAGGGGGGGGGACCTTCATCGCTGCTGTCCTCCTCTCCGGCGGCGGCGGCCGGCGCTATCGCGTTGCCGGGGGGCCGAGAGGCGGCGCCTCGATGCCTCTCTCCTCTCCTAGGACGAGGACATCATGAGCTCCATGCAGATCTTCGAGAACACCATCTAGAGCGCCGGCCGCCCAGCAAACCCGAGGGCACGAGGGACTCGGGGAGGGGGGGGGGAGGCCCAGCCGGGAAGGCCGCGGCCCCGCTCCGCGGCCCCCCCCCCTTCCCCGCGACGCCCGGGCGCCCGAGGTTTTAATAAAAGAAACTCGGGAAAAGGGGCTGGCGCGGGGCGTCCGGTTTCGCGGCCGGGCGGCAGCGAGGGCCTGGCGGCCGGCCCGCCTCGACGCCCGGTTTCCCGTTTGGCCCGGTGTGAGCGCTGCGGGAGCTGCCGGGAGCGGAGCCGCCGTGGCAGCCTCGGCCCTGCCGGTGCCGTTAAGCCCCTCCGGGCCCGCGGCCCCTCATCGGGAGGCCGTGATTGCTCCAGAGGGGTCCCGGGTGGGATCAACGGGGCGTCGTGAGGCCCTGAGGCTTCTGTTCGCGGCCTTCCGGGCCCGCCCCTCGCCCCCGCCCGCCCCGCGCTCCCGGTGGCGGTATCATGGCGGCAGCGGCAGCCCCGGTGGCGGTATCATGGCGGCCGCCGCCCGTATCCTAGCAACGCCCGCCCCTGCTCGGTGGGCAGGGGGCGCGGCCCAGCGCGCAGCCCCGCCCCCGTCGCGTTCCCATTGGCCCGCCCGCGGAGGGGCGGGGATTCGGCGCCCCGGCTGTCACGCGGGCGGCGCGGGGTCGGCGCGCGCCCGGAAGAGGAGTGACGCGGCAGGTGACGTAGCGCGGTGGCGGGGATCCCCGCCCCCCCCCCGGGGATCCCCCGCGCGGCCCCGGGATCCCCCCGTGCGGGCGGGGCCGCTGCCCGCGGCGGGCGGCGCTGGGGAGGGGGCCGGGAGCGGGGGGGGGGTCCCCCGGGATCGGGGCTGCGCGCGACCGGGGGGGCTGGGGGGATCCCGGAATAAGGGGAGGAATCCCGCGGGATCGAGGCTGTGCGGGATCGGGGCGGGGGATCCCCCGGTATCCGGGCTGTGCAGGATTGGGGTGTCTCCCGGCATCGCGGAGGGGGAAGCCCGCAGGATCAGGGCTCGGTGGGATGAGGGGATCCCCTGGGATCGGGGAGAACCCCCAGGCTCTGGGCTCTGCACGATCGGGGGGGACCCCCCAGGATCGGGGGGATCTCCTGGGATCTGGGCTCTTCAGGATCAGGGGATCCCCTGGGACTGGGGGAACTCCTCAGGCTCTGCAGGACTGGGGGGATGCCTCAGGATTGGGGATGTCTCCCAGGATCAGGGGAGATCCCCAGGAATCTGGGCTGTGAAGGATCAGGGGGAATCCCCTGGGATCCAGTAGTCCCTCCCCACCCTTGACACGAGGCAGCCATCCCCGTGGGCACCATCTCCCCCGCACCAGGGCGTTGCTGTCACCCTGGGGACCTGCTGGGCCCCAGGATCTGCTCACCCAGGAGGGATCCGCTCGCCCTTTTCCTCGCTAGGCCACCCCCAGCCCCGGAAGCGCGGGGGGTCCCCCCAGCCCGGATGCGGGTGCTGACCCGTGGTGCCCTCCTCGCCGCCCTGCGCCCGCCGGCGGGCTCCCGCACCATGCGGCTGGTGCAGTTCCGGCCGGCGCCGGGTGCTGAGCCCCACCTGGGGCTGGAGGAGGAGGGGGGCAGCGTGGTGGACCTGAGCGCCTGTGAGCCGGCGCTGCCCCGCACCATGCGTGCCTTCCTGGAGACAGGGGATGCTGGCCTGGCCGCGGCTCGCAGGTCGGTGCTGTCCCCTTCCCTGTCCCCCTCCCCCTGACCCCGGGGCTGGAGGGGTCACCCGCGCCACGGGGCTGAGCCCTCCGTGCCACGCAGGGCGCAGGAGTCGGGCCGGCACCGCCTGCCCCGCGCCGAGGTGACGCTCCTGGCTCCCGTCACCGGCCCCGACAAGGTGATCTGCGTGGGGATGAACTATAAGGATCACTGCTTGGAGCAGGATGTCAAGATCCCCAAGGAGCCCATCATCTTCAGCAAGTTCCCCAGCGCCATCGCGGGCCCCTTCGACGACATCGCGCACCCGGCCGAGAGCGGCGTGCGTAGCGGCGCGGGGGAGTGCCGCGAGCGAGGCCGAAGGCCTCGACCGTCCTCGGGCTCCCCACCCCCAGCCCAGCCTTTTCCTTCTCTCCCAGGAGGTCGACTGGGAGGTGGAGTTGGCCTTCGTCATCGGGAAGAAGGGCAAGCACATCGCCGAGGCGGCGGCGCTGGACCACGTGGCCGGCTTCACCGTCGCCAACGACGTCAGCGCCCGGGACTGGCAGATGAAGAGGAACGGGCGGCAGTGGCTGCTGGGAAAAACCTTCGACACCTTTTGTCCCCTGGGCCCAGCCCTGGTCACCAAGGACGCGGTGAGAGGTGAGGTCAAGGACCGAGTGCCGGAGTTGAGGCAGCTTTTTGGCAGCTAAGCAGGGCGGTTGCCTTGCTCCGAGCTGCCCGTGCTCTGCCCCGTCGAAGCGGCTGCGTTTTACCGGCCGGCTTCCCGGGGTGAAAGCAACCCGGTCGAGCTTGACGTCGTTCCTCCGCCCGGCAGATTTCAACAACCTGGGCATCCGCTGCAGCGTCAACGGGCAGCTCATGCAGAGCAGCAACACGAGCCAGCTCATCTTCAAAGTGCCGACGCTCATCGCCTGGGTCTCCCGGTACGCCCGGCTCGGCGGGACCCGCTCGGGCTCCTGCTCGCAGGTTCGGGCTTGCGGCTGATGGTGCCCGCTCCCCCCAGGTTCGTCACGCTGTTCCCCGGCGACGTCTTCCTCACGGGAACGCCTCCCGGCGTGGGGGTTTTCCGGAAACCCCCCGTGTTTCTCAAGGTGAGCGGTGGGGCTTGGGGAGCGGGGTCAGCCGCGGGGCTTGTGGCAGGGGAGAGCGGAGATTTTCCTCCCTCGCGGCTTAGATACCATAAGCCCCTCAGCACAGAGCTACCCGATACCCCAAACGCTTTCCCATCCTGGGCTCCCAGCAAGTCCTCCGGGAGGAGGAGACATGGCCTCCCCCAGCCAAAAACCCTGTGGCCGCTTTCCCTTGCGCCGTTTCCCCCCTGGCTGCCTCGCGGCCGGGCGCTTAGGGCTCCCATGCCAACTGTGGAGGTTGCTTTCCAGCTCTTGCAGGCAGGGAAAATGGGAAAGAGGCGGGAGATTCCTGTAAGGAGCCCCCCGCTCCTTCCTGCGAGCGCTCAGGGCGAAGCGGAGCCCGGCGCCACGAGCGTTTCCCTGCCCCTTGCAGAGAGGAGACGTGGTGCAGTGCGAAATCGAGGAGCTGGGCACCATCCGGAACAAGGTGGTGTGAAGACGCTGAGCCCCGCCGCTGCGACGCGACCGCCTCCCCGTGCCTCAAACGCCTTCAATAAAACCACGGTTATGCTACCTGCTCTCTCTGTGCCAGCAGCCGAGGCCGAGCCAGATTTATTGTTGCCGGCACCCACAGCGGTCCGCAGCGCTGGGGCCAGCTCACCGCTCTGTGAACTGCTGGATGAAGGCCTCCAGCTTCTCCCGGTTCTCCCTGGAGCGGAAAGGCTCGCCGAGGCGCAGAAGGGGCCCTGCGGGGCTCGTCACCTCCTTCAGCACCTGGGGAGGCAGAGGAGCGTCACGGCGAGGTAGCGCGAGGCAGGAGCGGGGCTGGCAGAGCCCGGCTGCACTTACCCCCAGCTCCTTGAAGGTCTGCAGAGAGCTCAGGGCCAGGCTCCTGTTCGCCCACTCTGGAGGGAGAGGGAAAAGCCCGAGGGAGCAGGCGGAGGGAGCAGCGGGCATCCTCGTCCCTGCTCCTTGGCTGGCCAGGGCGCTGCCATCCTCCCCCTGCCCTGACTCACCGAAACTGCCGTCCTCTGCCAAGAAGCGCTGCAGCGCATCCACGTAGGCCGGCTCTAGGTAGGGGAGAGCGAGGTTCAGCGCCGCTGACTCAAACCCAAATGCCCTGCAGCCCCTGGAGAGGGCACAGCTGCTCTGCAACAGGGCTGAGCCACCACCGGGGCTGCGAGGAAGGGGGCTTCGGCTGCCAGCCGTGCCTCAGTTTCCCCCAAAGGAGCCAAGGCAAGTGAGGCTTATCTGGTTCGAGAAACGGTTGCCCAAGGTCGGCAGGCAGTGGCTGGGGGGAGAGGCACTGCCTGTCTCGCTCAGGCCAGGGACAGAAAGCAGCTCTACTCGCACCGCGAGGCTCCTACCGGGCTGGGGCCAGCTGGGCTCGTCCAGGAAAGCGGCTGCTCTCGCGTAGGTCTTCAGCACCGGACTCAGGAGCCGGCAGAGGAAGAGGAGGAAGTCAGGCGAGCCGTGAGGCTGGCAGAGCTGAGAGGGGAAAGCCGGATGTGAAATGAGTTTGTTGAGGCTCAGCAGCCTACCTGGCCCTCAGAGACAGGGATGTCACCAAGAGCTGCGGTGCCCAAGGCCCCGGTCTCAGCACCCCACCTTGGCCGCAGCTGCCCCTGCAGTGGGGGGAAGCACCCGGGCCACATCTCCGGGTCAAGGCAGGGACTGAGGGCAGCAGGGCAGAGCTCGAGTACCTTGAAGCAGCGCTTGCTGACGTTGTCCTCATCATCGCTGTCGCTGTCCGCGAAGTCCATCTCCATCCAGGGCAGCCTCCTGAGGAAGGGCCGGTGGGCCACGTCACAGAGCCGGTGCTCGCGCTCCAACTGTGGGGCAAAGCCGCCGGCGTGGGGGGGACGTCTGAGCTGGCACCAGCCATCCGGGGGGCGTCCCATCCCCTCCGTCCCTGCCCAACGGGGCCCTCCCCAGCCCAAGACAAGCAGGACACTTGTCCCTTGTCCCTTCCTGACCGGGACCGGAGGGCAAGGGCTGCACCCCCAGGGGAGGAGGGTGCTGGGGGCACCCACCTCTTCAGCCTCCAGCAGCCCACACCGGACGAGCTTGTCCAAGACATCCTGGCTGTAGCACTCGAGGGTCTGGCAGGGCTGGGAGAGAGGAGAGGGGTCAGCGAGGAGCAGGATTCCCCCCAGCGCCAGGTGCACAGCGGTATCGGGCCACTCGCACGCAATGGCAATGGCACTGCGTGCCGCCAGCCCTTACCTGGAGCCCCAGCAGGTTGAGGGGCAGGAGCCGGAGGAGCGCCAGGATCTTGCGGTACAGCTCGTCCTGGCTCAGCACCATGCCGCAGGGCCTGGTGACCATCCCCAGAAAGGGCAGCATCTCCACCAGCAAGGCGTGGATGGCACAAGCTGCCAGGAAAGCTGCGTGAGCGGCGTCATGGGTGCCCAAGCGCCCAACTCAGGGACGCCCGTGCTCTGCTGCTCACCTCCCACCGCCTCGCTGGCGAAGACGGGCAGGAGGGCCGCGCTGTGGAGGCCCAGCTCCTGCCAAGCTGCCGCCGAGGCCTCAGGGACCACCAGGACGTCACCGGGGGGCGAGAGACAGTACACGGCGACGCGGGCGCTGAGCAGGGAGAGGCTGTGCAGCACCACGGCGCGGAGCTGCCCCGAGAAGCCCACGTCGTGGTGGCGCAGCAGGATCTCCTCCAGGAGCCATGAGAAGTCGGACATGAGCCGAGAGAGGAAGACACCCTGCAGGAAGAGGAGCCTGAGCTGGTCCCCAGCTTGGAAACTTAAGTGAGGGGAACTTGAAATCACAGCAAACGCATCTCCCAGCCGCAGGAAAGGAAGAGGAACCTGGAAACCACCGTTCGTTCAGCCTCAGGGAGCCCTGACGGCTCCCTTGCCTTACCTCGCGGTGCTTGTGCAGCAGCAGTGCGGATGTGATCCCCACAGCCATGACAGCGGAGCAGGCAACACCGTCTGCAAGGGAGCAAGAAGTATTAGCTGTTGCTAAAGCTGTTGCTTTCCTCACGCAGCCCTTCTTCCCGGCTTTGGATGGGGAACTCTGCAGGGAAGAGACGGCGGCACAGCATTGTGGCTGCTCGCCCCCATCATCCTCCTGCCTGTGCCCCGCGTGGCCGAGATCCTCCTGCAGTCGCTCTCAGTGGTGGCACGTCGCATCCTTGCTGCTGCCGTCCCCCAGGCCGAGCAGAGCCCGGGGGCCAGTTGCCTCAGTTTTGCAGCGGGGGCACCACATCTCCTGCTGTTTTCCTCCCCCAAGCGCTCAGTTGTTTGCGCTCTTGATTTCCAGCTCGGCAACACGTGTGCTGCCAGGCAGTGATCACACCGCCGGGTGCAGCAGCGTGCCACACAAAAATAATTGGTAACAGCGATGTTACCCCAATGCCGACAACAGCGCTGACGCTGAAGCCATGAGGGGTGTCTCTTCTAAAAGCAGGAGATGGTGGCGCTCATGCACTGAGCAGCCTATGCCAGCGCCTTGAGGGTGCATTCGCAGCCCCCCCTTACCGCTCAGGGAGTGCAGGCCCAGCTTGGTCACCAACATTTCTTCTTCTGCCTTCAAGCCGGCAGCTGTTCCAGCACCTGGACCCCAAACCTCTGCCTTGTCGCCGTCCAGCTGGCTGGAGAGAACAGGGTGATGGATGTGAGTAACTGGGGGTGGCAGAAGCCATCAGCAGAGAGAGGCAGCCCCTCGCTGGGGTCAGATCCCGCTCACCACGTGCTGAGGATGCTGGGCAGCAGCAGCTCCTCCAGTGACTTCGCTGCGCAGCTCCGTCTGACGAGGTTTTTTGCTGCAAACTCCTGGGAGCGAGGAAGAAGGGACCTGTTGGCTCTGCAGTGCCACTTCCCAGTTACCATCCGTGCCACCCAGTTTCCCCACTACCCCCCCTCAGCTTCCCCTAGACCCGGGCTCACTGGATACACCCTGGAGAACACGGGATTCCCCCCCTCCCCAGCCATCCCAAACCACTCGATCCACCCTGCAAGGATTTGAACAGGCGAGAACATCACGGCAGCACATCCTGCGAGACCCAACGTGGGGGCTGTCAAATCTGGGGACCAGAGCCCTGCTCCTGCGGCACAGGAGCCCCGGGTGGCAATCCGGCTGCAGTACCTGTAAGGAGAAGGGCTGGGCGAAGTCCACCCGGACGCAGCCGAACTCTCGGCACAAGGCTCGGCACGCTGCCCAGAGGCAGGCGCAGAGGCCGAGGGGCTGAGCGCTGTCCTGGGAGAAGAGGTGAGCAAGGTGTTAACGGGGTGACGGGGGCGAGTGAGCAAGCACATGCGCCCCAGCGACGGCACTTGGCCAGCACGCTCCGACGCAGTCGCTGCGCCCGCGCGCTGCCAAAACCCGCTCTGCCCGCTCCTGCGCAAAGGGGAACCCTCGTGGCGCCGCAGTAGAGCCTCTCACCGCTCGCTCCTCGCGACAGCCGTCGGGGGCCACGTCATAGGCGATGCCCACGGGGACCAGGAGGATGTCGGAGACGGCGCCGTCCCGCAAAGCTCGGTACACCAGGGCCAGCCACTCCCAGGCAGAGGCAGAGAGATGCAGGGTGCTGGAGAAGGGCTCTTCCAGGAAGATCAGCAGAGGCTGCCGGCTCTTCAGCACCTCCTCAACATACTGCTGGAGCAGACAGGGTGAGACTGGGGCAGCCATGGGGACACATGGATGCCCAGGAGCTGCCACCACCCATCGCTGAGGACTTTCCTTCAACCCTGCAACCTCGGTCAAGGGAAAGGCTTGGCCGGCTCGTGGTCCTGTGTGCCCCGAGACCACCCTAGGCACCCTCGCCAAGCGCTTCTTGAGCATGGGGCGGGGTGTTTCTTCCCTTCCAGCACCAGGGAAAAGGAAGGGGCTGCTCCCACCTACCGCAGCAAGTACAGCCCCTGAGAGCTCTTCGTCCTGGTCGCTCGGCATCTGCTCCGTCCTTGCGGGCAGGAAGACACCTCCCAGGCAGCTGAGCAAGGCCCTGCCAGGGGAAAGAAAATGCCCACTTAGCGCAGGGCTGCATCCCCCCGACACATGAAATCAGGGTTCCCATGTGGCCTCCGCTCTTGCCTCCAAGGGAAGCGAGAGCCGAGAAAGGCTACAGCCATCCCTCCCTGTTCCCCACCCTGGCTTGAGCTAACTTTGGGGCTTTCCAAGCGCAATTCCCTCCTCTGTTGGCAGGGAATAGGCTGGGCGCCCAAATGGTTGGAGAGAGCAGGAGTCTCCTACGCCTTACCGGAGGTGAGGGCTGCACGTTTGGCCACCCACCGTCACTCTGGGCACCCCTAGGCCCTGGGAGAAGAGGAGGAAGGAGAGCAGTAACCCATCCAGCTGTGACTTGTGCGTTGAGAGGAAAACCAGCGGCACGCCAGGCTGCAGGGAGGGAGAACACAATGAGGGCTCAGCGCGTTGCAGGGCCGGGACCTGGTGGAGCAGCGCGTGGGCCGAGACCGGGGAGCCAGGCTCCTTACCGTCCTGGCAGCCCTCAGCACCATCTCCAGCTGCCCACGGTGGAGCTGCACGTTGAGAAAGAGGCAGTTCAGGAGCCTGAGCAGAGCCCAGCTGCACAGCCTGCAGAGCGGGGCAGGAAAACAAGCAAGTGAGCAAGCCCATGGCTGGACAAACTGCCCCCTAAACCTTAGCTAGGCCACCAAACAACACCTGGAGCTCATTGGGAGACACGTTCCCTTCAACGGCCTCCTTCCCTGGGACGCGCCTTCACTTTGCAGAGGCCAGAAGGGCCGGGGAGCCCAGCAGGGAGGCATCCTCACCCTCCCCTGCCTCAGTTTCCCCATGTAGGCAGCAAGCAGGGCTGCGTGAGGCAGCACGCTCCACGGTATCTACTGGAAATCATGCTTCTCAGCTCCCGCAAAGCAAATAAACAGCTTTATTATAAATTAAGTTAAAACATTAAAGGCTGGATGTGACAGGACCACCCCCCTCTCCCTCCCCAACAACAAAAGCTCAAATCAATTACCCCTCCATCTCCCCCCTCCTCCCACACGCTGTTTACGGGAAGGAGTCAAATGCTTTTATCCCCTGAGTAATTTCTTCCCTTTAAATACTTCAGACTGCTCAGAGGCTTCTTTTATTACAGCTCAATCAGACAAGCAATTAGGTTACAATGCAACCTTTAATTGCCAATTTCTCAATGACAGGAGGGAAAAAAGTGAGAGAGAGAGATTGAGAGAGAGAGAGAAGGAAAGAAAAAGTTCCCCTTTGCTTTGCTTTCCACCCCCTCCCAGTGGGTTCCCCCCCACCCTGTCCCCTCCATTCCAGTGTTATATTCCAAATCCCTAGAAGGAGTCCGTGAAAGTATCACCAAGGGGCTGCGCAAGACCCCGAAGAGCGCTGCTATGTTGGGGCATGTCATGCCAAGGACCCCGTGGCTCCGCTCTGTCCCCAGCCCTCGAATCCAAGCCACCTGCCCCGCTGTCACAGCCCTGGGCTCTCGACGCAAGTGTCTTCCCCAAAAGGATCGCTCACAAGCGCAAGCTACCGAGCCACCAGGCAAACCCCCTTGCAAGGGGCTTAACGAAGCACACTGAAGAGAGTGAGAGGGACCCAGAGAGGGGAAGAGGGCTAGGAACCACAGAGAGACTGTGGGAACTGGGATCCCTCAAACTAGGGGCGAGAGACGCCTGCCAAGAGGAATCCCCAAGGGGGATTTGAACCCACAGCGCCACTGGAGAGGGAGAGTGTACCTCAGCATGAAAAGAGAGAGTGGGGCCTGAATTTGGGCCAGGATCTTGAGTACTTTTTCCCTCCATTGTAGCTGGGACTTGCTGTCCCCTCCAGAGCCGTGGGCCTGGCCAGCAGCAACATCCTGTACCCTGTGAAGAGGAGCATGGAGATGACGTGAAAAACACGGGCAGAGACCCAAGCAACAGGTTAATGTGTTCCTTAGCAAAAGCATTATATATTACAGTAATTATAATGTACTGGCTGCCAGCATCGTGCTTTATAATTAGCAGTGACAACGATTCAGGTGACAGTTGCCTGACAAGGCTGCATTGTGCCAAACGCTGCGCAGCACAAGCGAGACATGGCTCGGCCAAGGCAAGCCCAAGACAACCTCACCATCTGCCTGGGGCAGAAGGACAAGATGGGAGTGCTGGGTCCCCCCCCCAAGCTGGGTCCTCACATCCTCGGAGGGCTGAGCCCGCAAGAGGCGGTGGCAAACCTCTGCGCCCTACAGCAGGGCTGTGCCGGCCAAATCTGAGCTGCAGGAACTGCTCCAGCAGGGTTAAGCTGTTCCCACGCCTCCCTCCACTGGCAGCTGCGTCCCGCGTGGCGGCAGCAGCCCACTTTCGCTCTGCTCAGCTTGACAGCTATAAGAAACACCTAATGCCCCAGGTTTGCAAACGCCAGCTCTGTGCCAGCCTCCGGGACCCAGCTTTTCTCCTGCAGGAGCCTTCGCGTGCCATCCAAGCAAGGGACACCCCACGCGGACAACAGGGAGAGGGTCCCAGAGAGGCGGCTGCAAGAGCGAGGGGTCCCCAGCTAGGTGCTGCCCCCCGTCCTCCTCTGCCCACGTTCAACCACAAACTGAACGTGGGCGTCTTACGCCCAGGCAGCTTTTCCTCTGAACAGCTCACGCCTCCTTAACACCCCACTGAGACTGCTAACAGGTCTCCAAGGTGCTCTCCCGACACCAGCAAGGGGCAGGCTGATTAAAGCGCATGTTTCTTCAGCGTGGAGACGAGCACATCCCAGCGGAGGGTCTGGCTCTTTCATCGATGGGGCCCAGAGGTTTGGGGGACGAGGTCTGGGGGATTCCCAGGATGACCTATACAGCAGCCAGCTGGGTGCAAGAGGAGGACGTAAGCATGGACTTTGCCCAACAGGTGAAGATGGAGCCTCCTCATGGCTGCTGACACTGTCCCACTCCAGGGAGGGCAGAGCTGGAGCCGAACCCAGGTGTCCTGACACATTTGCTTTCCTTTCCCCAGCACATCCCCGGGTCCTGCAGTGGGCGTGCTGCTGAAGGTGACCGCAGAGAGCCCTCCGGCTCTTCCCACGTACCTTTTACTGTGGCAGATCCTCTCCGCGAGGTCTCCGGGGGTGTCAGCAGGAACTTTCCAATCCAAGACAGCGAGGAAATAGCAGAGTCTTCGAACCAGCCAGCCCCTGTACCTGGGCACGGAGACAGACAGTGACATCGAGCAGGTCATTAGAGGAGCCCTACCTAGAGGCTGCATCCAAAAGCATCCCCCGCTTTCCCAGGGTACTGGTACTCCATCAGCCTGCCTCAAAGGTGCCGTTTGCAAGAGCATAAAACTCTTCTCCCCATTTTACAGCTGGGGAAACTGAGGCACCAGCAGTTTCACTCCCCAGAGTCTAGTGCTCCAGCCCACCCTGTTCCTCCTCCCATCCTTCAGGGTGCCCACCCAAGGCAGGACCTCTCTTGGTGAAGAGTGCAGGCGGCAGCTGAAACGAAACCTAATTGCTAGGACTCGGCAGGGGTTTTCCAGGCAGCGAGAAAAGCTTTCAAGGTACGAGGAAACCTCAGCTCTCTCACTCCCATCCAGGGGGTAAGAAGTAGCAAGCTACTCCCACACTGCCAAGAGATCGACGTCTGCAGAGATATCCCGAAACCCAAAGCAGCTCTCATCAGCAGCAACCCAGCAAACAAACAGCCTCTGCCAGCAACTGGGATGCTGCAGTGGTCCAAAGAGGGACTTTCCCAAATCCGCCCCAAATGAGAGCTAGGCAGCACGAGCAGATTAGTGAGAGACATAACCAAGGTTTAAGATTTTGCAGAGCTAAAAAAAGAGGAGCACGTGGAAACCCAGTGAGTGAAAGGCTTGCAGGTGCCGGGACAGAGAGACGGGAACTTCAGACTTCTGTCTTCCAGCTTATGATCTCACCCGCCCATCACTGGCCTCTTTTTAGCATCCCGCAACTCCTGAGTTGCTCTGAGCAGAAATGAATTATTCAAAGAGTTTGAAAGCTGGAGCTGGGATATTTCAAGCAGAATAGAGCATAATGACCCGATTTGGAAAAATACGGCGCAGAATTGCTAAGCCCCTAGGGACTGCGCTGTAACAGATAGGAGCCAAAGGAGTCCAGGACCTCCAAAAATCAGGCTGACTTCAACAACAGGCATTTGGCAAGCGAGCGGCTACTAAGCAGCCACGTCAGCTCCTCAGCTGGAGGAAAAGGCTGGTTTACCCCAGCTGAAAATTTGGATTTACAGCCTGTCAGGAGGAACGAGGGACTGGAAATAAGATGCTATTTCACATCTCCCAAGGGGCTAGGAGCTGGCTGGCCCAGGCCTGCTCCAAGCACTGCGTGCGTGAGCTTTTCCTTGTGCTGAAGCCAAAGAGGAGAATGAATCCCCCCCACCCCCGAGCTCTTCCCAACAGCATCAAAATACCAGTTTTCACTTAAAAAAAAAAATCAACAATCCAAATCCTTGACTTTGTTACTGCCAGGCTGCGAGTGTGACAGCAACTAGAAGAACAGATTGAGTCTTCTCCTCTCTGTAGAGCTGTTATTAACGCTCTACACTTGGGGATGTGACTTTCAGCCTTGCAAACAATGATTAACATAATGACTTATTGGACTAAGTAACTAGCAAGGATGACGGAGAGCCGTCCCAACACCCGGGTGCAGCAGTGGGTGGTTCTTTGCACATGGATTTGGACAGAGAAAGAACAAAACCTGGAAAAAGCGATTTGCCCGGCTTCTCCAGCACAGTCCTGTCCTCACCTAGTGTTTTCCTCTGTCACCTGGATGACGTTGCGGAAGCTGAGAGAGGAGAACTGCTCATGGTAGAAGCGATCCTGAAAGCAGAAAGAGGAGGTAGCTCTTCTGGGAAATGGCAGCAACAGCGGGTCTGCCTTTGTCAAAGAAACAAGGACGGCTTGGAGAGGTGGGCAGGTTATGGACACGACTACCCAGCTGCTCCGCTCCAACCCCAAACCCTTGGCAGGGGATGCAAAGGACAACGAGGCCTGGTGGGTGGTGGCCTGTCCTCTGCTCCAGCATCTGGGGATCCCAAACCGCGTGGGAAGGCCAGAGCTGGCTGGAGTTTAGTCCAGGCTCCTGCGGATGGACGAAGCTGGGAGAGCAGGCCCACCGCTTTCACGCCCCTCAGCCTTTGGCCAAGCCACCACATCACACTCTTACCCAGCTCCTCGGGGTGCAGGTCTGGCAGCAACGCCCCACGAACGGACGGTACTTGCCCAGGAAAGGGGTGAAAATCTCCAGTTTCTGCCCCAAATCACAAACCCAGGTTTTCATCTGTGGGGGCAGTGCGGAAAAGAAAGAGAGGGAGGATGGCACAAACTCCCTGCTGGCACTGGAAACATGAAGTGTTGGCTAACGCTTCTCCAAACCTGCCTGCCTCGTGGCATGGAAAAAAATCCCACTGTGGGGGTTGCTGGGGAAAAAGGGAGCAAATCCACCCCGAAGGGTGGTCTGCAGAGGGGAGATCTTGGATTGCTCCCAGGCCTCGTGATACTGCGCTACCTCATGGCTACTCACAGAAGGGTCAGAAACCTTCGCTCGCCGCCAGCCCCATCTTCCCTCTCCCTGGGGGTTTTGCCTCAGAGCCACCCTCCTCCCCGGCTGAGCCCATCCATAAGGAAATCACCTACGTTTGTCCGCTGCCGTCACGCCTCCTCAGCCAGAGGAGCACAGGCACCCAAATCTGGAGGGATCAACTTTGCGCAGGGCAGGGGTTCCCTGCAGGAACGAGTCCTTGGAGATGCGTCCGGCACGGCCCGCGGAAACCAGCTGGGGAGACATGGGAGAGAGGGAGTTAGCAAGAGCCAGGAGCGCGCCGGTAATGCTCAGCTCGTTTCGGAGGCGAGGAAGCAGCTCTGGCAGGTAGAGCCCAGGCCTGGGCCGCGGATTCAGCTCCCAGCCTTGCCCAGGGGCGCCAGCCAAACCCTTTGCCTCCATCCCGCCTGCGTAAAAACGGCAGCGGCGGCGCCCAGCCAAACGCAACTTTCATTCAGGAAACCTTCCACTGCCATGACCTGAGGTTTAGAGCAACGGGGCCGTGGCAGGACAGGACCCGCGGCAGGACAGGACCCGCAGGGTGCTGGGAAGGGAAATGCTGAGCCCCTTTCCCAACTCCAGGCATTTGCAGGGAAAAGACCTGCTCCTCGGCAGAGAGAAAAAAAAATCAATTGTTCTACAGCTTGCATATAGTGCAAAGGGATAAAGGGAAAAAAAAACCCCAAACCCGAGCAGCCAACGCACCAAAAGCCCTCGGGAAAAGAATTTTTTCTTTGTAATACTGCTCTGGTATCGTTACAATTGTCTTTCCCCTCCCACATCCTCCTCCCCCTGGCAAGGGGATGCCAATCTGTACCCAAAAACCCCGCAGCGCCCATGCAGAGCCGAGATCCCGTCCCCCTCAATCCCCGAGCCACCCTCAGCTCTCGAAGGAGGGCTGGGGGCGGCTCCCAGGCCTGCCACCAGGCCTCCCTTTGTGCCTCAGTTTCCCCCTTGCCTGCCACGGCCGAGCGCTTCCAAGGACGCAGCCGATCGGCGGAGACGGGCACCCACCGCCGTGGGATTTCACCTTTCCACCGCTCCTCCAGGCACGGGCATGATACAAGGGGGAACGAGAAACTCAAAACAAGGGGGAGAACCACTCTTCCCAACAACTTCTCAGCTCTGCCACTGCCTCCCGATACGATCTCGGTCGCCTCACTCCATCCTGGTTTGCCCAGGAGGAAAACGCATCAATACCTCCGTTGCTTGAGGGAGCCACCCTTGGCTGCAGGGCTCTCCTCTGCTAGAGGTTCCCCGGGAATAACAGCGGCTTTGGCTGCTACGCCGCGAACAATCACACCGTTCAGAGCAACGGAGGTGCTATTCCCAGGAGCCAGGCAGGGGAACCCGCTCTGTTACTGGCCTTCCCTTTGCTTCGGGAGTTTGGCTCTCTGAAATCTGAAGAAGCTCCGAGTACCAGCCCGGCTCGCTACACCCAAATACCTGCCGTCCTACATCCTGGCGGCTAAGAGGCAGCACACACGAGACTAACGGCAGAGCCAGTTTTTTCCTCCGGAGGCACCAATTTAGGAGCCGGAGCACCATCACGCTCTCCTCTCGCTCGCATGGCGCCAGCGAAGCCTCGATTCGCCTCCGCAAGCTCACAAACGCCCTCCGAAGCCTTCCCAGGGCGTCTGCCAAACATCTCTGAGGTCAGTTTGGCAGGGCAGGCTGGGACAGTGAGAACGGGCCGGTTATATCTGGCCGTTCTCGTCTGCTGGGGTGAGATTTAACACTGCCCCGCTTGCTATTTCTGGAAGCGTATCTCTCTCCAAACACTGGAAAGACCCTAGGGCTTAAATCTTCAGCATTTTGCACTCGTTAAGGACATTTCTCAGGCCATTTCCTCGGAGGCAGGAACGAAAAGTGCCGTTCAAAACCCCCAGCTACACAGGAAAACAAGCCTGCCGGGGTTATTTCACACCATGCAGCACCAATAGCATCTCCGCTCCTTCTGCATCCCGGGCTACTGACAGAGCCCTGGGCCCTGCGCCACGAAAATCCTTGATTTTCGAGCCCTTAAGAGTCTTTAAAACACAGCCTTTCCGGGCTGGAGAAAGCACGGAGGAAAAAACGGGCAGCTTTTTGCAGTTAAATAAGTGCACGGGTCCTTGGAGGATCAGGGAGACGGGGCATCCCACAATACAGGTTATTTGCCCAAATCCGGACCGCTCAGCGATTTCCACCTGCACGCGCCAGTGCCTCCTACAGCATAGCGTGCAGACGCTTTAAAGACATTTCTAAGTCTCTTTTTGCTTTTTTTCCATTTTGGAATACCATTTCCAGTCGCTTTTACTCCAAAAAGAGAAAAGGGAAGAAAGAGTATTTCAACGTGTTGGTTTTTTTTCTTATCAGGAGCGAGCTTGCTCCTGCAGAAAAAAACAAACCAAGAAAATCATGTCGAAAAGCCAGAAGGAAACAAAAAGGTCAGGTCGGATGGAAGCATGTTCTGGGCTCATGCTGCAGCTTCAGGCCTGGCAGCGACAGCCGGGGTGAAAAAGCACCAGGAAACCAAAAAAAACCCGAGCATCGCCCTCAAGCAGGGCACGCTGCAAGGACACACCTGGCTTTATCGGGAATTACTCACGGCTCAGGGTGGAAAGCGCGTTATCTAGCCAGAGTCGGAGGGACAGCCCCGCGCGGGCGTCCTGCTGACGGCGGGCTCGGGGCTCCCGCTGTGAGCTGCGGAAATCAAGACGGAAACAAATGGACAAAAAAATCTTATTTTGGAGGCTTTCAGGGAGGCAGTAGGGGACCGGTGGCAGAGGGAAAGGGACCCAGCGCCTTCGGCTTTTGCCAGAGATCAAGGCAGAAAGACGAAGGCTTCGCATCGCTCCGAGGTCTTTGTAAAAAAGGCCTTTTTGGTTTTTTTTAATAATTTCTTCCCCCCCCCAGCCTTCACAACTCACCTTCTCCCTGCTGCGCAGAGACCTGCCCTAAGTGAAGCGGGGTTGGGTTAAAAGCACAGAAACAACAAACAACAAAAAAAGCCCCCGCTTGAGGAATAAAGGGAGCCGACGTGAATCACGCAGGCTGGGGGGGGGTTGTTTTTCTCTTTCAACCGCGCGTGGCTTTTCCCGGCGCCGCTTGTTTTCCGCCAGCGCGATATAATAGGGGCCTCGCGAGCCCCCGCCGCGCCCGGCCCCGCGCGGGGGGACGCACGGCCACGCAGAGGGACCAAAACCGCTGTTTTAGGCCCCTAAAAAGTCCCTGTGGGACCGGTACGGGGTGGGGGGGAAGCGGCAGGCTCCACGCAGGCCCCACGTGCCCTATAGGGCCGGGGTGGACGAGACCTACACAGGTCCCATAGGGTGGGGCGGGGGGGGGGGAAGAGCCCTGCAAGGGCCCCACGCACCCCATAGGGCCGGGGTGGGGGGGAAGAGCCCTGCAAGGGCCCCACGCGCCCCATAAGGGCCGGGGTGGGGGGGAAGAGCCCTACATGGGCCCCATAGGGCCGGGGGGGGGGGGAGAGCCCTGCAAGGGCCCCACGCACCCCATAGGGCCGGGGGGGGGGGGGGAAGAGCCCTGCAAGGGCTCCACGCACCCCATAGGGCCGGGGGGGGGGGAAGAGCCCTGCAAGGGCTCCACGCGCCCCATAGGGCCGGGGTGGGGGGGAAGAGCCCTGCAAGGGCCCCACGCACCCCATAGAGCCGGGGTGGGGGGGAAGAGCCCTGCAAGGGCCCCACGCACCCCATAGGGCCGGGGGGGGGGAGAAGAGCCCTGCAAGGGCCCCACGCACCCCATAGAGCCGGGGTGGGGGGGAAGAGCCCTGCAAGGGCCCCACGCGCCCCATAGGGCCGGGGTGGGGGGGAAGAGCCCTACATGGGCCCCATAGGGCCGGGGGGGGAGGAGAGCCCTGCAAGGGCCCCACGCACCCCATAGGGCCGGGGGGGGGGGGGGAAGAGCCCTGCAAGGGCCCCACGCGCCCCATAAGGGCCGGGGTGGGGGGGAAGAGCCCTACATGGGCCCCATAGGGCCGGGGGGGGGGGGGGAAGAGCCCTGCAAGGGCTCCACGCGCCCCATAGGGCCGGGGTGGGGGGGAAGAGCCCTGCAAGGGCCCCACGCACCCCATAGGGCCGGGGTGGGGGGGAAGAACCCTGCAAGGGCCCCACGCGCCCCATAAGGGCCGGGGTGGGGGGGAAGAGCCCTACACGGGCCCCATAGGGCCGGGGGGGGAGGAGAGCCCTGCAAGGGCCCCACGCACCCCATAGGGCCGGGGGGGGGGGAAAGAGCCCTGCAAGGGCTCCACGCGCCTCATAGGGCCGGGGGGGGGGGGAAGAGCCCTGCAAGGGCTCCACGCGCCCCATAGGGCCGGGGTGGGGGGGAAGAGCCCTGCAAGGGCCCCACGCGCCCCATAAGGGCCGGGGTGGGGGGGAAGAGCCCTACACGGGCCCCATAGGGCCGGGGGGGGGGGAGAGCCCTACAAGGGCCCCACGCGCCCCATAGGGCCGGGGGGGGGGGAAGAGCCCTACGCAGGCCCCATAGGGCCGGGGGGGGGGGGAAGAGCCCTACACGGGCCCCATAGGGCCGGGGGGGGGGGGAGAGCCCTGCAAGGGCCCCACGCACCCCATAGAGCCGGGGTGGGGGGGAAGAGCCCTGCAAGGGCCCCACGCACCCCATAGGGCCGGGGGGGGGGGGGAAGAGCCCTGCAAGGGCTCCACGCGCCCCATAGGGCCGGGGGGGGGGGGAAGAGCCCTGCAAGGGCTCCACGCGCCCCATAGGGCCGGGGGGGGGGGGGAAGAGCCCTGCAAGGGCCCCACGCGCCCCATAGGGCCGGGGGGGGGGAGAAGAGCCCTGCAAGGGCCCCACGCGCCCCATAGAGCCGGGGTGGGGGGGAAGAGCCCTGCAAGGGCCCCACGCACCCCATAGGGCCGGGGTGGGGGGGAAGAGCCCTGCAAGGGCCCCACGCGCCCCATAGGGCCGGGGGGGGGGAGAAGAGCCCTGCAAGGGCCCCACGCACCCCATAGAGCCGGGGTGGGGGGGAAGAGCCCTGCAAGGGCCCCACGCACCCCATAGGGCCGGGGTGGGGGGGAAGAACCCTGCAAGGGCCCCACGCGCCCCATAAGGGCCGGGGTGGGGGGGAAGAGCCCTACATGGGCCCCATAGGGCCGGGGGGGGAGGAGAGCCCTGCAAGGGCCCCACGCACCCCATAGGGCCGGGGTGGGGGGGAAGAGCCCTGCAAGGGCCCCACGCGCCCCATAGGGCCGGGGGGGGGGGGAGAAGAGCCCTGCAAGGGCCCCACGCACCCCATAGAGCCGGGGTGGGGGGGAAGAGCCCTGCAAGGGCCCCACGCACCCCATAGGGCCGGGGTGGGGGGGAAGAACCCTGCAAGGGCCCCACGCGCCCCATAAGGGCCGGGGTGGGGGGGAAGAGCCCTACACGGGCCCCATAGGGCCGGGGGGGGGGAGAGCCCTGCAAGGGCCCCACGCACCCCATAGGGCCGGGGGGGGGGGCAAGAGCCCTACGCGGGCCCCATAAGGGCTGGGGTGGGGGGGAAGAGCCCTACACGGGCCCCATAGGGCCGGGGGGGGGGGAGAGCCCTGCAAGGGCCCCACACGCCCCATAGGGCCGGGGCGGGGGGGAAGAGCCCTACGCAGGCCCCATAGGGCCGGGGGGGGGGGGGAAGAGCCCTACACGGGCCCCATAGGGCCGGGGGGGGGGAAGAGCCCTACGCGGGCCCCACAGGGCCGGGGCGGGGGGGGCCGAGCCCCACAGGCCCCCACGGGGCGGGGGCGCTGCCAGCCCCGCCGCCCCCGGCCCGCTCTCACCGCCGCCGCCTGCCCGGCCGCCCCGCGCGCCCCCCCCGCGCCCTCCAGCGCCCCCGGGGCCGCCCCGCCCCCCGCGCAGGGGCACCGCGGCCCGGCCCCGCCCCCCGCCGGCCCGGCCCCGCCCCCTCAGGCCCCTGCCCCGCCCCTCCCCCGCCCCCCGCGGGCCCCCGGCCCCATCGTGGGTCCCCATCACCCCCAGGGATGGTGGCCCCGTCCCCACCACAGCTCCCTGTCACCCCCCCATGGCCCCCGGCCCCATCGTGGGTCCCCATCACCCCCAGGGATGGTGGCCCCGTCCCCACCACAGCTCCTGTCACCCCCAGGGGTGGTAGCCCTGTCCCCATCACGGGTCCCCATCACTCCCCGGGCCGTGTCCCCATTACAGTCCCTGTCACCCCACCTCGCCCCCCTTGGAGCCTGGGAAACTCTGGGAAAAGCAGGGACACGTGTCACCGGAACGGGACCGAAAACGCCCCGGAAAGGCAGCGTTTTCCCCCCTGACTCACGACCATGATGTTTTAAACACCTTGTGGGCTGGCATTGAAAATGCGCCTTTAAGTGCAGCTGAGAGCTTTTTATCCCTTAACAGTTGTCTTGCAGAAAAATTATATATATATATATATATAAATCTCTTAAAAAAAAAAAAAGAAATCCAGAGTGGCAGTTTGACTTATTCACTTTGTAGGGAAAATAGGAGGGAGAGAGGCAGGGGACCTCGATAAATTTGGGGGGTGGGGGGGGGGGGGCGCCTTGTGCCTTCGTCAGGGACCCAGGACTTTTCCCTTCTTTTTTTTTTTTCTTTTTTTTTCATTATTTCCCCCTCGCGTTTTCCCGGCTCGGCCGTGGGACTTCCGGCGCCGGCCGAAACCCCGCGAACGGCAACGCTCAGCCCGTTCCCGCGCGGCGGGCGCCTCGCGCTGCGGCTCACGTCGCCTCCCTCCCGCCCATCACCGAAACGCGACGATTTCAAATTTTCGGCTGTTAAAAAAAAAAAAAAAAGATTTTTGAGTTTTTTGGGGTTTTTTAAATGCTTTCTGCAGAAAGCGCCTGCTCTGGCTTTTAATCCGCCTAAATGGCGCGGCGGCAGCCGCTCGCTGCCATGGTGTCTATGGTTACCATATCTTCCCTTCCCCGGCTTTTATTACGTCGCCATTAAACCGAAATACCAATAAAGACGCTTTCACAAGCCCTGAAGGCCCCGCAAGCCGTTCCCAGAGCCTTATTTTTAAATGTTCGGATGGAAACAAGCATTTTTTTCCCCCCCATGAAGAAGCAGAGATGCCCCAGCCGCGGCCCGGCTTGCCGAAAGCCAGACCTTCGGCCGCGCGCGGAAGCGGCCCGAACTTTACCGCGGCGGGGAGCGGGGAGGGGAAAAAAAAAAAAAGCCGAAGAGGGAGAAAGCGCCTCGAGATTTTACATCGTTTTCTGTCGTAATTATCTACGGGTTGGTTTGCGGCGCCGGGCAGGGAAGGCGATTGAGGAGCTGTGATTTATCCCGGGGGGGCCGGTTCCGGCGCTGCTCTTTATTCGAACCGTCCCGTTTTCCCGCGGCCGGCGCCGCGGGGAAGCGACGCGTCGAAAGAGCAAAACGCCTCGGCGGGTGCCTTCGCGGAGCCAACGGGCTTTGCCGTCCCCGCCGCCGGGCTCGCCTGCCCGAAATTCCCAGGGACGCCAGGGCTGCGCCAGGAGCCGGGATGTGGGGCTGGAGGCAGCTGCGAAACGCGTTTCCTCCTTTGGCGAGGAGGAAACCAACCCCCAAATCTCCGCAGCAGCGACGGCCCGCAGTATAATCCATTTTTTTTTTTTCCCGAGAAGCCGCATTAAAAGAAGCAACTCGAGAAAGCCGGCCGCAGCCAGAAAGGTTGCAAGCGGCCGCGGCGTTTTTTGCCGCTAGAGAACGGCCGGATGCCGTGAGGAGCAGGCTGAGACCTGGCAGGAACTCGTTGCATGCCACCCCCCGCTTCATAGCGTTATCCAGGCTGAACGTGAGCGCCCGCAATGCTCGCAGCCGGCTTGCTGGACATTTCCCAGAGCAGTTGGAGGAGGAGGAGGCAAAAAAAAAATCCCGGGCTCGTTCCCCGCTAATGAGAAGCAGACGGCTGGCGACGCTCGGCAGATAAGCGAGCGCCCGGCGCGGCCCTCGGTAATCGTTAACCGCGTGGCAAACGGTGAGACGGGGGGGAAAAAAAAGGGGCGAAACAGGCACTTGCGGCTCCCCCCCGCCTCAAATCCTCAGCGCCGGCCCCCAGCCCCGCTCGGCGGGCTGCGCGGAGCAAAGGTAGAAATATCAATAGTGCATCCGCCGGGGGCTGACGGCCGGGGCCGAAAGCCGCCCGGGCGTGGGAAGAAGACGTCCCCGCCTGGGAATTGGAGCCCTTTTCCGGGCAAAACGCGGCCGGCGGGAACGGCGCCGGCTCAGCCTGGGGAAGGGTCCCGGCGACCCGCTGCCGTCGCGGCCGGCCGGCCCCGAACGGGAGAGACGGTTCGTTTCGGGCGGACGAGAGCGCCTACGCGGCGGCTCAGCGCCGAGGCGCTTCGGGGCCCACGCGCAGCTGGGAGGCGTTTTGCTGCCTTTGAGGCTGGGGAGAAAAGGGGCAGCGGGGCGGCACCGTGCTCAGCCCCACGGCGCCGTGCTCAGCCCCCCAGCACTGTGCTCAGCCCCAAAACACCAGGCCCAGCCCCACGGCACCATGCCCAGCCCCATAGCACCATGCCCAGCCCCATGACACCATGCCCAGCCCCACGGCACCATGCCCAGCCCCACAGGATCATGCCCAGCCCCACAGCACCATGCCCAGCCCCACAGCACTGTGCTTAGCCCCACGGCACAGTGCCCAGCCACACGGCACCATGCCCAGCCCCATAGGGCCATGCCCAGCCCCATAGCACCATGCCCAGCCCCATGGCACTGTGCTCAGCCCCACGGCACCGTGCCCAGCCCCACAGGATCATGCCCAGCCCCATAGCACCATGCCCAGCCCCACAGGATCATGCCCAGCCCCATGGGACCATGCCCAGCCCCACGGCACCATGCCCAGCCCCATAGAGCCATGCCCAGCCCCACAGCACCATGCCCAGCCCCACAGGATCATGTCCAGCCCCATGGCACCATGCCCAGCCCCACGACACCATGCCCAGCCCCATAGAGCCATGCACAGCCCCACAGCACCATGCCCAGCCCCATAGAGCCATGCACAGCCCCATAGAGCCATGCACAGCCCCACAGCACCATGCCCAGCCCCACGGCACTGTGCTCAGCCCCACGGCACAGTGCCCAGCCCCACAGCACCATGCCCAGCCCCACAGCACCATGCCCAGCCCCCACGGCACCGTGCCCAGCCCCATGGGACCATGCCCAGCCCCACAGCACCATGCCCAGCCCCATGGCACCATGCCCAGCCCCACAGGATCATACCCAGCCCCACGGCACTGTGCTCAGCCCCACGGCACAGTGCCCAGCCCCACAGCACCATGCCCAGCCCCACGGCACTGTGCTCAGCCCCATAGCACCATGCCCAGCCCCATAGGGCCATGCCCAGCCCCATTGGACCATGCCCAGCCCCACAGCACCATGCCCAGCCCCATAGGGCCATGCCCAGCCCCATTGGACCATGCCCAGCCCCACAGCACCATGCCCAGCCCCATAGCACCGTGCCCAGCCCCACGGCACCGTGCCCAGCCCCATAGCACCGTGCCCAGCCCCACGGCACCATGCCCAGCCCCACAGCACCATGCCCAGCCCCATGGCACCGTGCTCAGCCCCACCAGGCTCATTGCCTCCCGGCGGGAGGCGCGAGGGCCGCCAGCTCCCAGCGCCGAGAGCCGCGGCCGGTGGCCTTTGCCGCCTCGGGGCCTCCCGACCCCTCGCTGGGACTCAGCTGGCCGGCGGCCAGCGGCTCGGCGTGCGCTGCCGAGCGGCAGCGGCTCCGTTCGCACGCCCTCCTGCCCGCCGGCGCTCGCCCCCAGCAGCGGCCCAGCGCGCCCCAGGCAGGACGCGCTGTGCTCCGGCCCCGCGCGCCAGCGGCTCTCGGCCCGGCCGCCTCCAGCCCGGGCTCCGAGGGGGAGGACGACGCGGATGGAGGCTGGGAAAAAGGCTACCCAAAAGTTCAGCCAATTTTGGGCCGGCCAGAAGCAAGGTCCCCAGCGGGACAGGGTGGTGGAGAGGTGCCGGCCCCGCTCCGCCACGGCGAGGATGAGCTCTCCTCGGCCCTGGTCTCACGGGGCTGGCTCTGCTGCTTGGACATCCGGTGTCCCCAAGTGCTCGGCTTGTCCCCTGCACACCCAGGATCCTCACGTCAAGCAGGAACGGCCTGAGTAGTCTCCCTGCGTGATTTAAACCCCTTGGTGATGCACGGATGGTGGGCCAGCAGGGGGTGGGGGTCTGAGCTAAGGCTGGCTTGGAAAAGTGTGGGTCCCGGGGCACCGCCGTGGGTGGTGAGGCACTGATGTGGGGCACTGTAGACCGGTGTGGGTCACCAGGTACCAGGGTGGGTCACCATACACTGGTGTGGGTCACGAGACACTGCTGTGGGTCGCAATGCACCATCGTTAGTCACGATACACTGGTGTGTGGCACGATGCACCAGTGTGGGTCATCACACGCAGATGTGGGGCACAATGAACCAGTGTGGGTCGCAGTGCACCATCATGAGTCACAACGCACTGGTGTGGGGCACTGTGCACCACTGAGGGTCATGACACACCATCATGAGTCACGATGCACCAGTGTGGGTCATGGTACACCATCATGAGTCATGACACACCATCATGAGTCACGATGCACCAGTGTGGGTCATGGTACACCATCATGAGTCATGACACACCATCATGAGTCACGATGCACCAGTGTGGGTCATGGTACACCATCATGAGTCACGATGCACCATCATGAGTCATGATGTACCAGTGTGGGCCACCATACACTACTGTGCGTCACGACGCACCATCATGAGTCATGATACGCTGGTGTGGGTCATGATGCACCATCATTAATTCACAGTACACTAGCACGGGTCACAAGACAGCGTTCCTGAGTCATGAGACAGCCGTGCGGGTCATGATACCTTGGTGTGGGGCACGATACCTTGGTGTGGGGCACGACACATTGCCATGAGTCGTGATGCACCCTCATGAGCCACGAGCGCGGCTCACCAAACCGCACCAGCAATCACAGCACCCCACTCCGACTCATGCCACCCTGCCAGGAGCCACCTTGCATGGCTGCAGGTGGCAATGTGCCCATGTGGGTCACGAGACACCAATCCTGATAAACTGGCATGGGTCACAAGACACCACCATGAGTCATGGGTCACAAGACACCATCATGAGTCATGGATACACCTGTGGGGGCCACAATACACCGGTGTGGGTTGAGATACGCTGCCCCGTCTGGGCTTGGCCTGTCCGGAGGCTTGGTCAGGCTGGGACAGCCCAAAAGGGGGGACACGTGGGGACACCTGCGCCCCAGAGCCACCTCGTGCAGTGCCCACGGGCCTGACGCACAACCCTCTATTAGACACCAGAGAATCCACACCACTCCGCCGGATCTGGGGGGGGGGGGGGGAACTGAGGCAGGGAGCCCCCGACGTGGGTGGCCGGCGCCGTGGTTCGTCCCTGTCCCCCAGCATGACTTCCCACTCTTGGCCAGTTTAATGTCCTCGGGGCCGCGGCATCAGTGCACGGGGTTGAGGCCCGCGGGAAGCAGCTCGGGGCTGCTGGAGAGAATTGGTTAATTCTTCGGGAGGGGGGTGTGGGGGGGGGGTTACATTTTTTTTTTTAATGCGCTGCCATAAATAACTGATCCCGACCCTTCAAAACATTTTGTTCCCGCTCTCACTGCAAACATTCCTCCCGGCCGCTCGCTTCCCAGGACGGCAACCCGGCGCCATCCATCAAGGGGCGAAAAAGCGGCCGCGGGTCTCAGTAAATAAATCAGCGCCGGGGTGGCCTCCGACGCACCCCCTCTGTGCCCAGGTCGGGGCGGGGGGGGGACGAGACCCCTGGTCCCACGTTGCAGGGGGAGGACCAGCTTCTCCCAGCGCCCTCCCTGGAAAGCGCCCTCCAGTCCCAAATCCCCACTCGACCCAGTCGAAAGCAGCGAGGAGAAAGTGAAGTTTTCTTATTACAAAATAGATTTTATTGTTAAAAGGCCTGGGGCCAGCCGGGGGCTGCGGCACCCACCAAACCGGCGCTGGGGGGGCTCCAGGGTGTCCCCCGCTGGGATTGCAGGAAAAGGTGTGGGGGGAAGCAGATTTCCCACGGTTTGGGGACATCTCTTGCAGGATGGGGGTGGAGAGGAGGGAGAAGGACCTGCTAAACCCGCTGTAACGCGCCAGCACGTATCCCCCCCCCCCCCGCCATGGGCTCGGGGCTTCCCATAGCTGAAATCACCCTGCGCAGAGCGTTTCACCCAGGGAGGACGAGGGGGAGGGCAAAAAGAGACAAGGAGCAGCCGGGAAAGCAGGGGCCCACGGGGTAGGTGGCAGCCGCACTCCCACACAGGACCCCAAGGCCAGCGCCTGGGCTCTGCTCTCCACCAGGAGGGCAGGGAAGGATGCACGGGACCCCTGTGCGAAAGGGATGGAGAAAGGAGGGAGAAGGAGAGATGGTGACAGGAGAGGAAGGATGGAGCCAGAGGATGGGAAAATCCTCCCCAACCACCACTGCCTGGGGAAGGGGCTGGCAGCCAACGGGTGGAAGGGGACCCGATTTGGGCTGTGGGCTTTCAAGACCCCCAAAAGAGGTGGGGAGACCGACTGTCTTCACCCTCTCCAGCCCCAGCGGGGAGGAAGGGGCCACTCCGCGCGCCGCTGACCGCCCCGCGCCAGCGCCCCTCACCAGGCCGTCCGGGCCCAGCGGCGGCACAGGATGCGGCGAAAAGCCTTGCGGAAGTCCTGGTTGAAGATGGTGTAGATGACAGGGTTGAGGGAGCTGTTGCAGTAGC
The DNA here is from genome assembly GCF_040807025.1 of Struthio camelus. NCBI lineage: Eukaryota > Metazoa > Chordata > Aves > Struthioniformes > Struthionidae > Struthio > Struthio camelus. The sequence goes on along the minus strand of NC_090968.1, from coordinate 1,737,420 downwards.
CGATCCAGAAGAAGAACTGGAAGACGCCGTTAGGGACCTTGCAACGCTCGGGGCAGATGGCGCCCAGGCTATAGAGGAAGAAGAAGGGGAACCAGCAGAGCACAAAGACGCCGATGACCACGGCCAGCACGAAGGTAAAGCGCTTCTCCCGGTTGAGCTGCGTCTTCTTCTTCCAAGGGCTGGCACTCAGCGTCGGTGCCTGCCGCGCCAGCACCACCCGCCCCGTGCCTGTGGCCAGCGTGTCCATGGGGCGCCTGGCGCCCGGCGGGTGCCCATTGGGCTGCGGGGATGGCTCCACGCTGGGCTCCCCTGGTGGGGGCTGGCCGGGGCTGGGGGCCACCGGTGGTGGCTCCTCAGGGCTCAGCAGAGAGGTCCGGTCTGCTGGCATGGGAAGGGTCCCCGGGTGCTCTCCATCTGCCGAGTGTCCGGGTGGTTTGGTGGCACTGTCGGAGGCCGTGGTTTGGGTTGATGGCCCTGGGGGCTTGGCCGATTTGGGCTTGCTCTGCTGGGAGCCGTGGCGGTGGCGGCGCTTGGCGATCAGGTAGATGCGCAGGTACACGAGGATCATGATGAGACACGGCGCGAAGAAGGAGCCGATGCTGGAGGAGAGGATGTACCAAGCCTCCTCGTTGAGCTTGCACTGCGGCCGCCCGCCAGGCGCGTCCTTCTTCTCACCCTTGTAGATGAGGGGCGGGAGGGAGATGACGGCCGCGATCATCCAGACGATGAAGATGCTGCACTTGATGCGGCGCGGCGTGCGCTTGGCGTTGTACTCGATGGCGCGGCTCACGGACCAGTAGCGGTCGAGGCTGATGGCGCAGAGGTGCACGATGGACGAGGTGCAGAAGAGCACATCCAAGGCCAGGTAGATCTCGCACCACGTCTTCTGGAAGTACCAGTAACCCATCAGCTCGTTGGCGAGGGAGAAGGGGATGATGAGGGTGGCCACCAGGATGTCCGCCGCCGCCAGCGACACGAGGAAGAGGTTCTGGGGGGCCCGCAGCGAGCGGCTGGTCAGCACGGCGATGATCACCAGCATGTTGCCCAAGATGGTGAAGAGCACCAGGAAAGTGATGGCGGCCGCGATGGCCGCGGTGGCTTGGATCGAGTAGCCCCCGGGGCTGGCCATGGCCCCGGCTCAGCCCTGCCTGACGTGGGGGTCCAGCCGCTGGCGCTCAGCAGCCCCCCGGGGTGCGGGCTGTGGGGCGGGAGGACGAGGCTGAAGGGTGCCGGGGGGCAATGGCCCCGCTTGCCATGCTGCCGGCCCGGCTACCTGCCCTGCCTGGGGGACCCTGGGGCTGCCTGTCCTGAATGGTGTCCCTAGAGCTGCCTGCCCTGCCTGCCCCCTGCCCGGTGTCCCCTGTGCTGCCTGTCCTGCGCTGCCTGAGGTCCCTAGAGCTGCCTGCCCTGCCTGTGCTGCCGGCGCCCTGCCCGGTGTCCCCTGTGCTGCCTGCTCCCCTGCCCGGTGTCCCCTGTGCTGCCTGTCCTGCGCTGCCTGCGCCCTGTCCTGCGCTGCCCGGTGTCCCTAGAGCTGCCTGCGCCCCTGCCCGATGTCCCTTGTGCTGCCTGCCCTGCGCTGCCCGGTGCCCTTAGAGCTGCCTGCGCTGCCTGCACCCTGCCCGATGTCCCCTGCGCTGCCTGCCCAGCACTGCCTGTCCTGCCCGGCGGTCCCTTGTGCTGCCTGCTCCCCTGCCCTGCCGGCACCCCAGCCTGCACCCCAGCACCCCTGCCCTGCCTGCACCCCAGCCTGCACCTCTGCCCTGCCTGCACCCCAGCACCCCTGTCCTGCCTGCACCCCTGCCCTGCCTGCACCCCAGCCTGCACCCCAGCACCCCTGTCCTGCCTGCTCCCCTGCCCTGCCTGCACCCCAGCCTGCACCCCAGCACCCCTGCCCTGTCTGCACCCCAGCCTGCACCCCTGTCCTGCCTGTTCCCCTGCCCTGCCTGCACCCCAGCCTGCACCCCTGCCCTGCCTGCACCCCAGCACCCCTGTCCACACCCCTGCCTTGCCTGCAACCTAGCACCCCTGCCTGCAACTCAGCACCCCTATCCTGCCCGCACCCCAGCCTGCACCTCAGCACCCCTGCCCGCACCCCTGCCCGCACCCCAGCACTCCTGCCTGCACCGTTGCCCTGCACTGCCTGCACCCCAGCACCCCTGTCCGCACCCCTGCCCTACCTGCACCCCAGTCCGCCCCCCCGGTGCCGGGATCTCACGCCGCCCGTCCCTGCCTGCCGCTGCCGGTGCCGGTGCCGGTGCCGGTGCCGGTGCCGGTGCCGGTGCCGGTGCCGGTGCCGCCGGGCTCTGCGCTGCCGGGCGCCGCCTCCGCGGGGTTTTAAGCCGCGCGCGGGAGGGGTTTGCGCCGCCGCCGCCGCCGCCCCCGGGGCGGAACCGGGAGGCCCCGCGGGGAGGGACCGCGGCCCCGGAGGTGTCGTGAGCTGCGGCGGGCTCAGCGCGGGGCCTCGCCGGGTCCCTCCACGCACCCGCCAGCCCCGAGCCGGGCGCGGAGACCCCACTCCCCGTGGAGCCGCTCGCCCGCTGCCCAGGGCTACGGAGACCACGAGCCGCCCCCGGCCCGCGCTGCGGGATAAAACTGCATTTTACCCCCAGCTTCTCTCTCCTGGGGTCCTCCACGGCTCAGAGTCCGGCAGCATCCCTTGCGCGGTGCTGGCATCCCCTGTGCAGCGCCCGCATCCCCGGTGCAGCACCTGCATCCCTTGCGCGGTGCTGGCATCCCCTGTGCAGCGCCCGCATCCCCAGTGCAGCACCTGCATCCCTTGCACGGTGCTGGCATCCCCTGTGCAGCGCCCGCATCCCCAGTGCAGCACCTGCATCCCTTGCGCGGTGCTGGCATCCCCTGTGCAGCGCCCGCATCCCCGGTGCAGCACCTGCATCCCTTGCGCGGTGCTGGCATCCCCTGTGCAGCGCCCGCATCCCCAGTGCAGCACCCGCATCCCCAGTGCAGCACCCGCATCGCTCACCCAGGTGCCCTGGCTGAGCTGGAGAAGGAGGTGGGAAAAGCCGAGCCAGAAGCTCGGCAGCTCTGCAGAGCTGAGGCCGCATCCCCGCTCGGGCCCCTCTTTGCTCCTCTTGTCCCCAAAGATGGGCTATTCCTGGCTGTCACAGCCAGCCCAGCTCCCTGGGGCTCCTTCCTCCTCCTCCTCCTCCTCGCTGCTTCCTTCAGACCCCCTCGCCAGCCCCCCAAAGCCCTCGGGAGCAGGAGCTGTCCCCATCGCCCAGCCGGGTTATTTGGGGCTGCACAAAGCCCTCGGGGCCGAAACAGCTCCAGCAGCTCCTTGCGGGGGGCTTTCCTCCCCCGCCGCACCCCGGGGAGCCGCGCGTCTGCCCTCTGGGAACCACTGCGGCCGCTCGGAGGCCCTCGGCGCTCCCGTTCCCGCGCTCGAGCCGCTTCATGCCCGCCAGCCCCCGGGAAGGCGAATTACAGCGGGAACCGCCTCCTCTTCCTCTCCTTGCAACCAGCCTCGCAAATAGAAACAGCCTCCAACGGACCTGCGGCTCCGGCACCCGGCAAAACCTCTCGAATTAACCGTCTCGGCATCCCGGAGGCCAGTTCGGGGCCGGGTCGGACCAGCAGCAGCCCAAACCCAGAGCTCACCCCAATTTTTCCACGCCAAAAGCGCCGTTCCCACGCCGGGGCTGGGATATCCAGCCCCGGAGCAGCCTCAGCACAAGGCACAATGGATGGAGGCAGCGAGGCTTGGCCCATCTCCGTGCCCATAGGAGCCATCCGCATCCCCTTGCCCAACATTCGGTCACTTCACAGCCCCTCACCTTGCTCCAGCTCTTTTTGTCCCTTTCCCCCCCCTCCTTTTTTTTTTTTAAATCTGTGTTTGGGCAGCTCGGCTGCAGAGCGCCGCGGGCCCGTCGGCCCTTTCTCCGCCTCGGCACGTGTTTCTCGCCCGGCGCGGAAGGACAGCGCATCCGCAAAGCGTTTTCCAGCCCTGTCACCGAACTGTCACGAATCTCTTCACCTTTTCACGTGGGATAATGGCATGAGTCAGCTGCGCGGCGCCGTTCGGCAGCATAATGCTCTATTGTCTCTCCTCGGCTTCGGCTGTGAAAAGACACCTTTTGTCTGCAACTCCAGTCTTTTCCGGGGGTTTTTCTTGTTTTTCTTTTTTTCTTGCTTTCTTTTAGGAAGGCTGAAGATGCTTTTGGAGCATTTCTAAGCACCTGCTGCTGCTGGCTCCTGCCGGGCACGTAGCAACCGTTCCTGCTCCAAGCTCGTTTCTTTTCCCTGTTGAACGGTGAAACTCTCCCTGTGCTGCTGGCTGCTCCGGATCAGCTTTTGCCAGGACACGGTCCTGCCACTGTTTCTCTCCTCCCCGCCTTGGGGATGCCGCAAGAGCAGGGGTGCACCGAGAACCCCCACACCACAGCCACCTCCAAACCTCATTGCACCGACCCCGGTGGTCCCGCGCGCCCAGGAGCGGCTGTTAGCGGCCGTGCGCGCAGAGGTTTCACGCAAAGGACAGCGATCTTGCTGCCCCGCCGCCCGTGGGATGCACCGTGCCGAGCTGCCCAGGGGTGCTGGCAGCACCGACCATGAAGTAGTGGGGCCCAGGTGTGCGTGAAGGGGAAACAGGTTGGAAACCCAGCCTCAGCCTAGATCGCCCAAGTGCTCCCCAAAGCAGGACGCCCCTTTCTCTGCTGCCTACAACAGCCTCCGCCAGCAGCCATCTCGCTCCCATCCATCCCAAGAAACCATAAGCAAACGCAAGTCAGAAAGTCTTTGGTATGCCAAGGAAAGCATTTTTTCCCCTTTTCTTAGTATTTAGGTGTGGAGGTACAAATGCACACAGTAACATACACACGCAGCGACACCCCAGGGGAGTTCATGAGGGCTCCCCAAACCTCGGGACGGACACTTGGCTGACAAGCTGCTACCGCCCTGCCCGAACTGCAGCAGCTTGACAGCATTCATGCTCTTAGCGCACCACCGATGCACGATAACATGGCTTAGCCCAAAGTGAAGGCTTTTGGACCCGCCACGTGCTGCTGGAGCCCTTGTGAGAGGGGAGGATCTCCGCAGACTTTCTTGCTGCCAGAGGTCCCATCCAGATCTCAAATCGCCACGTCCCGAGGCGGACAAGGAGCAGCAGCCCAGTGATCGATTCTAGACCAAATCTTTGCTCTCAGGTAGTGCTGCCGTCTAGCTGGTGGGAACACGACGAGCAACAGGTCTGAGTCCTGTCGCTGTGCTCGAACTCTGGTCATCAGTCTACCTGGAGCGTCACTAAACTTTCCTGCTGGGGGTGAACACCCTAAAGACAGACAGGTAGATTCAAGACAGCCAGGTGGACACGGATCCAATCCCAGTCCGAGGCTGGAGGCTCATAAAACCCACCCGCTCCACTCGCTTTGCCTCCTTCGTGAGCCTCCTCGTGGAGACTTCTACCCGGAAAAGGCCAAAGATTTCTATCTGGAAAAGGCCAAAGCCCGCAGTTCGCTCCTGCTGCCACCCTGGACAGCTCGGCAACACGCGGCACTGAGCACCGCCGACAAACTGCGGCCAGGACGTTTGTGGGGAGAGAGGCGGGGGAAAAGATAAGGTCACCCTTTCTGTGGGTTCAGGGCAAAAGTCTACCCTCTACAGACTGCCCTAAGTTCAGTCCCAAACTCTGCTCCCACTGTGTTTCTCACCGTCTCTGAGCTAGTAGCTACCTTCTCAGCCAGAGGCATTGCTCTGCGTCTACCGTCTTGAACCGCGCAGCCCTTTCTGAGCCCCCCTAACCAGAGGGGCCGTGGCCAGGCAAGCTCCGATAGCTGTGCCGCAAGCAAGGTTCCTGCGGTGGGTTTCCCCTGGCTTCAGATCAGTTGAGCCTCTCCCTCCAGCTCAACCTGCAGGTCGCAAATGCCTGTGAAGTTTATCTCTTTGCTGGCCTGGCTGCTACCGACGGAGCCGATGTTGCCACCAGGAGAGAACGGGTGTTGAATGCCGTCTGTCAGGCTTCGGTTCATGTAGGTCTCTAAGGATTTCAGGAGTTGCTTCGGTTTCTTTTTGGTGAATGACTCCACTTCTAGAAAAGTCAAAGAAAAAACATGAAAGCACAAACACTGTGAAGTCTGCCGGGTCTTAGAGATGCAGCGTGGAATGCACATTCCTGGGGTAAGGTTTATACCGTGCATTTACAAGCTTTATTTCTGGTGTCTCAATATATCATCAACATCCCCTTCTGGAAAGGGCACAACCACATTTTGTTCAGGAAGGGCTGCACTTGGCATGAGAACGCATGGAAAAAACTCCTTGCCAAAAACCCTTAGGCCCGACCTCACACAAGACCCCTCCGCCTGATCCCCCCAGAGGGAAAAGCCTAGAGCTGCAGGGGAGGTGGGGAGAGCGGCCCAAAGAGCAAGCCTAGCCGCAACAGCTGGACCCCATTATAAAAGGGAGCCATTAGCACAGCCCGTCTGAGCAGCTCTGTTTACATCAGGCTCATCTTCGCTGGGGTAAATAACCCTGCTGTTTGATTTAGTGCTTACTGCAAAAAAGCACGGCATTGGCAACGCCACTTAGACCTTGCGCTACGCTGCTTATGCAACTGTGTACTTTACTGCATTAGCAAGCCCGAAGGAACAGGCGTTCGGGGATAAGAAACATCCCAGTTTGGCTAGCCCTGGCCAGCACGAGCTGCCTCCCCAAGCCACCGTGACACAACGCCCCTCCGAACCGGGTTAGCGCTTCTGCAGGCGCTCACCTCTCTAATAGGCAAAGGGAAGAGAGCCACAGGGCACTAATATAATTATTGCTCTCGACGGAAAGTAAATCCCGGTGTGAAGATTAAGCGATGAGGATGGGGTTTCGGCCTGCCGTGTGTTTCACCCCTACCCGCTTGTCCTAGTAGGCCACAAATGTCCTTATACATGGCAAAGTATGCCAAAAACATGCCAAAAACAACGTTAGTCCTCTAGGCCTCAGGTTATTTTCTTTGCCTGGGAAAGGAAGGCAAAGCATAGGGAAACGCACCCTTTAGCAGGAAGCCAGAGTCAGCAATGGTTTTGTGCTGCGCTTTCCAGACGCTGTAGAGATGCAGAAACGCTGCCACGTACACGTCGTTCAGCACCACGATGACTTGCTGCCTGCGGTTACACTCTCTGAAAGGGACAGAGGCAGGCTCAGCCGACAGACTCTGCATCCCACGCTCGCCCGCTAAGAGCGGAGCGAGATGCTGTTTCTCCTCTCTGCCAGCACGCGGCGCGGTTCCCCCGATGGTGCAACCCGGCCCTGCAGCCGCCAGCCGCTCAGCACCTCACCTGGAGAGACGTTCCTCCCTCAGGGCCTGCATCACGATGCGAGTGATGTTCACCGACATGATGCAGAAGGGGAAATTCTGCAAGAGAACCAGCGTTGCTTCAGTTCTGCCGCAAAAGGCCTTCTCTCCTCCAGCACACGGCCTCAGAGGGGCCGAGGCCACGCCACCGGCCCTGTAACGCTGTGGCTGCCTCACCCCAGCACCTCTGGATTCACAAATTGGAACAACGGTACTATGGATACAGGCTCAGATGGATGCTGCGGCTCAAACCAAGCTTATATCCAGGTTAAACCCACGTGTACCCAAGACCGATACCCCAAGTCAAAAGCAAAAGGCTCCACCCGCTCCTGTTTTCATGCTGCGCTGCTCTCAGCTAGTTAGCTTCCCAACGCAGAGGTCAGTTGATAATAGAGTCCTACCACGAATGGCCCCAGAGACCCCACCGCTGAGCAAGTGGGCGCAGCGACAAATCAAGCCCTTACTTCAAAGAGAAGCAGGTTTTCGTGCTTACCTTTCCCTGAGCTTTAGGAATAAATAGGTAAATACCACCGCAGAGAGTAAGCAAAGAAGGTGGAAGGACGTGCCTGGGTTTCATGCTGGGATAGCTTGAAAATCTTGTGAGCTAGAGGCAGTGTCTGAGAGTCCATGACAAAGTACAACATTTGCATCAAGCCCAGCATCCCCGTCCCTCGCAGGTCAGTCCCGGGATCGGCACCTTGAAGGTAAGGAGAGCCCGGTGAACCAAGGGACCGCCTGACCCACCCAAAGTCGCTCTCCAGTCACCTGCCCTCTTTTGTGGGCTGGATGTACTCTGCCACAGCCCTGGCGTTTCGAGAGCAGGGGAAACCACTGAAGTCTGCTCCCTTCAGGAATCACAGCCTAGGGAAAAGCTTTGGGGGAATTCCTATACTGCTATCGGAGCCTCTCCTTCATGTGAGCAACCACCCCCTCTCCTACCTACACACCCATTTCTGTAAAATCTCTAGGAATTAGTGTCTTCAAGCTCTATCCATCCCAGAGCAGATCAAGCTGGTAAACTAACGCAGGGATCTTAAAACCAGTTGTGCCCTCGACACTGTTGGGGGGAAGAGCGTCATTCACCTTCTGTGGAAATTTTCAGACGCCATTAAAAACCAGCCTATTTAACGCACAAGCCAACCAGACTGAAAGCTCCTGCAGAAGCAGCATTTGACAAGACAAGAGACCACTTTAATCATGGTGTTTTTCTTACAAAGCAGAAGCTGAAAGCAACCTGCACCCCAACCTTAGCAACAGAGCCCTCACCAGCGCTTTGCTAATAAACCAGCCCTCCAGAGATGGCTCATTAGCCAAAGAGATCATTTGCTAATGAAAAGCATTCATAGCCTGGCAAAGCAGTTACACCAGCTATTCCTTGTTATGCCAGCACCAGTTGGAGGCAGGCAACTGTGCCAGGGCAGCAGCAGGTGTTGGCATATCAGCACTGGGCTAATCAGTCCAGGTATTGCGCTGACTGGGGCAGCGACAGCTACAGATCTGCTACCAAACGACAGCAGGAGCAGCAGCTGCGTAAAGGGAACGAGCACCAAACCCTTTATGCTCTCTTTGGATCTCACCTCTGGAGGAGGGAATGAGATTGGCATGATCTCCCCAGTGAAGATTTGCTCTCTCTCCCCCAGCCGTACCTTGAAAGCCGAGCTCTTCCCAGTGTGCCCCGTAGCGTGGGCAACTCAGTGTGGAGCAGGTTAGTTTCTTGTAGATGGTCTGCAGGATTCTCATGTGCACTCTCTCGTTATTATCTAAACCACCTGGCAGAGAAAACATCTCTCAGCATCTCTACAACACTGAACAGCCTTTAGCTACCCTAATGAGCCACGATGGGAAAGAACCACCACCAGCTGCAGGGTAGGTAGGGAAAGCTAGAATCTCGCTGGAGACCAAGTCCCACAGCAGAAAACTGCCTACATCAATAAGGGGAATATCGAAGCCATGTTTGTCCTGCTGGAGGGGAGAAAAAAGTGTTAGAGGTGCAGAAGCAAAAACACAGTATTGCAGACCATACTGGGTACTGATTCACTTTGACATCACAGAAGCTTTGCTAAACCACTGGTCAAAGTAGCACCGCTTGGGGAACCATGACCAGTACACAAACCACTTGCACAGGCAAAAAGTTTTCCTGTGCAAATGTGCTCAACATGTGCAATCCACCACGGGCCAGCCAAAAACAACGGCTCTGCTGGACACAGGACTATCTAGGGGCTATGCAAGGAGAGGAACAGCCAGGGCAGGAGACGTGCTACACTGAGGTACTGACAGAATTAACGTCTCCTGTGTTGTCATTGCTGACCAAAAGATGAGGTGGAGATCAGGGAGGGCTGTTCAGCCCCAGAGCACCTGCCCTGTATCGTGTCACTCCCTTGCTGGGGGCGGAGGGCTAGCGTAGCAGAGGAGTCACTAGCAAAGAGGGGTCAAGGGATTTGTGACCCTCTCCACAGATGTTGCCAGTCGACGGAAGGAAGTTCACGAGTACATCAGCAACAGGGGGGCAAAGGAGATGCCTGGAAAGTGGAGAACACCTGCTCCGGGACAAGCAGCTGCCACGGGATGAGCGGTCAGCCCACGCCATGCTCCAAGACCCCCTCGGGTTGCTTCACGTGAACCTCATGCGGGACCAGCAGCGATAAATCCAGCACTGCCTGGGCTGTCGTTTTGTATGGGGCTGCTCTTACGGAATTGGAAGGGGATACTCACATTGAGCTATCGTGAGAGCCAGGTCCCGCTCTCCCTGCAGCTGCTGCTGGAGCCGCGGAGGACCAAAGAGGAAGTGAACCAGAGCAGCCAGACCTTGTCTATGCACCGTCGCTTGGATCTTTTTCTGTAGAGAAGAAAGTGCATAAAGAAATGATCAGGGTGGGCCAGTGGCTTTGGGAATCGGCCAAGAGAAAACGCAGCAGGTGGGCTGGGAGGGAAGGGGTCAGGAAGAGCCAAGCGGAAGGAAGATGGAAGTAAAGGGAAAGAGAGAAGTGCAAGACAGCACGGACAGGACAGAGCAAGAGGTAGAGAAGAGGAACAACATGGACAAAGTGGGAAGTCCCGAGTTCAGGCCTCAGCTCAGCTACTCGCCACACAGTCTTGCGGAGGTCACCCGTGGCCAATCCATGCTCCCATCTCCTATTTCCTAAAACTTCCTGGGTGCTAGAAAAGCTGCAGCCACGCAGCCCGTGAAAGGGCCGGAGCGTGTGGCCCCGCTCGTACCCTGCACTCAGAAAGGTCTGCGGTCTGGAAGTACTGCAGCGCTTCGTTGAAGGAGATCAGGGGCACGGGACCGGCCGACTCCTCCAGCAGCCCTGCAGAGAGGCACAGAACAGTGTTAGCTCTCTGGCGCAAGCTCTGCGCTGTGCTCCAGCTTCCTCATGCCTAAAATAGTTCCTGCCCGACACTGGAGCAGCAGTTCAGTCATGGGGGGCATCTACGCTCAATTCTAAGTTACTACATACGGAAGCATAGGGAATCTGGGGGAATAAAGCGCATTTCCAGCCTGCTCCCTCTCCTTCCACACCTTCCCCAGCCCTCTCCCACCCCTCAAACCTTGTCCCAGCTGCACGCCCAGCTAGTGCTGGTCTCTGCGCTCGCTGCGGCCAGCTCCCTTCCCCTGCCCAGCTCTTTTCCATCCAGTGCTGCGAACTATAATAAACCTTCTTCTCCCAGACAGCAACTGCTCTCATTAACTGTACCTGACTGGGTATTTTCCACCGCCTCCCATTCCTCCTGGGCTCGCCGCCGCTCCTCGCTGGGCTCTGCCAACAGAAAGACATGCTGAAGGTTAGATTCAGCTGGGAGAACCAGGACGGTGTTTGCTTGCTTCCTCCAGCGCTCGTCAGGACATCTAGGAAGACATCCAGCAGGCAAAATTTCCTCTTTTGCTTCTCTTCGCTCGCTCACCTCGTGGCTCTCTGGGACAAAAGCACGGCGGCTGCAATCCACGACTAGGGGGACGCTTGAACCCACTCAGGGCAGACCCCCCCCCCCCCCACCAAAATCCCTAAACACACTGTGAGGCTTCTCCTGGCAACAACCGGGAGAAAACTCGGTGACTTTGGGACGCGCTTTGCAAAGCAGGGCAAACTCTTCACCAAGCCCAGTGACAGATTTGCCTCGCAGCCCGCAAGGCCAGCGCCGTGTTACTATGGCACCCTGCAAGCTCCCCAGGCGTTTCTGCCACCAAGAAACAAGAAGATAAACAACGAGGAAGCAGAGCGAAAGCTTACCAGCTCCTGCAGGCTGGCCTGCTTCCTGCATAAGAGCCCGCAGCAGACCATTTTGTCTCAGAGCCGAGATCTGAGCGGAGAGAGACAGACACAGCAGTCACCCAGCAGCGAAAAGACGGGAGTAAAAGAGAACAGGCAAAGAAAAAACCGATCCCTCCGCAGGGAGGCAAACCCAAATCCCTGAACTTCCCCCTTAGGGAATAAACCCCGGTCTCCACTCGCGGACGGAGCCAGCCAGGCGCAAACGCGTTGGAGCGACTGAGCTCGTGAGCGGACGCGGTTTGGTTTTACCGCCTGCGCGTTACCGGCTCCGGATTGCAGCCCATCAGCTGAGGACGGGAGGGGGAACAGTCCCGTAGAGCAAACGCTGTAGGAGTTACGGGCCTCGGCGCCAGCGCCCCACGCGCTGGGAGGGCTCACGGGCTGGGGGTGCGTGCAGGTCTGCCTGCAGCCTGCAAGAAAACATACACGTGTATGTGTATATGTGTGTATATAGGTGTGTATATATTTAAGATGCTGCGTGAGGACAAGGGACGCTGCCCCCGCGGCACTCTGCTCGTAACGCTCACCGCTGACACGCGCCGGTCAGGATGCAGCAGCCGGCAGGAGCAGCTGGGCGGGCGCCTGTGGTCATACCCTGCCGGGAGAAACCGAGACCGATCGCGGGGAGGTGCCGGCGGAGCCCGGCCCGGGGGGTCCTGGCGGCTCTGGGAACGGGTGGCTCTTCCCGCCGCAGCCTCCTACCTGGGCGAAGGTGGCGCCCGGGTGGCCGGCGGTGGCGCCCGGGGCCCCGCGACGCCCGGGCGAAGGCGCATGTCGGCGTGGCGCGGCCGGAAGCGTCCCTGGGGAGAGAGTCGAATAGATAAGGAGGCACGGAAACGCCCCGCTCGCCTGACCTCTGACCCTTGCACCCCCTGACCCCGTGCCCTCTGACCCCTGGGCCCCCTGACCCTGCACCCCCTGACCCCCACATCTCCTGACCCCCCACGCCCCCTGACCCCCGCACCCCCTGACCCCACGCCCTCTGACCCCCGTGCCCCCTGACTCCCACATCTCCTGACCCCCCACGCCCCTTGACCCCCGTGCCTCCTGACCCTGTGCCCTCTGACCCCCGTGCCCCCTGACCCCACACCCTTTGACTCCCATGCCCCCTACCCCCACGCCCTCTGACCCCACTCCTTGGCCCCGACCCCCCTCCTACCCCCCCGTGACCCCCCTCCTAGCCTGCTCCTCTGGCCACCGACCCCCGCCCTGTCCCCCGCGACCCCTGACCTCTGCCCCCCGCGCTGACCCCGCTCCTCCTCCCTCGCTCCGGCCTCTGCCCCCCTGCCCCCACTGCTGACCCCTGCCCTCCGACCCCCTCCCCGCCCTCTGACCCCCGCCCTTTGACCTCGCGCCCACCGGAAGCGGCGGCGCGGGGCGCGGCGGGAGCCGCAGCCGCACGCTCGCCCCGAGCCCCGGCGCCGCCGAGCCGCAGGGCGCAGGCGCGGCCGCGCGCTGCCTGCCGGGAGCTGCAGTCCTCCGCGCCTGCCTTTCCCAGGTGCCCCCGCGCGGGGGCCTGGGAGGGGGCGGCCCAAAACTACAGCACCCAGGAGCCCCCGCGCGGGACGGCCGACGGCGGGCGAGGAGGGACAAGCCGCAGAGAAGGCGGAACGTTCCGCGCCCCCCCCCCCCCCAGGGTTCCCATGCGGGGAGGCGGCGGTGGCGGCGCTGCCAGTGCCCGGTGCCGGGGAGGCAGTGCTCAGTGCCCCTGCCCAGGCTGCAGTGCCCGAGGTGCAGTGCCTGTGCCCAGGCTGCAGCGCCCAGCTGCAGTGCTCAGCGCTGTGCCTGAGTTGCAGCGCCCAGCGCAGCACCCGAGTTGCAATGCCCAGTGCAGCGCCCACTAGCTGGGCTGCAGTGCGCAGTGCAGCTCCCAAGTTGCAGTGCCCCGTGCAGTGTCCAACATGCAGTGCCTGGCGCAGCACCCACAGTGCAGTGCTCAGTGCAGTGCCTGGGCTGCAGCAACCGTGGTGCAGTGCCCAGCGGCCGGGCTGCAGTGCCCAGCGCAGCACCCGAGTTGCAATGCCCAGTGCAGTGCCCAGTGGCTGGGCTGCAGTGCCCAGTGCAGCACCCAAGTTGTAGTGCCCCGTGCAGTGCCCAAGATGCAGTGCCTGGTGCAGTGCCCAGTGCAGTGCCTGAGCTGCAGCACCCGCAGTGCAGTGTCCAGCGGCTGGGCTGCAGCGTCCAAGTTGCAGTGCCCCGGGCAGTGCCCAAGATGCAGTGCCTGGGGTGCAGTGCTCAGTGCAGTGCCTGAGCTGCAGTGCCTGTGGTGCAGTGCCCAGTGGCCGGGCTGCAGTGCCCAGCGCAGCGCCCGAGTTGCAATGCCCAGTGCAGTGCCCAGCAGCCAGGCTGCAGTGTCCCGTGCAGTGCCCACAGTGCAGCGCCTGGCGCAGAGCCCGCAGTGCAGTGCCCAGCGGCCGGGCTGCAGTGCCCAGCGCAGCGCCTGAGTTGCAATACCCAGCGCAGCGCCCGCGGTGCAGTGCCCACAGCGCAGCGCCGAGCACAGCGCCCGACAGGCGCGCAGCACGCGGGGCGCAGCGCCAGCGCGGCGCCCGGGGCGGAGCGGAGCCAAGGGGAGGAGCGGGACCTGCAGCGGGCTTCCCGGCAGGGCACTGCGTGCAGAAACTGGCAGGCGCCATGTGGCCCTACGCGCTCCTCTTCCTCGCCCTCCTCCTCCTCCTCCTCGTCCCGCTGGCCCGGTGGGTCCTGGGGGCCGCCGACTCCCCCAACCCCTTCGCCACCGACACCAGGCGCCCGCCGGCCCCGCTCGTCACCGACAAGGCGGCCCGCAGGAAGGTCCTCAAAGCAGGTAGGTCCGAGGGCAGGGGGGCTCAGCGGGTGCCCCCGCCACCCGTGTCCCCTCTCTCGCCCCCGCTATCCCCCGTTCTGCAGCCCCTATCCCGTATCCCACACCCCGCGCCCCGTCTCCTGCACCCCATGTCCCGCATCACCCCCCCTGCACCCCGCATCCCCCATCCTGCACCCCATGTCCTGCATCCCGCGTCCCCTCTCCCACACCCCACGTCCCACACCCTGCATCCTGCCCCCCGAATCCCACATCCCGCACCCCAGCTCCTGCCCCCCGTATCCCACATCCCGTATCCTGCACCCTGTATCCCGTATCCTGCACCCCGTATTGCACCCCCTGCACCCCGTATCCTGCACCCCGCATCCCACACCCCACGTCCCGCACCCTGCATCCTGCCCCCCGTATCCCACATCCCGCACCCCAGCTCCTGCCCCCCGTATCCCACCTCCTGCCCCCCATATCTCCCCCTAGCAGCCCACATCCCGCACCCCCTGGCACCCCTCCGCCCTGCGTCGGGGCGCTTCCCCCCCGCGGCGGCGGAGGTGCTGGGTGGGTGGGTGTCAGGGCTGGGGGGGGGGGGGAAAATCTGTTCCCCCCTCCGCTGAAGCCGCCGCTCGGGCAGTTTTTTCGGCAGAGCAGGTGCCGGCGGAGCTGGACGCCGTGGTGGTGGGCAGCGGCATCGGGGGGCTGGCGGCGGCGGCGCTGCTGGCCAAGGCGGGCAGGCGGGTGCTGGTGCTGGAGCAGCACGGCAAGCTGGGCGGCTGCTGCCACACTTTCAGCGAGAAGGGCTACGAGTTCGACGTGGGTGAGGCCCCGGCGGGGCGGGTGGGGGGGGGGGTCGCGGCCGGACGCGCGGGGGGCTTTGGCACCCGCGGGCGCCCGGCGGGGACAAAGCGGCAGCCGGCGGTTCCTTTTCTCTCTTCCTTTGCTCCCCCCCCCCAAAAAAAAACCCCTTTTCCCGCAGGCAAACGCGCCACGGCGCTCACCCGCCCTGACCCTCTGCAACGTCCCCCCCGTCGGCACAAAGTCCCTTCTCCCTGCAGCCACGATTAATTACTGACAGCAGTGTGGGAGAGGGACCTTTCACCTCGAAGCAGAAGGGCTTTTCCTAAGATCCTCAGAAAAAAGAGCTGGCGGCGGGTGCCCACTTTCACGGCCGGCTGCAAACTCTGCCCCATGGGTTGGGGGGGGGGGAGCGGGCTGTGGAGCTGCATAGAGAAACACGCACATCCACCCCCGAGAAATGTATATATATACGCCCCGAGAAATATATATGCATGAGAAATATATACCTACGCAAGGAAAAAAAAGTGTATATTTATATATATACACACAGAGACACTTTCCCAGCTCACGTTTCCCTGCTGGTCCCTTTTCCCCTCAACCCGGAGCTGCGGGAAACGGGGGGGGGGGGGGGGGGGAAACTGGGTTTGATTCCCGCGGCGCCCGGCGGCTTTTTGCGACTCCGACGGGGTTTCGCCAGGGATCCACTACGTGGGGCAGATGGCCGAGGGCTCGGCGGCCCGCTTCCTCGTGGACCAGCTCACGGAGGGGCAGCTGGAGTGGGCGCCGCTGGCGCCCGCCTTCGACGCCGTGCTGCTGGGCGAGCCGGGCAGCGGGCGCACCTACCGCCTCCCCGCCGGCCAGCGCCGCTACTTCGAAGGCTTGAAGAAGCAGTTCCTGCGCGAGGCGGCCGCCATCGACGCCTTCGAGGGGCTCCTGGAGGTAACGGCGCGGCGGCACGCAGCCGCCCGGCGCGGGAATCGCCCATCGAGGGCGTGCGCCGGGGTTTTTCCCCGCGGAGGTGGGCGCTCTCGGCGCCGGCGAGGGAGGGAAGAGGCGCTGCGCAGCCCCGTGGCCGCGCGAAAGCCCCGTGGCGAGAAGCGGTGCAACGGGGTGGGGGGGGGGGAGAAAGATTTAAAAAAAAAAAAAGAAAAAAAAAGATGCTTTTGGGTCCAGCTTCTCCGCACGGCTTTTCGCCGGCCCCAACCCGGCCGCCGCGGGAACACCCCGCTCCGGGCGGCCGCGAAGCACCCGGCGGCGGCACCGGCCGGACGCCAACCCTCTCTCCCACAGAGCGTGAGCAAAGGCAACGTGATGCTGGTGGTTTTGAAGCTGCTCCCGCTGCCGCTGGCCCGTTTGCTGTGCCGCACGGGGCTGCTGAGCTGGCTGAGCCCCTTCTGGCGCCTGGCTTCCCGCAGCCTCAAGGAGGTGGTGGACGAGCTGACGGCGGACCGGGAGCTGCGGGCCGTGCTCAGCTACATCTTCCCCACCTACGGTAGGTGCTCGACCCAACGCTTTTTAAAAAAAAAAAAAAAAAAAAACACACAAAACCCCCCCTTTTTTGGGTTTTGAAGAGGGTGGATGCTTTTACGCCGGCAGTCCGGCGCCGTCGGCTCTCCCCGCCTGCTTTGCATCGCTGCGCTACCTCCTCCTCTCCATCCTCCCTCCGCCGAGGCCTCGCCGGCGACGCTGACGCCGGGGAAATTGGGTTTTTTAAAAAATACAATAAAATAAAAAAAGCGCCGGGGGGGGGGGGGCTTCGCCCAGGGGCCGTATCCGGCCGCCAAAGGGCCTCGGGGAGGGCTCGAGCGTGGCTGCGCCTCTTCTGCTGCCTGGCAGGACGCTCGTTTCTCGCTCACAGCCTCGCTCCGCCGAAAACAGCCGGGGGAGCCGCCGGGGGGGGGGGGGGGGCCGGGGCTGACCCTCTCGGCCGGCCGCTCGCAGGCACGCTGCCGTCGCGCGTCAGCTTCTCCTTGCACGCCGTCCTGCTGGACCACTTCCTCGGCGGCGCCTGGTACCCCAAGGGGGGAGCCAGCGAAATCGCCTTCCACACCATCGCCGTCATCCGGAAGGCCGGAGGCAACGTGCTGGGCCGGGCGCCCGTGAGCCGCATCCTGCTGGACGCCGAGGGCAAAGCTTGCGGTGAGCCGCCGGCCTTTCCTTCCCCCCCCCCCCAGCGGCCTCGGGACTTCTCGAGCGATTTGCTTCGTCTCCCCTTTTTCCTTCCCCCTCTTCTTGCAGGCGTGAGCGTAAAGAAAGGGCAGGACGTCGTGAACGTCTTCGCCCCCGTGGTCATTTCGGACGCGGGGATATTCAACACCTACGAGCGGCTGCTGCCGGCGGAGGCGCGGGCTCTGCCGGGTACAAAGGCCGCGGGAGCGCTCGGCGCTGCGCTGTTACCTTCCTCCTCCCCGTCCCCGCCGCTCGGCTGCAGCCGCGCCAAAAAGCCACGGGCCGCCGGCGGCAAAAGCTCGCGGCAAGCCCGAGCTCGCGTTGGAAAACGGCATCGTTTGCTATGAATTTTGCTTTAAAAAACAAACAAACCAACCGAGCCTAAAGCACCTTGCCTAACCAAGCAATACGGTTAGCAAAGCCCTGGCTGGCTCCTTGTCTTTTCTTCCTTAAAACAAAAAAAAGAAGGGAAGAAAAAAAAAAAACAAACAAACCCCGGAGACTTGGGCACGTGGGCCAGCCTCCCCTCAAAGCCGAGTTTAGGAAAATTTCCCCACCGTTTAGCAAAATAACCCCACGGTTTTGGGAAGGGAGCGGGGGGGCTTCCTATGCAACAATCTCGCCCCGTTCCCCTCCACGGGGAACGGACTCGGATCAAAGACATGAAATAAATCCAAAGTGTTGAGCCGAATCGCTTTTACGAGCCGTGGCTGCCCGGAAAAGGGGAGCAACGGAGGTCAAAGTGGGACTTTCTCGAGGAGAGCAGATGCTGCTTCTCCGTAGCTGGGGGTCCAGCTGGAAAACGTTGGTTTTCCCTCTCGTTTTCCCCCCGACGCTGCAGGGATTCAGTCGCAGCTTCGCCTGGTGAAGCACGGCGAAGGGGGTTTCTCCATCTTTGTGGGTCTCAACGGCACGAAGGAAGAGCTGGGCCTGGAATCCACTAATTACTTCATCTACCCGGGAAACGACCTGGATGAAATGTAAGAAGTCCTTCAACCGCCTCAGCTGGGCTTCATTAAACCACGGCGGGTATCCGATAGCCGGATGCCGAGGGATTAAGCCGACGTTAAGTCTTCCCAACAAGCTTTCCTGGCATCTCTCCACAGGATGCAGCGCTATCTGACGTCTTCCAGGGACAAGGCTGCGGAGAACATCCCTTTCCTCTTCGTTACCTGCCCGTCGACCAAAGACCCCACCTGGGAGATGAGGCACCCAGGTAAAGCCGAGAAGCTCTCGCTGGCTGGGTTGACAATAGTTTGCCGAGTGCAAACGGAAGGAGCTTCCCCTAAGGGAGCTGGGGGCAAATCGCACCTGGGATGTTTGCAAATAAGAGGATGAATACAAGAAAAAGGTCTCCATCGAATAATTAGACCGAGGAGGTGGGACAATAAATAGCAGCAGTGATGAACCTGGGCATGAGTGATTGCCCGGGAGGGTTGGGTTGGCGATGGGCATCAAGGTGGGCAGAGGGAACCGGTGACCGCACATCTCCTCTCGCCACAGGCAAATCCACGCTGTCCGTCGTGACGTTCGCCAAGTACGAGTGGTTCGAGGAGTGGAAGGACAAGCCAGTCCTCAAGCGGGGAGACGACTACGAGGAGGTGAAGCAAGCCTTCGTGGATGCCATCATGAGGACCGTCTTCAAGCTCTACCCCCGCATCGAGGACCGGGTGAGCAAAGGTGGCGTTTGCGGCTCTGCTGCCTTATCTCCTGCCTCCAAGCTGGGTCCCATCTACCCAGCTCAGCCCTGTGGATGAGGTCCGGTGGGGCAGCCTGATGCCCATGCCAAGCTGATCACACATGGTACAAGGAGACCACTCCAGGATGATGTCCAGAGACAGCCCCAGAGCTCTGCAAGGCAACGTGTCCTGGCCGAGACCAGCCCTATCCCACAAAAACAGGCCTCCCAGAGCATGGCAGGACGCCCCGTGTCCTCCATCCCAGGAGATCATCCCAGGACCACGTCCAGGTCCTGGGAGTCCATCCTGGGACCACAACCAGATCCCAAGAGGCCACCCCATGACCACGTCCAGGTCCCAGGAGACCACCCCGGGACCAGAGAAAACCCTAGGGCTCTACAAGTCAACACGTCCTGGCTGAAACCAGCCCTACACCATGAAAACAGGCCTCCCAGAGCACAATGGGATGCCTCACGCCCTCCATCCCAGGAGATCATCCCAGGAGATCATCCTGGGACCACTTCCGGGTCCCAGGAGGCCACCCCAGGATCACATCCAGATCCCAGGAGACCATCCTGGGACCAGAGACAGCCCCAGGGCCCTGCAAGGCGACTTGTCCTGGCCAAAAACAACCCTATCCCACAAAAACAAGCCTCCCAGAGCACTGTGGGATGCCCCGCGCCCTCTGTCCCAGGAGACCACCCTGGGACCACGTCCAGGTCCCAGAAGATCACCCCAGGACCAGAGACAACCCTAGGGCTCTGTAAGGCAACGCATCCTGGCCGAGACCAGCCCTGTCCCGTGAAAAAAGGCTTCCAGGTGCCCAGCGTCACACTCGACCCACGCAGAGCATCCCGTGCCCCTTGTCCCCTCCAGATCGAGTACCTCTCCGGGGGGACGCCGCTCACCAACCAGCACTACATCGGCAGCGCCAGGGGCGAGATCTACGGGGCGGACCAGGACATCGCCCGCCTGCAAGCCGAAGCTATGGCCACGCTGAGGGCTCGCACGGCCGTGCCCAACCTCTTCCTGACGGGTACGTGAGCGGCCGGGGGGCGAGGGCGGCGCAGCCGGGGGGGACTGACCGCCCGCCGCTCTCTTGGCAGGGCAGGACGTGTGCCTCGCTGGCTTCGCGGGAGCGCTGCAGGGAGCCCTGCTCTGCGCCAGCGCCGTGCTCAAGCGCAACCTCTACGTGGACGTGGAGCGGCTGCGGAAGCGCTTGCTGGTCACCGGCTACAAGAAGAGAGAATAACGCTGCCGGCGGGTGGGCAGCTCCAAAGCCTCCTTCCCGGGCTCTGGCGCGGGCCCACAGCTGCTTTTTTCGCAGCTCTAAGTCATCGGCTTCCCCTAATCAAAAGCCAACGAAGCCAAAGTCCTGAGAAACGCCGTAAGAACCGTTCCCCTTTCCACCGTCTATTAGAGCACTCCTCTGCGCGCCGGCCGGGAAAAAGCCGGTGCTGACGCCGTTGCGATGGCAAAAGCCTTCTCCCAAGACGGACCCGGTGGGACACCGCGTGCTGCCGGAGAGATGGAGGCTGCCACTACAGCTCCTCCACCTCTCCCAGCCAGCAGACACAAAATGGGGCAAAAACCTCCCTGAAACGGGGCTGCACAGCCACAGGGGCATCGCGTAGGTTCGCCAAGCCCCGCGAGATAGAGGCAGCCACGTTCCTTCCCCAGGCTCAAGGCTGTGTTTTCAGCCTTGCCGGTCAACAGGTCAGCAGAGCGCCCGTGCTGGGAGAGAGGATCGAGCTAAGCCCGATTTAAAGCTATTTAAGAGCGAGCGGCGTGCTAAGCTGCGCAGCGCTTGCCGGCTCAGGGCTCTCCGCGTCGCATCCCGGAGGCGCGACAGTACTGATCTCTGCTCCTCTGGGAGGGATAATAATAAATAAAGATAATAATCATTAAAAAAAAAAAAAGCTGAGCTCGCAGGGGAAGATGCTCAAAGCCCTCTGCCGCCAGGAGGAGAAGCACATGAAATAAATAATAATAATAATAAAAAGCTTTGCAAGAGGAAAGTCTGTCCCGCGATGCGGGATCCATCGCCAGCATGGCGATGTCTTCGTGAGCATCATCTGCAGGCAAGGAAGGCGCTGTCCGGCTCGCGTCCTCTGCATGTTCTCGGTGCAGAGCTGCCCGGGGCTCGCAGGCAAGGCCCAAGTCGTCTTCACGCAGGTGACGGGCAGCGGGCGCGTGGGTGATGCTCTGGAGGAGGCGGGCAGCACCTTCCCGCGTGGTGCTCCAGGCAGCTCCGCAGCAGAGCCCGGGGAGGGCAGCGGGGAAAAAGGGACACGGTTTGAGAAAACCAACAGGAAATCCCTCTGAAAAGGCAACCAGCCAAACATGGGACGTGCCCGAGTGACCTGGGGAGAGGCTCGAATACACTACATGCAGCTGGGTCTGATCCTTCCCCGTGGTGCAATATATCAGAGTGAATTTGACCGTCAAGATGATTTCAGCAAACGACAAGGTAGCAGGGAGCAGCTCCTAGCCGCAGTCGCACACGGCTCGGGAGGGGGAACTTCTCCCGCTTCTCCCCACGACTTTTTCCTGTGAAAAAGCTCTAACCTCACAAAGGCAATCTAAATGAACCTGCGCAGGCTCTGGGATGCAGACTTTTGTCTTGCAGTTGTATTTACCTGCCCAGTGCCCTACCCAGAATGAAAATACCAGTGTGCTGTTGAAAAGATCACCTCAAGTTCGAGCTGTTTGGGCATGAGGCCGCTCCTTTGTTTAAATAATCAGGGCTTTACGAGCAGCCTTGCAGCTCGGTGGGTCAATGCAGGACCCAAAGAGGAGGCTAGGGAGGGCGTTGGGGAACGTTTGCTCAAGGCAGGTCTCCGAGCTCGCGACCGATAGCTGGGCCTTTGCAAACTTCCTCCGCATAGTCGGCGGCGGGAGAGCGAAGGAGCTCCAGGCGGGATCCGAAAGGAGGGGACGGATGGGTTGGGACATCTCGAGGACTGCCAGTATTCACCGACGGTCCTCTCCTCCTGTTGTCTCTTTAGGACCAAGAATAAGCGCAAAAGCCAAAGCATTAGAAAGGCTGAGCCCAAACTGCTCCTGTGCAGAACATGGGGGATGCCCCCCAGGCACCGAGACAGCTCTCCGGGACCTCAGGGCCACAAAAGTGGTTGGAGGGAGGCAAAGATCTGCCTTCCCCGCAGCCACCAACACAAGCAGAGCTCACCCTGCACTCGCCCTTCCTCCCCTATGCGCTTGGGTGTCAGGCACCCCTGGGCTGGGAGAGGACACGGCTGCGGTAGGTACCTTCCACCTTCGCTCCAGGGCTGAATCTCCCCACTGCTTATGTATTAAATCCGTGCGGACTCCACCCAAAGGGCCTCTGGGAGAAACTCCAGCCACATCAGCGTTTCTCAGCTTAGCCCCAGGCAATTCAGCACCACCGATAAAGGGCAAGCTAAACGATAAAGGGCAAGCTAAACGAAACTCAAATTATCTCTGAGCTGCGTGGGACTGCCTTTTTTTTTTTTTTTTTTTAAAAAAAAAACTCCCCTGACTTTGAGTCACGGGCTAGCGCTGTGCAACCCAAGCGAGCACGTCCCGGTGCTCAGCGCTCATCCGGGTCCTGCTGCGCATCGAGCTCGTGCCGCCGCCTCCCACACTCGAGGGACCTGCAGGGTCGCTCCTTCCCCGCCACGTTCGCTCTACCTGTTGGGAGAGAACAGTTTTGAGACTTTCACAGCACTCTCAAATCAGGGTGGAATTGGGCAACAGGTTGAAAAAAAAAATCCCGCGGAGGAGCACGATGCAGTGCTTCTCGTTTCTTTGGGAAGTCACCCCCAAGAGACACGGAGCAGAACGGCGTGCTCTGAGCGCGCCGGGAGACACGGACGACTGCTCAGTGCAAAACCTGCCGGAGCAGACAGACATGCTAAAATGTTCATTTTAAATTCCCCACTTCCGCCCCGTTTTCTCCTCACCAAGCTCTCGGCGACGCAGTGAGCAGGGAAAACCACAGCCCTCCCTTCTCCTAGCTTGGCCTGCCCTCACCACTGCACCGCTGGCATCCGGCCGAGCTGGGTGAGAGTGCATGGGGGCAGGGGGGAAATTTTCTCCTTTTACAGAAAAAAAAGTGGAGGAAAGGTTTATTTGCTGCAGGAAGCAGCAGACACTACCCGGAAGCACCCATGTCATCTGCTCTTTAGGGCGTCTCTGCACTTTCTATTCCCCTTTTCGTGGCTGACAGACATGGCCCTGCCGCCCTCCAACCTACAGGGAAATCCAGGTAGCTCCGTGGGGCTCCCTCTGTCCCAGTCTGTCCCAGTCTATCCTGCTTAGATTGCGCAGGCTGCGCTGGGATCCGGGCCACATCCTGCTCAAAGAGCCTCCCTGTGGATGAGGGGAGAAACACAGGCAGCAGGACAAATCCACCAGCTGGCTGCGATCGCAGGAAGAGCGGCTCAAATACCTCGATAATGCCAGCTCTTAGATAATCTCACTCACTAGTGCGCTTAAAAAGGACCCAAGCCGGTTAACAGGAAACTGCTTGTCAATATAGGATGATCATGACACACGCTGGAAACTTTTCAAATAAGCTCTTACCTAAAAGCTGTCCCAGCTTGTTCCAGCTGCAGGATTATCTGGTCATGCTAGGACTCGGTTTGCATCTGCAAAACTGAGTCCTTGAGGCTCCCAAAAGCCTTGAACCCATACCCTCGGCTCAGAGAGGTTTTTCTTAAATCTTTTTTTTGCCCAAAGGGGAATTAACCTGTATCGCTCTTCCCTGCTTTCAAAGAAGGCCAGGCAAAGAACACAAAAGAGGGACAAAAACTGGTTTTTTATACCCATTTTACTGACTTCACCACACAGGAAAAAAGTACAAAGAAATATAAAAATTCTGATCCTTCAAAGCAAGTTGCATTTCACTGCAGCAGAAAACAAACCATTTGGAGATTCAAACTGGCAAGGTAACCGATCTAAAAGGAGTAACATTTGGCAAAAATTACGTACCGACAGACGCCATCCGTTTGAAAATGTGTTGTGCCCAAAGAGAAAAGGTTGCACAGACCTTGACCGGTTTGAAAAAACATTGCATAAAATTAAATACTATATAAAAAGAACAAAAAATTCAATCAACAAAACATAGAAATCATTCCCAGAGGTTTCACACAGTTCAGACAGTTATAGCAACCGCTGCCAGAAATAGACTGTGCTCGAGAACTGCCGGATGGGAGAATTACGTCGGAGCCCTTTGGCGTTAGCAGGGGAACCGGGTTTCAGTGCATTTCGAGAGCTGCTTCCACAGGCGTGGACTGTGGCAAGGCTCTTGCGTTCGGAGCCATCACAAACATTGCCTGCCCGGGACAGCTCAGCGAAACCTGCGCTTGCTGGGCACCGCGTAATCCGCCAGCAACTCCCAGGGAAACACGACGTACATTCTCGTTCACCCAACGAAAGAGCTCGTGGCTCTGCGGGACGATTCGATGGGTGGAAGAACAGACGCGACATCCGAGGTGCAATGGTCCCACTAGCACAAGAGCTTGCTAAACCAGGCTTGCTATTAATAGCTAACTGTGCCAGTAATGGGGGTGGGATTTCCAACACAGTTTGGAAAGATAAAGGATTGAAAGACATTTGGAAAAACTCTCAGGATATAAAAAACCCGAGCAGATGGTGTAAAAAAAAAAAAACAAAAAAAACAAAAAACACCCACACGCACCTCTGTAAACTATTTTCCAATTTTAAAAACAGGACCAAGCAGGAAAACAGCACACACAAACGCTAAGGATTCAGCAGTGAGCAGCTCAAAAACACATGGCATTTCACATCTTTGAATACTTCCCCCCACCCCGCTATCATTAGACTAAAACCACTACCTCCCACTCTGCATCCTGTCAATAAATCAGCCGTGCAACGGTCAGCCTCAGACTTATCATATGGTATCTCTGAAACAGTAAAGTCTTGTTTTGTGAGCTCCCATCCTTTTCAGGAGGCACATCTCCCTCAAGAGCTATGTTCCCAGACTTCCTTTCCTTTCTCTTCCCCCCACTTCACACTCCCGCTCTCCAAAATAGCTTCTGCAAGTCCTTTCAACATCAGAAAAAGGAAGCAAAATATGGAAGTCTCGAAAGCTATTTAAAAACGGTGACTTTCTCCTACTCTCCCTCTGTGCTTGCTAACAGCTGACCAAAAAAAGGAAGGTTTTGCTTTTAAGAGAGCCTCAAGCCCTGCACGCAACCTGCCTTCTCCCCTCCTACACAGGAGCTAACCACTAGCGAAATGCAGCTGTAGCTTTCACAGCCGGGCAAGAAAACCTCTCTGCCCTTGTGGAAGATGACTATCTTTAGCAATCACAGGGCAGATTACCAATTGTTCACAAGCTCAGGAAGGCCGGAAAGAGGCAGGCCTCATGCCACATGTCACTTTTGGAGCAAGCTGAAGGGAAGTTAATACTCAGCAGCTCTCACAGGAGGACAGGATGCTTCCTGTGCAGTCAGTTGACAAGCACACGGAGAGGGTGACTCACGTACGGTCGGCACGAGCTGCAGGTGTAGACAGTTACCCATGTGAAGAACTCCACCCGCGTCATACCAATTTTATTCTGCCCATATTGGAAAAAAACAAAAGAACGAGCTGGGCAGGCACTTTATGCACTCTTCAGATACGTCCTGTCTCAAACAAACATCTTTGGAATAGAACTACAAAAATAAAAACAGGATTGTGGCTATAAGCCATGAATCAACACGTTTTACAGCCTTAAATATAGCTAGTACTAGTATGTCCCAGGCCCTAGTTTAAGTGCTCCACAGTATTACCAAGGTGACCAGCTCGGCTACAAGTGGTTGGTTATTCGTACATTCAAACTATGCAAAACTTCTCCAAGCAAGGGATCACAGAGCCATGGAAGAGATTCTGCCAGGTACACTATAAAGCCTTTCACATGCAGCTCGTGAAAGGAGGGAGACATTTCTGCACGTGGAAGTGCCTCTCCCATTGCTAACGGGGAACCCATCCCACTGCGAGGTACACGCAGAAAAGACAAGAGCCCTTATCGCAGGCTGGTTTGTGAGGACGACTGTTGTAAAAGCAGAGGTGCCATATCACTGCTGCGGGACTCCACAACGCAGAAGATCAACGACTGCCTCAGCCCCTGCCCACTCAACTAGTCAAGGAAACGGCACTTCTTCAGCAGGAACCAACACTTTTAAGCGCTCAGCTGCAGCAAGCTCTACAGTCGACCCGGAGGCTCCTTCACTGCCGTAGGGAATGGACAGCACTGAATATTCCAGGGCCTCAATACCGCACTTTTGAAAAAGGGGGTTTGAATCACTGCAAGTGCTGAAGCCATTTCATCCATCCCAAATGCTTTAGGACTGTCATACAAATGACATTTTACAACACACAGGAAAGCAACCTTACAAGGCAAAGTCTGCTACAACTTTGCCACAGCCATTTGGCACAAAACTTAACATGCCTCACTTGCCCTCTTTCACAGCATCAAACTCCAATTGTTGTTTTTAGTGCAAACATATGAACTCTGGGGATTGCGAAGGAAAAAACCCGTGTAGAGCCTAACCTCCAATATGCAGGTCAGGAAGTTTAAGCTACATCCGAAGGGCTAAGGACAGCTCCAGCGCTTCCAAAGATCTGCATTAAAGGGAGAATCTAGATGCCAAACTAACATTGTCTTCATCACAGAGGAAAACAAACAAAGTATCAAATCAGAGTCCTTGGCAGACAATTTCCAAACTAGTGCAATCGGTCACGCTATGAACTTTAGCATCCAAATACAATGGACAGAAGGAGAGAGCGTCTGTGTCTCAATCGAGTCCGTGCTGGTTACAAAGACAGCTCTATAACTCTGAAAGGAGAGAATCAGATGGCTCATTTCGCAGGCAGATTTTTTCCCCCCCTGAAAGAGAGACGTCAGTACAGTAGATGGCAAATTCCATTTCATTTGGACACAAAAGTTCTGTCAAGTGCTGGAAACTGGCTTTTCTTGGGTCACAGACCAGAAGCCAAAGCTGAAAACTAGTTCATCTTCGCACTTGGGAAAGGAGAAACATTTCAAAAAAAGTGAGAAGTTTAATATTACCAAGGTGCAGGTGCCAAACTAAAAGCATTTTCCCCTCCTCCAGCTCTCAGATCTGAACACGGCAGCATAGCTAGGATTCAAAGCGCTACAGCCAGGAAGTCCACGAGTTTCCCAGTATTTCGCATTTTCATTGCAAGCCATCTTTAATCCACACAGCAGAGCACAGACCGTCCAAAGAGGACTCTAGATCTGGAAAGAAATAAAATAAAAGTTAAAACAATTTGAGTAGCCTTTCACCCTTTCTACTCTGACAAAGCATCAGGGCTTCAGGGGGCCGAGTCTCTCTCCAATTAGCTTTCAAATAAAAACAATTTCTTTCTAACTACCCGGCTGTATCACTGCACCTCAGGGACAAGCCAGGGGATTCCTGAGGGAAACACTGAAATAAGAGAATAAATGGGTGAGAATAAATGGGATGGTTCAAGCAGTCAGATCATCTCTGCGGCACTCAAGCGGCTTCCCCAGCCGGGCACAGCAACAGCGCTGAAAGGAGCCCCCGCCGAGCTGACAAGGAGTTGAGGTCGATACCACCTTAGTTGTGTGTTATGGACAAAACCGTTTACAGCATTTGATAACAGCCATCGTGATGGATTCCCCAGACACTGACGGTCTTCTGAAAGACTACAAGTTTCACCTTCAAGTGATTTTTCTTACTTTCTTCCCTTGCCCCCTCCTCTTCTCGTAGCAGAAAATAACCACAGATGCACTCAGATTCAGCAGGTGAGAAAAGTTTCAGAGGAAGAACAACCCTCTGAACCCTACCTTTCCCCTGCTAAAATTTTTTTTGGTTAAAGTGTTACTCAAGCTGGTGACACAAACTGTTCTCAAACAAATCTGATCCGTGTATTTATGAGCTTGATGCTCACGAATTTCTGCTCTGCATTCACCCTCTTTCATTATTTCCCAGCATTATTGCTTCTATTTTCTGACAAAAGCTAAAAATCCACTTTCCAGTGCTAAGCACCTATGGGCTTTGTGACCATTTTTATTGCGAGGGGCCAATATATTGCACCTGCTTCTCTGTGCCAGAAGAGCAAAGTACACCACTAGGCAATGCAGCTTCTTCTTTCCAGCTTTTGTGGCTCCTGGGATTAGGCAGTCTCAGTTTCCTGTGCTGCCAAGATGTGTCCCAGGTAGATCTTACCTTTTGATCCAGTCTCTGATAATCACCAGACTTGGGCCGTCGAGCAATTTTTGATCTCTTCCCTTCCAGAGCAAAAGCAATGATCTTTGGGGAGAGAGAGAGAGTAGGATAATAAATAACCGAGTAACTTTTTTCTCACTTCAAGCACAGGCAGTTTGTAACGGGCCAAAGAAAAGCTTCACTTACCTCTTTCTAATTACCATATTTCATTTGACAAGACACTTTAAAGACATAAATGCCATCATTCAAGACCAGCTGTGATTGAAAGTAGGCAATAGCGAGCTTTGCCTAACATGCAGAAAACAAAAAGTATTTCTCTCCCCTTCAAAAATAGTACTGCATGAGAAAACAGCAAAAGACAGTTACATCATTCGAGCTGTATTCCTCCATGCTCTACTATTTAAAGACAAGCCTTTCGCAACCTGCTACAGAAAATTCACTGTCAGTGAGAAACATGGGCTCATTTTACAGCTGTTTTCCTGAACTCCTTTCTCAGTTCCGTTTCTCCCACCTGAAAATAACCATTAGAGCTGAGGCCACCTAATTTCCACGGAGATCCGAATGCTTCCCTAGTTACAACACCCTCTCTGGTCATCTCAAAGCCGTTGACACCAAGATTCAAATTAACATTAACCAAAGTCGCGCTGCTCAGCAAGCAAGAGGCATCCATGAGAAACAAAAAACAAAAAAATCAGAGCAGCGACAGGAAGAGGACTTCACGGGCATTTCCCAAGCTGAAGCACTGACAGCAAAAGGAAGCTCCTAAACCACAGAGGGTTCAAAGAGTTTGGGTAAGCAGCAGAGCTCTCTGTGCTGGGTAAGGAGGCGGCAGCAGCTGCTAAGAAGCGCTCTCCCGACCTGTTATTCCCTCCCCAAGGGCAATAGCACTGGAGCAACGTGGCCTCAGCCGCACCCGGGGAAGGCGCAGCCACTCACCTTTCGCTTGTTGTGATACGCAACATATAAGGCAGCAACGATAATAGCTGTGGTCACCAAGTAGGCAAAGAAGTGGCTGCTCTCTGACTTGTTCTTGGGAGGAATGGCAGGAACGCTCTTCTTTCCTGCCTCGTCGCCCTGTTTGACCTCACCCTTGTCATGCTGGGGGTCACCTCCATCCCCTGAAAGGCCTTTGCTCTGCGGCGACCCCTGGTTCCTGCCATTGCCACCCTGGCTACTGGCTTCACTCCTATTGTTGTCATTCTGGCCGCCACCCTGGCTCCCGTTGTCATTGTTCTGGCCATCGTTGTTGTTGCTGTTCTGGCCGCCACCCTGGCTCCCGTTGTCATTGTTCTGGCCATCGTTGTTGTTGCTGTTCTGGCCGCCACCCTGGCTCCCGTTGTCGTTGTTCTGGCCATCGTTGTTGTTGCTGTTCTGGCCGCCACCCTGGCTCCCGTTGTCGTTGTTCTGGCCATCGTTGTTGTTGCTGTTCTGGCCGCCACCCTGGCTCCCGTTGCTGCTGTTGTTCTGGCCATTGTTGTTGTTGCTGTTCTGGCTGCCACCCTGGCTCCCATTGTCATTGTTCTGGCCATCGTTGTTGTTGCTGTTCTGGCCGCCACCCTGGCTCCCGTTGCTGTCCTTCTGGCCATTGTCTTTGCTCTTATTGCTGTCATCCTGGCCGTTGCGCTGGCTCCCATTGTTGTCATTCTGGCTGTCCGGGCTCCCGCTGTTGTCATTCCGGACATCATCTTTGTTCTTACTGTTGTCATTCTGGCCACTGGGCTGGTTCTCACTAGGGTTGCTCTGGTCACCACCTTGGTTCTTGTTGTTGCCATTCTGGCCAGTGTCTCCATTCCCATTGTTGTTGCCATTGTTGTTGCCATTGCCACCGTCTGGGGTCCCGCTGCTGCCCTGGCCGCCGCCCGGGCTCTCGCCACTGCTGCCACCCTTGTCACCTGCATTCTCGTTCTTTGACTCCTTGTTCTTTGACTCCTCATCTGGCCTCCCCTGCCCTATTTTAGCAGAAGGGCCCACCTCCAGTTTCAGCTTTGTGCTGCTGGCTGCAGATGGTTGAGGGCTCACTGTCCTGTTTTTATCTTCTTTGGAAGCATCAGAGCTCCCACTTACTTTGCTATCGCCACGTCCACCTGTTGCTGCTCCAGAGTCAGAGGACGGCCCAGTGTTTGCTGAAGCTTTGTTAGAAGACGTTGAAGATGATCCTGGTTG
This sequence comes from Struthio camelus, assembly GCF_040807025.1. NCBI lineage: Eukaryota > Metazoa > Chordata > Aves > Struthioniformes > Struthionidae > Struthio > Struthio camelus. The sequence continues at coordinate 1,707,052 of NC_090968.1, read as the reverse complement.
TCCCGGGTTCTGCTCTGAACCTATCAACACACGCACAGAGGTTGCAGTTATTACCGGTGTTCGTGGGCAGCATAAGAAGGACGCGCAGCTGCTCAGAACAGCTTCCCGGCAAAACCGGGCCCGCCTCTGCCAAGATAATAATAAAAAAGCCCCTTTCCTGCAAGGGGAGAGCCAAAGCAGGGGAAAACCAGGCGGCACGGCGCCCTCGGGGAAGCCCCCCCGCGGCCCTCCGCTCAGCCGGGGCAGCGGCCCACGGCAGGAACGGCCTCCCGGCGCCGGCGGGGGGCCCTCGGCGGCCCTGCCCTCCCGCCACCCGTCACCGCCGCAGCCCCTCCCGCCCAGGGCGGCCCCGGGCCCCCCGGGCCCCCCGGCCCCTCACCGGCGGCGCAGAAGGCGGCGCAGAGCCCGGCGAGCAGCAGGAGGAGCCGCAGCGACATGGCGGCCCCGCACGCAACGCTCGCCCGGCCGCCGCCGCCGCCGCGCACCGGTTCGCTCGCTTCCGCTTCCGGGAAGACGGGCAGGGAGGGAAGCGGAGCGAGCGTCACTTCCGGGCAGAGCTCTCGCGAGAGCGCGGTGCCGACGGCGGGCGGGAAGAGCCGCGCGGGGGAGGGGGCGGGGGACAAGGGAAGAGGCGGGGCTGAGGGAGAACAGGGGCGGGGCTGAGGGGCGAGTCGGGGCGGGGCCGGGAGCCAGTTAGGGCGGGGCTGAGGGAGGGGACAGGGGGCGGGGCCGAGAAAATCAGGGCGGGGCTTGGGCAGAGCAGAGCGAAGGCCGAGCTGGGGCCGGGGCTAGGGGGAACTAGGGGCGGGGCTGAGGGCGAACGGAGCAGGAGGGGGCGGCGCTAGGGGCCAAAGGGGGCGGGGCCGGGGGGCGGGGCGAGGCCTAGCAGGGAGCGGGGCGCCCCAAGCGCCGAGGACGAGGCCGGGGCGAAGCATCGGAAGGAGAAACGGGAGGGATCTAATGGCGCTAATTAAAACGCGTTCAGCGCCGCCCGGGCCGGCTTGCGGGGGGGGGGCAGGAGCCCGCGGAGCGCGGCCTGCTCGGCCCCCGGGCCGCGGAAAGCCGTCGTGGCGTTCGCCGGCTTCGTGGCGCGGCCCCTAATTAGCTCCGCGGCGGGACCTCATTAGGCGTTTCAATTAACGACTAGCCGGAGCGGCGCGGGGCGGGGGATGCCGGTGGATCAAGGCGGCTGCAACGAGGCGAGCGCACGGAGGCGCCGCAAGCAAACCCGGTCGCCAAAAAAAGCGGCGATGAACGCCGGGTTGGCTCCCGGGCGCTACTCGCGGCTCGCCGGCCCCTTGGCGTCTCGCTTTGCTCTCGACGAGGCGTTGGCCAGCTGCCCCGGGCGCGCGTTTCTGTAGGCGACGGCCGCCTCCGAGGCGCGACCTGCCCCGGCTGCCGGGCGGGCGGCCACGCGGCCCGGCTCCCTGCCCGTCCCCAAACGCGGCTCCGGGCAAACCGCACTGATCGCTTACCTGGAGCGTCCCCAGCCGGGCGAGATCGGGCGCTTCTGGACCTTCCTTTAACTCCGGGATGGAGCGGAAACGGAGAGGAACGTGGGTTTCCCACGGCCGCGGTTGCCCGTTCTGAATTTCGGCTCCTGGCCCTCCCGCCCGGCCGGGCCACCCTGCTCCTCCTGCCTCTCTTGTCGGGATTTTTCGTGGATCTTGGAGACGGCGGCAAACGCAGCACGAGCTGCTCCGTGCCTTAGCGCCGCGCTCGCCTCTCCTTCCGCTGCCGAGCCTTTGGCGGACACGACTTTGCCCTCTCTCTCACCGGTTCCCCCTTGCCGGATGAGCCCTAGGGAGTCAAAGCCGACGAGAGCAGGACAACGAGGCGGGACAGTGGCAGAGGTCTTGTTTTCCCCAGGGAGCGAGCCAAACAAAGGGGAATTTTTCAGCTGCAAATTTGCTTTTTTTTTTTTTTGTTAGCAGGTTGACAAGTGAGTTCTCCTAACCGGCAAATACGGCTCGAGCGCTCGCCGGGACGCCCGGCACCGATCTCCTCGGCTGCCTGCTTTGATTTGGGCTCCTGAGACTGCGGATGATTTAGCGCATGGTGGGAAATGGAGTCTAGAGCTCAAGGGAAAAAGAGGAGAGGGGCTGTCTCACCCCTTCGCTGCAACTCCTCGACGCCCAAACTGGAACACGCCGAATATTTGGCTCTTCAGCAACAAAGACAAACCCCCAGAACTGTCCTCTTATTGAAGCACCTCCAGGAGAGGTGGTGGGGGGAGAAAAAAACACCGCGAAGAAATCGATTTTCGATCGAAAACCAGTTGGAACGAAACATTTCCGTTTCGCCACCCTGCTGCGAGCGTGAAGGACGTGGCGATACCACAGTCAGCCCGGTTATGTTAAGAATATAGTCAAAAACCACCCCATTCGCTGGAGGCCAGAGCAAACCCAACGTGCACCAGGTCTTGCCCTCGCCCCCAAGAGGAGCGAAGCCGGCAGGGCTCTTCTGGGCCGTGGTGGCCAGTTGCTTCTCTTCCAGCAAGGGATAATCCAAGCCTATCTCAGCTTAGGAGCCCGGCGAAAACGTCGCAACAGATGTTCCTTTTCTGTATGGGAAAATGCCGAGGAAAACAAAGAAATATTCTGCTGAAGTCCAACATCTGTTTGAAGCTGTCTGGCTCCGGTTCAGGCTTTAATTCTTGTGACAGGTCTCTTCATGCCTTTAATTTCCCATGAAATCTAATTCGAGACGTCGCTTGTCTGCAGCCTGCTCCTGGCGTTGGGGAGAGCGCGGCTGCACGCAATCCAGCCGTTCCTCGCCCCGATTTCGAGGCCGTCGTAGGGTCTGCTGGCGAACGGAGGTGGGACGCTCCGAGCTGAAGTCGGCTGCGAATTTAAGCTGTCGCTTCCGGTCTGGCAAACGAGGCTGGGCTGGATGAGAGAAGCTGTGTTCCCGTTGGAGGCACCGTTGCCGCTTGCAGAAGTCATCCGGAGCTGTCGCCTGGTTAAAGGAGTCGGCGTTTGTCCCCGGATTGGCTTTTGCGCTCACGGAAAGCGGCCGCGTCCCGTGCGTTGCCCGGCCGTACCGTGGCTAGCTTTGCCCAGCTGCAATATTAAACAGCACTCCTTAAATGCAGGTATCGTCTTCTGGGCGGATGCAGTTCGGAATTGCGTTTGCAGCAGAAAACAAAATTGCGACTTTGGACAGGACCGCTTCGAGAGCGTTTTTGGTCCCAACCCGCCCGCCCCGCTAAAAATCGAGGGAGACGCAACAATCTGGGTGAGCTCAGGTGCTGAAATGACGGCGAACTTAAGACAGGGTGAACATTCACGCGGTTGTTCCTGCGCCGGGACCGCTGGCATCCCGCCCTGCCGCTTCGTTGCCGCTTTCGGGAGCGGCGGGCGCAGCGGTAGCCCGCAGCTGCCGGGGCCGTCCGCGCCGCTCATCCGCCGGCTCAGCCCTAAAGAAAGCCGTTATCAACCAGTTTTCGCCTCCCGCTGCCTCTACCTCTCGACCGCGCCGAAGGGCTCGCGACGGCGCACGCCGAAAGCGCCCTGCGCCTGGGGCCGGGGCGAGCCGGACCCGGCAGCCCGAGCGCCGGCGGGGAGCCGCTGGGGACCGGCATATGACCACGCTCACGCGGCAAATGGCAGCTGTAGTTTTATTTCCTTTTGTGAAAAATAACAGGGATTCAAGGAAAGGGGAGGGGGGAAAAAATCCAACCACCCATCCCGCCCGGGGCTCGGCCCCGGATCCTGCCCGCCCTGGCGGCGCAGGATCCGGCTCCCCTCCAGCGCCGGCAGCGCGCGGAGGCACCGCCGCCGAAGCCGGACTCGACGTTTCCCTTTCGCCTCCGGGACGGAGCCGGCTCCGCGGCAGTTGGCGGAGACGGGGAAGGAGATGATTTATCCCCCCCACCCCACCACTTTTTTTTTTTTTTTCTGATTTCTTTTTTTTTCCTAATTTTTTTTTTTTTTTAATAAAAACGGTCTTTAGGACTGCTGGCCGCGGCTCGGCGCAGAGCTCGCCTTCCTCCAGAGTCTGCTTACGAAAAGAGTTCAGAGCGGGTCAAATATTGACCAATAACGGCGTTTGGCGGCGTTCGAATCTCCATCGCGGCGGAAAAGGGGGGGGCTCCCCCCCCGCCCCGGTCCGAACCGAGCGGCTCCTTCAGTCGGCCGGTTTGGTGACCAAGGAAAGGGGCTGCGTTTGCAGCGCGGCCGGAGGGGACGGAGGGGAAGGTCTGCAGAGGAGCGAGGCCGGACCGCCGAGGCCGACCGAAGCTTTGGCCGCCAGGAAAGCGGCCGCGTGGCCGGCGAGCTGAGCGGCCCTCGCCTCCGCTTTGGTGGTGAGCGAGAGCGGCTGAGCCTGTTCGGAGTGGGTGGCCGCCGGGGCGGCCGGCGAAGCCAAGGCCGCCGACGGCGTGGCCGGCGAATCCAGCATGCTGCCGTGGGACGAGGCCGGGCTGGCGCAGGGCTTCTCGGCCGGCGCGTACTGCCCGCACGGCTTCTTGCTCCTGGAGGCCGGCGAACCTGCGGAGAGGCCGGGTTTAAGCGGCGAGGCCGGCGGCCGGCGTCGAGCCGCGCCGCCGCCGGCACTCACCCTCGGCCTCGTGGCTTTGCTGCTGCGCCAGCTTCTCGCGCTTCCGCTTCTTCTTCTTGCCCTGCGAAAGAAAAGGCCGCGGAGGAGGGGGGGGAGCTCGCTGCTGCGGGCCGGCCGCGGCGGCGGCGGGGCCGGGCAGGGGGCCGGGCACCCCCGGCGGCCCCCACTTACGTAGTTGTCGCGGGCGGACCAGGTCGGGTAGAGCTGCGAGTGCAGCTGCCGCTCCTTGCGCGCCAGCTCGTAGTACTTGGCCTGCTCCTCCCGCGACAGCGAGTGCCACTGCAGGGGCGAGAAAAGGTGGGGGGGGGCCGTGCCGCAAACCCCGCGGGCGCGTTGCAAACCCCGCGGCCACGATGCAAACCCCGCGGCCACGTTGCAAACCCCGCGGGCGCGTTGCAAACCCCGCGGCCACGATGCAAACCCCGCGGCCGCGTTGCAAACCCCGCGGCCGCGTTGCAAACTCCCGGCCACGCGGCAAACCCCACGGCCGCACCGCAAAGCCCCGGCCGTGCCGCAAACCCTATGGCCACGTTGCAAACCTCAAGGCTGCGTTGCAACCCCGCAGCCACGCTGCAAAGCCCCGGCCGTGCCGTAAACCCGGCGGCCAAATTGCAAATCCCGTGGCCATGCCGCAAATCCTTTGGGCACGCCGCAAAGCCCGTGGCCTTGCCGCAAAGCCTACGGCCGTGTTGCAACTCCCTGGCCGCGCTGCAAACCCTGCAGCCGCGTTGCAAACCCCGCGGCCAAGCTACGAACCCCCGGCTGTGTCCTAAACCCTGTGACCACGTGGCAAACCCTGCGGCCGCAGCAGCCCTGCTCACCCGGGGCCACTGGGCTCCCGGCCGGCCCCGGCGCCCGGATGTCACCGCCGGGTCCCTGCAGCTTGCCGGCACCTCGGGGGCCAGCGGTGCCCCGCGAGCAGGGCCCGAGCCAGGGCGAGAGGCGGCGTGAAAGGCGGCCGGGGACCAATTTCCGACCGCCCAAGGGGGAGCAAGGGGCTGCCCGTACCCGCCGGCCCAGGATCTGGTTGATGGCGGCGCTCTCCTTCAGCGTGCACTCGGCCACCACCTTGGCCCTCATCTCCTTCATGTAGAGCATGAAGGCGTTGAGCGGCTTCTTGATGTGGGGCTTCTTCTCCTCCTCCTTCTTCCCCGCCGCCGGGGATTTCCTGCAAGGAGCCGGCGCAGCGGGTCAGGACGGGCGGCTCGTGCCCGCCGGCGGGGACGCGGGGACCCCCCCCCGGCCACCGCCATCCGCCGCCGACTCACGCGCTGGCGCCGGGGCTGGCGCCGGGCTGAGCCGGCTCCTGCTTCACGACGGGCGAGACGATGGTGGGATGCGGGATGCCCGGCGGGTGAAGCCCGTGGCTCGGCGGCGGCACCACGTGGGGCGAGAAGCGGCTCGACATCAAGCTGCAAGCGGAGGCGGCGCCCCCGTCAGCGCCCTAAAAACTCCCTTTTTTCCCCCCAAAAAACCACCCGCCACGGGCTCCGGTCGGGCCGCCGGGTCCGTCCGCCGGCGTTTTTCGGACACCCACCTGGACATGGAGGCGTTCATGGCGAGGGCAGGGTAGGGGTGCCGAAAGCCGCCGGGAGGGATGGAGTACACGGGCTGGCCTTGCCTGCAAACGCCGCTGCTTTAGCGGTTATCGGGGACGGGGGGGAAAAATATATACATATATAGATAGATAGATGTGTATATATATCCCTCCCCTGGCGGGGGGGGGGGGTTTCGAGCCGCTTCGGGTGGGTGCTTGCTTGCTTGCTTACTGCGGCACGAGCCAGCCGAGCGGGTGCGGGATCTGGCCCACGGCTCCCGGCGACAGCGGGTAGTAAGGGGGCAGCTCGGGGGGGTGAGGCGGCCGCGGGATACCTGCGGGAGGAAGGCGAGCGAAAGGGGCCTCAAAGCCGGCGGCCCCGAGCGGGAGCGCGGGAAAACCGGCGGCGGCGGCGCGAGAAACGGGCGGCGCGGCGGAAAGCAGGAGCGCCGGCGAGCCGCCGCCGGCCGGTCTCCTCTTCCCTCGCGTCGCCGTTCCCCGGCCCGGCTTGTCTTTTTGCAACCGGTTCGCCCCGCCGGTGGCCGCGGCCGCTCACCCGTCTTGGGGTCGATGTCGGGCGAGAGGTGCGCGGGCGGCGAGCCGGGCGAGAAGCGGTCGTTGCTGTAGGTGATGAGCGGCGTCAGCGGGTGCATGGGATGAGCGTGCTGCACCACCGGCACCTTGTTGGCCTGCGGGCGAGAGAGCCGGCGTGGGAGGGCGAAAACACCCCCCCCCCCAAAAAAAAAAAAAAAACCCTCGCTTCCCGCTCGGCTCGGCCCCGGCGGCGCCTCCTCCGGCGTCTCGTGAGCCCGGGCGGCCGCGGGGTTGCCGGCGCGAGGCTCTTACCAAGCGCGCCGGCGAGGGCGACCGGCTGTCCTTGAGCGCGGCGCCGGCGGGCACGTCCAGCAGCGGCCACTTCATCTGCAGGTACTGCGGGAGAGCGGCGTGAAAGCGCACCCGCAGGCGCTCGGCTCCCTTCGCCCAACCCTCAAAAAACCCCAAAGCCCCCATCGCCTGCCGTCTCGCCGGGGGATTTCCCATCCGGGTGAGTTTTCGAGACCTTTTTCTCCAAGGAAAAGGTGGATTTGCATCGGCCGCGCCGGCTTTCCGGCCACCCGCCGCGGCTCGGGCAGCCGAGGATGCTTTCCCAGCCCGCTTTCGGCATGTTTTATCCCCAAAACCCGCTTCGAAAGCCCTTCCCGCCGGCACGTCGCCGGGATGCACCCGAAGCGCTGGGATGGGAGCAAAGAGCCCCAGGTAGCAACGCGGTGGGGGGGGGGGGGGGGAAGTTTTCTTGGGGGGGGGGAGGGGGTTATTTTCCCCCCGGTTGGGTTCGACCGGCCGCCGAGCCGCCGTTTCGCCGGCCCAAATATCCCCGCCGGCTTCTCAGCTGAATCCCGCTGCGTTAGCGCGACTTATTTCCTCCGCTCCGGCTCGGCCCTGCACGGGGACCCGAAAGAAAGGTGCCTTGTGCTGGGGCCGGCGGCGGCGAAGCGGGAGAGGCGGCGGGTTGGCGGGTGGCGGGGCCGGGGGGGGGGGGATGAAGGCATTTCCCGGCAGACGGCTGGAGGGAGGCGCGTCCCGCGAGATGCCAGCGCCGGGCAACGCGGCCTGGCCGGGGCCGCAGCTGCGCGCAGGAATTTCCCGGCCGCGCGCAGCGCCCTGACCCGAAGCAGCTGGAAGGGAAGCCCCCCCCCCCCCCCCCCCCCCGGCCCCGGGAGCCGAGGCGCTGCGGGCAACGTTAACTCTTCGGCGTCTGGAGAGAGGCCTCCCCTCCGGCATCACGTCTCCTGCATCCCCCCCCCCCGCACCCCGACACCCCCCCCCTGCATCCCCAGCATCTCCTCCCGCGCATCCCCAGGTCCCCAGCAGCCCCCCGTGTCCCCAGCATCCCTCCCGCCTCCTACATCTCCTGCATCTCCTATGTCTCCAGCATCTCCTCCTGCAACCCCTTTGCATCCCCCCCAAGTCTCCTGCCGCCCCCCTGCACCCTGCGATGTCTCCAGCATCCCCTTCAGCAGCACCTCCACGTCTCCAGCAGCCCCTCTGGGACCCCCCCCATCTCCAGCACCCCGTCGTGTATCCCCCCCATCTCCAGCACCCCCTCCTGTATCCCCTCCTGCGTCTCCAGCACCCCCTAAGGCATTCCCACCTCCTACATCCCCCGTGAATCATCCTCACGTCTCCAGCAGCCCCCCAGACCCCCTCCTGCTCCCTCACATCTCCCGCCTCCCCCCCCGTCTGCCTGCCTCCAGCGTCCCCTCCAGCATCGCGTCTCCAGCATCCCCATATAACCCCTCCTGTATCGCCCCTGCATCTCCAGCATCCCCTCCTGCAACATCTTCTGCATCTCCCATGTCTTCAGCATCCCCTCTTGCATCCCCGCACCTCCAGCATCCCCTCCTGCATCTCCCCACGGCCACCAGCATCCCTTCCGGCGTCCCCTCCGGCATCGCGTCTCCAGCATCCCCCCTGCATCCCCCAAAGTCTGCGGCACCCCTGCCGCCAAGGCGCTCGGCTCCCAGGGGACGCGCCAGCCCCGCGGGGACCGCGCTCTCTGCCCTCAGCTCCCTCCCACCCACCGGCCGCCGCGCGAGTCCTAACGTCAATGGGACAAAGCACCGTCCCGTGCCCCAAAACGGCGCGGGGGAAAAACGCTGGGCGGCCGCCTGCAAATCTCGCCCGCGGCCGCTCCGAGAAAGGCCGGCCGCGGAGGAGGAGGAGGAGGAGGAGGCAGGGCGCGCCGGGGACGCGGGCGGCCCGGGAGCGCCGGGCGGGCGCCGTGACCTGCCGCGCACCCCGCGCCGCCGAGCCCGGCGGCAGCCGCTTCCTGCAGCGCTCGCTTTGATGCGCCCTCCGAATCGCGGCGATCAAAGCGGGGGGAAGTCCCGGGGGCTGGCTGCCGTACAACTCCCGGCTGCTTCCAGCCGCCGAGCGCCGGCCCGGCTCCGCTCGCCGCCAAAACCGCGCCGCCGCTTGCAAAGGGGAGACAGATGGGGCTAGCGATGCTCCGCGGCGGCTGTGCCGGCACGATGCACCCGGCGCCGTGCCCCCGGCGTCCCCCGCGGCCGTGCCGGGACGATGCACCCGGCGCCGTGCCCCCGGCGTCCCCGCGGCCGTGCCGGGACGATGCACCCGGCGCCGTGCCCCCGGCGTCCCCGCGGCCGTGCCGGGACGATGCACCCGGCGCCGTGCCCCCTGGCGTCCCCGTGGCCATGCTGCCACAATGCACCCGGCGCCGTGCCCCTGGTGTCCCTGTCACCGTGCCATCATGATGCACCCTGCACCATGCTCCCCGCATCCCCACGGCCGTGCCAGGACAACGCACCCAGCATCGTGCCTTTGGCGTCCCCATGGCCAGGCCACCACGATGCACCCAGCACCATGCCCCCGGCGTCCCCATTGCCATATCACTGCAATGCATCCAGCACAGTGCCGCCGTGACGCACCCGGCACCGTGCCCCCTGCATCCTCCGGGCTGTGCCAGGACAATGCACCCGGCGCCGTGCCCCCGGCATCCCCGCGGCTGTGCCGCCGCGATGCACCTGGCGCCGTGCCCCTGGTGTCCCCATTGCCATACTGCTGCAATGCATCCGGTGCCGTGCTCTCGGCGTCCCCACGGCCGTGCCACCATGACGCACCCGGCGCCGTGCCCCTGGCGTCCCCACGGCCGTGCCACCGCAACGCACCCGGCGCCGTGCCCTCGGCGTCCCTGTGGCCGTGCTACTGCGATGCACCCGGCACTGTGCCCCCAGTGTCCCCACGGCCGTGCCGGGAAGATACACCCAGCGCCGTGCCCCTGGCGTGCCCGGCACTGTGCCACCGCAATGCATCTGGCGCCATGCCCCCGGCGTCCCCGCGGCCGTGCCCGGACGACGCACCCGGTGCCGTGTCCTCGGCATCCTCGTGGCCGTGCCACCACGATGCACCCGGCGCCATGCCCTTGGCGTCCCCAAGACTGTGTCGGGACGATGCACCCGACACCTTGCCTTCAGCATCCCCATGGCTGTGCCAGGACAATGCACCCGGCACCGTGCCCCCGGCGTCCCCACAGCCAGGCCACCACAATGCACCCAGCACCATGCCCCCGGCGTCCCTGCGGCTGTGCTGCCGTGACGCACCCAGCGCCGTGCCCCCGGCGTGCCCGCGGCCGTGCCGCCACAATGCACCCGGCACCGTGCCTCCAGTGTCCCCACGGCCGTGGCGCCACAATGCACCCAGCGCCGTGCCCCCGGCATCCCCACGGCCGTGCTGCCACAATGCACCCGGCGCCGTGCCCCCGGCATCCCCACGGCCGTGGCGCCACAATGCACCCGGCGCCGTGCCCCCGGCATCCCCACGGCCGTGGCGCCACAATGCACCCGGCGCCGTGCCCCCGGCATCCCCGCAGCCGTGCCGGGACGATGCACCCAGCGCCATGCCCCCGGCGTCCCCGCAGCCGTGCCTCCGCAACGCACCCCGCGCCGTGCCCCCGGGTCCCCGCAGCCGTGCCACCACGATGCACCCAGCACCATGTCCTCGGCATCCTCGTGGCCGTGCCACCACGATGCACCCAGCGCCGTGCCCCCGGCGTCCCTGCGGCCATGCCACTGCGATGCACCCGGCGCCGTGCCCTTGGCGTCCCCACGGCCATGCTGCCACAATGCACCCAGCGCCATGCCCCCGGCGTCCCCGCAGCCGTGCCATCACGACGCACCCAGCACCGTGTCCCCGGCGTCCCTGCGGCCATGCCACTGCGATGCACCCGGCGCCGTGCCCCTGGTGTCCCCGCGGCCGTGCTGCTATGACGCACACAGCACCGTGCCCCCAGGGTCCCTGCAGCCGTGTCACTGCAATGCACCCGGCGCTGTGCCCCCGGCGTCCCCACGGCTGTGCCACCGCGATGCACCCAGCATCATGTCCTCGGCATCCCCGTGGCCGTGCCACCGCGATGCACCCGGCACTGTGCCCCCAGTGTCCCCACGGCCGTGCCAGGATGATGCACCCAGCACCATGCCCTTGGCGTCCCCATGGCCAGGCCACCACAATGCACCCAGCGCCGTGCCCCCAGCGTCCCCAAGACTGTGTCGGGACGATGCACCTGACACCTTGCCTTCAGCATCCCCATGGCTGTGCCGCCACAATGCACCCAGCACCATGCCCTCAGCGTCCCCGTGGCCGTGCCACCGCGATGCACCCCCAGGCCGTGCCCCCGGCGTCCCCGCGGCCAGGCCACCACAATGCACTCGGCACCGTGCCCTCAGCATCCCCGCGGCCATGCTGAGACAATGCACCCGGCGCCGTGCCCCTGGCGTCCCCGCGGCCGTGCCGGGACGATGCACCCAGCGCTGTGCCCTTGGCGTCCCCATGTCCAGGCCAGCGCGCCGCACCCGGCGCCGTGCCCCCATCACAAAAGCAGCTCTCGGTCCGTTCTGTAAGCGGAGAAGCCGCTGGGGGACGGCGGCTGGGGAAGGGCCGGCTATAAAAGGCTGCTTCCCATCTCGGAGCAGTTTCGGGAGGCCGGGCAGGGGCGAGGGCAGGGAACCCTTTCCAAATACACAAAGCGGGGAGATCCGGTTTGGCGGTACCGGGGGAAAAGCGCATCCCCCCCACCCAGGTCGCGGCCTCGGGCGCCGGCTCCCGCTGCGGCACCCGGCGCGGGAACGGCAGCTTGCAGCTATTAAAAACAAAACAAAACAAAAAGGGAGGAAAATCGTTGAAATTCGGTCACATTCCAGAGAGATTAGGGCGAGTTCTGGTTCCTCGTTACCAGCCTCCCCCCCCCCCCCAATTAAAAGCGGCGGAGTTAACCCCGTCCCTGCCGCAGCCCCCGGGACTGCAAGGAACCAAAGAACCCTCCCGGGATCGGTGCCCAGGGCCACGATCGGTCCATAGTGATCAGGATCAGTTCCCAGGGCCAGGATCAGTCCCCGAGGCCGGGATCGGTTCCCAAGGCCGCGATCGGTTCCCAGGGCCAGGATCGGTTCCCAGGGCCGCGATCGGTTCCCAGGGCCGCGATCGGTTCCCAGGGCTGCGATCGGTCCCCAAGGCCGCGATCGGTCCCCGAGGCTGGGATCGGTCCCCGAGGCCGCGATCGGTTCCCAGGGCCGGGATCGGTCCCCAAGGCCGCGATCGGTCCCCGAGGCTGGGATCGGTCCCCGAGGCCGCGATCGGTTCCCAGGGCCGGGATCGGTTCCCAAGGCCGCGATCGGTCCCCGAGGCCGGGATCGGTCCCCGAGGCCGCGATCGGTTCCCAGGGCCGGGATCGGTCCCCAAGGCCGGGATCGGTTCCCAGGGCCGCGATCGGTCCCCGAGGCCGCGATCGATTCCCAGGGCCGCGATCGGTTCCCAGGGCCGGGATCGGTTCCCAGGGCTGCGATCGGTTCCCAGGGCCGGGATCGGTCCCCGAGGCTGGGATTGGTTCCCAGGGCCGGGATCGGTCCCCGAGGCCGCGATCGGTTCCCAGGGCTGCGATCGGTTCCCAGGGCTGCGATCGGTTCCCAGGGCCGCGATCGGTTCCCAGGGCCGCGATCGGTCCCCAAGGCCGCGATCGGTTCCCAGGGCCGGGATCGGTCCCCAAGGCCGCGATCGGTTCCCAGGGCCGGGATCGGTTCCCAAGGCTGCGATCGGTTCCCAGGGCCGGGATCGGTTCCCAGGGCCAGGATCGGTCCCCGAGGCCGCGATCGGTTCCCAGGGCCGCGATCGGTTCCCAGGGCCGGGATCGGTTCCCAGGGCCGCGATCGGTCCCCGAGGCCGCGATCGATTCCCAGGGCCGCGATCGGTCCCCGAGGCCGCGATCGGTTCCCAGGGCCGCGATCGGTCCCCAAGGCCGGGATCGGTTCCCAGGGATGGGATCGGTTCCCAGGGCTGCGATCGGTTCCCAGGGATGGGATCGGTTCCCAGGGCCGCGATCGGTCCCCAGGGCCGGACGATCCGGTGTGCCGTGCAGCCGCCACGGGCAGCATTTCGCTTGCGGGAGAGAGGAGGAGACGCGGACGCCGCCGGCATCCCCTAATGCCCAATTAGTGCCTTTAACGAGGGGGTTTGCGCTGCTGCCCGCTGGGCTCGAGCCCGGCCGGGAGCTCGGCCCCCAGAGGGGAAGCGCGAAAAGTCCTGGCGGGCGTCACGCGTGCTGGCGCGGCACGTCCCAACGTCACACGTCCTGGCACCGCGCGTCTCGCTGTCCCGTAGCCTGGCGTTGTGCGTCCCAGCCACGCGTGGCCCAGCGTTACATGTCCTGATATTGCACGTCCTGGTGTTACGTGTCCTAGTATTGCACGTCCCAGTGCCCCATGTCCCCGTGTTGCGTGTCCCAGCGTTGCATGTCCTGGCGTGGCGCGTCCCGGTGTGGCATGTCCTGGTGTCACATGTCTCCATGTTGCATGTCCCAGTGTTGCACGTCCTGGCGTTGCACATCCTGGTGTTGCATGTCCTGGCGTTGTGTGTCCGGGTGTTGCATGTCCTGGTGTCACAGGTCCCCGTGTTGCATGTCCCAGCATCGCGTGTCCTGGTGTCACATGTCCCCATGTTGCATGTCCCAGTGTTGCATGTCCTGGCATTGCATGACCCGATGCTGCACGTCCTGATATTGCATGTCCCGGTGTTGCATGTCCCAGTGCCCAATGTCCCCGTGTTGCATGTCCCAGCATCGCGTGTCCTGGTGTCACATGTCCCCATGTTGCATGTCCCAGTGCTGTACGTCCCGGCGTTGCATGTCCTGCTGTTGTGTGTCCCAGCATTGCATGTCCCTGTGTTGAATGTCCCACTGCCACATATCCTGGCGTTGCATGTCCCAATGCTGCACGTCCCAGTGTCACATGTCCCCATGTTGCATGTCCCACTGCCACATATCCTGGCGTTGCATGTCCCAGTGCTGCACGTCCCAGCGTCGCATGTCCCCATATTGCATGTCCCACTGACACATATCCTGGCGTTGCAGGTCCCAGTGCTGCACGTCCCAGCGTCGCATGTCCCCATGTTGCATGTCCCAGTGCTGCACGTCCCAGTGTCACATGTCCCCATGTTGCATGTCCCACTGCCACATATCCTGGCGTTGCAGGTCCCAGTGCTGCACGTCCCAGCGTCGCATGTCCCCATGTTGCATGTCCCAGTGCTGCACGTCCCAGTGTCACATGTCCCCATATTGCATGTCCCACTGCCACATATCCTGGCGTTGCAGGTCCCAGTGCTGCACGTCCCAGTGTCGCATGTCCCCACGTTGCATGTCCCACTGCCACATATCCTGGCGTTGCAGGTCCCAGTGCTGCACGTCCCAGTGTCACATGTCCCCATGTTGCATGTCCCACTGCCACATATCCTGGCGTTGCAGGTCCCAGTGCTGCGCGTCCCAGTGTCACATGTTCCCATGTTGCATGTCCCACTGCCACATATCCTGGCGTTGCAGATCCCAGTGCTGCACGTCCCAGTGTCGCATGTCCCCATGTTGCATGTCCCAATGCTGCACGTCCCAGCGTTGCATGTCCCAGTGCTGCACGTCCCAGCGTCGCATGTCCCAGTGTTACACGTCCCAGCATCGCGTGTCCCTATGTTGCATGTCCTGGTGGCACATGTCCCCGTGCTGCACATCCCCATGTTGCACATCCCGGCCTTCTATGTCTTGGCGTTACGCATCCCGGCGTGGCGCGTCCCAGCGTGACGTGTCCCGTCCCGGCACGACGGCCCGGAGCCGCGGGGACGCCCTCCGTCGGGCTCGAAACGCCCCGCTCCAAAGGCTCCAACGCCGCAGGCAGCCGCCCTCTCGTTTGGGGAGAAACGCGGGGCATCCGGCAGCCGAACGCCAGCCCCGAGCCACGTGCGGGTTTTTCCGGCCAAACGCCTTCCGCAGTCGGGAAAACGCCGGGCCGGCGGCTCCGTCCGTCGCCCCTTTTGCCGGATTCCTGGGGATTATGACCGCCGCGTTTCGGCAAGCCCGAGCCAGCCCCCGGCGCGGCCCCCTCCTCGCCCCCCTCCCCAGCCTGTTTACACAGCTGCGGCATGACTGACAGCTCGCCCTCCCCTTCTAGCAGCCCCAAAACGGAAAGAAAGGGCAAAAACCAAAGAAAAAAAAAAAACCAACAACCCCGCAGGCCCCCCCCGGCGCAGCCGCCTCGCCGCCGCATCCCGAACCGCCGGCGGCCGACCCTCCGTTTGGGAGAAAGGGCGAGAAACGCTCGCGGGAAAGGGCTCCGGCGCCTCCCGATTCGGCGATGCTTTTATTTCCGGGGGGGGGGGGGGGAAGGGTTTCTTTGAAAGCCGCGTGGTTTTCCTGCGCGGAGCCGGGCTGGGACGTCGCGGTTTTGTGGCTCCTTTGGTTATAAAGTTCAGCGCGTGGAGGAAATACTGAAAAAAAAAAAAAAACCCAAAACCCGCCTTGGGCAGGTTTTGGAAACGCTTCCCGGAGCGCCAGCGGCCCACGGGGTAGAAATAAGCCCAATGGGCTCTCTCGCCTTTTCGCTCCGGGTTTCGGGCTCCTATACGGCCTCGCCGCATTGCATCAATGCTGCAAAAAAGTCCTTTCTCCCCCAAAAACCCCCCCGCAAATGCGCAGCGGGAGCCGCCGCGTTTCACTTTTCTGCAGACAATTAGGGACGGAGGAGTCCCAATTACAGCCGGGATTTACAGCCAAAGGAACAACCCATAAATCATCGCGTTTTCCCCCCCCAACCGGTTTTTTCCTCCCCCCTCCACCGCCGCCGGCTCCGCTCCAACCCGCTTCCCGGCCAAATAAATGGCATCCAGATGTGGGACGTCGCCCCGCGGCGCGCGGGGAGGAGAGCCCGGCCGGCGGCCCGAAAACACCCGCGGGAAAGCGCCTCGCCGCTCCGAAGCGAAAGCCAAAAAAAAATTAAAAAAAAAGGAAAAACCTGCATTTTTGGGGCTCAACCGGTGGTTTTTCTGCCTGTTTGGCATTTCTTTGCAGGCCATCTTCCCCCCCCCCCCCCATCGCCCCAGCCGGTTGGGCCGGAAAAAGGGCTGAAAAGGGGCGTCGGGGTTGGCGCAAGCGGCGTTCCCGCGAGCCGGCAGAGCGCCGCGGATCGGGCTGCGATATCCCCCTCCCGGAATAAAAATCCTCGCGGCAACAAGTTTTGCCCGCTGCCCCGGGGGCTTTTGTCTGCAGCTTTCAGCTCCCGTCCATCACGCTGAATGGCTCCATTCATGCCGCTGTCAGCGTCCGCGCCGAGCCGTGCAAAGGGCTCCCCTGCCCCGGCGGAAAGTAAAAAAAAATAATCAGCCCGTCGCCTCCCGTATCGCCCGGCGCTTGCCGAAATTTTTTCGGACGGGTCCGGACCTGGCGACGCAGCCGGGAACGGTCCCGTCCCCCGGCGGCGGCAGGATTTGCAGGGCTCGAGCGGGGATTTGCGAGGCCGGAGGAAGGTTTTTGCAAGGTGCCGGAGGTGGCGGGTTGGGGGGGGGGGGACCCCCATCGCCTCCCGAGCACGCTGCCGAAAAGGAGCCAAGGGCAGCACCTTCCTCCTCCTCTTCCTCCCTGCGGTGCCTTCCTCCGGCTCGCCCGCCCCCCGCCAGCCTGCTTCGCCGGGCGGGATGCCCCGCGAAAGCCTCCGGCCCTCCTCTTCCTCCGGCCGGGGATGCGCCGGGCGCCGCTTCGCGGCTCCTCCGCGCCCGCTGCCGCCCGCGACTGCGAGGAAGAGACGCTAATGAAAAGCAGCTGCGCAGAATACCAGAAAGATGATGAATGCGCGTTAAGTCGCCTTAACAAAACCAGGTCTTATGAGAGTCGCCTGGAGCACTTACTTCATTGCTTTAATTTGTGAATCGTGTTGGAAAAGGGTGGGAGGGGGGCGGAGGGGAAGCCGGGAGGAGGCAGGGGGTGGGGGGACGGGAGTGGAAACCTCCTGTAGGTCTCATTTAGCCCAAAAAAAAAAAAAAAAAAAGTGGGGTAATTAGCCGAATAGCATAATTAAGGAGCAGACATAAAGGGGCCATTGTGCGCCAAGGCTCAACAGCGAGGAGCACCTCGGAGGCGGCGGCGTACGGGCCCCGCGGGGCCCTGGGCGGCTCGGTGCACAATGCGCCGGGGGGCCGCGGGGCGGCCGAAGGGCCCCGGGGTGAGCCCCGAGCACCCTGGGGGGAGCCCCGAGCACCCTGGGGGGAGCCCTGCGCTCCCCAGCGTGAGCCCCGAGCACCCTGGGGGGAGCCCCGAGCACTCTGGGGGGAGCACTGCGCTCCCCGGCGTGAGCCCCGAGCACCCCGGGGTGAGCCCCGAGCACCCCGGGGTGAGCCCTGAGCACCCTGGGGGGAGCACTGCGCTCCCCGGCGTGAGCCCCGAGCACCCCGGCGTGAGCCCCGAGCACCCCGGGGTGAGCCCTGAGCACCCTGGGGGGAGCACTGCGCTCCCCGGCGTGAGCCCCGAGCACCCCGGCGTGAGCCCCGAGCACCCCAGCGTGAGCCCTGAGCACCCCAGGGTGAGCCCTGAGCACCCCAGCGTGAGCCCCGAGCACCCCAGGATGAGCCCTGAGCACCCTAGGGGGAACCCTGCGCTCCCCGGGGTGAGCCCTGAGCACCCTGGCATGAGCCCTGAGCACCCCGGGGTGAGCCCCGAGCACCCCAGGGTGAGCCCCGCGCGCCCCGGGCTGGCGCTCCCCCGGCCGTTCCCGCAGCCAGCGCCCCGCGGGAAACGGAGAGCCCTTTTTTCCCGCGGCTTTGCTGGGTGCTGGGGGCACCTTCGCTAGGGGAAACCGAGGCACGTGGCGAGCAAGGGGGGCCGGCGAGGCCCGCCGAGGGGTTCGGACCGCCGGCCGTTCCCGGCCGGGATGCGTCCCGTCTCGCCGCCCGGGCTCAGCGGAGCGAAAGGACCCAGCTGCCGGGAGGGAAGGCGAAGAGCCCGACAGCTGCGGCGAGATGGAGAAGCAGAAAAAAAAAAAAAAAAAGACTCCGCAAGCACAGAAAACCCGTTCCTTAAGATTTTTTTCCAGGTGCTGAAAACACCCCCAAAACGCTGCTGAGAGCCCGGGAGAGGGCGAGCTGCCGGACGGCACCGCGTCCGACCGCCGGACCGTCGGGGGCGGCGGAGACGAGCCCGACCCCAACGCCGCGGCCGGACGCCGTCGGAAAACCCGGAGAGGGGCAGAAATCGCTTTCCGGCGGGGGGGGGGGGGGGGGGGGACTTTCAGCCCCTCCAAACCACAAGCGGAAACGGAGCCTTGGACCGAAACGCCCGGCGGCTTTTGAGGTTGGGAAGCCGCTACGAAACGGAGGCGTTCGACGCCCCGCCGGCCCGGCTCCGCCGCGAGCCGCAGCCCCCCGAAAACGCCCGGCCGACGGCGCGGCGCTCGCCAAGCCCCCGCCGAGAGCAGCGCCTTCCCGCCGGCAGGGCCCGCCCGCCGTTTGGGAGAAATCCCGTTCTTGCCAAGAGCCGTATTTTTAATAATTTTTCTTGGCAGCCGCGGCCCGGCGCGTTTGAGGGGCTCTATTTTCTCTCGCAGACAGATACGCCTCTGTATAGCCGCTCGCGCTGGTTATCGCGAGCTCATCTCGGGGCGGCGGGGGGGGGGGAATCCGCCGCGATTTCGGGTTTTGGGCTCACCGGTTTCGGCACGGCGCCGGGCTCGCGCGGGGCGAGTCGTTTCGGTGCTGCCGCCGAATTTGCGTCTCCTCCCCGGGCCGCGCTGGCTGCTCGAGGTTCGCCTCGAGGCGCGCGGTCCCGGGGCTGAACCGGCTCGGACGCCGCTTCGGAAAGGCCGTTTGGCCGCCGCGCGCGTCTCTTAGCCGGCCCGCTGCCCTTATCCCCGGCTAAACGGGGGTGAAAAGCGGGGGGAAAAAAAAGAAGAATCGCCGTCAGCCAGTTCTCTCCTCCTCGGCTGGTTTTTTTGGGGGCGGCGGGAAGAAATCTCTGCACAATCTCAGCTTGCACCAAGTAGGAATTTGGGCTTTTGGGCGCGACTCCGCTTTGGAGCGGGAGCGCGGCAGAAGCGCAGCGCGGCCCCACGGGCGAAAACCTCTGTTTGCCGGCGCCGGCCCGCTGCGATCCGGCCGCTCGCCTCCGTCTGCTCGAATCTCCGTTTTAAAGAAAAAAAAATCGATTCCCCCCCCCCCCCCGCACTTCCTCGCTTTCTTCCAGCTCTTCCGTTTTGCCCGGGAAGCAGCAGGGAGAGGACGCGGAGCCGGCCGGGAAGTTTCCCATCTTTCCGGTAGGAGGATAAAAAACAAACGCAGTCGTTTCCACCCGCGCTTGCCTGAGCGGTTTGGTTAAACCTCAGCGGGGGGGAAAAAACTTGAGGGGCGGCGGAGCCGGCGGCGGGCACCCGGCGCGGGCAAGTTTGGGCCCCAACCGAGGAAAATCGGGCGGCGTTTTCAGCAGCAAACCCAACCGTTTTGGGATGGAGGGCGCCGGCAAACGGCGCCAAAAAATCGCCTTTTCCCACGCGGCGAGGAGGTCCGGGCGTCCGCCGTTTCCATAACCAGGAGTGAAATGAGGAAAAAAAGGGTTTTTAAAAAAAAAAAAAAACAACAACAAAGCGCACAGCCGAGGGATTTTTCCGGATGATGCAGCCGAGCGCCTCCTCTCGGCCCCATCCTGGCAGCCGGGGCAGCGCCGGCAGAGCTTGGAGCCTCTCGTGACACGTGTGGCTGCGCCACTCTCCTGTCCCTCTTTTGGGATCCAGCCCCTCCGAGTGGCTCCGCCGGCTGCCCTGGGCTGGGCGTCAGCTCGAGGAGCCCGTAGCGCCCCGCGTCATCCTGTTTCGCCCGAGCTCGGCTCCGCTCCTCTTTCTGGGACTCATTAAATAATCCTTCTCGGCCGTTTTTTCTACGGATTCCTCCCCTCGCGCTGGTTATTTTGGGCCTCAGGCCAGTCGCGCATCATCTCCGAAACGGAGTAACACGGCGAGCGACAAATTGGGAATATAACCTTGCGCCAACAGCCCGGCCGCCAGCCAAACACGTGCGGTTTTTATATAATTTCATATAACGGCCCCCGCCGAAAACGCGCCGCGGAGCGGGCGAGCTGTGATTTACGCCCCGTCCAAGCGGGTCGCTCGACAAAATAATAAAGGCCAAAACAAATCTCCGCGCGGCGCCGCCGGGAAGCAGCATCCGAGCGGACGGCGGTTTCGTCGCAAACGGCGCGGGGGCAACGTTCGCCGTCCTTTTTTTCCGAAGGATAACGGAGCTATTAAATCCCCGGCAAGGCGTCAGGTGTCACGGACACAACTCCGCTGCGGAGCACTAAACGCGGCCGGGAAAAAAATCAAACCGCGTCGCAGCAGCTCATCCTGCCAGGGCTGCCGCATCCCGGGTAGGCGAATCCCGAAGGCACCGGGATGCGAACCTCGCCCCCGCCTCCCGGAGCCGGGCTAAACCCCCAACCGAGCTGCGCCAAGAGGGAAAAGTCGGCGGGATGCAATCGGGAACGGCGGAGAAGGGGAACCAGCGGGGCTAAAGCTCGCGCGTAGAAGAGGTTTCCGTTTCGGGAACGTGCGAGGCGGCGCTTTGGACGTCTTGGATGTAAAACGGATGTTTTGGACCTAATGGGGGGGGGGGGGCAAATTGCACCCCGGCTCCGGGCTCGCTCCATTTGCTTAATCGGGTTTCCCGAGGCCGGAGGAGGGACGGACAATGTCAGCCCATTAAGAGCTTTCGGAAGTCCAAGGGAGCCTCTTTCAATGAGAAAGGCGACGCAAGGACCCCCCCCCCCCACCAGCTCAGGTTTCGGGGGCTCATCCCGCCACCCCCCTCCCGCCCGGCACACGCCGGATTCGGACGGATCCAGACGGCCGCATCGAGCTTTTTTGTGGGGTTTTTTTGTCGGGGGGGGCGGACGCGCCGGCCGGCGTCGAAACGGGGCTCCGGCAAAGCGCGAGAAAGTGGCGGCGGCGGCGCGGGAAAACGCGCTCCCTGCAAGACGGAGCGGGGGGAAAAGCAACCCAAAAGGGACCAAAAGCCTTTTTTTTTTTTTTGGGGGGGGGGGGGGCGTTAAGCAAGCGTAACCCGTTCCCGAATGACGGGAAAAGTATGCGCGGAGGGAAACTCGGGGCCTGGCCGGGCTGCTTCTCGCATGCCAAAATATCCTCCCGCCGCCACGCCGGGGGGCGTTCGCTAGCATCGCGGGACCCCCGCCGGGCGCGGGTGGGGGGGGGGGGGGACACTTACGGTGCGGGCGCCGCCGGGCGACAGGGCGCCGTTGGAGAGGTAGGGGCTGCCCAGCTCGGGGAGCATCAGGAAGGGGTAGCCGGGGTAGGGGGGGCCCTTGAAAAAGCCCCCATCGTGCTGCCGTCGCACCACTGGGGAGACAAGGGAGGGGGTCAGCGGGGATGGGGGGGGTCCTGGGTGTGTGGGGGGGTGCCCATCCCTTTGGGAGGGGGTCTGGATGCAGGGGGGAGGGTCCTGGGTTGGGTCCTTGAAGGGGGGGGTCCTGCCTAGGGGGTGGTCCCAGGGCTGGAGCCTTCGGGGGGTCCCGGGCCAGTCCCTAGAAGGGAGGGTGCTGGCCGGGGGGGGGTCTCAGGGTTGGTCCCTTGGGGGGGGTCCCAGTTGGTCCCTCAATGGGGGGGGTCCCAGCTGCGGGGTGTCCCAGGGCCATTCCCTGGGGGGGTCCAGATTGAAGAGGGGGCTCCGGGACTGGTCCCTTGGGGGGGCCCCTCACTCTGGGGGGACCCAGTTGGGGGGTGGTCCCAGTCTGGTCCCTGGGGGAGGGTGGGACCCGGTTGGGGGGGGTGAGCCCGGGGCTTGGGGGGGCGGGGCTGGCTGGGAGGAGGGGTCCTAGGGCCGCTCCCTTGGGGGGGGTCCCTCGAAGAGGGTCCCGGCTGGTGGGTGGGTTCCAGGGCTGCTCCCTTGGGGGGGCGGGGCTGGCTGGGAGGAGGGGTCCTAAGGCTACTCCTTTTGGGGGGGGGACCTCGAGGGGGGTCCCGGTTAGGGGGGAGGGTCCAAGCTGCTCCCTCGGGGGGGGGGGTGTTCCCTTGAGGGAGGTCCCGGCTGGGGGGGAGGGTCCCAGGCCAGTTGCTAGTGGCGGGGGGGGGTTCTGGGCCGATCCCTCGGGGGGGGGGGCGGGGGTCGCTAGGGTCACTGGTGGCGGGGGGGTCCAGGGCCAGTCCCCAATGGCAGAGGGGTCCCGGGCCGCTCCATCGGGGGGCCTCCCAGGCCGGTCCTTTGGGGAGGGTCCTGGGCCACTCCATCGGGTGGGGGGTCCAGGGCCGGTCCCTCGGGGGGGATCCCGGGCCGCTCCATCGGGGGGGCTCCCAGGCCGGTCCTTTGGGGAGGGTCCCGGGCCGGTCCCTCGGGGGGGGGGTCCAAGGCCGGTCCCTCGGGGGGGGTCCCGGGCCGGTCCCTCGGGGGGGTCCCGGGCCGGTCCCTCGGGGGGATCCCGGGCCGGTCCCTCGTGGGGGGTCCCGGGCCGGCCTGTCGGGGGGGTCCCGGGCCGCTCTGTTGGGGGAGGGGGGGGTCCCGAGCCGGTCGCTGGCGGCGGGGGGGTGCCGGGGCCGCAGCGCGGGGAGGGGGGCGGGGGGCGGAAACAAAGAAGTTCCCAAGCGGCGGCTGGGGTCGGCGGGGGGGGCCGGTACCTTCGGCGAGGTAATCGCGGGGCTTCGGGAAACTTTCGCGGGGCTGCGGGGGGGGTCGCTCCGCCTGCGGGGGGGGGAGAAGCGCCGAGGGGCGGTGAGGGCCGGGCCCGGGGCGGCCGGGCCGCTCCGCCGCCGCCTCCCGCCGGCCTCACCTCGGAGTCGGAGCCGGAGCCGGCGCCGGAGCGGTTCTCGGTCTCGCTGACCAGCGACGACTTGAGCTCGTCCAGGTCGCCGTGGGCCGAGCCGCGCCCGGCGCCCTTGTCCTGCTCCTCGCCCTCGTCCTGGAAAGCGATGAGCTCGTCCGGGGCGCCCAGGTCGTCGCCCGCCGCCGCCTCCAGCTGCGGCATGGTGGGGCCCGGCCGGCGCCGCTGCCGTCGGGGGGCCGCGCCGCGCCGGCGGCTCCGCTGCGCTCCGGCTCCGCGCTCCGCGCTCCGGCTCCGCCGCCGCCGCCGCCCGGGAGGGTCGGGAATGCGCGGGGCGGCGGGCGGAGGAGGAGCCCGGCTGCAAGGCGACACCGCGGGGCCGGGCAGGGCGCTCGCACCGCCCCGCGGCCCGCCCCGGGGGGGCCCCCCGGCCTCTGCCGCCCTCTTCCCGTCCTGCCTGCCGTGGCCCCGGCCCGTCCAGGGTGGCCGCATCATGGCTGGGTGGCCCCGTCGTGCTGGCGTGGCCCTGGCCCGTCCAGGGTGTCTGCATCCTATCTGGGTGGCCTCGTCGTGCTGGGGTGTCCCTGGCCCGTCCAGGGTGTCTGCATCCTATCTGGGTGTCCCCATCGTGCTGGGGTGGCCCTGGCCCGTCCAGGGTGTCTGCATCCTATCTGGGTGTCCCCATTGTGCTGGGGTGGCCCTGGCCCACCCAGGGCATCCACATCCTATCTGGGTGTCCCCATTGTGCTGGGGTGTCCCTGGCCCGTCCAGGGTGTCCGAATCCTATCTGGGTGTCCCCATTGTGCTGGGGTGTCCCTGACCTATCCAGGGTGTCTGCATCCTATCTGGGTGTCCCCATTGTGCTGGGATGTCCCTGGCCCGTCCAGGGTGTCTGCATCCTATCTGGGTGTCCCCATTGTGCTGGGATGTCCCTGGCCCGTCCAGGGTGTCCGAATCCTATCTGGGTGTCCCCATTGTGCTGGGGTGGCCCTGGCCCGTCCAGGGTGTCCGAATCCTATCTGGGTGTCCCCATCGTGCTGGGGTGGCCCTGGCCCACCCAAGGCATCCACATCCTATCTGGGTGTCCCCATCGTGCTGGGGTGTCCCTGGCCCGTCCAGGGTGTCCAAATCCTATCTGGGTGTCCCTGTCGTACTGGAGTGGTGCTGGCCCGTCCATGGCATCCACATCATGTCTGGGTGTCCCCGTCATGCTAGGGTGGCCCTAGCCCATCCAGGGTATCTGCATCACGTTTGGGTGTCCCTGTCGTGCTGGGGTGTCCCCGGCCTGTCCAGGGTGTCCCTATCCGGTCTGAGTGTCCCCGTTGTGCTGGGGTGTCCCCAGCCCGTCCAGGGTGTCTGCATCCTATCTGGGTGTCCCCGTCATGATGAGGTGGCCCCGGCCCGTCAAGGGTGTCCCTATCCTGTCTGAGTGTCCCTGTCGTGCTGGGGTGACCCTGGCCCATCCAGGGTGCCCCCAACCTATTTGGGTGCCCCCATCCCACCGGAGAGGCCCCAACCCATCCAGCGTGTCCCCATTGTGTTGCGGTATCCCCAGCCCATCCAGGGTGCCCCTGTCCTGCTAGGGTGCTCCTGGCCCATCCAGGGTGGACCACATCCTGCTGGGGTGTCCCCATCCTATCTAGGCAGCCCAACCCCATCCAGGGTGTCCTCACCCTGTCTGGGTGCTTCCATACTGCCCTGGTGCCCCTTGGCCATCCAGGGTGATCCCAACCAGCCAGGGTACTCCCTGCCTGTCCAGGGTGCCCCCATCCTGTGGGGGTGCTCTTATCCCACCTGGGTGCCCCCAGCCCAAACAGGGTTCCCCCATCCTAACTGGGTGTCCCCATCCTATCTGCATGCCCCCACCCCACCCAGGATGTCTCTATCCCATCTTGGGTGCTCCCATCTTATCTGGGTGTCCCATCCCACCAGGGTGTCCCCATCCACCCCAGGTGCCCTTCTCCCACCAGGGTGTCCCCCATGCCACCCAAGGTGTCCCCATCCCACTCAGGCTATCCCATCCCACTGGGGTGTCCTCTCCCACCTGGGTGCCTCCATCCTGCCCGGATATCCCCCGATCCTGCCCACCCTCATCTCATCGCCCGCATCCTGCCTGGCCGTGGCTTAGCGGGACGCATGGAGAGGGGTCCCCATCCCACCCCACGCTGGGTGCCTGGGTACCGAGAGGGGCACCCATGGGCCCAAAGCCCAGTGCCTCGTGGTGCTCTGAGCCAGCCTGGAGGTCGGACCCCTTTGGAAAACCCTCGTAAATCCAAGTTCCCTCCTTTTTCTCACAGCCCCAGCGCCACGTTCGCTTTAGCAGCTGCCCCCCGTTACCCATCCCGGGCTCTGCTCTCCGCGAAATCCGGGGCGGCCGATGCCACAGCCCAAACACGTCTCCCGCCAACCTTTATCGCCCTGCGGACTTGCCACTTCCCCATTTCGCCCGACACCGCTTTGCCCCGGGGTCGTGTTTCTCGCTTCCAAAACCTCTCCGGCTTAAAAAACCTATTTGGAAAATCGGCCCTAGCTGAGAGGACAGGACGGGCAGCATTTGGGCCGGGATAAGCCGGCCGTTTCGTCTTACTCCTCCCCGTCCTTGCAGGCCGGCAGCCCCTCGGTCCTCGCCACAAAGGTTCTTCAGTAGCTTTGCCTGAAATACTTCATGAAAAGGCTTTTGTAACATCTAAATAAATGGTGACCCCGGTCCCCCCTGCCCAAGTTTCTCAAGGAACGGCGAGAGGCAGCTGCAGGGTATCGTGCTGCCTGGGCCTTCCCAGCTCGCGCTCTTCCAGATGTTTTATTGCCCTGCTTTTAATTAACCTTTCCATCGAGTTGCTCAACGCCGAGCGAACATCTGCCAGCCCCCAGGTCGCCCTCGGCTCTGCGCTGAGGGGGTGGGTGCAGCGGGGAGAGCCCTCCAGCCAGGCGCGAGTGGGAGGCAGTGATTTCCCCGGGCACGAGTGGGAGGCAGTGATTTTCCTGGGCGTGAGTGGGAGGCAGTGATTTTCCTGGCGAATTCACCCCGGGGCCTCTCTCAGAGATCTCGCTGCGGGACTACTACGTTGCTTTTTTTTTTTTGTTTTAAAGAAAATAGTGAAAGCTTTATTTTCCCCAACATCTCTCACTGCTCCCACCGGCACCCCGGCTTGTGGCGACCCCTTGAAAGCCCACAAAGTGGGGCGCAGGTGCAGGAACGAGGTGGCGGTGACCGCAGCGCTGACACACTTAACAGGGCCAACACCGTCGTGGCTGCTGCCTTCACTCGGGTCTTTTTTTCTGTTTTTTTTTTTTTTTTTTTTGCCCCTGTTTGATTTGGGTGTTTTGTTTTCAGGCTGGGGCCAAGGGCCTCGCTCCTGGCCCTGCTATGAGCTCAAAGCGGGCCAGAAATTTGGGAGCCAGGGAGCGGGGGAGGCCGAAGGGGGGCTCTGGAATCGCCTTTATCGCTGGTTTTCCCGGGGGCAGCAGCATTCGACACACCTAACACCCTGCTTTGCCGCTGCGCAGCCCCAAACGAAACACAAGCAATTACCCAGGCTTACGCGCGCCCCTAAACGAGATCCCATCGACCAGGATTTGCCTGAGCATGTTCGAGTTGTCGAAGTTTTTCCCCTTCCATTTAGCAGCATCCCAAAGGCTCTGCGAGGATGAAACCGGAGCGGGATTTCACGTTTAACCGACGAGCCCTCCTCCGTGGGGACATCAAACTGCCACCCGAAACACCGGGGAGGGATAAGAAAAGCTACCGTAAATTAAAATAAATTAAAAACTTTGGAAATGCCCCTGGGGCAAGTGAGATGCCGCCCCTCCGCCTCCCCTCATCACCCGTCTTTTTGCAAAGATACTTTTGCAAAGCATCGATTTGCACGCCGTGCTCGGGGGACCGCGGTGTTGGGAATTGGCGCCCTGAGAGCAGCTGCCCCAGGATCCTTGGTCACCCCGGGACCCTCGGCCACCCTGGGACCCTAGGCCGTCCCAGGACCTTCAGCCATCCCAGGATCCTTGGCCATCCCAGGTCCTCAGTCACGCCAGGACCTCAGGCACCCTGGGACCCTTGGCTGCCCCAGGACCCTCAGCACCTAGGACCCTTGGCCACCCCAGGACCCTGGGCCACCTTGGGACCTTTGGCCACCCAAGGACCCTCAGCCGCATCAGGATCCTCAGCCACCCTGAGACCCTCAGTCACACCTGGACCTTCAGTCACCCCGGGACTCTCATCTGTCCTGGGATCCTTGGTCACACCAGGGTCCTTGGCCATCCTGGGACCCTCAGCCATCTGGGACCCTTGGCCACCCAGGGACTTTTGGCCACACCGAGACCCTTGGCCATCCTGGGGGTCTCAGCTACATTGGGACCCTCAGTTACCCCAGGACCTTCAGCTGCCCCAGGACCCTCGGCCACCCAAGGACCCTCAGTCACACCAGGACCCTCATCCACTCTGGGATCCTCAGCCATCCCGGGACCCTCGGCCACCCCACTCCTCCCCTCCCGGTCGCCACCCCACCTCCAGGCCTCGGCAGCTGGATTTGGGGGGTCCAAGGGGTCGCTTTGGCCCCATGGCGGGGTGGTGGTGACTGGAACGAGGAAGGAGGAGGCAGGGCTGGGGGCTGGGAGCAGCGGCCGCCTCGGGGCGCTTTTGGGGGGGGGGTGGGTGAGCACCCGAAATGACTATCTGCAAATGGCCCATTAGCGCAAGCCTGGAGGAGGGGGCACCGAGCCCTGCGGCCATGCAGGGCCTGGCACCGGCCGGCCGGCATTTACATCCCCGCTCCGGGAGGGCAGGATGCTCGGCTGCTGCGAGCCACCTCCCGCCGGCTTTCGGCTCCCCCCCCCACCCACCCCACCGTCCTGCTCCCGGCTTGGTTTTGGGGGAAAAAAGGCCGCAAAGCTGCTTGCAGAGGCAGAGCAGCGCTGTGATTTCTCCGGCGGCGGCATCCGAGCCGGCCCGAGCCCTCCGCACGCCGGCGAACGTCTCGCTACCCCCGAGGGAAATTTGAAGTTTCGCCCCCCCCTACCCCGGTTGCCAAGTAAACGGGCAGCCCGGCGCGCGTGTGCTGCAGATGGGGAAACCGAGGCACAGCGGGCGGCCGCGGCCCACGCGCCCCCCTGCCTGCGCTAGCGGGTAGCAGAAGAGGGGGCGTCCAACAAGCATCCAAAGCGCCGGCCGCGCGCCTTTCGCTCGGTGCATGTCACGACTTTCTCAGTTCTCAGCTCGGGGTTGGAGTAGGGGGAAACTTTCTCCCACCAGAGGCTGCAGCCTCCGGCTCGCGGGAAAAACGAGGCGGGAGGGAATCGGAGGACGCGCTGGCGGGGAGGGGGGGGCTCTCCTTCCCCGAGCCCCCCGTTTTGGGCAGGCCGGGGGCTTTGGCAGCGAGGCCCCCGCGCGCCGCGTCCCGCCGGTGGCGAGCGCTCCGGGCTGCTCGTTTTTCACCTCCTTTAATTACACCGGACTAAATCTCACCTGCCGGTGGCTCCGAAACCGCAGTGGCCGCCAGCCGGGGCAGGAGGCTGCCGCGCGTTAGGAATGTTAATCCCGGGTTTTTCTCTTTTTTTTTAAATATTTTTCCTCTTTTTTGTTTTTTGTTTTTTTTTTAGCTTGGCCAGCGGGGGAAAAAACACGTCTTTTCCTGTTAGCACCCGCGGCGAGCTTTCCCCGCGTGTCGCCTCGGCCCCGGAGCGGGCTGAAGCCCCCCTTCCCTTCCCTTCCCTTCCCGCAGCATCTTTTCTTTGGGTCGCTCTTTCCCTTCGACGGCGGCGGTGGGGGGGGGAAGTTGCACCCCAAAATGCTCAGTTTAAGCTCGAAAGCAGCTCAAGGCCGGCCTCCGAAACCCCCCACAAACCCCCCAGTTAGTTGTTGGGGGTCCGCGTCGAGGCGGCCGGCGGGCCGGGAACGGTGGGGCCACGCCGGGCTCCGAAAGCCCCCCGCAACCAAAATTCATAAAAATAATTAATCGGCCCCGACCCGTGCCGAGTTTAATTAGCTTTTTTGGGGCTTTTTTTTTGGGGGGGGGGCCCCCCCCCAAAAGGACGCCAGGGGAGCAGAGCCACCTGGCGGCGAGCGCGGAGAGGGCCCAAAGCCGTGTAAACAGGAGCCCGGCGCTGCCCCGGGACGGGCGCCGGGAGCGCAGGCGCGGGAAAAAAGCCAAAAAGTTGGAATCCTGTAAAAACATCAAGTATTTGGGCAAAGCGCAAGGCGACGGGGGGGGGGGGGGGGGTTGGAAAAGCTGCTCGACTTCCCGCCGCGGGCGCTCCGCTCGGCGCGGAGATTTACGGCTCGGTGACGCGGGGATTTTTGGCTGGCGAAAGGGGTTTTTTTGGGCGTTAAAGGCGGAAAAAAAAAAAAAAAAGGGGGGAATCAGAGCCGGGAAACAATGAGCCCCGGATGGCATCCTGAAAAAAAAAAAAAGAAAAACGCCCTGAGTCAGGCGGCAAAAGTGTAGCCGGGTGAAAAGAAACTGGGGGGGGGGAATTAGTTTTTTTGTTTTTTCCCGGCTTATTGTTGTTTTCAGCCGTGGAATCGGCAGCACGTTCTTCCCGCGCTGGAAGAAGGCGGCTGTATCCAAGCAGGGCGCGACGGAGCGACGGCCCGAGAGCGGGGATTGAAAAATCGGGCTTTTCCCCGCGGGTTTCGGCTCATCCCGGCTGGCCCCGGGGAGGGGGGAAAAAAACCCAAAATCATCGTTGGATTTTTCCAAACATTTGGATTTTTTCCTCCCCCCCCCTCCTCCTTTGGCTTTTCCCCGAAGATTTGGGAAACGTTCGCTGCGGTTGGGAAAGCGGCTCCGGAAGAAAGGGAAAAAAGAGCGTTAAAACCGTGAGCGCTGCGGCTGGAACGGCAACTTTTTGCCTGTTTTGGTTACTTTATTTTTGGCTTTTCCTTCCCCAATTTCCTTCCGCAATTTTGCCCCCCCCCCTCCCCCACAGTGTGCAAGGGATGCAGGATTTGGGGGGAAAAAGGGTTTTTTTGGTGACGGTGGAGCAAACTCTTCCCCCCCCCCCATAGGGATCCTCTGGGGCTTGGGGGCCCTTTGGGGTGAGGGAGGGGTTGGGGTGTCCCCAAGGGGTGTCGGTGTCCCCAGGGGACGCGGGGGCCATCCGGGCGGGGGGGGGGTCCGAGTGAGGGTGTGTGCGAGGGGGGTCCCCTGCACCGCACTGGGACAGGGTGTCCCCGAGGCTGTGCTGGAGCCCCCAAGGCCCCACTGGTGTCCCCAAAGCTGCACTGGTGTCCCCAGGGCCCCACTGGTGTCCCCAAGGCCCCACTGGTGTCCCCAGGGCCGTGCTGGGGCAGGGTGTCCCCAAGGCCCCACTGGTGTCCCCAGGGCCATGCTGTGGCAGGGTGTCCCCAGGGCCCCACTGGTGTCCCCAGGGCCGTGCTGGGGCAGAGGGTGTCCCCAGGGCCCCACTGGTATCCCCAAGGCCCCACTGGTGTCCCCAGGGCCCCACTGGTGTCCCCAGGGCCGTGCTGGGGCAGGGTGTCCCCAAGGCCGCCCTGGTGTCCCCAAGGCCCCACTGGTGTCCCCAGGGCCCCACTGGTGTCCCCAGGGCCGTGCTGGGGCAGGGTGTCCCCAAGGCCGCCCTGGTGTCCCCAAGGCCCCACTGGTGTCCCCAGGGCCGTGCTGGGGCAGGGTGTCCCCAGGGCCCCACTGGTGTCCCCAAGGCCCCACTGGTGTCCCCAGGGCCGTGCTGGGGCAGGGTGTCCCCAGGGCCCCACTGGTGTCCCCAAGGCCCCACTGGTGTCCCCAGGGCCGTGCTGGGGCAGGGTGTCCCCAGGGCCCCACTGGTGTCCCCAGGGCCCCACTGGTGTCCCCAGGGCCGTGCTGGGGCAGGGTGTCCCCAGGGCCCCACTGGTGTCCCCAGGGCCCCACTGGTGTCCCCAGGGCCGTGCTGGGGCAGGGTGTCCCCAGGGCCCCACTGGTGTCCCCAGGGCCCCACTGGTGTCCCCAGGGCCGTGCTGGGGCAGGGTGTCCCCAGGGCCCCACTGGTGTCCCCAGGGCCCCACTGGTGTCCCCAGGGCCGTGCTGGGGCAGGGTGTCCCCAGGGCCCCACTGGTGTCCCCAGGGCCCCACTGGTGTCCCCAGGGCCGTGCTGGGGCAGGGTGTCCCCAGGGCCCCACTGGTGTCCCCAGGGCCCCACTGGTGTCCCCCGAGGCCGCGCTGGCAGGGGGCGGCGGTGGCAGTGGCGGTGCGAGGCGGCCGGGAGGCGGGAGAGGGGGGGCGTGACGGGGGGCGTGACGGGGGGCGTGACGGTCGGAGTGGTGGGCGGGGCGGCGGCGGGGCGGGGCGGTTCGTGGGGGCGGGGCGGGGCGGTGAGGGGGCGGGGCGGCGAGGGGGGCGGGGAGGGGGGCGGGGCGGGGCGGCTCGGGGGCGGGGCGGCTCGGGGGGCGGGGCGGGGCGGCCCGTGGGGGCGGGGCGGGGGGCGGTGGTGCCGGTGCCGGTGGCGGGCGGGGGCGGAAGCGGCGGCGCTGCCATGGCGCTGAACCTCAGCAAGAACGGGCCGGCGCTGCAGGAGGCCTACGGGCGCGTGGTGGCGGCCGGCAGCCCCACCGACTGGTGAGGGCCCGGCCGGGCCGGGGGGGCCGCGGGGGGCCTCTGGGGCGGGGGGGGCCTGGGGTGGGGGGGATCGGGGGTGGGGGGGATGTGAGGGGATGTAGGGGGGTTCTGGGGTGTTGGGGGGTGTGGGGGTGTTGGGGGGATGGGGGGGTGTGGGGGGAGGAGGGATGTGGGGGTGTGGGGAGGGATGTGGGGTATGGGGGGTGTAGGGGGGATGAGGGGTGTTAGGGGGTGTGGGGAGGAGGGATGTGGGGGTGTGGGGGGAGGAGGGATGTGGGGGGGATGTGGGGGTGTGGGGGGAGGAAGGGTGTGGGGGTGTGGGGGGATGTGGGGGTGTGGGGGGTTCTGGGGTGTTGGGATGTGAGGGTGTGGGGGGAGGAGGGATGTGGGGGGGATGTGGGGGTGTAGGGGGAGGAGGGGTGTTAGGGGGGATGTGGGGAGTGTAGGTGGGGGATGAAGGTTACAGGGGTGTGGGGGGGATGTGGGGTGGAGGGATATGGGGGTGTAGGGGGGATGAGGGATGTGGGGTTGTGGGGGGGGATGTGGGGTGGGGGGATACGGGGGTGTAGGGGGATGAGGGATGTGGGGGTGTGGGGGGGGATGTGGGGTGGGGGGATACGGGGGTGTAGGGGGGATGTGGGGTGGGGGGATATGGGGGTGTAGGGGGGATGAGGGATGTGGGGATGTGGGGTGGGGGGATACGGGGGTGTAGGGGGGATGAGGGATGTGGGGGTGTGGGGGGTATGTGGGGTGGGGGGATATGGGGGTGTAGGGGGGATGAGGGATGTGGGGATGTGGGGATGTGGGGTGGGGGGATATGGGGGTGTAGGGGGATGAGGGATGGGGGGATGTGGGGGGATGTGGGGTGGGGGATACGGGGGTGTAGGGGGATGAGGGATGTGGGGGTGTGGGGGGTATGTGGGGTGGGGGGATATGGGGGTGTAGGGGGGATGAGGGATGTGGGGATGTGGGGATGTGGGGTGGGGGGATATGGGGGTGTAGGGGGATGAGGGATGGGGGGATGTGGGGGGATGTGGGGTGGGGGATACGGGGGTGTAGGGGGATGAGGGATGTGGGGGTGTGGGGGGGATGTGGGGTGGGGGGATACGGGGGTGTAGGGGGGATGTGGGGTGGGGGGATATGGGGGTGTAGGGGGGATGAGGGATGTGGGGATGTGGGGTGGGGGGATACGGGGGTGTAGGGGGGATGAGGGATGTGGGGGTGTGGGGGGTATGTGGGGTGGGGGGATATGGGGGTGTAGGGGGGATGAGGGATGTGGGGGTGTGGGGGGGATGTGGGTTGGGGGGATACGGGGGTGTAGGGGGATGAGGGATGTGGGGGTGTGGGGGGGATGTGGGTTGGGGGGATACGGGGGTGTAGGGGGATGAGGGATGTGGGGGGGTGGGGGGTGTGTAGGGGGATCAGAGATGGGGGTGTGGGGGGATGTGGGGGTGTAGGGGGCTGAGGCGTCTGAGGGTGTTGGGGGTCATGTGGGGGCTCTAGGAGGCTTGGGGCGAGGGGGTGTCTGCGGCTGGGTGAACAGGGGAGAGGGGGGGTTGTGGGGGTGTCGGGGGGTATCTTGAGGGATGCGGGCTGTATAAGGGGGTATATAGGGGGGATCGGGGATGCGGGGGGGGCCTAGGGGGACGGGGGGGGCGGTGGTGGGGGCGCTTAGGGGAGATGAGGCGCGTGGCTTGGGGGGCTGCGCGGGGTATGGCCCGGGGGGGCGGGGGGGCTCCGAAGCGGGCTGGCTTGGCGGGCGGCGCTGCCCCGAGGACCTCCGAGAGGGGCCGACCGCTTTGACGAAACCTCTCCCCTCCGGCTTTTTCATCTTAGGGCCCTGTTTACGTACGAAGGCAACAGCAATGATCTGCGAGTGGCTGGCTCGGGAGGTGAGCGTGGGTTTTTTTTGGGGGGGGGGGGGGGGGCGGAGAGGGAAGGCCGGCGGCCCCGGCGGCCCCGGCGGCGCGGGTTGGATTTGGGAAGGGCTTGCCTCGCCGAGCTCACGCGCTCTGGCTGGCGTCGCCGCTCTCGGCCCTTCTGGTGGCGTCCGGCGTCCGCCTGGAACAGCTCCAGCGACGGGGAGCTGCGCTCCCTCCCTCGCCCCGGCTCCCGAACGCAGGGTGTTTTCGGTACCGGCTCACCTCGGCGGCGGGACGGAGGGCGAGAGCCCGCGCGGGCGACTGCGGGGTGGTTTGCGCCCTTTTTTTTGAGGGCGGGGGGGGGGGGGGAAACGGGAACGGTCGCACGGTAGGAAAAGGGAGAAGAGCCCTGGGCGCGCGTTGAGAGCCGCGCGCGGTTCTTCCTTCTCCTCTCCTTCGTGTGCTGTTGTTTCCCTCTCTTCAGCGGCTGCTACGTTCAACCCTTGGACCTTCTTCCCCTTTTCGATCCTGACGTATTTGAGACCGCAAGCAGGGGTAACGCGACGTAAAAAAGCGCTGTAGGACGCTTCAAAGCTCGGCCTCTCGTGCTGGCAGTTTTAACTTGCTGCTGATAAAGCGTCTTTTCTTCCTTTCGTTCCCTGCTTTATGGGACGTTTTGCATCTGGTTGCTGGTTCGCACACAAATGCTTCTTAATGCGAAGCTAAAGCTGTTAAAAGGCGACGGACGCATCCAGGCGGGTTTCTTTGCTCTCTCGATTTGCATCCCTCAGCTCTGCTCCCTCGCTGCTTTCCTCTCTGAATTTGCAAGCGTTTTTCGCAGCCCACGAAGCGCTCGGCACCTTGAGAGCGCTTTGCTGGCTGACCGCAGCTAGGTGACGCGTTTCTGGGACCGATGCGGCTTCGCAGGGTCGAGCAAGCCAGGCGTGCCGTGGGGTTTTGCGTTAGGCCTTGCGTCCAGCGGAGGATGCTGTCAAACCGGGCCGGGGAGGCGTACCGCGAAGGCTGCCGAGGACGAGGACGGGACGGCCTGTGAACGCAGGCATGGCTGCGGATGATTAGATGTGGAATTGAAATGCAGGTTTGCTGTAGTCGAAGAGCGTGGAGGGAGAAATGTGTGGAAGAGGGCGATCTGAATTTAGGAACCGCGCAGGAAGTTAGGTGTTAACCGCTTAGCTCCCTGTCTTGGAGAGTTTTGTACGCCAATCAAAAGTACCTTAGGTTTTCGCGGGAAAACCTGCTCAGTTTGTGATCCAGGCGGTACGTAACTCCTGTGGACACCCACCCGTAGGTGCCAGTCTCCCTGGAGCCCTGACGTCTCTGCAGAGCTGTGCTCCTCCCTGCACTGCCCTTTATGTCCCTCCACCCTTCCGTGCCAGCCACAATCCCCGTTAAACATTGACATAGCAAACAGGCAAACGTGCTGGCGGGTAGCCCTGGGGCCCTTGGAAAGCCTGCCTCCGTAGCAAGGGTTTCCATCGGCCGACCAGCTCGAGTCTTTCAGGCGTACGCTTTTCTGTCGGGCTCGGGCTTGGAAACCACTGTGCCAAATTTAGAGACAAAGCGTAAATATTTAATTGTGGAGGAGAAAAAGATCTCTGGTCCTGCTGCAGTGCAGATCTAAACAGTCTCGACCGTGAAATTGCTACCAGTGTTTGATGGCAAGCGAGAGTTTGTTTTCTGTTTTTTTTAGGGGTCAGACAGACCAGTGTTGTAGGAGGAATCTTTGTGGGAATTTTTTTGAAATGAGAGCACATGTTTTTGCGTTTTTCCTCCTTTTCTGCTAGCTTTTTTGGCATACGGTTTTAGAGGGAGTGATGCTGTGGTTAATGGTGCAATGTAGCACTTTCCATCTGGGCCTTTGCACTCGCCCATCTTGCTCAACCTCTGCGCCGAGACTTTCAAAACTCCATCTCTGTGCAGAGGTAGGTTTTTCTTTTTCTGTCCCCAAGCTTGTAGCTGGGAGGAGACCTCCTTGCAATGAGGCTTTGCTTGGAAGGACCCTGCGGGCTTAAGGGCAGTGAGAAAAGCGCGAGGGCAGGAGTGGTACTAACTCATACCGTTGGTGAGCGGGAACTTGCACTGCCCCAGCGCAGTGCAGCGTCTCTGTTTCGTGTCAACTTCCCGTTTTACGAAGTAGCGCTCGTCTCAGCCTCTGTGGGCCTTATAAGGTGTGCTGTGAACAAGACAGCTCTCGGGCGTAGCTAGTTCCTCTGCAGCTTCTTGAGACGTCGCTGATCCTGCTGAGATCAGTAGCAGGACTCCCATTGAGCTTTTTTCTCATGGTGGAGGCGCTCACTGTAAGATCTTGCCGTGTGATTTCATGTAAGAACTTGTGGGCAGAGTTTACAGCCGTCTACTCTGGCTTTGATCGGCGCATTAACGTCTCTAATTAGCCTGGAACACATGACTACCTTCTTTCCTTTTGTATCTCTTCACTTGACTCGCTGTTATGGACCCGGGATGTTTCAGTATGCGTAGGTGTGCTTGTAGCAGTCGAGGTCCTGACAGCGTCTTTTTTGAAGAAGAGAAACTCTTGCTCTAAAGAGGGATGGGGGCGTGGGTGAGAGCTCGCTGACGCTCAGATCGCACACGAATGAGAAGATAATGGGAGGACTGGGGAAAACACGTGGTAAGAGGTGTCTGGCATAGGTTGGTTGTGCTTTTAGCATAGGACAAATCCAGATGTGCCCGTGCCTGGTCACACAACAGCAATAATCTCTAGTAAGCGAGCAGCCAGGAGGCTGCAACCTTTGCAGGCTTGGCTGTTTTCACCACACTGGCTGCCTTGAGATGCCATGAGACGAGTAACTTGTGATTTGTCCCCTTTCCCAGTGCTTGCCTGAAGCTCTCCTGCGTTGGCAAGTGCTACGTCTGCTTGCTTCACCCCCTTCTCCTTTCTCTCCTGGGGCAGATGGTGGCTTGGAGGAGATGGTGGAGGAGCTCAACAGTGGGAAGGTGATGTATGCCTTCTGTAGGGTGAAGGATCCCAACTCCGGCCTGCCCAAATACGTCCTTGTCAACTGGGTGAGTGAGGAGAGACCTTCTTCTTTCATAGGAGAGTCTCTCTTGAATCGTAGTTGCCAAACGCTCAGCAGCCAACATGTCAAATCCCCTCTACCAAGTTGTAAGACTGAGGATGTAATGTGTCCGCTGCTGTGGCTGCTGTCTGATATTAGAGGTCTATGAATGACCGAAAGGACCTGTCTAGAACAGGTTGAAAGAAACGGTTGAAGATCAGCAGGAGCCTGGAGCTCTCTTGTCGTGCAGCCATCGTCCCCGGGCAGGGGGCTTGCGACCTCCCTCCGGGCAGTGCTTGCTGCAGATCTGCTGTCGTGCAACAGCAGGCAGCTGGTAGCTTTGCAGGTTCAGGCCATGGCGTGTCGGCCCAGGGAGGCTGCAAGCCCCAGTATAGGATCCCATTCTCTGCGTCCTGCCTTATGCCGTAACTTTGCTCCAAGCAGTGGGCCTCTCTGGAGCCCTCCGCTTGGTTAGCGTGATGGCTGTGGAGATCATTTCTCAGGCCTAGATCAAGGTGTTGCTGCTATAAAAATAGTCTGGGATGGGACTTTCCGATAAGGAGGTCCTGATGATTTCTCTTTGCAGACTGGCGAAGGCGTGAATGACGTGAGAAAAGGAGCCTGCGCCAACCATGTCAGCACTGTAGCAAACTTCTTAAAGGTCTGTTCGTCTTTTCATTACATCCTCCCCAAATGGGTGGGCCCTGAACGAGGTCGAAGCCGTAGTGAGCCTGACGCACTGCATGGTTTATGCTGCTCTTCAGAGTGGCACAAAGACGTTTGCTTTCGATCAGGATCTTGGCCAGGAGAGATTTGGGAATGCTGCCCTCAGCACTGGCTGTCTTATTAGATACTCCAAAGCTGTAGCCCCAGCCTTTTAGCGTCTTTCCCACCAGGAAAGGGGCAAAGAAAAGTCACGGAGGTGTTATCGTTTCTCTTGAAACGCTGCTGGCAATAAGCCCCATATAGCTGCCAGCCACGAGGAGGCCTGCCACATCCAGTAGCTTCAATTGCTGCAGACGGACACCAGGTTTCGTTTAGACCAGGTATGCGTTTCAAAGGCTAATTTGCAAAGCAAACCTCTTCCTGTCAAAGATAGCTCAGGAGACTTCAGAAAAGGCAAGACGAGTTTCTTTCCCTCTAAACTTTTGCTTTTCCAGCATCGGATTATCTGCCCCCCTCTTCCACAGTGCGGTTGCAATTTCCAATGACCTCTGAAATGCTGCTGTGGCCTGAGAAGGAGGTATTGTGAAGACTTGTCACTATAAAGACTCTGGTGTGACAGAGACCGCTGTCTCTTCCAGACCTTTCCTTCCTTTGGTCTTTCCAAATGGAACCAAGTTAGTTACCTCCACGTAGCTTGTAGCTTGGTTGAGTAGCGATGTTAGAGCTGGCTGTGACTGGTGACCTCCCTTTGTCACTTAAACCCTTTTCCTTCGTTCAGGACCTCCAGGAACATAGCTGGGACCTGGCAAAGTCATAATCATGGATTCAGTGGCCTCTCGAGTCACCTCTCCTCCTTGTGTTGGCTTTCTCTGTGCTCAGGGGGCTCATGTGACCATAAACGCTCGTGCCGAGGAGGACGTGGAGCCTGAACTCATCATGGAGAAGGTTGCCAAGGCTTCTGGGGCAAATTACAACTTCCACAAAGAAACCAGCAAGTTCCAGGATTCGGGCCCTCAAGCTCCAGTGGTGAGTTCATTTCCTGGGAGCTTTCTAGGTCCCGCTGGGCTCAGAGCGTGGGAGCACTGCCTGCAGCATTCAGTAGGGGCAGGCAGTACCTGGGACAGCCCTGACCCCGCAGTAATGGGATGGAAAGGGCTTCATGTACTTTGACGTGGCAGCAGAAGCCCTACTAATTTTGCCCAGGGCCATTTTTTTTCTCTGGCTCCTTCCAGAGCGAATCAGAGCAGGAGAATTGAGCTGAGCATGCCATGAGATGGTGGGAGTGCTCCTGCACCTGGACAGAGATGAAGTGTCCTCGCAGCGCAGAGGGTTATGAAAAACGGAAAGCCTAAGCTCTCTTCCTAGCCTCTACCATTTCCTAAGCAGGGCTGATCCCTCCTGTTCTGTTCAGGCTGAATTTAGTGATGCAAAAGCTCCAGCATTTGACATCACCGTGTGTCTGTAAGGTTTGGAGGCTCTGCCATGCTGTGGTGAAGGCAAGGGTTGGGGAATAAGAAGTGTTGGTGCAGCAGCGTTTTGACCTCCTTGCAGACTAAAACTGAGGCTTCCTCCTTGTTCTGTGGTGTCGAGTGTGGAGCTGGCCAGAGATCTCAGCAACTTCCTTTCTGTCAACATGGAAATGTTTTGTAGGAAGGGGGTTTTTAACACAAACACACCAAACAAATGAGGTTTCTCAGCTGTACAAGGGAGAAACTCAGTTACACACGCTCTCTAATTCTGACTCACTTGACCCTACTCTGAAATGCGGGCAGAGAGAAAACCTAAGCTGTGCGAGACCTGTGTTCTGCTCCTTGCCTTGCTTTGGTGCAGCAATGCCAGGTTTTGAAATGTCCTGATCACTTCTTTGCTGGCTGCTCTGGCCTGGGCTCCTCAGCGTTTTAGCAACCTAATTTTTGCTTGAGGCGAGATGAAACCGAGCTTGGAAGTCCCTGTTCTTGGTAACGTGCAGATCTTTGGGTTTTGGCCAGTCTTTCTTTAAAGGCTGGGGTAAAGCATCAATTTATAGCAACCTTAAAAAAAGACACAGACTCTGCCAAACACTGACCAAGCTATGCATCTCAGCTCTGTGCTGGGGGAGAGCTGATTTTGCAATTATATTTTTATATCTCAAAGTGCCTCTTTTCCTTTCATTGCTAAATCTCTTCTATTGATCCTGTCACAGGGCAAAGCCGTACTCCTTCGGTAAGTATTTGTCAGTCTTTCCCATTTGGGCACTTTTTGCCTTTGTTCTGCCTCATTTTGCCTTTATAAAGTGTGCTGGCAACCTCACGTTTCTGCGTTCAACGCAGTCTGCAGGCTCTTGGCTCCCCAGGGCTGGATGCCCCCTCCCAGGAAAGGGGGAGAGGCTCTGGCCTGTCCCGTAGTCACTTTGTCGGGAAGCTATGAGGACAAATTTCTGCAGAGGAACGCAAAAGGCAGAGGGCTGCCTTGCCAGCCGGCTGCAGTTTGATAACTGGCTTGAGATTACCCAGTGATTCGCTCTCACACGTGCCTTTTTCTGCCTCCCTCCAGGGCTCTGTCTATCAGAAGACAAATGCAATGTCTGAAATCAAGAGAGTCAATAAAGACAATTTCTGGGCTAAAGCTGAGGTGAGTGCCGCAACTTCTCTTCAGTGGCAAGGTGTGAGTAAGACAAGGTGTTTGGATTTAGCTGGAGATTTCTCTCGCTCTTTCTGCCTCTTCCCTCTCTGGGCCCGGGCTCTTCTGGCTCACTCCCAAGTGCTTCCAGCTCCTGGGAACAAGAAGCTGTTTCTCTCCCTAGAGAGGAGGCTGCTTTAAACAACGTAACAGGAACTTGCTGAAAGCAGTTCTCCTTCCAGGCCTGAGGTTCCCAGTCTCTCTCTTCTTGCGGCCTCAGGTCTCCAGCGTGGCTGGGCCGGCAGTGACCGTTCTGGCTTTGCATCCCCACTCAGTGGTGGGGTAGTTCTTGGTTGCAGTGGGATGCGGCTGCTGTGGCAGGTCGTGTTTGCCGGTGGGCTGACGTTTCTTGGGAAGCAGAGCTGCTGAACCCGGAGCCGGCACTCTCTGGAGCTTCCTGGAGGTGTCAAGCGGGTAGATTTAGAGGGACTTTCGACAGAAATAAGCTGTCAAAGAGCCTCCCTGCTCTCTTCTTACTCAGATAACACTCAGCTGGCTTGAGATGCTTTTTATCTCGTGTTAGTTTGGCACAGTGCTGTTGGACAGGCGTAGGGGGAGAGGGCTGTGCTGCAGACCACCTCCCAGGGGATGTCAAACTCTGTGTCCCCATTTGAGTGAGGGCCTGATTTTTGACCCCTCTGAATGTGTCTCCCCAAGGCCTGAGCAACAGGGCAAGTCAGCTCTGTATTTGCTTCCCATTCAGATTGGGTTCTGCAGGGGTTTTAAGCTAGTTTAGCGATAGTGAACAAACCTGCCCTTAGCCGGCTGAAGAAGAGGCAAAGCCCTGGTGCGAGCAGTTTCAAGAAGTGCTTTTATGGTCTTCCTCGGAAAGGTGGTTCATCAGATGGGGAAGTGCAGCATCAGAGGAGCTGAGGGCACGTGTTTCCTCCTACTGAAGCTCTGCGGGGAGGTAATCCCTGGCAGAGGGCAGCAGGGGAGCCACAAGCTGCAACCCTGAAAGCGCTCTAGTTGCAGTGGCCAGCACGCTGGCATCTTCGGGGGGCCTGTCCTCAACCTGATCCTGCCCTGGGTCTGAAGGATTATGGGCTGCCAAGGCTGGGATCGGGGCTAACAGAACCTGGGGGTTGTTTTATGAAGCAGCAGCAAGGTGCTAAGGGTGCCACGCTCCTCAGGAGTTGCCAGTAGATCTGCCGTGCTGCCAGGTGGCAGAGCATAGCGTGGGATCCCCATAGCCGTGGGGATTTCTCAAAGCTGGCAGCATTAAAACCGCTACTCGATGCCTGTCTCCCCTTAGAAAGACGAGGAAAACCGCCGGCTGGAGGAGAAGAGGAGAGCAGAAGAGGAGCGTCAGAGGCTAGAAAGAGAGCGTCGAGAGCGGGAGCTGCAGGAAGCAGCTGGGCGTGAACAGAGATATAAAGAGAGATCCAGTGAAATCGAAGCCCAGAAGTGAGTCCCTGGCGCTGACGAGTGTTAGTAGCGATGCCCGGAGCCCGTCCTGCTCTCTGGGATCTCGCGGCTTTGCTCTCACCGGTGCTGTGCACCGGCAGGGCTGGCAGTCCTTGCGGTCCCGTTCTCAGCATCTCTTTTGAGCCGCTCTCCCTGCTCCAGCCTCTGTGCTGCCAGTGGAGGGGTTGTTCCCCGGTGCCGTAGGGAGTGGCGGATCGTGTCTGCACACCGTGCGGTGGCTCTGGCTTTTGGCTAGTTTCTCAGGTGCGTTTCCTACTGGTGCAATCACTGCAATTCCAGGAAAACTCCTTTAAAGTAGCAGCTGTTTAGGGGACCAGCCTTGACTTGCACTGAGGCACGCTCAGCCTGTTTGCCTCCACAGCACGCTGCCTTCCAGCACCCTCAAGCCACAGATCCGATCCTCTTGATAGTACCTGATGTGCTGTACAACCAGAACGTCAGCCTGGTCCTACGTGAGGGCGGCATAAAAACAAGTTGCGTTAGCATTCATTAGTCTTTCTGGAGTTGCGGTTGAGGTTTGGCCTGGTGGGACCACTGGTCTCACGCGCCTGTGAGCTGTTCTGGCTGGGTTTTCTCCAGCAAGCTCCTCAGATGGAGAGAGTATCTTTTCCCTGGCTGAACTGCAGACAAGCTCGGGTGCTTGTCCGACCTCACCTGTGGGTCTCCCAGCCTGCTCCCTTGGATCCTATGCCCAGGATCAAGTCCTCCCTTTGCAGGGTGCTTCCGAAAGATGGCATCGAACCCCGCCGTGGCCACCATTCATGGCGTGCCAGAGGCCGGGGCTGGCTGGTGGAAGGCTCTGCACCCTGCAGAATGCAGGAGGCTCATGCGGAGACAAGCATTGTGCTCTGTCTGCTTATTTCCTTCCTCTCCAACCCTGGCGGGGTCCGAGGGAGCCTTGTTAGGTTGTAGAGGTCACTCCTCCGAGCAGGAATGGGCACTGCCTTCCTGTTTTGAGAACTGATGGGGAAGTCCAGCCTGGCCCCTCTATGCCGGATGTTCTTTTCCATACCCCTGAAGGAAGAAACTTCCCTGGCTCAATTCCTCCTCTCTCGAAGTAGTGGAAAGCAGCTCCTGCTGCTCTCTCCTCGCTGATCCCTCCTGTGCAAAGAGAGGGGGATTGCCTTTGGTGAGCTGGCCCATCTCCTGGTCCTGATGCGAGAGGGAATGTCCTTCCTCGCTAGCTGGCTCCAGGAGGAGGAGGGAGGTTGGTCTTCCCCGTGTAGCTGTAGCGGTGGCGAGATCCCAGAGCAGCCCCCCAAGCAGAGCGAGCCGCTCGCCCTGCCTGTTGGTTAACCGCGGTTTGTCTTTTGTCACCTCAGGAGATTCCAGCAGCAGCAGGAAGCAGAGAACAGGGACAAGGAGCAACAGCAATGGGTGAGGTTCAGTGTTGTCCCATTTGGCGAGGCTTTTTACACGTCCCCCGCGATGGAGAGGAGCTGAGCTCTCCCGCCAGAGAGGGTTTCAGGGTCCCGCGGTGCGGACCGCGTTGGCGGCAGAGGCAGGCAAAGGATAAAGCAGCTGGTTTATACCTCTGTGAGTTGAGATGTGAGCCATGGGCGCGGGAGTCAGGTGCCACGCGCTGCTCCCCTAGGTCTCGCGCTCAATCCCCACTTGCGCTGGCGGC
Source organism: Struthio camelus (assembly GCF_040807025.1). Taxonomy (NCBI): domain Eukaryota; kingdom Metazoa; phylum Chordata; class Aves; order Struthioniformes; family Struthionidae; genus Struthio; species Struthio camelus. Next base: position 1,664,494 of record NC_090968.1, on the reverse strand, counting down.
GTGTCTCCGTGCTCCCCGCTTTGCAGGGCAGGCGGGGGGCTGTCCTGCAGCTGACAACTAGTCCAGCCACAGTCTCTGGGGAAACCGCTGGCTGCAGCAAGTTTAAAACTCTGCTGCCTTTCACCTGCTTGGCTTCGGGGCCATCAGGTGAAGAGCCCAGGGATATTGGGGGAAACCAAGCCATAATCCTAAGCCCAACCCAGCAAACCTCCTGCGTGTCCCTTCTGAATGCTTCCTATTTACCTGCCATCACTATTTCTCTTCCTTGTTCCCATTTCTCTGGCCTTGGGGGATGGATGGAGAAGGAGGGGGTTGCCCTTGTGCTTGCGGAGGGTGTAACAGACCCTCTCTTGTGCCACAGAAGGAGCAAGCGGAGGAGTACGAGGCCAGGCAGCGGAAGGGCTTCAAGAGAAGCGAATCTGTGGAGAAAGCCCAGGTACGTTGCAAGGAGCTCGAGTGCTTTGCCCCGTGGCTGCTGGCCGCGTCGGCTCGGCTCTCTGCTTTACGCAGGGGTAGGGGATGCTGTTCCTAACCTCCGATCTGCTGCCTTGGCAGTGGCTTCAGCAAGGTTCGCGGTGAGCGTTAAGGAATGCCGGGAGCCGCGTTGGTTTCCTTTAGTCTAGAAGGGGCCACTGTAAGGCGCGGGATGAATTTGGGGGCAGCCACGCTGAGACGCACACGCGGCCCAGCGCCGCAGGGCCGGGTGGCGGGAACGACGGTCCCCTTCCAGCTTTTCCAGCCTTCGCTGGAGTACATAGCTCGGGTTGACCTGGGCGCCTGCGCGCTTTTCCTCTTCGCAGGAGGCTGCGTCGCTGATAGCGCAGAGGTCAGTGAACCCCCGGGACATCTTCAAGCAGAGAGAGAGGTCTGCGCCTGCGGACGTGGTGACGGCTTCCCAGCCAGGTAGGAAGCAGGGCTGAAACATTGATAGCGAGAGCTGTGCCGCCTGTGAGATAAGCTGTGAGGCAGCTCCCGTTCCCTGCAGGGGAGACACGTCTCCACACCCTGTAAATCTGTGCACAGAGAGTGCTGCTGGGGGTGGGCTGATGTAGGGGTTTTATCAGCACGTGTTTGGGATGGGTGTGTTACCCATCAGTGTCACGGTTTCAGCTGAGCACTGATAGCTCTCATCACACGTCGTCCTCTGTGCTGTCGGCAGAGCAACGTCTAATGCCAGGTTTGCCAGGCGTTTGGCTCTTTTCTTCCCTTGTGGACTGCGTGAGATTTTAAGAGCCAAGATTGACGTTTACCATGCTTGGACTCCACTCCTTGAAGCTTAAATTTTTTTCTTATTTTTAAATGAAAATTAAATATATTTAATTTATAGTTATTTTTATAAAGCCGGAAAGGGACCGCTGTCATAATCTTTCCCGGCTGCCATAAATTTCGCTTTTTCTTCTTGCCCGGGGATTTGAACCAAGCAGGTCTGCATCCCTTTAGAGGAAGACCAGCGTGACATTTCAGATACAAAACCAGGAAGCTGTGAAAACTGAAGCTGAAACTGTAGTCAAGGAAGTTGCTGAGAACACGTGATACACCTGAATGCGTAGCTCCTTCTCAGTTAGCTTAACCTCCTTAAAAGTAGCTTGAATTAATAATTAAGAACAAGCATTTTTTATTTTGCGATAGGGCTTCAAATGAACTTTCTTGTGTAGACAAGCCATCAGTGGGGCCGGATGAAATGGCGTATGTTCTTCAGAGGAGATGCTGGGATTATGTCTTTCTTGCTATTTAAATACCACTGGGGAAGGGTGATTTTCTGAGGGTGAGAAACCGCTCTGGATTTCCCTGCTTTGTGTTCGTGTGTGTGATGTTTTGCGCTGGATTGTGCTGAGCAAAGGAAGACAAATGCGCTGTTACTGATAAAACCCATGGGCTAAATCTGGGCTGATGAGTCTTAGGGAGCTGCTGATTGCTCCTTCACTGCTGCGCGCTGGGGTAGGGCTTGTCTTATAAATCTGTTCTGTTTTTGTTTGCGTTTAGAGGCAATTGATGGGTTAGATAACAGCAAAATGAAACCTTCTGCCAAAGGAAAGTACATTGACTTAAAAGGCTGGCAGCAGTGAATTCGCCTCCTTCCCCTCCCAGGCCTAACGTCTGTGAAATTCAGGGTGCTGCGAAAATCGCTTCTGACTGCCCGGAGAGCGACAGGCGGGGGAGCTGGGTGGTGGTGTCCTTTGAGCTACTCTTTCTCCCCCAAATTACTTCTCTTTTGCTCGGCTGAAGCTAGTGCTGTGACCAGTAGACAGACTTGTTTTCCAGAGCTGGGATTAGAGCTGGAAAATCGTGCTGGGAGGATAACTGAGCAGCGGGAGCTTCAGGGAAAAAGCACCCAACAACACCCTTTGGGGATGGACGCAGTGACTTTTGCCTGCTGCTCCCTGCGATGGTGCAGCTGGGGTGTCCTGGGGGCACGCTCTGCCGATGCCCTGGGTGCAGGGTCGCGGCAGGCTCCCGGGTGAGCAATTTGGGCTTTGGCAGTTTTCTCCCTTAAAAGCGAGGAAGTTTCACACCAGGAGCAGGCAAAAAAAAAAAAAGCTGTTCGTTTCCATCGCGGAAAGGGCAGCGCTCATCGGTCCCCGCTGCCTGGGTGTGACGGTCTCTGATCGCTGCCATCGGGCAGGAGCCGTGCCTCGCTCGGCGTGCGGGCCGGGCAGCGGGGCCAGCTCCTGGCTGAGGCTGTCAGCTGGGGAATCGCAGTCTCGGGAAAGGGCTGGGAGTCAGAGACGCGGAGGTCTCTGCAGCAGACTTCGATGCGGCTTCTGCGAGACAGCCCCGTGCGCCCAGCGCTGCTGCAGCCGGCGGGGAAGATAGCAAACGCGGCTGCCCGTTCTCTCTGCGGACCGTTTCGCTGAGCTGCGAGGGGTTCCCGTGGGGAGAAACGTGTCGCCCAAGACCTCGGTGTGCGCCCTGCGTGAGGGGCACAGAGAGAGGCTCCCTAAATGCCCTTCTTTCGGGTGTTTCTCACCTAGGACGGCCGCAGCTTCACGGATGTCTGTGATGGATGGTGCCAGGCTGTAACCCTGGAGTTGTGCCCTGGTACCGGGTGACAAAACTGTATAACGAGCAGCCGTGTGGCTAGGGCACGAGCGGCCGAGCCTCACGCGCCCAGCGGAGAAGCGCTTGCGGCATGCCCTTGCAAACCAAAATCTGAGAGCCGTTTGACCCTCGCCCATTTAGCCTGTTTGACTTCCTTCCCAGGCAAGCTGCGCAGCCCCTTCCTTCAGAAGGAGATCAACTCTGTGCCACCTCCTGCCTCTCCTGTCTCATCGGCTGCGCGGGACACTCCTTCGCCCTCCTTCGCCCACCCCTCTGCTCGGGAGACGCCTCCAACCTCTCCGGTACCTGCATCAGGTGTGTTGCTTTGCTTCCTCGCTTACAGAAAGCTTGTCGCTTTGCCTCTTCAAATAGGACCTGGAAATATTAAGGCCACTCTGGGACTTTCCGTTCCTTCCCTGTCTTTGCATGACAAATCTCGTTTAGGCCAGAGACTCTGCATGCTTTGTCTCGTGCCGGAGGGGCCAGTAAGGTCTAAATGTGACCCCGAAACTGGAAAATGAGGTGTGTTATTGCTGCCTGGTGGAGAGGTCCCTTCATTTCCTTCTTGGACTGACTAGGAGATGCTGCAGCCAAGGGGATGAGGACATCTCCTGGCTGAAATGATGAAATTCAGCCCTATGGACCGTGTGCACCCTCAAAGCCTCTGTCCAGAGCTCTCGCTGCAGAACCAAAGGACAAAGTTTTGAAGTTCAGGCCCTTTCCAAAATGTCTTCAAGACCCAGCAAAGGAAGCTTTTTAGCCCCAAGCAGTGATTTCCTTCTGGACAGCAGAGCGCAGTTGCAGCAGTCAGCTCTAGCAGTTGTATTTGGTTTTGGGCAGGTAGTTGGGGTTGAGTTTAACCGCTGCAGTAGAGGCCAGAGGATTTTCATGTGTTCTTCATACAGGGCGCACAGCTCCAAGGGCTGCAAGTGGGTGCTGCGCCCCAGCCTGCTCCATCTACCTGGGCGTTGCTGCCCTCTCTAGCAGGGCTGGGGTGCTAAGAGGGCTGGAAGGATCACGGGGTTTGTGTGGCAGCAAGGCTGCAAAGAGCTTTCTCTACACGTGGTGGGATGTCATGTCCCCTTTCGAGCATCTCTGGTGGTTTGGACGTGCAGAGCAAGTCTGGAGAAGGGTTGGTTGTATCCAGAGGGTCTCCTACCACGCCATGGGTCACATGCAGGCAGAGTGCCTGAGCAGGCCTGGTCTGCGGGTCCCTCTTCTTCTAGAAGGGCTGTGTGGTTTAATGTCCCCAGCTTGTCCCCAGCTAGGCGGGCTGCTGGCTTCCCTCTGTCCTAAGGCAGCTCTGGAGCTTTGCTTCGGGCAGGTGGGAGCAGGCAGGAGGCCTCTCCAAACTCTCTTTTTCCTGTTTCCCAAATGAGTCAAAATGTTCTTGGTTAAAAACCAAAGACCTAAACCCCTCTGCTTGGTTGCTTCAGCAAAATATTTCAGCCTGAAACAAATTTCCTTTGGTGAAACAAACCCAGTGTTGTTTCAGGCTGGCTGGATACTGCTTTCTCAGTTGTGCTCCCCACCACCACTCCCGGCCACTAGGTCACAGGGACAAATCAAGGGACTGCTGAGCTCCGGCTGTCCTTGGATTGCAGTCACCGCTAGATGCTGCTCTTGCCCAGGGACTCTGGGAGGCAGAAGGGATAGAGCCAATCCTTCTCCATCAGGTTTGATGCTCGCCACAAAGCAGCAGAGTCCCAGCTTGGTTCGTTAGTCTTCTGTGTTTTGGGACAGGGAGGATTACTTGTTAGAAAAAAAAAAAACTGGTTCATAGGTTAATCTTGAACAAACGTATTCCCTTTCCCCTTGGAGATCCTGGATCTCTCCTTCGTCCTTTTTATCTTTCCCTAAATCCGTGCTCTCTCCGTCTCCATGTTTGCGCTTGATGAACCCATCCCCTCTGCAGGGCAGGAGACCCAGGTGGTGCGTCATGAACGTCCAGCTCATGCAAGAAGTTTGGTGGCTCTTCAGCCTGGTGGGGAGGACTCAGGAGACAGTGTGAGGTTTTGGTGACAGATTCGCCCTTGTGAGATAACTGCGTGTTTCTTCTCAGGGCAAGACGATGGGTATGGTTCAAGCGTGCCAGTTTCCCGCGCGGAAGAGGCAGACCTGTACGAGGAACCGCCTGACCAGTCGGCCATCTATGAAGAACCCCCCCAGGTTGGTGGTGTTACGCAGGGGAGGTTACGGGGCCCTGGGTGTGAAAAGGGCACCTGAGATCTCACTGGGATCCTTGTGCGAAGGAGCATGACTTTATCTCTTTTTAGATAGAGATAAAGCACGATAAGATAAAAGATAAAGCATGACTTTATCTTTTAGGACTCTATATAAAGTCTTGAACCCTCGTATAAGCATCTCATCTCTCTGGGTGCAGATGTAGCCTCTGACTGGTGCTCAGAGCCGAGTTACGTGTGCTAAAATCAGTAGGAAACCAAATCAAAAAAAAAAAAAAAAGGGAGGAAAAAACCCAACCCAGAATTCACAGGCTGGAGCCAGCTGCTCGGGCTGCGACTGTGGTGTGCGTGAGTGTGGCGAGGGGAGGCTGTTGCATCGCTTCCTGATGGTGACAGCCAGAGCCGCTGACGCTGAGCTCCTGTTATCGATCCTGTTATCTAAACCGTGTGGTTTCTTAGGCTGATTTTACTGCACGTTTCCTTGGAGCCCTTGAGGAGGGGTAAAGAGCGGAGAATCTCTTTGAGCATGTTTGCCAAAGCAGTTTCTGCTCCAAACAGGCACGTCCACAAACAGCAGAGCCTAAAAAGCCTAGCTGTTCTCAGCGTGCGCTGTCAGATTCTCCAGTGCCTAATAACGGGCTTGTCTCATGCTGCAGTATTTCTCTTGGGGATGTGGTAGCCATTTGGTTTTCTGTCCTCTATTCAGCTGCCCTTTTTTTCCCTCTCCACAAAACTGTAAACATTTCCAACAGCCTTAATTCTCTAGTTGTTGAATTTATCTGAAAGTGTCCAGCTGGTTCAAAAGGAACAGGAGGTCGAGTGAACAATTGCATAAGCCATAAGCCTTTCTGGGCAAAACAGAGGTAAAAAATCAGCCAATTTTAAAGCAGCTTAGGTCGCAAAATAGTAACAAGTGAGGTGTTTTGCACTGGAAGGATGCCTCAAGAGAATCCCTTTGGGATCTCTCTGTCACGCGGTATTAATGCCTTTCTTGGAGAGGCTGAAGCAGGCCTGGATTTTCTTTGCACAACTAGGAGATAGGGTTGGTAGGGAAATAAGTAGCCTTGCAGTCACATCAGTAATCTAGTGTGGGTTGCTTGGAAAACTGGATTTGGAGCTTGTCCAGCTTAAACAGGAAAGAGGCTTCAAAGTGGGGTAATGAACCACTGTCTGCAGTTAAAATCCCAGAGGATATGTATCAGCTTCCTGAAGGGTTGTCTGGTTCTGGTTGAAGGTTCTTCTGGTTGTGGTGACATGGAAAAGTTCGTCCTGCTGAGTTTTGCCAAGGAGGGGTTAGCAGGGAGCGGTGCCTCATGCTGGCGTTTCACCATTTTGTCCAAACGCGCTCGCCTGCTCTCCAAGCAGCAGTTGCTGGCTGCCAGGCAGGAGGCACCGCCAAATTGCTGCAAGTTTGTGAGCAAAACCGGAGCGCTCTCAGCCCCCACCTCCGTTACGGTGGTCGGTATCTGGCTGTCTCCGCCGTGCCACACTTCCTCTTGTTGCTCACTTGAGTGTTCGTGTCTCAGCTCTTCAGCGAGATGCAGTTGTTAAGTTAAAGCGTTCATCGCCTCCATCGTCTGGCAGCGGCGTTTTGTTGGACACGTGTAATGGCCTTCCTAGAGCCGGCATTTTTATTCTGCTGGGGCGTTTGGGATCTGATGCGCGCAGTTCTCCAAGGCTCGGGGGGGCTGATTTTTCAGGGCTGAGTCGCTAGTGCTGATGTGGGACGTGCACCTCAGCTGTGACAGTCAGCGTTTGCAGCGGAGGGTTCAGAACATGCCTGCAGAGCTCTCCCCCGAGGTTTGCAAGATGAGCTCTGCCTCATCTTGTTGCAACAGTTTGGTGCTACTTCCCCGCTACCTACCCAGTCCCCGGTGGGTTTGTGGGGCGATTCCCCAACCCACAGACCCTTGTTTTGGCTAACAAAGCGCGAGCTGGGTGGCCCAGCGTCGTTCACCCTATGAACACCCTTTGTGCCTCTCTCCTTCCTCAAGGAACAAGTCGACGATGCCAAATACGAATACCCTGTTGAGTACCAGCAGACGCCGGACCTGACGGGGAAGGGGCTGTGCGCTCGGGCGCTCTATGACTATCAAGCTGGTATGAGCTACAGAGCTTTGGTTTTCCCTGTGAACCGGGGTCGGTGTGGGTGTATTTGCTAGACCCAGTCTGTTCACGACAGCTAGACCCAGCTATAGAGATGGACCAAATTAAAACGCGTTGCCCCTCACGCTGGGCGAGCCCGCAGCAGGCTGTTACGTAGGGCATCTGCTCCGCTGCAGAAGCAAGCGAAGGAGTCCGATGTCTTCCCTTCTGCTCCCTAAAATCCCTTTCTTGCTTCCCTACTCTGCCTCCTGCCCTTCTGCCTCTGAGGCTGTTTTGCCCAAATCTTCACGTCCTTTAATTTTCCGGACCCATGGCATTTTACAGCGGTGGCGGATCTGAATTGCCGTTGTTTCCTCTTGCCTTAAAAATGCCGATCTGCTGCAAAAAATGGCTATCAAGAGGCAGAAGGCTCCGGTGGGACGCAGCCCGAGGGAAGTTGGCCAAACTGGAAAACCAAGAATGTCTTAGACCCCTTTCCTCCCTGGCTGGGAGAGTTATGTACCTGGCACAAAGATGTCCCTGGAGGAGGGCAGTGTGTTGGGAGAGTCTCCAGCAGTGCTGGGGCGCTCGGGCAGCTTTTGACGCCCTCCCTTCTCCTTCTCTCTGTCCCCTTTCAGCTGATGACACGGAGATCTCGTTCGATCCGGAGAACATCATCACCAACATCGAGATGATTGACGAAGGCTGGTGGCGTGGTTACGGTCCCGACGGCCACTTCGGCATGTTCCCTGCCAATTACGTGGAACTGATAGAGTAAGGGGGCCGGCGGGGGACGCGGCCCCCAGAAGCGCTCGCCTCCAACCCGATTCTTCCAAATAATGTGTGGCTTTTTTTTTTTTCTTCTTCTTTTTTTCAATCTTCTCCGAGTGAAGTGCCATTGCCCTGCTCCCTCGGCACCAGGGCTGACCCCGAGCGCTGCTCTCCTCTGCCCTCTCCCGTCCCCCTTAGCCGGCCCTTCGTAGCGAGGAAGGGTTCGATCCAGTCCTGAGAACCTGCAGTGCTGATCTCCTGATCTCCCCTTTGGTTTGGAGAGTGGATTCCCTTTTGGAAGGCAAGCAGGGATGGCAGATCCCTACGGAGCGTTCAGGGAACTAATCGCCTCTCCCCCGTTCTCCCAACGACCCCTCGGGCTCAGAGCCGGCATAGCCGTCACGGAGAACCCGCTCTCTCCGCTTCGGCTCGGCGGGGGAGGCTCTGATTTACGGTAGCATCTCACGAGGTCTAATACCACCCAGAGAGCCCAAACCTCGTGCCGCGAGGTTGCCACTGCCAAGACGAGCACGTGAGCGCGGCCAGGGCCGCGGTTGAGTACCCGCAGGCTGCCCTTAGAGCCCGTCCGCGGCACTGACGCGGAGAAAGGGGCTTCGCCCTTATTTTTAAGCAAGGAGGTTCTTTGTTCTTCTCCCTGCTGTCCCTAGGGAAGGGGTTTTCTTTGTCTTTCCCGAAACTGTGCTTTGGGGCTTTGAATCAGGTGCGGGCAAGCTTCTTTGCAGGGGAGATCAAACAAGGCCAAAGTGTTTGGGTTTTTGGGGATTTTTGTTTGATTGTTTGTTTTTTCTTAATGAAAACCTCCCGGGGGGAGCGCGGGATTCCCCCATCCCTACGTCACCCCAAATTCACTGTGAACAAGGAAGAGCCCAGGCTCGGCTGTCACCGTCCTCCCTCGTCCTTCTGAGTTTTGTTCTGTTTTAGAAATAGAAAGAAATCACGGTTTCAAAGACGCCGGCGGCCCGGGTGCTCCCCGGCCAGCGCATCGCTCGCGCGGCCGCCGGGCACGTCGCGGCTCCTCTGCGCCCGAGCGCCGGCCGGCCGGCGGCAGCGGGACCGGATCGCGGGCGTTTCCGCGCCGCCGGGGACCCCGTGCGCTTCGAAAGCCGTCGGGCGCGTTGCTTCCCCCCGGCTCGTCCGCGCCGCCTCCGTCGGCCTCCCGGTACCGTCTCGCTCCCTCGGGAGCGTTATAGCCAGAAACAATAATAAAAGGGCTTTCCTTCGGCGATGGCCGCAGCAGGATCCGGCCGTGCTGGTGCCCTTCGTTGGCGGCCGGCCAAGCCCCGCCGCCGACTCAGCGTTTCCCGAAATCCGTTCTTCCCTTTTATCAGTTTTTGCTTTTTTTTTTTTTTTGGGTCTCTTCCTGTTTACCAAAAAAAAAAAGCTGCGGCCGGGGCCTTGCCCGCCAGCGAGCGGGAGGGAGGGAAGGCGGCAGGCGGCGGTGACGCAGCCCGTGTCGTGCCTTGAACCGCGGAGCGAGGGTTGGTTTTAAGTGGAAAACAGCCCGGAGGCTCTGCAAACCTTCCAGCTCCATCCTCGCTCCCAGGTCGGGATGCGCCCAGCTCCTGAGCAGCGTGGGGGGGACCTGAGGGGGGACACGTTGTGCCGCGAAGCGCTCCACCGAGTTAAGAAATTAAGAGTTTTTAAGCAAGAATTGGGACGGGCACCCAATTTCGTTGCAGCATTGCACGTGCCTGGTGGAGACGGGGGCCCGGGGACCCCCCCTGTGGCCCAGCCTGGGCCTTAGGGGACCTTCTCGCATGCTCTGTGGGGACACCAGGGATGTGGGGACATGGGGAGTGCATATGGGGACATGGGGGGTTCGGGGACACGGGGGTTGCTGGGACCTCGGGGACAAGCTCAATTTGGGGCTGCTCTCACGTGGTGGGGATGGGCTTAGCCCGCAACCCTGGCAAGACGTACCGCTTCGACAACGAGGCACCCAGACCAGGCCTCCCCGGCTTTTGGCACCCATGGGTGCTGCCAGGCCCAGTGCAGCGGTGAGCGCATGCCCCGGGAGCCCCTGCAGGGCAGAGGCCTGGTGTGCTCATGACTTTGTCCTCCTTGCTGCCTGGCCCCAGCCCTGCTCTGTCCCCAGCTGTGTGTCCCTGCCTGTCCCCAGCCCAGCCCATGTCCCCCTGTCCCCAGGGCCAGCACCAGGCCCAGAGCAGTGAGACACAGGACTCAGAACCACTCCTTTATTCACCAGGGCCTGGGTGCAGGATGAGGGTGATGGCACGGGCATGGGGATGGCGTGGGCATGGCGTGGGCAAGGGGCTGGCATGGGCATGGTGGGCATGGGTGCAGCATGGGCATGGGGATGGTGTGGGCATGGCGTGGGCATGGGCACAGTGGTGGAAAACCAAGAATGCCATGGGCACCATGGTCATGGTGAAGGCATGGGGATGGTATGGGCGTTGACACATCAGGGACACGGTGAGGGCATGGACATGGTGAACACAGGGGGGATGGTGTGGGCATTGGTGCATCATGGGCATGGTGAGGGCATGGACATGGTGAAGGTGTGGGGATGGTGTGGGCATTGACACATCATGGACATGGGGACAGCATGGACATGATGAAGGCATGAGGATGGTGTGGGGATGGCATGAGCATAGCGTGGGCATGGAGATGGGGTGGGCATGGGCAAGGTGTGGGCACAGCGTAGACATGGGGATGGCATGGATGTGGTGTGGGCATGGGCAGGGTGTGGGCACGGCATGGGGATGGGGATGGTGTGGGGAGGTGCATGGCATGGGCAAGGGGATGGTGGGCACAGAGATGGCAGGGCATGGACATGGCATGTGCATGGAGATGGCATGGGCATGGAGATGGCATGAGCATGGAGAGAGCATAGGCATGCAGAAGACACCAGCACAGAGTGGGGGAAGATCCTGGCGCTGTCCCAGGCCTGGCGCTGTCGCTGCGTGGTGGCCGGTCTCTCATTTCCAGCTGCTGAAGAACTGCTTGAACAGGGGGCTCTCACGGCCCTGGGGCAGGATCTCCACCTGTGGGACAGGAACGGGTGACAACGCCGCACTGGGTCCTGTGGGCACCCTCACCCCAGCTCTGCACCCACCTGGGTCCGGGGCGAGTACCCCATGCGGGCGATGAACTCCTCGGCTACCCTGAGGGCCGCCTGGCGCTCCTGCTCGTTGGCCTTGCGCCCTGCAGATGGGGAGGTCAGAGCTGGCCCTGGGGCCACCCCTGGAGGTGGCCCCTGTCCCCTGTCCCCACCCAGCAGGCACCTTTCCACACGTAGATCTTGCCACAGGCGCCGTTGTCCAGCACGAAGCAGTCGTCGGTGCAGAGCAGGTCCTGGCTGAAGGGGCTGCTGGTTGCCACCTGGCTCAGGTCCATGCGCCCTGTGGCGTCCGACACCTGCCCGTGGCCATGGTGTCACCGTGGGGCCACCAGGATATCCCCCAGCTGAGCCCAGCCTGGTGGCCCCTCTGGGCACAATGGTAATGTCCCATGGCTGTGCCCAGTCCCATGTCCCCCCTGGGCCACCACTGTGTTCCCTGGCCATGCCCAACGTCATGTCCCCCCAGGGCCACCACGTGGTGTCCCCTAGCCATGCCCAGCCCCAAGTCCTCCTCAGGGGCACCACGGCATCTCCTGGTCATGCCTAGCCCCGTGTCCCCTCCCCCCCAGGGGCACCATGTCCTCGCCTTGTAGAGGACAGCCGCCCCTGCATTCTTCTGGTCGGCCATGACATCCTCCTCGGGGCTGCCCTCCTGCAAGGCGGGTTTGGGACCTAGCACCTGAGGAGGAGGAGAACATGGACATCCTAAAGCCACTGAGGCCAGCATGCGGGGACACCTGGGTCCACCCCCACCCCACTGTGCCCAGCGCACCTGGAGCATCTCGGGGGGCTCCTCGCCATCAGCCACAACCTCCACGTGGGCCTTGCCACGCCGCTCGCCGTCCCGGATGGCGGCAGCCAGGTCCTGTGCCTTGTTGCGCTCCAGCACGTTGGACTTGGCCCCGCACCACACAAAGATGCTCTGGAGGACGTGGAGAGGGACTGACATCACTGAGCCGGCCCAGCCCGTCGCGCCACCGCACCAGCAGCCCCAGACCCACCTCGCCCAGGTCGAGGATGAAGCAGTCACCCGTGTTGAAGCTGGCCCAGCTGAGGTCCCGCTCGCTGGCCCGGATGTTCCTCCTGCCCTTCACTTGGTAGAGCCGGCGCACGGGGCCCGAGGCGGTGGCCGGATGTGTGCTCCTGAATGCCGAGTCCACGCCGCCCTCCTGGGGGCACGGGGCGGGTGCTGAGTGCCCAGCTGGGGATGCCGAGCACCCATCGAGGATGCTGAGCAGCCAGCAGGGATGCCCAGCACCCATCAATGATGCCCAGCATCCGATGGGGATGCTGAGCACCCATCGAGGATGCTGAACAGCCAGCAGGCATGTCCAGCACCCATCGATGATGTGCAGCACACCTTGAGGATGCTGAGCACCCATCGAGGATGCTGAGCACCCAATAGGGATGTCAAGTGCCCAGCAGGGATGCTGAGCACCCAGAGGAGATGCTGACAACTTACTAGGGATGCCAAGCACCCAGCCAGGGTGCTGAGTACCTGGTGGGGATGCCAAGCACCAGTGGGGATGTGGAGCACCCATTGATAATGCTGAATGCCCAGCAGGGATGCTGAGCACCCATCAGTGATGCCCAGCACCTGATGGGGATGCTGAGAAACTGGTGGGGATGCCAAGCACCCAGGAAGGATGATAGGCACCCACCAGGGATGCTAAGCACCCATGGAGGATGCTGAGCACCCAGCAGGGATGTTGAACACCCAGCAGGGATGCTGAATACCCATCGATGGTGCCCAGTACCCACCAGGGATGCTAAGCACCCATGGAGGATGCCGCGCACCCTGTGGAGATGCTGAGCACCCAGCGGGGAGCCAACAGGGTGGCCGGGCGCCGTACCTGGTACTTGACGCCGCGGGGGAAGTACTCCATGAAGACGTCGGACTCGTTGCCCTGCACCTCGCGGTACTGCACGGGGCGCTCGTCCAGCAGCGCGTTGAGCTGGGTGGACAGCAGGGCGCAGGCGCCCTGCTCATCCCGCGACGAGTCCCGGCCTGCCAGGGCAAGGTCCCCTGAGCATGCTGGGCTGCACCGGGCCACCCTGTGCCACGCGACTCCGCGGCTCACCGATCCAGAGGTGCAGGTGGGCTCGCTCGTCAGGCCCGTTGTGCAGCACCAGGTAGGAGTCCCCCGAGCAGAAGATGCCCCAGGCGGCTTCGGGCACTGCCACAGGCTGCAGCTTCTCCACCCGCCACACGTGCAAGCCGGGCTGGGTGGCCGCGGAGCCGAAGAGCGAGCTGCTGCGGGTGGCGAGGGGCGGCTGTGAGGCGGGGGGCGGTGGGGGCGGCGGGGAGACGTGGCGGGGGCGCGTGGTACCTTTTGGGCAGCGGTGTGTACATGGCGGAGCTGGAGGGGAGAGGGGGGGGTTAGAGCGCAGCGGCCTGATGGAGAGACGGACGCCCCGACGGACCCCCCTGAAGGGTAGACAAATATCCTGATGGATAGATGGACACCCTGAGGGACACCCCAACAGACAGATGGACTCCATGATGGATAGATAGACCTGATGGACACCCTGATGGGTAGATGGACACCTCAACGGAGAGACGGACACCCTGAGGGACACCCTGACAGATAGACAGACAAGCTGATGGACACTGATGGATAGATGGACACCCCAACAGACACCCTGAAGGGTAGGTGGACACCCTGAGGGACACTCTGAAGGCTAGACGGGCACCCTGACAGACAGATGGACACCCTGATGGGCAGACGGGCTCCCTGACAGACAGATGGCACCCCAAAGGATAGATGGACACCCCAAAGGATAGACACACACCCTGATGGACACTCTGATGGACAGATGGACACCCCGACATACAGATGGATGCCTTGACAGATGCCTTAAAGGATAGACAGACACCCTGATGGACAGCCCAATGGATTGGTGGACATCCTGACAGACAGAGGGACGCCCCGATAAATAGAGACACCCTGATGGGCACCGCAACAGATAGAGGGACACCCCGACAGACACCCTGACTGATGCCCCAGTGAACAGACAGACACCCCAACGGATAGACGGACACCCCAACGGATAGAGGGACCCCCCCCCCGCCAGATAGACAGACACCCCGACAGACACACTGGCAGGGCGATGGACACCCGCGACAGCTGGACCGACACCTGGACCGACACCCCCAACGGGTAGGCAGACACCCTGACCGAGAGTCAGCCACTTGGACACCCCGACAGCCAGACACCTGCAAGATCGGCCGGACCCCTGGACGGACAGGCGACGTCCCGGCAGCCGGACCCTGGGGAGACACCGGGCAGCGCGGCGGCGGCGGGCGCGGAGCGGGGCGGGGCGGGGCCGGGGCGGGGCCGGGGCGGGACAGGGGCGGGGCCTGGGCGGAGAGGGGCGGGGCCGGGGCGGGACAGGGGCGGGGCCTGGGCGGACAGGGGCGGGGCTGGGGCGGAGAGGGGCGGGGCAGGAAGGGGCGGGGGGGCCGCGGGGGGCCGCTCTCGCCGGGGCCGCCCGCGGGGGGGCTGTACTGGGGAGATGCTGTACTGGGAGGGGGAGCTGTACTGGGGGGATGCTGTACTGGGAGGGGGAGCTGTACTGGGGAGGCTGTACTGGGAGGAAGCTATACTGGGAGTGCTGTACTGGGGAGGGGGAGCTGTACTGGGGAGGCTGTACTGGGAGGAAGCTATACTGGGAGTGCTGTACTGGGGAGGGGGAGCTGTACTGGGGAGGCTGTACTGGGAGGAAGCTATACTGGGAGTGCTGTACTGGGGAGGGGGGAGCTGTACTGGGGAGGCTGTACTGGGAGGAAGCTATACTGGGAGTGCTGTACTGGGGAGGGGGAGCTGTACTGGGGAGGCTGTACTGGGAGGAAGCTATACTGGGAGTGCTGTACTGGGGAGGGGGAGCTGTACTGGGGAGGCTGTACTGGGAGGAAGCTATACTGGGAGTGCTGTACTGGGAGGGGGTGCTGTACTGGGGAGCTGTACTGGGAGGAAGCTGTACTGGGGGGCTGTACTGGGGAGAGCTGTACTGGGGGGTGCTGTACTGGGAGGACTGTGCTGGGGGCTGTACTGGGGGGATGCTGTACTGGGAGGGGGGGTGCTGTACTAGGGGGTTGTACTGGGAGGGGGGTACTGTACTGGGGAGCTGTACTCAGAAGAAGCTGTACTGGGGGGGCTGTACTGGGAGGCTGTACTGGGGGGCCCCGCGCCGGGGCCGGGCCGGGCGCTGGGCCTTTCGCCTCTCGTTTCCTTCCTCGCCGCAGCCGCAGCATTGCTGGGAGGTGACTCACGGCGGGGGCCTTGCAACGCCCCATCCGTGTCACGAGTGCGGGGGGCCTGAGGCCGGCCTGGCCACGTGGCCCCGAGCCCGCCCGGCCGCCTCTCAGCCCCGGAGAGCCTGCAGGACTCCTGCGGCCGCCCAGCGGGACCCGCACTCGCGGGCGCCTCGGGGTGCCCGGCGGGACCCCCCCCTCCCCCTCCCCCTTCCCGGGGCCTTTCAGGGTGATTTATGAGCCGGTTGGGATCTGCACTGGATTTTTTTTCTAGCTTGCTGGAAAACTTGGTGGGGGTGGGGGGGGAAGCGGTTTTGTTGCTGGTTCCCCCCCACCCCGGCATCCCCCCACGGCTGCACCGGAGGGGCCGCGCACCCTGCCGGGCAGAGCTGGGTGCAAGCGGGCGCCGCGTCCCACGTGCGGCGCACGCGCCGGCCATGTGCAGCGGGTGCCGTGTGCGACGCGTGTGCAAGGTCTCGCGGTGCGCAGCGCGTGTGTGCGTGCCGTGGCTCACGCGCAGGGCATGCGCGCTGCCCCCCCCGCCGTGTGCCCCCCCACTGTGTGCCGTTTCGCGCGCTGCGGAGGGTCCTCCCGTGTGCGCCAGGGCACGGGGTGCGTGCGGGGGGGGGGGTGCAGTGTGTGCCTGAGCGTGCGGGGGGAGCGTGCCACGTCTGCGCAGTGCAGGCAGTGTGTGTTGAGGGGGGCACCGGTGCCGGCCCTCGTGCCGCGCCAGTTCCCGTGCAGTGTTGGTGCCGTGGCAGTTTGTGCGCGCTGCTGGGGCAGTGTGCGTGCTGCCTGGTCCCATGCAGTGCCGGTGCTGGGTCCTGTGCAGTGCCGGGTCCTGTGCAGTGTTGGTGCCAGGGCCGGTGCCAGTTCCCATGCGGTGCTGGGAGGTGCATTGCAGCCTCAGTGCAGTGTTGGGATGCAGTGTCAGTGCTGGGCTAGTGGTGCCAGTGCTGGTTCCAGTGCAGTGCTTGTGCCAGCTCCTGTGCTGGTGCAGTGTCACTTACAGTGCAGTGTTGATGCTGTGATACTGGTCCCTGTGCAGTGCCAGTGTGTGTGTGGGGGGGGGGCAGTTTCCCTGCAGTGCTGGTGCTGGCGGCAGTGCCCATGCAGTGCCTGTGCAGTGCTGGTGTCGGGGTGCTGGTTCAGTGCTGGTGTTGGGGTGCTGGTGTCCAGGTGCTGGTGTCGGGGTGCTGGTGCCAGTGCTGGTGCCGCTGCAGTGCCCGTAGCCATGCAGTGCCGGTGTCGGGGTGCCAGTGCAGCACTGGAGCCTGTAGCCGTGCAGTGCCGGTGCCAGTGCCGGTGCAGTGCCCGTAGCCATGCAGTGCTGGTGTCGGGGTGCCGGTGGCAGTGCAGTGCTGGTGCCAGTGCGGCACTGGAGCCTGCAGCCGTGCAGTGCCGGTGCCGGTGCAGCACTGGAGCCCGTAGCTGTGCGGTGCCGGTGCCGTAGCCGTGCAGTGCCGGTGCCGGTGCAGCACTGGAGCCCGTAGCTGTGCAGTGCCGGTGCTGGTGCCGGTGCCGCAGCCGTGCAGTGCCGGTGCCGGTGCAGCACTGGAGCCCGTAGCTGTGCAGTGCCGGTGCCGGTGCCGCAGCCGTGCAGTGCCGGTGCCGGTGCAGCACTGGAGCCCGTAGCTGTGCGGTGCCGGTGCCGTAGCCGTGCAGTGCCGGTGCCGGTGCAGCACTGGAGCCCGTAGCTGTGCAGTGCCGGTGCTGGTGCCGGTGCCGCAGCCGTGCAGTGCCGGTGCCGGTGCAGCACTGGAGCCCGTAGCTGTGCAGTGCCGGTGCCGGTGCAGCACTGGAGCCCGCAGCCGTGCGGTGCCGGTGCCGGTGCCGGTGCCGCAGCTGTGCAGTGCCGGTGCCGGTGCCGGTGCAGCACTGGAGCCCGCAGCCGTGCAGCGCCGGTGCCGGTGCCGGTGCAGCACTGGAGCCCGCAGCCGTGCGGTGCCGGTGCCGGTGCCGGTGCCGCAGCCGTGCAGCGCCGGTGCCGGTGCCGGTGCAGCACTGGAGCCCGCAGCCGTGCGGTGCCGGTGCCGGTGCCGGTGCCGCAGCCGTGCAGTGCCGGTGCCGGTGCCGGTGCAGCACTGGAGCCCGCAGCCGTGCAGCGCCGGTGCCGGTGCCGGTGCCGGTGCCGTGCAGCGCCAGTCCCCGCGCGCCGCCGCGGCCGGTGCGGTGCCAGCGCGGGGGCCGGTGCCGCCCCCCCTGCGCCCCGCCCCCCCCCCCTCCGCCCCCGACGGCGGCGGGGCCGGGCCGGGCCGGGCCGGGTGGAGGCGGCGGCGGCGGCGGCGGCGATGGCGCTGCGGGTCCCGGCGCTCCCGGCCGCCCCGGCCCGCGCCGGCCTCCTGCTGGCGGCGCCGCCGCTGCTGCCGCTGCTGCCGGTGCTGCTGCTGCTGCTGCTGCCGCCCGGGGCCGGCCCGGTGCCCGCCGCGGCGCCGCCCGCCCTCACCGACGCCGAGATCGAGGCGTTCCTGCACGGCTTCCTGGGCGCCCCGAGCCCGAGCCCGGCCCCGGCCCCGGCCCCGGCCCCCAGCCCGGCCCCCGGTGAGCGCCCGGCCCCGCCGCGCCTGCCCCGCACCGGCCCCGGCCCCGGGCGGGGGGCACCCGGGGGTGCGGGGCAGGGCTGGGGGCACTGGGGGTCTGGGGCACTCGGGGGTCTGGGGCAGGGCTGGGGGCACTGGGGGTCTGGGGCACCCGGGGGTCTGGGGCAGGGCTGGGGGCACTGGGGGTCTGGGGCACTCGGGGGTCTGGGGCAGGGCTGGGGCACTGGGGGTCTGGGGCACTCGGGGGTCTGGGGCAGGGCTGGGGGCACTGGGGGTCTGGGGCACCCGGGGGTCTGGGGCAGGGCTGGGGGCACTGGGGGTCTGGGGCACTCGGGGGTCTGGGGCAGGGCTGGGGCACCGGGGGTCTGGGGCACCCGGGGGTCTGGGGCAGGGCTGGGGGCACTGGGGGTCTGGGGCACTCGGGGGTGCGGGGCAGGGCTGGGGCACCGGGGGTCTGGGGCACCCGGGGGTCTGGGGCAGGGCTGGGGGCACTGGGGGTCTGGGGCACTCGGGGGTGCGGGGCAGGGCTGGGGGCACTGGGGGTCTGGGGCACCCGGGGGTGCGGGGCAGGGCTGGGGGCACTGGGGGTCTGGGGCACTCGGGGGTGCGGGGCAGGGCTGGGGGCACTGGGGGTCTGGGGCACTCGGGGGTCTGGGGCAGGGCTGGGGGCACTGGGGGTCTGGGGCACTCGGGGGTCTGGGGCAGGGCTGGGGCACTGGGGGTCTGGGGCACTCGGGGGTGCGGGGCAGGGCTGGGGGCACTGGGGGTCTGGGGCACTCGGGGGTCTGGGGCAGGGCTGGGGCACCCCGAGGTGCAGGGCAGGGCTGGGGGACCCCGGGGTGCAGGGCAGGGCTGGGGGCACCCAGGGGTCTGGGGCACCCGGGGGTCTGGGGGCAGGGTTGGGGCACCAGGGGTCTGGGGCACCCGGGGGTCTGGGGCAGGGCTGGGGGCACCCGGGGGTCTGGGGGCACCCGGGGGTGCGGAGCAGAGCTGGGGGCACCCGGAGGTCTGGGGCACCCGGGGGTGCGGGGCAGGGCTGGGGGCACCCGGGGGTCTGGGGCACCGGGGGTCTGGGGGCAGGGTTGGGGCACCAGGGGTCTGGGGCACTGGGGGTCTGGGGCAGGGCTGGGGGCACCCGGGGGTCTGGGGGCACCCGGGGGTGCGGAGCAGAGCTGGGGGCACCCGGAGGTCTGGGGCACCCGGGGGTGCGGGGCAGGGCTGGGGGCACCCGGGGGTCTGGGGCACCGGGGGTCTGGGACGGGTCTGGGGCAGCCGGGGGGTCTGGGGGCACCCAGCGGTCTGGGGGCACCCAGGGGAGTGGGGCAGGGCTGGGGGCACCCAGAGGTGCCCAGACACGTGGAGCTGCCCCCCACCCCGGCCGGGCTCCGCGGTGCCCCCGAGCGGCCCCGGCCCCGGTGACCCCCCGGCCCCCAGGCTCCTCGGGGCGGGTGACGGAGCAGCGCAAGCCCAAGAAGCCCAAGAAGGAGAAAGGTCCCAAACCCACCAAGAAGCCCAAGGAGAGACCCAAGGGCTCCAAGAAGGACAAGGAGAGGGACAAACCCCCCAAGAAACCCAAGGAGAAGCCCCCGAAAGGCTCCGCCAAAGCTCCGAAAGGCTCCAAAAAGCCCAAGGAGAAACCACCCAAACCCACCCAGAAACCGGCGGGCAAGAAAAAACCGCCGGCGCCGGCCACCCTGCCCGAGGAGAGCCCCGAACGGGCGCAGCCCCCGCCGGCACCCCGGGGCGAAGGGGGCGCCGGGAAGCCCCCGTGGCTGCCGCCTTCGCCCTACGAGGAGGAAGAGGAGGAGGATGGAGCCGGCAGGCGGCGAGGTGAGCCCGGGCTGCGAGCGGGCCGGGGGTGGCTTTTTGGAGGAAAAAAACCCCCCCAAAAGCGGAGGCGAAAGCTCTGCCGAGACACCCCCGTCCCCGTCCCT
Source organism: Struthio camelus (assembly GCF_040807025.1). NCBI lineage: Eukaryota > Metazoa > Chordata > Aves > Struthioniformes > Struthionidae > Struthio > Struthio camelus. The sequence goes on along the minus strand of NC_090968.1, from coordinate 1,644,584 downwards.
GTCCCCACGGTGGCGGCAGCGCCGCCGGGCTCCCAGCCGCGTCCAGCCCCGCGCCGTTTGCCCCCCTCTCCCTGTTACGTCCCCGCAGCCGGAGTATTTTTTTCCAAAATCTGGCTCCCTTCCCCCTTTTTCCCCCCCGGCTAGGAAAAGCATTCCTTGGCGGTTGCTGCGTGTATATATATATATATATTTTTTCCCCCTTCCCCGGTGGTTCCTTGCTGCCGTTTTGGCTCCCCCCCCCAGCGTTGTCCCCTCCCCGGAGGGGACGGGACGGGACCGGGGGGACCGTAGCACCCCGCCAGCCCCTGTGTCCCTCCGTGTCCGTCCCCAGGCGAAGCCGAGGAGGTGCCGACCGAGCCGGCTGGAGAGGACTGGCGCCCCGAGTCCGATTTAGGTGAGCGCCGTGGGACGGGTGGCTGGGACGGGGAGGGGGACGCGGCGGCGTGTCCCCCCCCCCAACCCCAACGTGCCCTCCCTCCCCGCAGAGCACCCGGAGGAGACGGAGCCGCCCACGCTGGACTACAACGACCAGCTCGAGCGCGAGGACTACGAGGACTGTACGGCAGCCTGGCGCCCGCGGGGGACACCGGGGTCCCCAAACCGGCCACGCCGGGAGGGAGGACCCCCTTGCGCCCCTCACTTTACCCCCCTCCCATGTTTCCCCCCCCCCCCTTTCCCTGCAGTCGAGTACATCCGACGGCAGCAGAAACCCCGCAAGCCTCCGAGCAGGAAAAGACCCGAGAGGGTCTGGCCCGGAGCAGAGAAGCCGAGTAAGTGCGGTGGCGGAGGGGACAGAGTGGGGAGGGCTCGGGGACCCCCGTCACCCCCTCCCCTTGGCACGGCCCCTCTCACCCTCGCAGCGGAGCCGGACGAGCCGCCGCCGCCGCCGCCGCCTGCGCCCGAACGGGACTACGAGGAAGGCTTGGAGCGTCCCGACTACGATGACCGTGAGCGTCGAGCCGGGGCTCGCCCGGCGCGGGTGGCACTGCCGGGGCTCGGACGTCGGGGTGTCCCCGTGTGTCCCCTCCCAGCGCCACCCTCGCCGTTCTCGCCCCGCAGTGGACTATGGGCTGCCCCTGCCGCCGCCGCCGCCGAAGCCCAAGAAGTACCCGGATAAAGAGGATGAGATGGAGACGGACGAGGAGAAACTCAAGCCGGGTGAGAGACGCGGGCTGGGGCGGGTGACATGTCCCTTGAGGCGGGTGACGTCCCTCGAGGGGGGTGACGCATCCCCGATCCCCTCTCCTGTGCACCAGGGAAGCCCAAGAAAGGTGGCAGCAGCAAGGAGGAGGAGGAGGACCCCTGGGTGGAGGAGAAGGGCCGGGATCGCAAAGGTGGGTGCTGCCCACCGCAGTGTTTCCCTCCCCCCACCCTCTCCACTTTCCCCCTTTTTCCCCCTCACTGCTCCCTTTTTTCCAGGAAAACCCAAAAAACCAGGTGGGAAGAAGTGGGAGACGGATGAGGACGAATGGGCCCCTCCGGAGGAGAAGACGAGTGAGTTGGTCCCCAGGGTGGGGGGCACCCAGTCCCAGCGCTGGGTGGGATGACCGGAGGGACACCAGGGACGGGGTCTCATCACCTCAACCTTGTCCCCACCAGAGTGTCCCCCCATCGGGCTGGAGTCCCACCGCATCGAAGACGACCAGCTCCTGGCCTCGTCCATGCTGCGCCACGGCCTGGGCGCGCAACGCGGGCGCCTCAACATGCAGGTAGGAGCCACCGCGGCCCCGGCGCAGTCCCGCGCCGGCACGGCCCCGCACCCACCGGCTGCTCCCTCCCTCGCAGGCGGGCACCAACGAGGACGATTTCTTTGATGGTGCCTGGTGCGCCGAGGACGACAGCCGGGCGCACTGGCTCGAGGTGGACACGCGCCGCACCACCAAGTTCACTGGCGTCATCACGCAAGGACGGGACTCGCAGATCCAGTATGGGCGCCCAGGGGACTGGGGAGGGGAGCGGGTTGGGGGCAGCCGCATGCTGCTGTCTGAACTTGTCTCCCTTTTCATCCCCCAGTGAGGATTTTGTCACCAGTTTCTACGTGGCCTTCAGCAACGACAGCCAGAACTGGGTGATGTACACCAATGGCTACGAGGAGATGGTATGTGGTGGTGGTGGTGGTGGTGGGACCCCAAAGTGGGCTGGTGGGGGATAAAGCCCCCTTGCAGAACTCTGACCTGGCCCCATCTCTCCCCCTTGGCCAGATGTTTTACGGCAACGTGGACAAGGACACGCCGGTGTTGACTGAGTTCCCGGAGCCGATGGTGGCCCGCTACATCCGCATCTACCCCCAGACCTGGAACGGCAGCCTCTGCCTGCGCCTCGAGGTCCTGGGCTGTCCCCTCTCCAGTAAGAAACGCTTGGGGACAGGGCTGGGGTGGGTGATGGTGGCACCTGGCATATTGGTGCCAACGCGTCTGTCCCCTCCCAAGCTGTCAGCAGCTACTACACACAGCAGAACGAGGTGACGTCCACTGACAACCTGGATTTCCGCCACCACAGCTACAAGGACATGAGGCAGGTGAGCCTGGGGTGCTGTGGGGTCTGCACCCTGCTCCAGCTTGGAGGGCGTCCATCCCTCCCCGCAGCCGAAAGCCAGCCGGCGTCCCCCGGCCAGGGTCTGCTGTCACCCAGCACTTGTCCCCATGCGCCCCTAGCTCATGAAGGTGGTCAACGAGGAGTGTCCCACCATCACCCGCATCTACAACATCGGCAAGAGCTCACGGGGGCTCAAGATCTATGCCATGGAGATCTCTGACAACCCGGGCGAGCACGAGACCGGTGAGACTCGGGAGAAAAGGGGAAGGCACTGGGATGCATCTCCCTCGCTCTAGTGCGGGAAGGACCACGGGTGGTGGCAGGGAGCCATGTCCCCATCCTGCCCATGGCCTGATCTTGCCCCCGTGCCTGCAGGAGAGCCCGAATTCAGGTACACGGCTGGGCTGCACGGCAACGAGGTGCTAGGCCGAGAGCTGTTGCTCCTGCTCATGCAATTCCTGTGCAAGGAGTACCAGGACGGCAACCCCCGCGTGCGGAGCCTGGTCACTGAAACCCGCATCCACCTTGTGCCGTCCCTCAACCCTGATGGCTATGAGCTCGCCCGCGAGGCGGTAAGGAGGAGGCGGCCGGGTGGCGGTGGGAGGTAGCCCCGACTGCTCACTGCCAGCCTTGGCTCATCCCTGCAGGGCTCAGAGCTGGGCAACTGGGCGCTGGGCCACTGGACAGAGGAGGGCTACGACCTCTTTGAGAACTTCCCTGACCTGGCGTCACCACTGTGGGCGGCTGAGGAGAGGAAGCTGGTGCCGCACAAGTTCCCCAACCATCACATCACCATCCCGGAGCACTACCTGGTTGAGGATGCCACGGTGAGTGCGACAAGAGGGGGGCACCAGCATGGCGACAGTGAAGGGAAGGTTTGCCTCCCACCCCACCATGCTCGTCTCCTCAGGTTGCGGTGGAGACACGAGCTGTCATGGCCTGGATGGAGAAGAACCCCTTCGTGCTGGGAGCGAACCTGCAGGGCGGCGAGAAGCTGGTGTCCTACCCCTTTGACACAGCGCGGCCCCGCAGCGAGACGCCAGCGGCCCCCCCTCGCCCGCCAGATGACTATGAGGACGAAAACCCCGAGCTGCAGGAGACGCCAGACCACGCCATCTTCCGCTGGCTTGCCATCTCCTACGCCTCAGCCCACCTCACCATGACGGAGACCTTCCGCGGTGGCTGCCACACGCAGGACATGACCGACGCCATGGGCATCGTGCAGGGCGCCAAGTGGCACCCACGGGCTGGCAGTAAGTGGAGCTTTGTCCCTCACCTCCAGCTGGGCACCAAGGAGGCACCCACGGTGGACAGGTTGGGTGGCGAAGGGTGGCCCCATGCCACCTACTACTTTGCCTGCTCTTTTTTTGCAGCCATGAACGACTTCAGCTACCTGCACACCAACTGCCTGGAGCTCTCCATCTACCTGGGCTGTGACAAGTTTCCCCATGAGAGCGAGCTGCAGCAGGAGTGGGAGAACAACAAGGAGTCTCTGCTGACCTTCATGGAGCAGGTAAGCACCAGGGTGCGAGGGCCAGTGGCTCTGCCACCCACCCCAAACAGCTGCTTGCTTCTCCTCTCCTCCCCTTCCCTCATCCTCGCCTCTCCTCTTGTCCCCTTCCCTCGCACAGGTTCATCGGGGCATCAAGGGCCTGGTGACAGACCAGCAGGGTGAACCCATCGCCAACGCCACCATTGTTGTTGGGGGGATCAACCACAACGTCAAGACAGGTAAGGTACAGGGTGGGACGCGGAGGGCACCGGCAGCACCACGTTACCTCCTTCACACCTCTCGGTGTTTGCAGCTAGCGGCGGGGACTACTGGCGCATCCTGAACCCGGGCGAGTACCGTGTGTCAGCCCGGGCCGAGGGCTACAACCCCAGCGTCAAGACCTGCAGTGTTTTCTACGACATCGGGGCCACGCAATGCAACTTCGTGCTGTCGCGCTCCAACTGGAAGCGCATCCGGGAGATCATGGCCCTGAACGGGAACCGGCCCATCCGCCGCATCGTGCCCGGGCGCCCCATGACGCCCCGCGAACGCATGCGCCTCCGCATGCGGCTCCGGCACCGCATGCGGCTCCGGCAGCAGATGAGGCTGCGGCGTCTTAATGCCACCACGGTGGCTAGTGGCCCCACAGCCCCACCGCCCACCACGGCCCTGCCGTTCCCCTTCAGCAGCACTGCCTATGTGCCTTGGAGCCAAGAGCCACCCACCCCCGGCACCTGGGAGATGGAGACCGAAACCGAGGTGGTGACGGAGCTGGTGACGGAGACAGAGGCCTGGGAGGAGGGCACAGGGACAGCACAGCCCTTCACCACGGCCGAGACCTACACCGTGAACTTTGGTGACTAGGAAACGCTTTGTCCTGTCACTCCCGCCTCGAGCCAAAGCCAGACGCTAGCGGCTGGTTTGGTTTCGCCTGCTGCAGGCTCCGGCATCTGCTTCCGAAGCCTTCCTCGAGCCCTGCGGCCCCAGGCAGCCCACTCCAAGTGGGCACCCGCTCCCCACCTGCATTGCTTCCTACACCTGCAGGCCACGCGGTGCCAACGCTTGCCCCGAAGGCCAGGCGGCTGTGGAGGGTTCCCCTTACTCGGCTCCAGAGTCAGATAGGAAAGGACGTACTGCCTCTTCCTTTGAGAGCGGGCAGTGCCACCCCAAGCCTGGCAAGGGAAGGGGTGAAGCAGGATCCAGCCCTTGCCACATTGCCGTCACCTGGCACGGCACAGTGTTGGCAGGGGTGGGCCCACTCTCCAGGGCAGGGCCCAAAGGGGGGCAGGCACAACCCCGGTCCCCCCCCCCCCCCCCCATGGTTTTCGTTACACAAATAAATCAAGCTATATTGGTACAAGCGTCACCTCGCTTCTCTCTGCTGCCGGTCCTGTGCCCAGGTGGCTCTATGCCAGCCCACCCATGAGGACTTAAGAGGATGACAAGCAGGTGGGTGCCAGGCCCCTCCGCAGGGGCCGTGAGAGGGGCCAGGGGTTTATTGAGTCCGTACCCTGCCTGCTCAGTCAGTGCCCGACCTCCATGTCCCCGTCATCGTCCTCAGCACCGAAGCCAGAGAAGCTGATGGGCTGGCAGCTGAGGTCGCGCAGGTTGATGAGGCAGGCAGTCTGCGTGGCGCTGAAGGCAGGCACCGTCACCAGCAGGACCTGCTGCCCGTTGTCTCCTGCAAGGACAGGCAGGGGGGTCAGGTAGACAAGCCTCTGCATCAGCACACTCCAGCTCAGGCACTGTTGCACTCTGGCTCAGTCCCCTGGCCCAGGGTGGGGACTGGAAGAGTCCCAGCCTGCGATGGTTCAAGGTCCTGCAGGATCTGGGACTCACCTTTGAACATCTTGGATTGGAATTGGGGAGTGTTGCCACAGAAGTAGACGTGAGGGCAGTCAGTGAGGATGAAAGGGTCTGATTTGTAGAAGGGGTAGCAGCCTGGAGGGAATGGAAACGAGATGAGTATCCTACATCTGCACCCCTTTGGAGGGTGCTCAACCCCTTGTCACCAGCAGTTCCCTCAGCAGCCACCCAGCCCGGGCCTTACCCAGGGTGTCTGGGGCCGTGGGGCTGATGTGTCCCACCCGCAACGTCCATTCCAGGATCTCCAGGTAGTCGTCCATGCTGCTGTATTTGAAGATGTCACTGACGTTCTGCCCCGACGTCCCCAAAAACCTGCCATGTTTTGGGGAGAAGGAAGGAGAGATTTGGACGGCTGTACCTGGAGTTGAGTTGTCCCCATGATGCTCATGCTGCAGCAGTTGTCGAGGGCCTGGTGGCTGAGCATTTTTTTTACCTGACACCATCCACATCAGCCTGGTAGGGGTTGGTGACCAACTGGAGCGTGGAGTAGGCACTGGCAAGGGGCAACATGCAGTGATGCAGTGGCTGCTGGGGCAGCGTATAGTTGGTGGGGTCAAACTCGCCAGGCATCACATCCACGGGCACGGAGGTCTGTGGGCAGAGCAGGGATTAGCAGAGGTAGCCAAACCACGCTGTTTCGGAAGGGGCTTCACGTGCCACCTCAGAGCAAAGCCAGGGCTGGAGCTTGGTGCCAGGTCTGCCTCACTCCCCAATTTGGTCCCAGTCATTGCCCTCCAGGAAGCTCCACTTGGCTTTACCACAGAGAGGGAGAGGGAAGGGGAGAGATTTGAGGTTGGGCCCCTCTCTGCCTCCCCTTCTTGCTGCCTTCTTGTACTGCACCATGTGGAACACTCAAAGGGAAGCTGGGGGCCAGAGAAGAGGTGTCTGCCACCCCACACCCTCCAACCTTTCCTGGCTCAGGAGCATCTCCTTGCCCCCAAAGGTGCCCCAGCCAACCCTAACCCGCTCCAAGTGCTCACACAAAGCTGCAGTAGTATCTCGTCCAGCATCTTCACGGCTTCCACGCTGGCAGCCTGGGTCTTCTTGGTCAAGTACTTGGCCTGCGTCAGCAGGAAGACTGTGAGGAACAACCCCGTGCCCTCTCTGATCTCTCCTCCCCAGCCTCTATAGGATTCCCCATGCCAGGGCTGGCATCACTGTAGCCAAACAGGCACACGCGCCCCCAGGAGCGGACGGCGCAGCTCCCTTCCCCGCCGTACCTTGTTGATGGTGTCGCGGTTCTGCGTGTTCTGGCTCAGCAGGTTCCCAGCGAGGATGACGCGGGAGATCTGTGCCGCGCAGCTCTGCTCGCCCTCGGCTCCCAGCTGCCCCGTCACCACGTCCACCAACAGCTGCATGCCGAGCAGGGACTCGCCGCTCCCGCCGCCCAGCCCCAGCCCTGACACCAGTAGCACAAACCTAGGCAGAGAGTCTCGGGCAGCTGCTGGCGCTCTCCGCCTGTGCCAATCCCCACCCTTATGGTGATGCCGGGCTGCTGCCCACCTTAAGGGACCCCAGGGGAATCAAAAGGCAGGCGCAGCTGGCAGGGGTGAACTGGCAACAGGAGCCCAAATCTGGCAGGGGACACAATGCCAACCCCACTCTTGTCACTGTGCAGACTCACCTGTCCGAGCTGGGGCCTCTCCAGGGCAGTGGCTGGGGCAGGTCAGCAAAGCAGTACTCATCCACCAGGAACTTGCCGTCCTCCTGCTCGGAGCCGTACACGGCAAGGATGGTCCCTGCAGCAGAGCACGGCAGTCAGCACCCTCCCCAGCAGGTCCCACGAAGCGACTCCCACCTCGGGACCGTCATCCCCTACCTGTCACCAGCCTCTGCACCTCAATGGCTCCATCCAGCTTGATCCGTTGCAGCTCGTCCTCCAGGATCAGCTCATCCGAGGGATGGATATATTTGGGCAGAGGGGGCTGAGGCAGAAGGTTGTGCTGGAGGGACAGGGCAGGCTGTGAGGGCCTCGCGGCCAGAGGTAGAAGAGACAGCGAGGCTGAGCTACCCGGAAGGGCCCGCCCCGACACCAAACTCCGCTTGTGCAAACCGGAGCGAGGGCGCGTGACTCATGAGAGATGCCAGAGCAGCCCCCCATCGCTGGCTCCGCCACCGCCCCCGCTGCCTCTTTGAAGGCAGCACTCCAGAGTCCCGGCAGCTCTCGGGGCCGTTCACCAGCTGCACGCCACCCGCTCAAGCTGTTTTCGCTTAGTTCTTCCCTGCAGCGCCCGCAAGAAGCAAACAACAGCACAACAGCACAGCTCCTCATCCAAGGAGGAAGTTACTCAGCCAGGCAGCGGGAGACGGTTCGCTGGCCTGCCTCAGAAAACGTGTTTGCAATCACTGCCTGGGCAAGCACTTTGCTGTGTTTGAACCGTGCCTGGCGGGCAAGGTGCTAACTTTATTCCTTGACAACAGGGCTCCAAACTTCGCAACGCTCTCCCCGCGACCCTGTGCATCTGGAGCTGGTGGAAAAGGCTTTATCGCTTCTGGCTGCCTGGCTTGGAGCAGACGGGCACCACACGGGGAGAGCACTGCCACGTGAGCTGGCAGGAGGGGAAACCTCTCGTCCTCCTCCCCAGAAAGGCAGGCCTCCCTCGCTCCCTCTCAGCCCCCTCCAGCAGAAGGGAGCGTTGGCTCACAACCACCTCTGCCAACCCCACTGGATTTTGTCAAACCTTTAAAAGGTAAGAAAAGCAACACCAAACAGATGCATAAAACACGCTGGCAGAGAGAGGCGACATTAAGATAGCCCCAGACTTGCCAGGAAGAGCAGGGCAGAGAGAGGTTTTTACGCAGGCTTCGCAGATCAAAGCCTTGGCTGGTCCCACCTGCTCAGCTGCGGTGAGCGCAAGGGAAGCTGGAGGTCTGAAGCTCCCAGAGAGGCCGGGGAGCTGCATGTTGGCACGTTCCCCAGAGCTGCGGCCTGAGCCGTGCTGAGGAGGAGGGGAAAGCCATGCTCCCATCGCGAAGCTGGGGGCCTGCGGGAGGGAAAGGCCCTGCCGTTACCTCCTCGCTGATCTCCCGCAGGATGGAGGGCTGCAGCTGCATCGCTTTGAAGAGCGTCCCCACCACGCAGCACTTCTCCCCCGTCTGCAGCTCACAGAGCTTCTTCAGCGCTACGCCGCTCCCTGCGGGAGAGAAACTCAGCTCAGTCGCCCGGGGAATCCCTCGGGGCCGGCTGCAAGGGCAGGCAAGACGCGAGGCTGGCCTGCAGCTACCGAAAGGGCCTGAACTCAGAGGCAAGCAAGAGGCAGCAGGGGAACATTACGAAGCCTCTCGCCCCCTTGCTTTACCTCAAGGCAAGGAGCCGAAGCCACATGTGTAGGACAGATGGCGCCAACGGAGCGTACCAGAGCGCCAGCGCTGCCTGCAGGCATTTCCTCTGTGTTTGAGGGGGAAACGCAGATCAGGCTGAGGTCTGGGGGGGCTCCCAACCACCACCCAAGACACAGCGCAGAGCTCATACCCGGCCCACAGGTCCGGCCCTGCCCAGGAAGCGGTTTGACAGGCAGAAGGAATCGTTAACCACCCTCAAGTTTGATCTCTGCCTCCGCCAGGACAAGACCCTCCTCCTGCAGTCTCACCTGCTCACTCTTCCTCAAAGCGTGGAAGAGTGGCTGTAAAAAGGCCACTGAAAAAAAGCGTGGCCCCAATGATGCCTCAGGAGCCTGCGCTCAGGCTGGACACCTCTCGGGAAGCAGCTGAGCCTCAGCAGGAGCCCAGACCACACACGTGCGAGCAGTGACCAAACGGGAGAGCTTCCTCATTCCCTGCAAAGGAAAATCCCTGTCTTCAGGGCAAGTTTTGAGATTGGAGATCCCTTTGGAGATATGGCTGGGGACAGGAACCAACGTGTATCACAGGAAAGGCAATGAGCACTGCAGCCATCAAGCAACAGACTGCTCCGTGCCTCCCTCTCAGCAGGACCGTCTCTCTCATCCTCCTTTCCCACTGCGGTAGTTTCTTCCGATCGGAAAAGCCTCCTATGACAGAGATCCTTCGCCCTCCCCAGTCAATTGGCTCCAGTGCTTCATCACCCTCACGGCCAGGGAGCATTCACAGATAACAAAAAACGCATCTCCCTTGCCACAATCCAAGCCCAAGACGTCTCATCTTGCCTGGGAGGACCTGGAGATGCTTCAGCCCCATCTTCTACATGTCTGAAACGCTTCTGTTTCCCTCTGTTTAACACCAGCCCGTGAAGCCCATCCAGCCTGAGCCTCAAGCCCTGGAGGAAGGGGGAACGGCTGCGTGCAGACAGCTCTGCCCCAGGAGCCTCCCAAGGCCGAGGAGCCATGCAACGCCACGCAGGGCTGGCGCTTTGCAAATGGCCGGGCTCCTCTCCCAGAATAACACTGTCCAAGCCTGCTTCCTCCGCGTCACCGACTCCTCAGCCGGGCTGTCCTTTTTGGCAAAGCCTTGTGGATCGCTGCAGGCAGCGGGGCGATTTTTCACTCAAAGTCTCCCTTCGCCAATCATGTGACCGCTGAACGTGATCTCTGCCCTGTGGAAAACACCCCTTTCTGCTCGCAGGGACCCCAAGTTCGGATGAGGGTAGTGATGAAGCCAGAAGTATGGTTTCATCAAATCCAAAGAATGCAATCATCCAGAGTCAGAAAAAAATCTAGTTTTAGTTTCTTATTCTTGGCTCTAACCCCCAAAATGTGTGTGTTCAGCGGGGGAGGGCTGCTTTCTCCAGCCTTTTCCTGCAGGCGCTTCTGGCCATTAGACAAGCCCCAGAAATCTCGTCTCATCACACGACTCCAGGAAGCAGAGCTTTAACAAAAGTGCCGAGTCCCTTCACTTTCAGCAAAATTTATGGTTATGGTGCAGAGCAGCTGGCCAAGGAACACCATCTGCCCTGGAATGGGTACAGCCCCAGTACAGGGTTGGCTTCTCCTCGGCTCTACATAGCCCAGACGTCCAACGAGAGAAAGAAAAACAAACGAACAACCCAAAAACCTCCATAGAAGGGCAAAGCAAAAAGCTCAGCTGGCCAGAGAGGGTGAAATTTGATAACAGGCTTTTTACCATGCTCTCATAGCCACGGGGGGAGCTCCGCTTTGGCCAAAGATCTGCCAGAAAGCTTAGCCACTGGAGTACTGGCAACGGGGAGGCAGTTGCTTCATCCAGAGTAAAGAAGAGGCTACCCGCCAACGGCGCCAGCGAGCGGCGTCTCAGAGCGCTCTGCAGCCGTTAGGTCTTTGAATGGAAACTCTCATATGTGAATCCCACCAGTTAACCACCGCCACAGCCCCGCAGAGCGAGGAAACCACTGCCCCAGACGCAAACAAGCCCCTCTCCCACCGTGCTGACATCCTGCTTCCTGATCAGCACGTCCATCCGCGAGCCGAACGGCACATCCGTTACCAGAACAAACCTGCACTGTAACTCTCATTCCCGACAGAGAACAGCAGATTTGCCAGGCCCCGGCCACCACTTGGCAAGCAAAGTGGTTTTCCCACGCGGCTGATGTTTAAGATGATTCGAGAAACAGTGACGGAGAACTAGAGCAAGTACCTGACCAGATGGGACATTGGATGGCAGACAAAGCCTTCCCTCACCCTTCCCCCACAAAAGTTATCTGCGTGGGGCCAGTAACACCCTTTATCATGTGTACATAAGTTTGAAAACCGACAACTAACACCTGCTGAAAGAGCTCCTAAGACACCTCAGCAGGCAGCACTGCTGCTGTGAGGTGAAAAGGGCACTTGAAGGGGAGCAAGCACCCCTTCAGCCATGCTGCTTTGCTCTCCGAGGCCCCCAGCCCCTTGCCAGGGGGGATTAATTCACAGGCAGCGACTCACCCCACTTCTGGCGAGCCCGCTCCTCAAGGATGCGCCTCATCTCGATGAGGCGAGTGGCATAGATGTGAGCGTACTGACGATTGAAGCTGCGCTCGCCCAGCCTGAAGGGCTGCGAGCAGTTTGCATACGTGGAAACGGGCACCCGGGCGAAGGTGGAGGCTTCAGCTGACGGGGGGGCCAGCAAGCCCTGTGCCGTGGGGGCCGCCTGCTCCGAAAACATGGTGGGCTGCCGGCTCGAATACCAACGATCCACCTGGATGCGGAAAGCTCTTAATTCGGGTCTGGAAAGCAAACAGGAAAATCAGGGATCCCTACTCAGCCCTCAGTTTGTTCCGGGCACCCACTCTTTCCTCCCCAGAGACGATCCCCTCCCCTGCAGGGCCCTAACTTGCATATTTTTACATCAAGCCCCGGCTTTCCCCTTTCTAGCTCCCCTCAAACCACCCTGGAGCTTCAGCCCCAACGACCCTGCCATCAGCACGCGCTGACGCAAGGCAGAGCCCCCAGCCCCGTGCAGCCGAGGGCCCGCTATCCCGCGACTGGCCCTGGGGCTCAGCCCCTCGCCACGTGCCTGCCTGGCCCCCAGCCTGCCACCTCTGCCATCACGCGCAGTGGGTGGGTTTGGGTCTCCCTCCCCCCCACCCCAAGGGGGCACAACTGGCTGCTGGAACTGGTCCCCCCCCAGCACACACCAAGTCTAAGCCTAATCCCCCACCCTCAAAATACCTCCCATCGCACCAGGAAGCGGCCAGGACCCCCCCTCAAACACACAGCCCCAGGCATTGGGCCCCCCCCCAACGCACAAACCCCAGCATCAAGGACCCCCAGCACACTGGTACTCCCCAAAGGACCCCCCCCCCAGAGAGCCCCCCTGGACCAGGGACCCCCCCAGTGCATCAGGGCCCCCTAAAACACAACCAAGGACCCCCAGGGACACCGGGACCCTCCTCAGAGCCCCCCCAGGACACAGTGACTTCTCAAAGAGCCTCCACTGCAGCACCAGGGACCCCTCAGGACACCGAGACCCCTCAGAGAGCCCCCCTGGGACACCGGGACCCCTCACAGAGCACCCCCCCAGCACCAGGCCCCCCCCCGGGACACCAGGACTCCTCACCGACCCACCTCCGCCACCGTGACCCCCCCCAGGGCACCGAGACCTCCCCAAGACACCGGGAAGCCGCCTCAGAGCCCCCCCTCCCCGACCGCCCGCGGCCCCGAGCCCCCCCCCGCGGGCCCCAGGGTCACGTACGGGGTCAGAGGTCAGGGGTCAGGGCCGCCAGCCCGGTGTGGCGACAAGCGGCCATGGAGGCAGCTGCGGGGGGGGCGCGGAAAAAGGCGCGAACGCCGCGACCCGGAAGCCGCGGGCGAGCGGGGCGGAAGTGACGTTTACGCGGCGCGTAGCCGTGGCAACCGGGGCGCGGGCGCCGCTCCGCCGTTGCCATGGGAACCCGCCGGGGGGGGCAAAAGGGGGAGGACCCCGGGGAGCGCCCCAGTGGGGGGGGGCCGAGCCCCATAGCGGGACTCCGAGGGGACCCCGGGCAGCGCCCCATGGGGGGGCCCGAGCCCCACAGCGGGACCCCGAGGGGACCCCAGGGAGCCCCATGGGGGGGTCCGAGCCCCATAGCGGGACCCCGAGGGGACCCCGGGCAGCGCCCCGTGGGGGGGCCCGAGCCCCACAGTGGGACCCCGAGGGGACCCCGGGCAGCGCCCCGTGGGGGGGCCCGAGCCCCACAGTGGGACCCCAAGGGGACCCCAGGGAGCCCCATGGGGGGGCCCGAGCCCCACAGTGGGACCCCAAGGGGACCCCAGGGAGCCCCATGGGGGGGCCCGAGCCCCACAGCGGGACCCCGAGGGGACCCCAGGGAGCCCCATGGGGGGGCCCGAGCCCCACAGCGGGACCCCGAGGGGACCCCAGGGAGCCCCATGGGGGGGCCCGAGCCCCACAGTGGGACCCCGAGGGGACCCCAGGGAGCCCCATGGGGGGGCCCGAGCCCCACAGTGGGACCCCAAGGGGACCCAGGGCAGTGCCCCATGGGGGGGCCCGAGCCCCACAGTGGGACCCCAAGGGGACCCCAGGGAGCCCCATGGGGGGGCCCGAGCCCCACAGCGCGACCCCGAGGGGACCCCAGGCTGTGCCATGGGGGGCCGAGCCCCACAGCGGGACCCCGAGGGACCCTGTGGAGCCCCATGGGGGGCCGAGCCCCCCACCGGGATGCCGAGCGGCAGGACCCCCACGCTGGGACCCCCCCAGCTTCAGCCGGGGCGATGCCCCGTGTCGGGGTGCTCGGGTGCCCCGGCGGGCGCCGCTGGCCCGGCCCCGAGCCCCCTGCTGCCCCCCAGCTCCGTCTTCGCAGGTGCCGGCGGCGGGTGCGAAGCCTCCCCCGCTTCCTGGCCCCCCGCGCTGTGGGTCCGGACCCCTTGGGCGGCCGGGGTGTCACCTGCCCCCCCCGCCCTCGCTCACCTTCCTGCCGCGGCGGGCGCGCGGCGAGGGAGAGGGGGCGGAGGTGTGAGAGAGGAAGGGGCCTTGGCGAGGCCTCGCGGCTCCATTTTAAGGGCTCTCGGGGTTTCGGAGGCGCTGACTGGTGCAGCCGGGCCCCCCGCCGCCGTCACCGCCGGCTATAAAAGGCCGCGGCGGCGGGACGCGCCGGCTCCGGGCAGCAGATTTCGGTGGGCTTGCCATGGCCGCGGCGTTCGCCTTCCCCTTGGTGCTGGCCGTGGCGGGAGGTAACGGGTCGGGGACCCCGCGGGGACGGGTACCCGGGGATGGCGGGGACCAGGGGGTCCCATGGGAACGGGCACCCGGAGACGGGGGTCACCTGGGCACGGGCACCCAGGGATGGAGGGGACGGGGGTCCTGAGGGGATGGGTATGTACCCACGGATGGGGGCACGGGGCTCCCACGGGCACGGGCACCCAGGGATGGAGGGGACGGGGGTCCTGTGGGGATGGGTATGTACCCACGGATGGGGGCACGGGGCTCCCACGGGCACGGGCACCCAGGGATGGAGGGGACGGGGGTCCTGAGGGGATGGGTATGTACCCACGGATGGGGGCACGGGGGTCCCACAGGCATGGGCACCCAGGGATGGAGGGGATGGGGGTCCTGTGGGGATGGGTATGTACCCACGGATGGGGGCACGGGGGTCCCACGGGCACGGGCACCCAGGGATGGAGGGGACGGGGGTCCCATGGGCACGGGCACCCAGGGATGCAGGGGATGGGCGTCCTGTGGGGACAGGCACCCGGGGATGGGGGTCCCGTGGGGACGAGTACCCAGAGACAGGGGCATGGGACTCCCCCAGGGATGGGCACCCATGGGTGGGGGGGACAGGGGTCCCAGGGGGACAGGCCCCCAGGGATGGAGGCGACAGGGGTCCTGCAGGGACGGGCACCCAGGGATGGAGAGGATGGGGGTCCTGTGGGGACGGGCACCCAGGGACAGGGGCACAGGGCTCCCCCGATGACGGGCACCCAGGGATGGAGGGGATGGGGGTCCCGCGGGGACGGGCACCCAGGGACAGGGGCACAGGGCTCCCCCGATGACGGGCACCCAGGGATGGAGGGGACGGGGGTCCTGTGGGGACGGGCACCCAGGGACAGGGGCACAGGGCTCCCCCGATGACGGGCACCCAGGGATGGAGGGGATGGGGGTCCCGCAGGGACGGGCACCCAGGGACAGCAGGGACAGGGGTCCCGCGGGGACGGGCACAGCAGGCGGTCCCGCTAACCGGCTCTGTCCCTCTCCGGCAGCGCTGGCGGCGCACGCCGCGGCACCCAACCCCTGCCGCAAGGAGCAATTCTGCCATGACGCCTGGGACGGCTCGGTGAGGACGCACCGCCGCGGTTTGGGGACACGATATTAGCCGGGGAGAGGGAGGAAGAAGCATTTTCGGGGTCCCGCTGAGGCCTCGTGCTGTCCCCCCCCTCCCCCTTTTGCAGTGGGATCTGACCGATGGGGCCGAAGAGGCACCGGCGCCGGGGAAGAAATGCACCCTGTGCACCAAAATCCTGCAGCAGATCAAGAAGGTGGCGGGTGACGACCCCGACGAGGTGAGTCGGGCGGCCGGCGCGGGGGCCGGCGGCGGGGGACGTCCCGCGGCCCCGCTCACGCCTGCCGCCGCCGCTCTTCCCCGCAGGATGCCGTGCAGGCGGCGCTGGCCGGGGGCTGCAAAGCCCTGGGCAAGCGCCTGGGCCGCGTGTGCAAGCAGCTGGTGAAGAAGTACCGCGAGCAGATCGCGGAGGCGCTGGAAAACGGCCAGGACCCGCAGGACGCCTGCAAGGCCATGCGGCTCTGCAAGGGCTGAGAGCCCCGCGGCGGTCCCCGCCGGCTCGCGGCTTTGCCGGCAGCTTGCGCCGTCCCCGTCCCCGTCCCAGTGTAATAAAGCATCTCGCCTGTACGCCGGGTCTCCTGGGGACGGGGCCTCCGCGGAGCCACCCGCAGGGCCCCTTCTTTTGGTGGTGGGGGGGGGAATGGGGGTTGCATCGGGGACGTGCCGCCGCGGGGAGCCGCGCACGGGTGCAAAGCCCTCCCCGGGGATGAGGCCCCCTGCTCCTCCGGCTGCGGCCGCGGACGAGAGCCCCGGCGTTTCGTATCGGACGTTTATTCGGCCCGCGCGCGCGCGCGTGACGGAGGGCGGCCGGGCGCCGCCGGCCCCTCAGTCCTCCTTCTCGTCGCCGTGCGTGATGATGTAGCACAGGGACTTGTAGTCGATGTTGCCGGCCACGTCGATGGGCGTCACGGCGAACATCTGCTCCACCTGCGTGGGGACACGCGCCCCGGGGCTGTGGCACGCCGCCGTCTCGGGGACGGGGCCGTGCGGGGCGCACGGGGACCTCGGGGATAGGATTTGTGCGAGGCACAGGGGGATTTTGGGGACGGGTCCGTGCGGGGCACACGGGGACCTTGGGGACAGGTCCGTACAGGGCGCACAGGGACCTCGGGGTGGGTCTGTGCAGGACACACGGGGATCTCAGGGACGGGTCCATGCAGGGCACACGGGGATTTCGGGGATGGGTCTGTGCAGAGCACACGGGGACCTCGGGGACAGGGTCCGTGCGGGGCACTTGGGGACCTCGGGGACGGGTCCCTCCTGCAGGGCTCTGCCCCGTGTCCCCACATCTCCGGCTGGGGCAGGAAGATGATTGCCGCCAGCTGGCAGGAGGGGACGCAGGTGTCCCGGGCACCCGCTTCCTCCGCGGCTCCCTTCTCACGCACCGGCGCGAGGAGAGGCCACCGGCCTTTGGGGACAGGGCGGGCAGGGGCCAGCGTGGGGACAGGGCCACCCGCGGGAGCTGCCTCACCTCCTCGGGGGAGAACTTATCGGCCTGCGTCAGGAGGAGCTGCTTAAACCTGCGGGAAGCAGGAAGGGCTGAGCCGGGGGCGCCGTCCCCACCGCGGGGACAAGGCGGACGGAGCCCGGCGGCCCCAGCGCCACCTCGACTCACTCGTCCTTGTTGACGGTGCCGGTGCCGCTGGGGTCGAAGAGCTTGAAGGCGTTGAGGATGGACTCCTCGGGGTCGGTGCCTGCAAGGGGGGTGGGGGGGGGACAGGGGTGAAGCGGGGACGTGGAGGGGGGGCCGAGCCGCCCGCCGCGGGGCGAGCGTGGGGGTCCGGGCCGCCGCTCACCGTTGAGCTTCTCGCCGAAGAGCGTCAGGAAGACGGTGAAGTTGATGGGCCCCTTGCCCTCCTTCAGCATCTCCTCCAGCTCCTCGTCGCTCACGTTCAGCTTCCCTGGGGGACAGAGAGGGACGGACGGGGCTGGGCGCGCGGACTCGGCGGCCGGGGGGCCGCGGCCGCCCCGCGCCCGGCGCTCACCCAGCTGCGCGTAGGTCTCCCTGAGGTCCGACTTGGTGATGATGCCGTCGCGGTTCTGGTCGATGCAGCTGAAGGCCTGGGGGGGAGGAGGGAGGCGTTGGGGGGACCCCAACGTCTCTGGGACCCCCGCCATCACCCCGCCGGGATCCCCCCCGCCCCCAAAGCCCGGTACCTCCTTGAACTCCTGGATCTGCGACTGCTCGAACATGGAGAAGACGTTGGAGGAGCCCCGCTGCGCCCGCTTGGCCGCCGCCTTGCTGCGCGTGCCCGCCTTCCTGCTGGCCTGCGGGAGCGGCGGCCTCAGCCACGGCCAATCGGAGCGCGAGGAAGCCTTTCTTTGGCCACAGCCAATCAGAGTGCAGGGAAGCCATTCTTTGGCCACAGCCAATCAGAGCACGGGGAAGCCTTTCTTTGGCCACAGCCAATCAGAGCATGGGGAAGTCTTTATTTGGCCTCTGCCAATCAGAGCACGGGTAAGCCTTTCTTTGGCCACAGCCAATCAGAGCACGGGGAAGCCTTTCTTTGGCCACAGCCAATCAGAGCATGGGGAAGTCTTTATTTGGCCTCTGCCAATCAGAGCACGGGTAAGCCTTTCTTTGGCCACAGCCAATCAGAGCACGGGGAAGCCTTTCTTTGGCCACAGCCAATCAGAGCATGGGGAAGTCTTTATTTGGCCTCTGCCAATCAGAGCACGGGGAAGCCTTTCTTTGGCCACAGCCAATCAGAGCCCAGGGAAGCCATTCTTTGGCCACAGCCAATCAGAGCACGGGGAAGCCTTTCTTTGGCCACAGCCAATCAGAGCCCAGGGAAGCCATTCTTTGGCCACAGCCAATCAGAGCACGGGGAAGTCTTTATTTGGCCACAGCCAATCAGAGTGCAGGGAAATCTTTTTTTTTTTTTTTTTTTTTTTGGCTGAGGGCCTCTGCCAATCAGAGCCCAGGGAATCCTGCTGGCTGAGGGCTGCTGCCAATCAGAGCACAGGGGATGCTTTTTTTTTTTTGACTGCAGCCAATCAGAGTGCAAGGAATCCTTTTTTGGCTGAGGACTGCCACCAATCAGAGCATACGAAATCCTTTTTTTTCTTGGCTGCAGCCAATCAGAGCGCAGGGAATCCTAGTGCCCTCCTCTCGTCTCTTTTTCAGTCACAGCCAATCAGAGGCCAAAGCACCCTGCTGGCTCAGCACAGGGAATCATCTCCCTCCTCCCATCCGGGTGAGCCAATCAGAGCAGAAGGGATCTCCCCTGCCCTCCTCCAGTGACCTGGGGGGATCCCACCGCTGCCGGGCGCTGCCTGCGGGTCCCTGTGCCCGGCCAGGGGCTGCAGGGGCGGCACCCAGGTCCCCAGGGGGACAGTCCCTTGGGGGGTGGGGGATACGGCCCCTCAGGTGGCACCCAGGGTTGGTACAGCCCCCCGCGGTGGCCCCAGACCTGCTGGGGTGGCTGAGACCCATGGGTGCCCCCCCCACCAACCAGGGTGGCCCCAACCCCACACGGTAGCCCTGGGCACCCAGATCCCAAGAGTCTGTCACCTCCTCGGTGGCCCCAGCCCCTCAGGGGCACCCCACACCCTGGGGTGGTCCCAGACACCCAGAATGTCCCCAGACCCCCTGGGGTGGCCCCAGCTCCCTGGGATCCCCCCATGCCTTGGGATGTCCCCAGCCCCCCTTGGTGTCCCCAGCCCCCCCTTGGGTCCCCCCACACCCTGGGGTTAGCACAGCCCCCCAGGTTGGCCCCAGAGTCCCTGGGGTGGTCCCAACACCCTGAGGTGCTCCCACCCCTGGGGTAGCCCCATATTTCCAGGGTCCCCCCACACCCTGAGGTGTCGGTCCCCAGACCCTCTGGGGTGATCCCAACACCCTGAGGTGCTCCCACCCCTGGGGTAACCCCACATTTCTGAGGTCCCCCCACACCTCGGGGTGTCCCCAGATCCCCAGGTCAGCCCCAAACATCCAGGGTGTCCCCAGACCCGCTGGGGTGGTCCCAACACCCTGAGGTGCTCCCACCCCTGGGGTAGCCCCACATTTCTGAGGTCCCCCCACACCTCGGGGTGTCCCCAGATCCCCAGGTCAGCCCCAAACGTCCAGGGTGTCCCCAGACCCGCTGGGGTGGTCCCAACACCCTGAGCTGCTCCCACCCCTGGGGTAGCCCCACATTTCCAGGGTCCCCCCACACCCTGAGGTGTCCCCAGACCCCCCTGGGGTGATCCCAACACCCTGAGCTGCTCCCACACCTGGAGTAGCCCCACATCTCTGAGGTCCCCCCATGCCCTGGGGTGTCCCCAGACCCCTGGGTGTCCCCAGACCCCCCCGGGGTGGTCCCAACACCCTGAGCTGCTCCCACGCCTGGTGTCCCCCCACATCTCCAAGGTCCCCTCTCACCCTGAGGTGCTCCCAGCCCCACCCTGGGGTCCCCCCGCGCCCTGGGGCGCCGAGGCCAGCCCCGTGCGGGGCGCCCGGCCGCGCTCACCATCCCGGCGGCCGGCTCTGCGCCTCGGCACCCCCGGGGCGCTGCCGGGTTTTATCCCCCCGGGCTTATCACCGCCGAGCTAAATGCGGTGGCGGGTGGCGGCGGCCGAGCCAAACTTGGCGCTGGCGCCCCCGGGGCGCTGACACCGCTAAGGGCTGTGACGGACGCAAGCCAGGCCGGGTCCCGCGGGTGCCCCGGAGGTGCCGGCTCTATTTTTGGCTGCACGGGAAGGGGGCCGAGGTGCGGCACATCCTGGGGAATAGGATGGGGAAAGGGGTCGGTCGGCCGGGGCGGCCCGTTTTCGGGGTCGGTACCTGGCGAGGGTGATGGGGCACCCGAAAAAAGCTGGGAGGGATTTCGTCCTTCCCGAAAGTCCGACCGGCAGGGGGAAAGAAAGAGGCAGCGCCGTCCTGCAGCCGGGTTTATTCAGCCCCGTTCGCCCCCGCTCCGTATCCCTCCGGTTCGTCCCGCTCGGTCCCCGAAATCACGGCGGGGCGGCCCCGAGCCGCGGCACCCGCCCGGGGCGACGCTGTCCGTCCTGCCTCGCGGCGAGCAGAACCCGGCCGGATGCTCCCGCACCGCCGGTCCTCCCCCCGGAGGAGAAGTCGGTGCCGCGTCCGTGGAGCGGCCGATCCCTTCCGGCGTCTGTCTCTGCCGCCGGCTTTCCCCGGTGAGAGCTGGAGCTGGGACCGCGGGGCTGCCCCGCTGCCACCCCCCACGCCACCCCCCCCAACGCCGCCCCCCCCGGGGTCCGTCGCGCCCTCCGCTCTCACTGCCCGATCATGCAGGCCATTTTACAGGCGACGGCCGAGATGAGAGCGGCCCCTCGCCCGCTGCCTTCCTCCGACTGGATGAAGGTGATGTCGCAGCCGGGCGTCAGCTGCCGTACGGTGGCGTGGAACCGGTCTTTGAAGCTGTTGGAAGGAAAAAAACAGGGTCAAGGCAGAAAAAAAAAACGCAGGGTCTAGGCTGGGAGAGGATGAGGAGGGACGCCGGGGTGGGAGGAAGGTGCCTTCACCTGGGATGGAGCTTGTAAACGGAGCCGTCGACCCCGACGGTGATTTTGAGGGTCTCCTGGCTGCGGCTTTCCCGCATGCGATTGATGACGCCGGCCAACCCGGCCGAGCACATCTGGGCTGCCCGGGTGGAGACGCTCTCGCAGACCATCCGCACAATGTCACAGTCCGTCCCCGAGGGCAGCAGCTCGAAGGCCGTCAGGATGTTGTAGATCTGCTTGCGGTCGCCGGAGTCGCTGGGATCGGGAAGAGAGGGTCACGTCGGCCGGTGGAGGTGAGAGATGGGGAGCCCCGGGTGGGGCAGGGGCAGCAGGCTGGTGTGGGGTGACGGGATGGGAGATCCCAATGTGAGGGGGGAGCTGTGGGGTGATGGGACAGCAGACCCCAATTTGGGGCAACCAGAGAAGGGTGGTGTAGGGTGACAGCACAGAAGACCCCAATTTGGGGCAGCCAGAGCTGCCTGGTGTGGGGTGATGGGACAGAAGACCTCAATGTGGGGCAGCCAGAGCTGCCTGGTGTGGGGTGATGGGACAGAAGACCTCAATGTGGGGCAGCCAGAGCTGCCTGGTGTGGAGTAATGGGACAGAAAACCCCAATTTGCGGCAGCTGGAGCCAGCTGGTGTGAGGGTGCTGGACCGGTGCGGGTCTGCCACGAGCTGCCAGCCCTGGGCCGCGGTCCTACCAGGCCCGGTACCTCTCGATCTGCGACACGAAGCGGGTTTCGAAGGTGCCGTGGGTCTTGAGCTTCTCGGAGGCCTCGCCGTTGAAGAGCAGGTTCTCGTCGACGAGCTTCAGCAGCACCAGCCGGACGATCTCCCCCATGTACTTGCCCCCGATGATCTTCTCGTAGCTGGGGGGAGGCACAAGCGAGGCCGTCAGGGTGGGCAAGCGGCCAGCCGGGGAGGGCTGGGGCTATCCGCCGGCCGGATGGGGCGACTCGCCTGAAGCGAGCGCCTCATCCCTGTGATCAACTGCTCCGGCCTCAGCTAAGCTCGCTGGGGCGTGCGAAGGAAACGGGGAAAGAAAAGGGGCAGAGGAGAGGACACGGCCGGGGAGAAGCGCGGGGACGGCGGGGGGATTGCGACTGTATCTGTCATCTTCCTTACAGTTGCTGACCGGGGTTAAGTGAGGTCTCGTCCACCACGCGGTCGTACTCCAGGAGGAACTCGTCGAGCTCCCCCGAGGCGCCGAACGCCCCCCACTCCGTGTTCACGCACATCCTCCCCTCGTCGCCCTCCACCAGCTCCACGTTGTGCATCTCCTCCATGTAGCAGGCGTTGCAGCCCGTCCCTGTGGGGAGAGACACAGTTGGGGACGTGCGACGGGGACCCCCCGTCCCTTGACCCCCATCCCTGCCCCGCACAGGCTACGGCGCTTGGAGCTGTACGTGCTCGGCTGGACACACGCAAGCTGTGGAAGAAGCCTCCTGCTCTCACCAGCACCCCAAATCGACCCCAAAGGTTGGGACAGAGAGCTCAGGCCAGGAGGGGGAAGAGAGATGGTGAAGAGCCAGGTAGCCAAAACGCCCTGGTGCAGCCAGGCAGCAGGTCCTTCCTTGCAGCCTGGGCTCGACTCTGGGCTGGCTGCAACACCCAAATCTCCCCAGTAGGTCTGAGCTTTTGGGATGGCCAAGTCACGGTCCCAGGGAGCTCCCAACGAGGTTTGCTTTTGGTGGGGGACCAACGTATCGAAGGGGCAGATCCCTTCCTCTCGAACCCAGCTCCAGCCCCTGCAAGGCGGTCCCTCCTCCGGAAGAGCTCGATAAACAGGCCGGTGCCGTGTTTACTCAGGCGGAGGGGTCAGCTCGAGAAGCCCAGATGGCCACATCGCTGACGGCATTAAATATAGAGCCCAACTGCGTGGCCACGGCTGCTCCTCTCTCTGGAGGTGGGAAGAAGCTTGCCCGGCCCCGATGTGGCGTCAAACCCTTTCCCCACCTCCCCGGGCTCCCCAGCACGGCCAGGACCAAGCGTTATGTGGCCACAGGCAGACCTTTAGCTGCTTCCCCCTCGCCTTAGCCCAGCCGTAGTGACTATACAACGTGCCAGAGGCACCAGAATCCTGGAGAAAGGAGATCCCTCCGGGGATGGAGAAAGGGACCCATGTCCCATGTGAATGTGTGAATGGAAATGTCATGGAGTGTCACTGCGTTTCCATCCCCGAAGGTGCCTGTATCACGGGGCAGGTCCCAGGTGATGCCACCTGGACGTGCCAGGAAAATATCCCAGTGCAGGAGACGTTTCCAGGGTCCCATGTGGGCTGGGTGACAACCTGCATCCAGCTGCCACCCTCTCCCCTTGGTGTCCTCCCAAAAGGACAAGCCCTGGCGCACAGCACAAGCAGGACAGGAGGAGCGTGAGCCGGGCCAGGGGGGCTCTGCCCCAGGGAAGGTCCCTCCTTGCCTGCCACATGTCCCTGCGCCGGCGCAAAGGGGCCGTCTTACCCACAATCATCCCAACCTCGCACCGGTGATCTTCGTAGTAGCAGGAAATCATCGTAGCCACCGTGTCGTTCACCATCGCGACCACGTCCATCTCGAAATCCTGTGGCAGGGAGAAAGCTGCTGAGCTCTCGCAGAGCGGGGGGACATGAACACGTACACATGAGTCCCCTCTCAGCAGGGACTCCAGCAGTCTCTCTGTCCCCGTGGGGCAGCCTGGCTGGGTGGCAGGGTGTCTCTGGTGAGACGGGGTGGGGACGGAGGGGTGGGTGCCAACTTGCATGAACAGCACAAACCGTACGGTCATCTCACCCCTCGCCGTTTGATGGCGTCTCTCAGGAGCCCGACGACGTTGTTACCCTCCGCGCCGGAGGCTTTGAAGCCCTTGGTCCAATTCAGAAGGATCCCCTGGGGTAAGACAGAGGGACGGGATGAGCGGCTGGCAGGTTGGGATGGCGGGGGCATCCCCTGCAGTGCCCAGCTGCCACCCTGCGAGCCCTTCACCTTGTCGATGTCCTCGTGCCGCACGGGGAAGGAGAAGGTGAAGCCCAGGGGCAGCTTTTTGTGTTTCATCTGGTGTTTGTCCAAAAAGTCAGAGATGCACTCGGAGATGTAGTCAAAAAGCTGGAAGAGAGCAGGCCGAGGTTGTCACCCATGGCTGCCTCCGCGTAGGGCAAACCCTCCCAGGAGCCGGTGGGATGCCACCATCCCCATCACCGTGCGTGGTCACGTCCCCCCCCAGCCCGTGGCCTCTGGCAGCTGGAGGGATGATGGGACGCAGTCCCGGTGCGCCCACCAAAACTGAGGCTCTGAGACGGAGCGTTTCTTGCTCTTCTCTGGCTCTGGAGGTCGGGGCAGGGCAGGGATGGCTCTGCCATGAGGCCATGGCATGCCATCCCCAGCTCGCCGCTGGCACAGGGGCGGCATTTGAAGGGGACACTTTCAACAGGACCCCAGCCCTGCTCACACTCCTCCAGGCCTCCTAAACCCAGACACAGCTCTGTCTCCCCAGCTGTCTTGATATGGGAAGGGTGGAGATACCTGCTCGCCCCAATTTGCATTCAGTGGATTGACGTTTCCACCCAAAACCACCTCAGTTCCACCCGTTTCTCTTCTTTCTCGGGGCTGGGGCAGCGGGAGGTGCACAACACAGCGTCTGCCTGCCCACTGATGGGGACCCCTCCAGCCCCATCCCACACGGACCGAGTTCCCATCCCGTCACTCCCGGAGCTGGAGGTGGCGAGACAGAGCCAACGTGGCAACCCGGCATGGCCCACGGTGCCGGCGCAGACGCCTGGACCTGGCTCAAGCTCACCATCTCAGCTGTCCCCGTCATGGCATCCTCGGGGATGGAGTACATCTGGTGCTTCGTCTTCACTTTCCACTGCCCTTCCTCCCCCTCGCCCACTTTGACCAGCATCACGCGGAAATTGGTGCCGCCGAGGTCCAGCGACAGGAAGTCTCCGACCTCTGCAACGCCAGAGGGGACAAACGCGGCCGGCTCAGGAGGGCCGTTGCGGCCTCCTGCCACGAGGCGCCGGGTACAGTGCCCATCCGGCCCGGCGCTGGCATACCTGAGCCCTCCGGCGTGGAGCGCACGTAGGTGGGCAGCATTTTTACGGAGGCTTCCTCGTGCGTCTCCAGCTTGAGCCCGCGGTCCATTTCTTTCTGCATGCGGTACATGACCTTCTTCAGGTCTTCCTCCTTGAGCCGAAACTCCGACAGGATCTGATCCACCTGCGGCGGGAGAGACGGAGTCATTCGGGAAACAGGGATCAGGGACGTGGGTGGCCCAGGCGAGCGACAGCCCCGGAGGAGCCGACGGCAGAACTGCGATAAATCATCAAACTTTTCCCTTCCCCTGGCCCTGATTTTCCAGACCGACATCCTGAATCAGCAGATCCGCAGTCCATCTTTCCACCCTCTCGTCTCCAACAGCGGCCAAAAGCGGATGCCTTGGGAGGACGGCGCGGGCCGCGTCTTCCCACGCGCCTCCCGACAAAAGTCGCCTCTGCCAGGTGCCGGGGCCAAGACCGCGCTTCCTCCGCTACGTTTCTTTCTGCCCGGCAAACTCCCCGCGACTGTTTGCCGAGGGCAGAGGCGGCGGATATTACTCTGCCGGGGGGGCGGCGCGGGGCCAAGGAGGGATGGCGGGGGGGGATAGCAAGAGCATTATCTGGGACCGGGGAGAAGCGCAGGGAGCGCTCGGCCGTCGAGATTTACCCTTCTGTAGCAACCTCGGGCCGGCGGGCTCCGCCACCGGCGTAGCCTCCATTAACCACGGCGCGTAATCGGGGCCAGGCAGCCCCGGCTGTCAGATGGAGCCGGGGGAGCGAGCGCTTTCTGCTCTGCCGGCCAGATGTAGCCGGCGGCATTAGAGGCCTCATTAGTCACCGGGATCCGGGCACGCTTAAAACGCTCCCGCTGCACTTTCGCCGCCAGACGGATGTTTTCCTCGAGGCCGCGCCGGCCCTGCTTCGCTTTCGGGGCTGGGGGACGCGGCACGGAGCATCCCCGGGGGGACGCCTGCGCGGGCGATGCCGGTTGGGCAAACGGGCCGGCGCCGTCGGCACGGAGCGGAGCCCGGCCGCCAACCCCGGAGCCCGCAGCAGGGCGCAAACCTCCGGCGCGTCGCGGCCGGGTGCTGGCCCCGGGGCACCCGTCCGCCTCCAAACCCGCGCGGCTCCCCGCGCCTTTGCGCCCCGCGGCACGGCTCAAGGCCGGATCTCCCTTCCCCATCGAGCCGGAGGGTTGGGGACGGACCCTCCGCGCTCCAGGTCCGTCCATCCTGCCCCGCGGACGCCCCGAGGTCTCGGCTGTCGCCCGTAGGCGAGGGGAAACCGTGCCGTCAGGGAAAAAAATCGACACTTTTCCCGGCCGTCTTCCACGGCGCGGCCGTGCCCAGAGTTTGCGGGGCTTAAACCCGCTGCCCGCAGCGGCGGAGCTTCTCGGTGTCCTGGGCCGAGCGCCGGCCCGCGCGGGGCAGGAGGCAGCCGGGAGCGATGCCTCGCGCGGGAGCCGCAGGCCGCCCTCGCGGCCGGGGAAGAACCAGCCGAAGGAGGTGAAAAGAGGCGACGGGACCCGTCTCGTCCCGGCGGGCGAATCCCGTAGAAACCTCTGAGCCGAAGAGGGCGAGGAAAGAAAAATCCCGCTTTAACGCTGGGCTCTCCGGCCCCAGACGCCTCAGCTCGTCCTTCGGGATGGGAAAAAGCCAAGGGTTTCGCTGCCGCGGCGGCTGCGGTTTACGCGCGGGGCGAAGGCGGGAGGCCGTTTCGGAGGTGGCGGCGCCCAGGCCGTGGGGCGGACGCGGTCCCGCCGGCCGCCTCTCGAGGCGCGTCCCGACGCGGAGCCCGCATCGACACCCCCCCCGCCCCCTTCCCAAACCCGCTCCGGCTCTTCGGAGACCGCCGAGCCGCCCTCGCCGCCGCCCCTTTATCCCGACCGGGCCGTGGCTCTTCCTCGCCCTCCGGAGCCGGCACGTCGGAGCAGGGCCGGAGGGCACCGGGGGCCGGCGGAGGAGCCGAACGCGGGCAGGACGCCGGCTCCGAAAGGGGCCGATTCGGGAGCTGGGGTGGGTGGGGGGGGGGGGTCTTACCTTCTCCTTTTTGGAGCTCTCCATCCTGCCTCTGTGATCCAGCATGGGGGCAGCCGTGGGCACGGGGCGGGCCCCGCCGCCACCGCCGGGTCCGGCCGGCGCTCGGCAGCTCCCGTCTCGCTCGGCCGGGGGCTGCTCCACTTTCGGCCTTTTTTTCGGAGGGGTGGGTTGTTTGTTTGGTTTGTTTTAAGGGGTTGGGGGGGGTGGGGGGGGTTGTTATTTCATGCCGCTCGTGGACGAGGGCCGGGCGCCCGGCGGGGCTCAGCCTCGCCGCCCTGCATGGCGGGGCCGCGGCCTCCCGCTCGCTTCCTCGTCGGCCCGGCCGCCGCCGCCGCCGCCTCGGAGCATCCGAATCGACGCAGGCGGTCGGTCGGCCGGCCGGCCCGCTCGGGCCCAGGGGTCGGCCGGAGGTGGGGGAAAGGGCGGGAGGGCGCCCCGGGCAGAGCGCGGGGGGCCGTTCGCCCCCGGTCAGGCGAAGCCAGGGTGGTGGGGCCACCCCCCCCCATTCCCCCCCCCCGCCCTCCACCCTCCCGTTGTCATGCCGACGGCTCCAACGTCCCTGTCACGGCAGCGGCAAAGCACTCCAGCGCCCGGCTTAGCAACCCGGCCCGCTCCCATGGAGACGGCCTCCCCCCGGGAAACGGGGGGCCGAAAGCCGGGGGGGGGGGCCGCCGGCCCCTCGGCCCTAAACCTCCTCCGGGCGCCGGCGCGGGGGGCAGGCGGGGTGGGGGGTCGGGGGGGTGGGTAACGGGGCGGGTGCCCCACAGCGAGGTGCTCACGCCGCGGAGGGGGTCTCCAGGGTGTGTGGGGGGGTCTCACTGCGCAGAGGGGGTCTCCAGGGTGTGTGGGGGGGTCTCACCCTGCGGAGGGGGTCTCCAGGGTGTGTGAGGGGTCTCACCCTGCGGAGGGGGTCTCCAGGCTGTATGGGGGGGTCTAACGCTGTGGAGGGGGTCTCCAGGGTGTGTGGGGGGTCTCACCCTGCGGAGGGGGTCTCCAGGGTGTGTGGGGGGGTCTAACGCTGTGGAGGGGGTCTCCAGGCTGTGGGGGGGGTCTCACCCTGCAGAGGGGGTCTCCAGGCTGTGGGGGGGGTCTCACCCTGCAGAGGGGGTCTCCAGGGTGTATGGGGGGGGTCTCACCCTGCAGAGGGGGTCTCCAGGGTGTATGGGGGGATCTAACGCTGTGGAGGGGGTCTCCAGGGTGTGTGGGGGGTCTCACCCTGCGGAGGGGGTCTCCAGGGTGTGTGGGGGGGTCTCACCCCACAGAGGGGGTCTCCAGGCTGTATGGGGGGGGTCTCACCCCGTGGAAGGGGTCTCCAGGGTGTGTGAGGGGGTCTCACCCTGTGGAGGGGGTCTCCAGGCAGTACGGGGGGGCTCTCACCCCGTGAAGGGGGTCTCCAGGCTGTATGGGGGGGTCTAACGCTGAGGAGGGGGTCTCCAGGGTGTGTGGGGGGGGTCTCACCCTGCAGAGGGGGTCTCCAGGGTGTGTGTGGGGGGGTCTCACCCCGTGGAGGGGGTCTCCAGGGTGTGTGTGGGGGGTCTCACCCTGCAGAGGGGGTCTCCAGGGTGTGTGTGGGGGGGTCTCACCCCGTGGAGGGGGTCTCCAGACTGTATGGGGGGGGTCTCACCCTGCAGAGGGGGTCTCCAGGCTGTATGGGAGGGGTCTCACCCTGCGGAGGGGGTCTCCAGACTGTATGGGGGGGGTCTCACCCTGCAGAGGGGGTCTCCAGGCTGAGTGGGGGGGGGTTCTCACCCCACAGAGGGGGTCTCCAGGGTGTGTGTGGGGCTCTCACCCCGTGGAAGGGGTCTCCAAGGTGTGTGGGGGGGTCTCACCACGCAGAGGGGGTCTCCAGGGTGTATGGGGGGGTCTCACCCTGAGGAGGGGGTCTCCACGCTGTGGGGGGGGGGCTCACCCCGCTCAGGGGGTCTCCAGTCTGTATGGGGGGGTCTCACCCTGAGGAGTGGGAGGGGTCTCACCCCACAGACTGGGTCTCCAGGCTGTGGGAGGGGTCTCACCCTGCAGAGGGGGTCTCCAGGGTGTGTGAGGGGTCTCACCCTGCGGAGGGGGTCTCCAGGGTGTGTGAGGGGTCTCACCCTGCGGAGGGGGTCTCCAGGGTGTGTGAGGGGTCTCACCCTGCGGAGGGGGTCTCCAGGGTGTGTGAGGGGTCTCACCCTGCAGAGGGGGTCTCCAGGGTGTGTGAGGGGTCTCACCCTGCGGAGGGGGTCTCCAGGGTGTGTGTGTGGGGGGTCTAACGCTGTGGAGGGGGTCTCCAGGCTGTGTGTGGGGGGGTCTCACCCTGCGGAGGGGGTCTCCAGGGTGTGTGTGTGGGGGGTCTAACGCTGAGGAGGGGGTCTCCAGGGTGTGTGGGGGGGGTCTCACCCTGCAGAGGGGGTCTCCAGGCTGTGTGTGGGGGGGTCTCACCCTGCGGAGGGGGTCTCCAGGGTGTGTGAGGGGTCTCACCCTGTGGAGGGGGTCTCCAGGCTGTGTGTGGGGGGGGTCTAACGCTGTGGAGGGGGTCTCCAGGCTGTGTGTGGGGGGGTCTCACCCTGCAGAGGGGGTCTCCAGGCTGTGTGTGGGGGGGTCTCACCCTGCGGAGGGGGTCTCCAGGGTGTGTGAGGGGTCTCACCCTGTGGAGGGGGTCTCCAGGGTGTGTGTGGGGGGGGTCTAACGCTGTGGAGGGGGTCTCCAGGCTGTGTGTGGAGGGGTCTCACCCTGCGGAGGGGGTCTCCAGGGTGTGTGTGTGGGGGGTCTAACGCTGAGGAGGGGGTCTCCAGGGTGTGTGGGGGGGGTCTCACCCTGCAGAGGGGGTCTCCAGGCTGTGTGTGGGGGGGTCTCACCCTGCGGAGGGGGTCTCCAGGGTGTGTGAGGGGTCTCACCCTGTGGAGGGGGTCTCCAGGGTGTGTGTGGGGGGGGTCTAACGCTGTGGAGGGGGTCTCCAGGCTGTGTGTGGAGGGGTCTCACCCTGCGGAGGGGGTCTCCAGGGTGTGTGTGGGGGTCTCACCCCACGGAGGGGGTCTCCAGGCTGTATGGGGGGGGTCTCACCCCACAGAGGGGGTCTCCAGGCAGTACGGGGGGGCTCTTACCCCGTGGAGGGGGTCTCCAGGCTGTATTGTGGGGTCTAACGCTGCAGAGGGCATCTCCAGGCTGTGGGGGGGGGGGTCTCACACCGTGGAGGGGGTCTCCAGGCTGTGGGGGAGGGGGGGTCTCACGCTGCTGAGGGAGGCCCCCACCCCATAGCGGGTCCCCATGCTTTGGGGAGAGGTCAGCTGCGTGGGGGGCTCACAACATGGAGGGGGGCCAATCCCATGGGGGGGTGTGCACACTGTGGGGAGACTACTCCCATAGGGGGGTGTCCCCACCCCACAGAGGGGTCCCCAGGCCATAGGGGGTCTCGCCCCATGGAGGGGTGTCCCCACCCCACAGAGGGGTCCCCAGGCCATAGGGGGTCTCGCCCCATGGAGGGGGGTCCCCACCCCACAGAGGGGTCCCCAGGCCATAGGGGGTCTCACCCTATGGAGGGGGGTCCCCACCCCACAGAGGGGTCCCCAGGCCATAGGGGGTCTCGCCCCATGGAGGGGGGTGCCCACCCCACAGAGGGGTCCCCAGGCCATAGGGGGTCTCGCCCCATAGGGGGGTGTCCCCCATAGGGGGTCCCCAGGCCATAGGGGGGCTCACCCTGTAGCAGGGTGTCCCCACCCCACAGAGGGTTCTCCAGGCCGTAGGGGATCTCACCCCATAGGGGGTCCCCACCCCACAGAGGGGTCCCCATGCCATAGGGGGGGGTCTCGCCCAAAGGAGGGGCATCGCCCCATAGAGAGAGGCCAGCCCTATAGGGGAGTCACCACGCTATAGGGGTCTTGCCCCATGGGGGGGGTCCCCACACGACAGGGGGACCCAGCCCAGGGGAAGAGGCCGGCCCCACGGCTGCGTCTCGCCCCGTAGGGGGTCCCCCCCCCCCCCACATGGCTGGGGAGAGGGAGCCTTGTTCCACACCCCTCCCCCCCGCAAAGGATGCTGGGATAGATCGCCCCCACCCCCCCACACCCCGGAGGGGTGTGGCGAGAGATCCGCCCCGATGATGTCAGGGCGGCGCTGATTGGGCCGCTCAGCCCGGAGGCGGGACGGGAGAGGCGGTGGGCGTGGCCCGCGCGAGGAGCGGGCCCTCATTGGCCGATGGGGCTGAGGGCGGGGGGGGGCGGAGCCGGCGCGTGCGCAGAGCGGGCGAAGCCCCGTGGCAGCGGCCCCGGGGGCACGCGTTGGTTTCCGGTCGGTGGCGTTTCTGCTTCCGGGTTGCGCCCGTCGCCGTGTCGGCCGCCCGCCGCCGCCTCCTCCTCCTCCTCCTCCTCCTCCTCACAGCGACTTCCGGAGCCGCCGGGGCAGGGCGCGGTACGGCCGGCGGGCGGGGGGGGGGCGCTGAGCCCCGCTTGGACCCCGCCTGGGTCGGGCTGGGTTAGACTGGGGGGCTGCATTGGGGGACTGGGCCTAGCGGAGGGGGGAGCCTGGGGGGGGGTGTCCCGCCAAACCGGAGGGGGGAGTGAGGGAAGGGGGGGGCCCTGAGCGGGTGGGGTGGGGGGGGGCAGGTGGCCGGGTAAAGGACGTAAGAAGGGTCCGGGCCGGGCAGGATGGAGCCCCCTGCCCAGCCGGTGCGCCCCAGGGGGCGGGGGGGGCCCGGCCAGGGCCAGGGACGCCGTCCAGGCGTCTCACCGGCGTCCCTTCCCTCCTCCCTCGCCCAGGTCGGTGGGAAACGCCGCGATGAGGCTTTACAGTCTAAGTGTCCTTTACAAAGGCGACCCCAAAGTGCGTTTACTGAAAGCTGCCTACGATGTGTCCACTTTCAACTTCTTCCAGAGATCCAGGTGGGTCCCGGAAGCGCCGGCTCCTCGCGATGGGGATTTGGGGTGCCGCACTGCTGATGTGCGGCTCGAGCATGAACTCGGGGAGGGGGAGCAGAAGCTTTTTTGGTGTTCCCTTCCCCGTTCCGCCGCTATTCCTGTGTCGCCAGGGACGGGTTGCTTAGATGTGGTGGCAACGGTAACGCACTTCTAAGGATAACCATACCCGAAACAGAGCTGCTTCCAGAGGGCCCTCGGGACTCCTTATGTTCCTGAGACCCTGGATGGACAGTCGTGCAGCTGAGCCTTACAAAATCCATTTAGAGTGATCTTTGTGTCTGATGGGGGAGATGAGCTTTTGCTTTGTTCCTAAAAGATACTCAGGAACTCAAACAAGATGCAGCATTTGCTTCAATAATTTTTCCATTGCCTCAGAATGGCAAAACTTGGATGCTGTGAAACACCTTGCCTGCTAGTGTGGATTATTCTCCCTAGAGTAAGTGCCTAAACCTGCTAGTCACGGAAGCTCTTTGGGCGTGAGAGGCGAGTGGGAGGTGGCTTGTGCTTGTGTCAGACTAATAAGGCTGGTGTGACAGCTTTGGGAACCAGTATCTTCTTATTCTGATGTTTTGTCTAATAATAAACTTTTCCCAGCTCACCAATTCCTGCTCAAGAGTATTTGAGCTGGGTTCTGACAGCTTGGGATGAGCCCGTTGAGCGCTAAATGCTAATCCTCGCTTCCTGTCATCCCACTGAGCGACAGCTCTCTGCGAAATCCGTGTGTGCAAAGAGATCATGGAGCTCTTTCAGCAGTTGTCCCTGCGTTTGCTAGAGGTCTTGCCCTCCGCCCTTGGAGGCAGAGAGGAGCTCCCAAAAGCATCTAGAGAGCTGTAAAAGAAAGCAGATGCCTGTTGCAAAACAATTTGTTTCCCAGTCCCCTGGTTCCAGATGATAAAGGCTTTAGGAAATATTTGCCTACAGGACTCCAATTTTCCGTGCCTAGTCCCTGCCAAGATTTTATTGAGGTCTTGAGCACATTTGTTTCTGCAGTTCCAGTGATAAAGGGAAAATACTTCAGCGAGGTTGTCTCAAAAATATTCCCTTAGCCAAATCTGTGAGAGGAATAAACGAGCTGTGACAGTTCTGCCAACGCACATGCTCGAAGATGGGTTGTGCTCAGTGAAGTAATCTCTTATAAACCCAAATCACTTCATAATCGCGGTTCTTGGTTTTCCAAAGCTTGATAAAGTTCATTGCACGGTTTTGCTGTCTGGTACGGCCAAAGGAGCTGTTTCCACAGCAGCTGGTTTCTGCTCGCGCACTGCAGGAAAGAAACAAAAATGAAGGATCCTATAACGCGTGTTAAGATACTCCTGCCTGGTGAAACAGGCCGCGAGCCTGCACATAGACGGGCAGGCAGAGAGCTCCCTGTTCACCCCCTTTGGTGACTGCGCTGCTTCCGGGCTCCCTAAACGCAGTTATTTATTTGTTAAAAGTGTCTCATCTTTGCAGTTGACAGCAACGCCGTTTGGGTTGAAGTCAGCTGGGAAATGGGGTGATGAGAGGTGTTTCTCGTTAGTTTGACGGCTTTTTTTATAGTGGCTAATCCTTTTCCAGAGCTAATGTTCCAGCTGGGCAGCACATTCATATTGAAACGGGTGTGCACGAGTAGCCCGGTTGACGCTGGAGGGGCTGCTTGTGTGCCTGTGGGAACACAGCCTAGATGGGATATGTAAGGGGCAATTAAGTTAAATTTGGGCTAAAACGCTGTGCATACGCGCTGGTGCTGTCTTTTGGTCCTGTAAAACTACCAGAGCGGTGGGTTTGGTTTTTGAATTTGTGATCATCTCGGTTGCGTTTCTTGTGAAATGTGAGAATCTGCCAAAAGGAGGGGCAGGAGTTGGAGGCGTAGGGGTCCAGTCTGGCTGAGGGGGAAGTGAATTGTGCCTGACTTCAGATGCTGGTGTGTCTGGCTACTTGGGATAGGCACCAGGAACCTGAAGGCAGCCTGAAGGAATGAAATCTTAGCTGGTTGATTCTTTTGGGAATAACATGAAATACTGGAATCGCAAACGCAGCGGCTGGCAGCTGCCTGCGAGTCCCCAAACTAGAAGGAATGTTTCTGTCCTCTGTTGCTACCGAGGTTGGATGTTGAGAAATCGTTGGGCCAATCTTTCTCTGGAAACCCAGCGTTGCGTTCCGAAAGTCTCTCGGTGGAGCTGACACCTGATCACGTGGGAGAGATGCACGATAGACTGGGAGAAATGCAAAAAAACCTCCCAAGTATTACCTAAATTTTAACAAGCAAATCCCCCTTCTAGATTTGCTTCCAGTGAGGGAAGGTAACTAGAAAAATCTCGGTCTTTGCTGTGACGAGGTGTCTGTGTTAAGTTATGTTTTGCCTCTGTCTTGTCACGTGAAGCCAGGAGAGTGGGAACTGTTTGTGTCGAGCGTCTTTAAGCAAACTGTGTAATCTGAACAAGATTAGCTCCTATGAAAGGTGCCCTCTCTTGTGATTTTCCAGCTGAAGTGAGGAATGTGTAGTCCGGCTTTTATTAATTCCTGGGTGCCCAAGACAGAGCATCGGGGAAACAGATTTGTTTTGCGCTTGCTCATGTTTTTTGGGGGGACGAGTTTTGTTACTGCGGGGTGAAGAAAAGTGTTTGTGTGGGAAATCTGTTTGTTAAGTCTGGGCTCAAAAAAGTTAATGGGCTGTTTCCAAGCTTGCTCTGCCTGACTTAAGGAAGTTCCTTGTGCAAATAAACTTTGAATTTCTCTCCCTGCCTCGGCATAGATGTGGTACGTTTGCAGGTTAAATGGCCTCTCTCTGACCCTGGTGTCTTGCGTAGGAATTGGGTCGAGGCCAAAAGTGCCAGATAAAAACCTAATGTGTGAGTAGGGGCTGGAGCGCACCTGCGGCTCCTTGCTGTGCCTGAGCAGGGAGGAGCAACTCGTGAGGCTTTAGCCAGGCAGATAAAAGCTTCAATGGTGTTTTACTTTCTGCCAAATCAACAAAAAGGAGGTTCAGCCTGGGAATAAAAGTCTCTCGACATGGCCTGTGGACTCTTTCCTGCGCCGAGCACCTGTAGCGAAGCTGCAGGTGCGTTCAGGTTGCGGCTGGAGGTGCTGGAGCTGTGGCTGCTGTTCTGAGCAAATGCAGAGTCCGGCCCCTCGCTGCCCCTTCACCTGTCCTTTGCCAAGGAAGAACCGTGGCTAAGTCACGTCCCTGCTACCCCCAACTGCGGGGGATGTGATGAGTGGATGTGGTGGGAGAGGAACCGTCCTGCCTCTTACTGGGGTTCTGCCCAGCAAAACTGATGTTGCGGAAGGAGGCCGCTGTGATCGTTGCTCAGAGCGGCACTGGGTTTAGCTGTGCTGCAGCTCTTCCTGTTGGCTAGCCTAACAGAGGGCTGGTTGCATCGCTTGCTGCTGAATCCCAGCGCGTAGCGGGGTGCGCCTGGGTCCCCTTGGCTGCGTTATGCCCAGCGGGGAGGAGACTCAAGGGCGGCCACCTTTGTGCTTGCAGCATTCAAGAATTCATGACCTTCACGAGCCAGCTGATCGTGGAGCGCTCGGAGCTGGGCAGCAGAGCCTCTGTCAAGGAGCAAGGTAAGAGGACAGTCTGCGCAAAGCCGAAGGATGCGTGGGTCTGGGGGGCAGGACACGGAGCCCAGGGTCCTGAGCCACAGGTGTTTCATTCCTTGTGCATCCGTGAGCCCCTGAAATGAGGTGCTTCCCTTCTTGGGGCAAATAATAATAAAAACATGACATTGCTGAGCGGGACGAGCCTCCACGAGTGCTGCCTGCCCCGTGAGAGAGGTTACAGGGATTGGCGAGCCAAGACCCGGCTGTTACACACCACGGCTGCCCGTGGAGATCGTTGCAGACACAGCTCCTGGCTGTTCCTGGTGCCTCGTCCGCCCACGCGGCAGGTCCTACGTGCCTGCACCCACCGCCTTGGCCTCGAGCGAGTGGCACAACTGGAGCCGGGCCGCAGCCCTGCCTGTGCGCTGGACCGCCTGGCATCTGCCTGGGGACGGCTGGTGTGTGGGAGGCACCTGGCTCGAACCCAGCCGGAGCGCCGGCCGAGTTGCGGGGTGGCTGGTACCTTCTTGGCCCACGTATGGAAAATTAAGTAAGACCGAGAATCTGCCTGACAGCCAGCTGCCACCTTTGAGCTTCGTTACTCACCTTGCCTGCCTTAGCACGCACAGAGCCGTTGGGCTACGTGCCTGCTGTCCCTTGGTTTGTCTTGTCCCCAGCCTGCACAGCAGTGACGGTCCCCCGAGGGGCTGCTGCTGTGGCACGGTCTCCTTCCCCCTCTCCTTTGCACTTCTCCCTCGGAGTCCAGGCTCCACACCCGCCGTGCCCTCGTCTCCAGCCCTGCTGTTGTCTCCCCACCCTGCTCCTCGTGTCTCCCGGACCGTGAGACACGCAGGGTGCGGCCTAGAGCTGGCCGCTGCAGCCTCTTTAATAACACTCCTGCTCCCTGCTAGTTGTTATGTATTAAAATCAAGCTGGATGCTTCCTCTCTATTTTTATACAACTCTGGTAGTACTTGCTGCCCTGGAAAGTTAGCTTCACGTCCAGCACCGCGTGGCTGGCCAGCGGGCCACGACTTGCTGAAGCACAATTTTAGGCTGATCTTAATCCTCCCTGGAGCCTGTCTGCTATCCTAATGAAATCATGTGAAATCCTGCTGCTGAATGGAAACCTTCCGGTGCGGTTCACTGCGTGTGGAAGAGCTCTTGGGGCTGCGCAGGAGGAGGAGGGGGCTCGGGGAGGGCTCTGGACCTTCCCGCTGCCTATCTGACACAAACTCTCTGCCCAGAATACCTCTGCCACGTGTACGTCCGGAACGACGGGCTGGCCGGAGTGGTGATTGCCGATAACGAGTACCCGCAGCGGGTTTGCTTCACCTTGCTGGACAAGGTGAGCACGCGGGCCAGGCGCAGCTCGGGAGGGGACGATCTGCACAGTCGGGGCTGCATGCGGATTTTGGGGGCATTTCTTCCAGATCTCGGTTACTCTGGGACAGGGAAATGATCCTCCCTGCTTGTTTGCTGGGAGACATCAAGAGCTGAGCCGAGCAAGGTCTGGCTAGCCTAAAGACTTCTCCTAGGCCAGGCAATGCAGTGGTCCAGCTTTGCTTTGGCCAGCTGGATTGGAGCCACCTGGCTCTGCTCTGTTGTTTGCCCAGGCGTTGGCCTCGCGAGCACCCTGTCCTCACCGTCTGGTTTGGGTTTTGTGCAGGAAAACTCCTCGGTGCGTCTGCGCTCCCAGCGTTTCCGGAGACTGATTATTATGTGTCTGGCCACCTTGGAAAGATCTAGGGCTTTGGGTGCAGTCTGTATCCTGCGTATTCACCTCTAGCTGGCGTGAGCGCAGAAGCATCAGTCGTTCCTTTGACAGGAAGTTGGCTGCTGTCCTCCCTTTTGGCTCGTTCAAAAGGGCTTGTCAAGGAGAAAAATCCTCTCTGACAGCCATGGCCTCCAGCCCCTGCAGGCAAAAATGCCGGGCAGGTAACTGCGTGCTTCCTTCTTTTGCAGGTGCTGGATGAGTTCTCCAGGCAGGTCAGCAAAATAGACTGGCCTTCAGGATCCCCGGCGACAATTAACTACACAGCCTTGGACGGTTACCTCAGTAAATACCAGGTACAGCACCCACCGGGTGCCCTGCCTGGTGGCAGGGAGAGGGATGCTGGTACAGAGGGTGAGAAACGCTCTGTGCGGTGGTGGTGAGGAGGCCTGGAGGAGCGGAGGCTGAAGCATTAGCCATTTTCGCTGGCCTGGGCTTTGCGCTTCCGCAGCGATATCTTGCCTGTAGCATCCACGCAGCCCCCAGCCTGGCCGAGGAGGAGCGTGGCCTGCCTGCCTCCACGGGGTGTGAGGAGGAGACCACTGGCCCGGCATAGTCAAAATAGTTGGGTACGTGGTGGGCTGCTTGCCACCGAGATGGCTCTGTGGTTGCTCCACCTGACTCTCCTGCCGTGGCGTACAGGCTGTTTGCCTGTCTGAGTCAGACACCGCACGGGGGAGAACACCGCGCTCGGCCGGACGCTGCATGGGGAAGAACCGGCACGTGCTGGGCTGGGGCCGTGGCATGGTGGAGCGCAGGGGACACCGTCCCCGCCGCGGTGGTGCTGAGCCGTGTTGTTTCTCTCCGAGAACCCCCGCGAGGCAGACCCGATGACCAGGGTGCAGGCGGAACTGGACGAGACCAAAATCATCCTGGTGAGGACGGCGCACGGGAGGGTGCTGGGCTCGCGGAGCTGTGAATTGTGCCAGGCAGGACACCCTTTTGGGATGCTTGGGAGTAGGGTGGCTCTCCTGGGTGGTTCGGCTGTTCCTACTGGGGGACCTGCAGCAGGGTTGGAGCGTGGACTGAAGTCAAGATCTTCTGCAGCCTCCAGAGGTTGAGAAGATCTGTCTTTTTTTTGTCCTGTCTCTGCAGAACAGCTCCTTTCCCCTTTTCTTTCCGTGGCCGTCCCCTCTCTGGGCTTCCCTTGTTCCTCCTGCGCCGTCTCCGCGTGGAGGAAACGTTCCTCGTTGGCGGTTTCCGCTCTTGCTGCCTGTGGAAAGACCCTCAAACTGCCTCTTCCTCCCGCCAGGCTCTGGCGCTGTCTCAAGCCCCCAGACCCTCCCAAGCTCTTTTGTCCTTTTCTTCTCTCCGGGTTCTCCATTTCTCGGTCAGGAAAATCGGGGGTTTTTTCTCACCTGGACCTGGTGCCGTGGGAGCTTTCTCGCCTCCCCGGGTGGGCGCGCGAGGAGCTGGCAGCAGAGCTGGGGTGGCCGGCGGAAAGCCAAGGCCGGTCTCCTCCCATGCCCACGTGGACGTGGTGGCCTGTCTGCGTTTCGCTCGGACCCCGGGGAAGGAGCGGTGAGCGCCAGCGCCGCAACCCAGGGCTGGTTTCTTTTGGCAGCACAACACCATGGAGTCACTGTTGGAGCGAGGGGAGAAGCTGGATGACTTGGTATCCAAATCGGAAGTGCTCGGGGCACAGTCGAAAGCCTTCTACAAAACTGTGAGTGCCGCTTTCTCCATGCGGTCAGGGCTCGCACAGAGCACCCGGGGAAGGTCACCCCGGTCCCTGACAAGCCAGGGGGCTGCCTGAGGCTGTGGCAAGGGTGGAAGAAACTCCGAAGGCGATGGATATGGGTGCCTGGGGTGGAGCAACACAAAGAGCCCTGTCTGCTCTGGCGTTCAGTGAGGAGCTGCTGACGCAGGTGGTTTTGGGCTACACGGACTGGAGCTCGGTCACCCAAACGCCAGCTGTGGAGCTCCTCGGCCCCTTCCTCCAGCTGTTCCTGCCCTGTGGCTGGTGGAGGGTGACCCCAATCCCAGCCGCAGGCTCTGGTGGTTCCTGGCACAGGAGGGAAAGGATGGTTGAGGTGTGTCATCACAGTCGGGCTTCAGATCTGTGCCACGAGCAGGGTATCGGGCAGGTCTGGGCTGTTTGGTTTCTTCACAAGCCGTGTGGGCTAGAAACATGCCGGCTTTCTGCCGGCGAGGCCGGCTGTCCAAGACAGGGTTGTGGGCCCCCTCGGGGGCCTTCAGCGAGCTGTGTCACTGTGGGGCTTCTCTTTTTCTCAGGCCCGAAAGCAGAACTCATGCTGTAAAATCATGTGACCCGGACGCCTGGGTCTCTTGCTCCGGACCATCAGGCCTTCGCTCCCGTTCAGATCTCAACTACACCCAGGACAGAAAGCAAGAAACCAAGGAGGGGTTCCCAGGCCTGGGCGGCGCTGCGGAGGCCGGCGCCAGGGCTAGGACTGGGCTTCCTCAGCCCCGCGGGCTTCGATGATTCTTCGTCTCGAGAGGACGGTGAGGGCCGGACCCACCGTGGGCTCGGGAGAGCGCCGGAGCCCCGCCGCCCTCGCTCTCCTTGAGAGCGGCTTGGACCGCATCGAGCCCGGCCACGGGCCGGGTGCTGTCCGCTGCGTTTACACTCATAACACTAGCCAGCGCCTTGGTGTTGCGGCGATGCCAGCCTCGGGGAAGCGGGGAGCTCCCCTGCCGCGAGGTCTGGGGCTGCTCGGGGGGCAGGGGGGTCTTTTATGTGTTTGTGTCCTAAGGGTGGGAGTGGGCGATGGGTGGGGAGGGAAGAAGAGGCACCTTCCTCTGGCCCGGGGAAACGTTTATCGCCGGGTTATCTCCCGTTACCTCCCCGGGTAGCTTTTCCCTGGGCTGATGAACTGGAAGCTGTGGCCACAAGTGCCTGCTTGCTGGCCACGGTCCCCCGGGGAAAGGGGCGAGCGCAGAGCAGAAGCGGCCACCGTACAGGTGACAGAGGTTGCCTTGGGGGCCCCTCGGCTTGCTGCGGTGCCGAGCTTTTAGGAAAGGGCTGAGCTGGGACGTGGGTGACGGGGAAAACCCTTGACTCTGTGCCCTGCTGTCCCAGTGCTGCTCAGCACTGTGGCCCTGTCCTCTGGGCTGTGGCCGGGGAGGTCCTGCCTGGCGGGAGAGGAAAGCGGTGGCCGTGGGCCCGGTGGGAAGCCAGCGCCTTTGCTCAGGTCTCTGAACGGGCAGGATGGGAGCAGGGTCGAGGCTGAGCCGAGAGGCGCCGGGCAGGGGACTCAGCGACCACCTGGGTGCCCGGCAGCATCGAGCCTTCTTCACCACTCACTGCCCCTTCCTCCTCCTCCTCCTTCCTCCTCCTCCCTGCGCCTTGGCAAGGGACAAGCTTGCGCTCGAGATTGTATCGTGATCAATGTTGCCTATTGTTTCTGCACCGCTGGCTGCGCCGGCCCGGCGGGGATAAAGTTGTTTTTGGCGGTTGTAGCCCGGCTCGCGCTCTCTTTGCGCCTTCCCAAACCCCGACCCATGCCGGCGGCGTGGGGCAGCACCGGGGCCAACGCACAGCTCCTGGCTCCCCAAAATGGGCTTGAACGGGGCTGGCGGGGGACAACACATGACGCGGCCGCGCAGTCACTCAGCCTTCTCCATCCTTTTTTTTTTTTTTTGGTCAGTTG
The DNA here is from genome assembly GCF_040807025.1 of Struthio camelus. Classification (NCBI taxonomy): domain Eukaryota; kingdom Metazoa; phylum Chordata; class Aves; order Struthioniformes; family Struthionidae; genus Struthio; species Struthio camelus. The sequence continues at coordinate 1,603,745 of NC_090968.1, read as the reverse complement.
TTTTTCTTCATAATTTATTTGCAGTTTTCCCGAGACAAAAACGAAATCAGAGTCATCTTTTACACTTACAAGGCTCAGAAAGAAAAGACGAAGGGGTTTTTTTTTTGGGGGGGGGGGGGAATATGCCGGGGGCACGGAAAAAGAACGAGAGAAAAGGAGAGGAGAGAAAATTTGGCAACGATCCACCAGCATTCATGGGACAGTAACAGCTCAGCTCAGCTCCTCGACATACAGCGTTAGCGCTCGAGGGTTGCTCCCGCGCAAAGGGCATGCAGAAAAAAAATACCCCCCCCCGGCCCTCCCGCACCCTCCCACCCCCAGCCAAAAAACAGCCCCCAGCAACACACGGCGTCTCCGCAGTCGGAGATGGAGGAAAAGGGGATGCCCCGGGCGAAACGGGGTGGGGGGCCGAGCTGGGGCAGGGTGACCCCCCCCCCCCAACCTTAGCGGTGAATCCCAGCCTCCCCCCTCCAAGAAATGCAGGGAAAGGGCGTTGGAGCAAGATGGGGCCTCCCTTTTCCAGGAGGCAATGGAGCGGGGGGGGCCGGCTGGCACCCTGCAGCCCCCCCCCACACCGCTGCTGGGGGTGAAGCCCCGGCAGACCCCCCCCAAGAGACCCCTTCTCTTAGTCTAAAGTGCTTTCGATGCTGCGTCAGTGCTGGCTGGATCGCCCCGACCCCCCCCCCCCCCTTGCCCTGGGCACTGCGGCTTGGTCCAGATTTCCCCCCCCCCCTTAATCCTCCCCCCCCCCCGCATCCCCCTCTGGCATCACCCACCGGGTGCCCCTTGGGCATCGGCCCCGGGGTGGTGAGTTTTTTTTTTTTTGGGGGGGGGGGGCAGGATGCTGCTCCCCTGCTCGCTTGCAACCTTGCACAGCCGGGGGGGGAGCCCCCCCCCCCGCGGGAATTCAAAAATAAAGAGCTCTCTCTATGTACAGGAACCCGGGAAGGGAAACAGCGAAAGCGGAGTCCAAACAACAACATCCACCACCAGCAACAGCGAAACTCCACAAGCACAGCCGGGAAGGGGAGGAAACGGGGACCCCCCCCCCAACCGCCGCTGGCCCCCCCCCCAACCGCGACAGCACCCAGCTTAGGGCCGGCCGAGGGCGAAGCCGACTGTGGCCAAGCCGGGCGATTCCCACCCCCCCCCCCCGCCCAAAACACACTTCCCAGCCTGGCGAAGACAGGGTTTGGGGATGGTTTTGGGGGGGGGGTCTGGCCGCCATCTCCTTGGCTATGGGGAGGGGGGTCCTCCCTCGGGAGGGACGTTTCTGTGTGTCACCGCGGCCTCAGGTGGCTTGGGTTTTTTTTTTGTTTTTTTTTTTTGTTGTCAGTTTTGCTTTTTTTTGTCTTTTTTTTTTCTGCAAACACAGGCACTGGAACGAGGGAGGAGGAGGAGGAGGAGCAGGGGGGCTTGGGCGGGGGGGGGGGGGACAAGCATGCGGACGCGTGCTTCGGGGCCGCAGCTCCCGGCTAGCGGCTCGGCTCAAATCACCGTCTCCTTCGCGATGAAACCAGGACAGCCAGCTTGAGCCCTGCGGGACACAAACCGGGGCAGGGGGGAGGCGCTCAGCCCTCAGCACCCCAACCCAAACCTCCTTTCACGCGCTGGGCTCGTTCCCTCGTGTTTCGCCTAAATTTCCCCCCCCCCCCCCAAAAAAAAACCCCATCACCCTAACCTCAGCCCCGGCCCCGGCGGGATGGTCGAGCCTCTCCGGACCGACGGCTGACGAGCAGCGCGGGAGCGGTACCCGGCGCATCGCCTGGACGCAGCGGGGGGAGCCCGGCGGCGCTAGGGAGGCGATAAATCACTGCAGCGCACTCGCGCTCCCGGCCGAGCGCGGCGTGGGGCCGGGGAGCCCCCCCCCACCCCGGGCGCCGGCGGGGACGCGGGGCCGGGCTCACCTTCACTGGAGCGGCGCCACGGGCGCCCCCGAGCAGTGGAAGTGGACGTTCTGCCACTTGCCGTCGCGGCGGTGCCAGACGCGGGTCTCCTCGGACTGGCTGGTGCGGGGCCGGCCCTGGGCGTCGATGTACTGCGTGAGGCGGATGTAGGCGATGCAGGCGGCGTCCTCGCCGATCACGTGCACGTGCGGGTTGAGGATGGTCGTGTGGATCGGCTTGTTGTTTTTGGATAACACTGCGGGAGAGCGGCCGTGAGCAGCGGGGCCGGGCAGGGGACGCGACGGGGCCGGGCAGGGGACAGGCAGGACGGCTGGACGGGGCAGGGATGAGAAAGGCAGGGGACAGGCAGGTGGGGGGGGATGGTTGGGGACAAACAGGGGACAGGTAAGACAAATGGCCAGGCAGAGGGGTGGGCAGGATGGCTGGACATGGGGACGGGCAGGACGGGTGGATGGATGGACAGAGGAACAGGGAGGCAGGGGACAGGCACGACAGACACGGGCCAGGGGACAGGTGGGGGACAGGCAGGATAGCTAGAGAAACAGGGAGGCAGGGGACAGGCAGGACTGGCAGTCAGACAATGGACAGGCAGGACAGATGGGGACAGGCAGGAAGGATGAGGAGGGCAGGCATGAGAAGCAGGGGACAGGCAGGAGGAGGGACAGGAGGACAGACAGGAGGACGGGCAGGAGGATGGACAGGAGGACGGGCAGGAGGACGGGCAGGAGGACAGGTAGGAGAATGGACAGGAGGACGGGCAGGAGGATGGGCAGGAGGATGGACAGGAGGACAGGCAGGGGACAGGCAGGAGGATGGACAGGAGGACGGGTAGGAGGACGGGCAGGAGGATGGACAGGAGGACAGGCAGGGGACAGGCAGGAGGATGGACAGGAGGACGGGCAGGAGGACGGGCAGGAGGATGGACAGGAGGACAGGCAGGGGACAGGCAGGAGGATGGACAGGAGGACGGGTAGGAGGACGGGCAGGAGGACAGGCAGGAGGATGGACAGGACGGGCAGGAGGACAGGTAAGAGGACGGGCAGGAGGACGGGCAGGAGGACAAGCAGGGCACAGGCAGGAGGATGGACAAGAGGACAGGCAGGAGGACGAGCAGGAGGACGGGCAGGACAGGCAGGAGGACAGGCAGGAGGACAGGCAGGAGGACAGGCAGGGGACAGGCAGGAGGATGGACAGGAGGACAGACAGGAGGATGGGCAGGAGGATGAGCAGGAGGGTGGGCAGGAGGACAGGTAGGGGACAGGCAGGAGGGTGGGCAGGAGGACAGGCAGGAGGATGGACAGGAGGATGAGCAGGAGGACGAGCAGGAGGACGGGCAGGAGGACAAGCAGGGGACAGGCAGGAGGATGGACAGGAGGACAGACAGGAGGACGGGCAGGAGGACGGGCAGGAGGACAAGCAGGGGACAGGCAGGAGGATGAGCAGGAGAACAGGAAGAAGGATGGGCAGGAGGCTGGGCAGGTGACAGGTAGGAGAACAAGCAGGAGGACAGGCAGGGGACAGGCATGGGGACGGGCCGCCCTGCAGCCCAGCAAGGACAAGGGCCGCGCGGGGGCCACCGGCGCTCGCGTGGGGCTACTCACAGTTCTCGAAGTAGAAGCGGTGGAAGTCCATGCCCTCCACCAGGTTGCCCAGGGCCTCAGGCTCGAAGGAGGTGAGTCCCGGGTCGCAGATCTTCCTGCAAGGGGACGGCAGGTGAGCACGGCCCGACCCGGCCCCGGCCCCGGCCCCCACCCGCCCCGGGGCCCCGGGGACGCACTCACGCGTAGGCCTCGAAGTCCCCATTGTTGACGGCCTCGATGAGCTGCTCCGTGATCTTGATGATCTCCTGCTTGCGGGCTGCGGGCAGGGCAGGGCTGGGCTGCGGGGACCGGCCACCCCCGGCCCCAAGCCCAGGCCTTGCCGGGGCCCCCGGCTCGGGGAGATGGGGGGGAGAGGGGGAGATGGAAGGGAGAGATGGAAGGGGAGATGGAAGAAGGAGGTGGGAGAGGAGATGGAAGGGGGATATGGAAGGGAGGAGATGGAAGAAGGAGATGGAAGAGGGAGATGGAGGGGGAGATAGAAGGGGGAGATGGAAGGGGGGAAATGGAAGAGGGAGATGGAAGGGGAGATGGAAGGGGAGATGGAAGGGGGAGATGGAAGGGGAGATGGAAGGGGAGATGGAAGGGGGAGATGGAAGAAGGAGATGGAAGGGGGAGATGGAAGAAGGAGATGGAAGGGGGGAAATGGAAGAGGGAGATGGAAGGGAGGAGATGGAAGGGGAGAGATGGAAGGGGGAGATGGAGGGGGAGATGGAAGGGGAGATGGAAGGGGAGATGGAAGGGGGAGGTGGAAGGGGAGAGATGGAAGGGGGAGATGGAGGGGGAGATGGAAGGGGAGATGGAAGGGGAGATGGAAGGGGAGGTGGAAGGGGAGAGATGGAAGAGGGAGATGGAGGGGGAGATGGAAGGGGAGATGGAAGGGGCAGATGGAAGGGGGAGGTGGAAGGGGAGAGATGGAAGAGGGAGATGGAGGGGGAGATGGAAGAGGGAGATGGAAGGGGAGATGGAAGGGGGAGGTGGAAGGGGAGAGATGGAAGGGGAGATGGAAGGGGGAGATGGAAGGGGAGATGGAAGAAGGAGGTGGGAGAGGAGATGGAAGGGGGATATGGAAGGGAGGAGATGGAGGGGGAGATGGAAGAGGGAGATGGAAGGGGAGATGGAAGGGGGAGGTGGAAGGGGAGAGATGGAAGGGGGAGATGGAAGGGGGAGATGGAGGGAGGAAGATGGGAGGGGGAGATGGAAAGGAGGCGGTGGAAGGGAGGAGGTGGAAAGGGGGAGGGAGATGGAAGGGGTGATGGAAGGGGGAGATGGAAGGGAGAAGATGGAAGTTGGGGATGGAAGGGGGAGAGGGAGCGGGATGTGCAGGGCTCAGGGCAGCGCAGGGCAGGAGGCCACCCCGATGGGGCCATGGGGACACAGGGGACGTGGGGCCAGGAGGGACGCGGGGACATAGGGGACGTGCCTCCCCCCAGCCATCCCAGTGTGCCCCTCTGCGTCCCTGCGTGGCACACTGCATCCCAGAGCCTCCCAGTGCCACCCCAGTGCATTGCAAAGCATCCCAGTGCAGCCCAGTGCCATGCCAGTGCCACACCATTGCATCCCAGTGCCCCCCAGGGCATTCCAGTGGATGCCAGGGCCATGCCAGTGCATCCCAGTGCACTGCAATGCAGGCCTGTGCCGTCCCAGTGCGCTGCAAAGCATCCCAGTGCCACCGCAGTGCTTCCCAGGGCTGCCCCCCTGCATTGCAATGCATGCCAAGGACACCCTAGGGCTTTGCAGTGCATCTCTGTATCATCCCAGTGCGCTGCAGTGCCCTCCCGGTACATTGCAATGCATCCCAGGGCCAGCCCAGTGCATCCCAGTGCAGTGCAATGCATCCCAGGGCCAGCCCAGTGCATCCCAGTGCACTGTAGTGCATCCCAAGGCCGTTCCAGCACATTGCAATGCCTCCTGGTGCCCTCCCAGTGCATCCCAGTGCACTGCAATGCTTCCCAGGGCCAGCCCAGTGCACTGCAGCGCCTCCTGGTGCCCTCCCAGTGCATTGCAATGCATCCTGGCACCCTCCCAGTGCATCCCAGTGCACCACAATGCTTCCCAGGGCCAGCCCAGTGCACTGCAATGGATCCTGGTGACCTCCCAGTGCATTGCAATGCATCCTGGTGCCCTCCCAGTGCATCCCAGTGCACCGCAATGCTTCCCAGGGCCAGCCCAGTGCACTGCAGCGCCTCCTGGTGCCCTCCCAGTGCATTGCAATGCATCCTGGCACCCTCCCAGTGCATCCCAGTGCACCACAATGCTTCCCAGGGCCAGCCCAGTGCACTGCAATGGATCCTGGTGACCTCCCAGTGCATTGCAATGCATCCTGGTGCCATCCCAGTGCACCGCAATGCTTCCCAGGGCCAGCCCAGTGCACTGCAGTGCCTCCTGGTGCCCTCCCAGTGCATTGCAATGCATCCTAGTGCCTCCCCAGCACACCCCAGTGCACTGCAACGCATCCCGGTGCCCTCCCAGTGCATCCTGGTGCATTGCAATACATCCTGGTGTCCTCCCTCTGCGTTGCAATACATCCCAGGGCCACCCCAGTGCATCCCAGTGCACTGCAATGGATCCTGGTGATCTCCCAGTGCATTGCAATGTGTCCCAGTGCCCTCCCAGTGCACTGCAACGCATCCCAGTGCCCTTCCAGTGCATCCCGGTGCATTGCAACACATCCCAGTGCCCTCCCAGTGCACTGCAACGCATCCCAGTGCCCTTCCAGTGCATCCCAGTGCATTGCAACACATCCCGGTGCCCTCCCAGTGCATTGCAATGCATCCCAGTGCCATTCCAGTGCATCCCGGTGCATTGCAACGTGTCCCAGTGCCCTCCCAGTGCACTGCAATGCATCCCAGTGCCCTCCCAGTGCATTGCAATGCATCCCAGTGCCATTCCAGTGCATCCCGGTACATTGCAACGTGTCCCAGTGCCCTCCCAGTGCACTGCAATGCATCCCAGTGCCCTTCTAGTGCATCCCGGTGCATTGCAACGCGCCCCAGGCCCCCCCCAGCGCATCGCGGCGCACTGCAATGCAGCCCAGGGCCACGGCGGCACTTCCCGGCGCCGTCACAGCGCCGGCCCTGCCCCGCCGCCCCCCACGCCGCCCCCCGCGCCGGCCCCGCTACCTTTCGTGTCCTCATCCTCGATGGTCGTGTTGGTGCTGTCGGACGACTCCTGCGAGCGGAGGGAGGGAGGGAGAGAGAGAGAGAGACGCGGAGCGAGTCAGCGCGGGGGGGCCGAGCCGGGGCGGGGGGGGCCCCCGACCAGCACCCCGGGGTGCCGGCGGCGGGCGAGGGCTGGGGCGGGGGGGGGAGAAGGCAGCGGCCTGCGGCGCTGGGAGCCGGCTGCCGCCCGGCCGGCGGCGGGTGAGGATGGAGGCGGAAAGCGGAGGGAGGGGGGACGGGATGCGGGGGGGAGAGGTGTCGGCGAAGGAGCCGCGCGGGGCGGCCCTGGGTCTCCGGGGGGGGGGGCGGGCGGGCGGGTGGGTGGCGTTGGGGGGGGGTGGCGAGCGCCGAAAGGGGAAGAGAGGCAGCAATACCTTTATGCCGTCCACGGGGTTATGAATTACGGTAGTTTGAGGTTCCTATAGGAGGGAGAAAGACAGAGGGAGACGGGGAGAGACGGAGAGGAAGGAGGAGGGGGGGGAACGAAACCGGAGGACGACAGCGGCGGCGGGGCGGCGGCGGGGGGGACGGAGGCGACGAGGGAGAGCCGGGGCGGGTGCGGGCAACGGCGACAGAGAGGGAGGGCAGGGAAGAGAAGCGGAGAGCGATTAGTCCAGCGGGACGGGCGGATGGTTTCATCGGCAGAAAGAGGCCGGCGGGAGGAAGAGGAGGGAGGCGAGCTTGGAGGGGGGGGGGGGGGGTCGCAGCAGCACCCCCCCTCCCCAACCCCCCCCGTGGACGGCCCAAGGCAGCGCTCGGCCACCGGACCCCCCCCCCCAATCACCCCCCCCACCCCGTCCCCACCGCCGTGAGCACCCCGGGGTGCTGCGGCGGCGGGCACCTACCGTCTGCGGCGATGGATGCGATGGGAATGGAGGCGACGGGAAAGCCGACCCTAACGCGTGTGCGTGTGTGTGTGTGTGTGAGACCCGCCGTGTTTCCCCCCCCACCCACCCACCCAAAAAAAAAAACCACAACCCACCCGCTGGCGGCGCGGGGACGGGCGACGTACCAGGGCGGCGGGCGGCAGGGTCCCTTTGGGGCTGGTGACGCCGGCGCTGCCTTTGGTGCTGTTGGTCTGCGGCTGCCAAAAAAAGAAAAAAAAAGAAAGGTGAGAGCGGGGCTGAGCGGCACGGCGGGGGGGACGCACGTGTATGCCGGGACCCCCCCCTCCAAAAAACACCCCCCCCTCCAAAAAACACCCCCCCCCCTCACCTTCACGCCATCGGCCTTCTTGTTGAGCAAGCTCTTCGCTGCTGCGGCGGGGAGGAAAGGACGGCGTTAGCGGCCGGCACCCTGCGGCGGAGGTGGCCGCGGGACCCCCACGTGGCCCCCCCCCCACCCAGCACCGTCTTGCACCCGGTCCCCCCCCCCCACACTGAGCCAGGCACCCGGTGGCACCCGTCGCCATCCCCCGTCGGGGGGGGTGGCGGGGGGTGACACGGAGGAGGAGGGAGCCGGCGGCAGCGATGGTTTGGGGAGGGGGCACCGAATCCGCGACCCAACATCGTGTCCCCCCCCGCCTCCCCGCTGCGAGGGACCTCGGCGCCGGGAACGGGGACAGCGGGGAGGCCGGCGGCCGGCCCGGCGTCCCCTCCGGCCGTCCTGGGAGAAAAAAGGCACTTACCTTGGAGAAACGTACAGAGGAAAGCGAAAGAGAGAGGCGGGAGGAGCGGCGAGAGCGCGAGAGAGAAGAAGAAGGAGAAAAGGAGGAAAAGATGGGGGGGGGGGAAACAAAAAAAAGAAAAGAAAAAGAAAAGATGCATTGAGTTCAGGTAGGAGGTAAAGTCACCGGGAGGACCGGGACGGAGCCCGAGGGGACACGGTTGGTGGCAGCTCCCTGGGGCCGGGCCCTAGCCCTGCCCATCACCCCGGCCTCGGGGCTGCCGCGGCGTCCCCGAGCTCGCCGCCGGGGACGCGGTGAGGTCGACTCCTCCGGGCGGTCCCGTGATTTAAGAGAGGTTGGAGGGTTTTTTTTTTTTTTTTTTTTTTTCCGGTGGGAAGCTCGACCAGGAAAATCACAGTGGCAGCTGAGCGGAGGGGACAAGGGCACGGTCCCCGGTGGTGACGGCGGGACTGGCATCTGTCACTCCTATCCTGAGCTTTTGGGACCCCAGGGGGGACGTGGCAGGCCCGGGACGGGCGAGAGGGAGCAACCGGGCCATCGCCGGGAAGGCGAGAGGCTGGGGACGATGACGACGGTGGCCACAGCCGGGGTGGGGGGGACGAAGGCTGCGGTCCGTCCCCGGAGGGCAGGTGACAAGGTGGCTTCGGGCCAGGGTGTCCCCCGGGTGCCGGCACCGACCTGGAGCATCCTCGGTCCCGACGGCTTCCCGGGGCTGCTCTTCACTGCCGGGTGGCGTTTTGGGGCTTGGGGGGGGGGGTCCGGTGACAAGAGGGGACCTTGCCGGTGACAAGGTGGGGGGGGACCATCCTGGCGATGGCACCGGGCGGCCTGGGAGCGAAACGCTGCAGCGGGCGCTTCGGGCGGGTGGTGGGACGGGGAATTGGGGTGGGGGGGGGAAGGATGGGGTGGAGGGTTGGGGGGGGAGAGGACACCCCCGGCCGCCCCCCCCGTGTCCCCCTCGCAGCGGTGACACGGGGTCCCCGGGCCGGGTGTCCCCGGGGACGGGGGGTCCCGCTCCCTCCTCTGAAAGCGGAGCCGGGGCAGAGTCGGCTCCGCGGGCGCTGAGAAGACGGGGTTTAAACCAGTGCCGAATGGGGGGCTGCGATTTGGGGGGGGGGAAGGAGGGGGGGGATGCTTTTCCGGTTTGGCCAACTTTGGCACATTTGGGCTTTGATTTTTTTTTTCGGGGGGGGGGGTGGTTTCAAACCCGCCGAGTGTTTCACGGCACCACAAACACCGGCTGCATCTCTCAGGAAGCCGAGCTCTGCGCGGGGCCATGCGGGGACGGACGGACGGACGGACGGACATGCGGGGCCGAAGCGGGGCGCCGGGGTGGGGGGGGTGGTTTTTGGGGGGGGGGGAGGAAAGGGACACGCCGGGCACCGGCTCGGGGCATGCGGCCGGCTCGGGTGTCCCCCCCCCCCCCCCCGCCACCCCAGCCCGGCCATGCATGGAGCGGGAGCAGCGGTCGTGGGAAGGAGGGGGGGGTGGCACAGCAGGATGGAGGGCGATGGGGGGGGGTGGGATGATGCACCCACCCCCCAAAAAAAACCTAAGGAACCCCTCCTATTTCCTCCTGCCTCAAATTTACCCCTTCCCTGGTCCTTCATCCGGAGGCTGGATAGGGGTGCTGAGCCCCCCCGCAACCCCGGGAAGCAGCGGGTGCTGCAGCCTCGGTGCAGGGTGCAAGCGGTGTCCGGGGTGGTGGTGGTGGGGGGGCCACGGGCAGCACCCAAAAGCCGCCCGGGCGCCCCGCCGGAGCGATGGAGGCGGCAGGACGCAGGGGAAGGCGGTGGCCGCCGTCCGCCCCGGGGGTCGGCGCGGCCGGGGCGGAGGGGTGGCCGGGGTGACACATGCGCGGTGACAGCAAGCGGCGGTGGGACGCGATGCCGGGGGGGGGGGGGGGGGCGACGCGCGCGCTCCGTTTTCCGAGGAGGCGACCCGAAAGGATGGAGACGGACGGGGTTAGAGGGGAGAAGGAGCGAGGAAGAGGCTGGGGCGAGGAGGAGGAGGAGGGCGGAGGAAGGCCGACCGAAAGACCAGGAGGCAAGCAGCCGGGGACCCCCGGGGGATGGAGGGGTCGGCGGGGTGGGGGGGGTCCCTTGCGGACGCGTCTACCTTGTTCCACCAACCCCAGGGGGGCACCGGAGGCGGCTGCGGACATTGTAGGAGGCGCGGTGGTCTGTCTGCCCACTGCGGGGCCGGGGCCGCGGGCAGGGAGAGAGAGAGAGAGAGACACGGACGGAGGGGGGGCGAGAGACGGAGAGAGAGGAAGCAGAAATAAATTAAAGGAATAAAAGGCCGTTAGAGGCAGCGGGTTGCGGATGGAGGGACCCCCCCCCCCCAAAAACCTCCTTTTTCCCACGCTCTTCCCCCCCCCCTCCAACCCATCCCCACCACCACCCGCCAACCCCCAAATCACTGCCACCCACTCCGGGGCGGCCGGCGGCCAGCCCTCGCCGGCGAGCACCCGCGGGTGCCCTCGCCGGGGGGGGGGGGGCCGCGGCCCCCCCCCCCCACCACCCCGACCCCCGGGCAAGGCCGGGCACTACCTGGGCCGTCGGATGCTGTGCGCGGCTCCCCCCACCCCTGCCAGGAGCGAAAAGGCCGGCTTGGGAAAAAGGCTCCGGATTTAAGCCGCCTCCAGGCAGCGGGGCCGGGGACGGCGGGGGGAACGAAGCGTTCCCCGTCCCGGCTATAACAAACGCGTCGGCACCGTCCTCTCCGACAAGGGGGGGGAAAAAAAAAAATAAAAGCGGGGTTAAAAGCGGTGGTGGTGGTGGAGGGGAGGGGGGAGAAAGAGAGAGAGAAAAGAGAGAGAGAAAAAGCCAAAGGGAAGTTCTCGACATGAGCGCGCCAGGTCTCGGCGCGGGGAGCCCTCCTGGCGGGGCGCCGGGAGCCGGGTCAAAGCCCCGGCGCGGGGCCGCCGGACCCGGCGGCTCCAGGAGCCGGCGGGCGAGGAAGGAGAGCGGCACGGGGCAGCGCGAAACGGAAGCGGTGGCTTACCCGAGAAGTTTCTCGTGGCCAGCATGGTGGTGAGGATGGCACCCTGCAAGAGGGGGAGGCGTCAGCGGCGGGCACGGCGCGGGGGGGCGAAGCGCCCGGCACGGTCCCGACAGCACCGTGCCGTGGGGGGAAGCACCAGGGCATGGCCAAGATGGCACCGGGCCACCCCACGCACCACCAGGATGGGACTCGGCCACGTGGCGAAGCACCACGCTTGGCCACGATGGCACCGGGCCACCCCACGCACCACCAGGATGGGACTCGGCCACTTGGCGAAGCACCACGCTTGGCCACGATGGCACCGGGCCACCCCACGCACTACCAGGATGGGACTCGGCCACGTGGCGAAGCACTGGGGCACGGGCAGGATGGGACCATGCTGCACTGGGAATGGCCAGGATGGGACTGGGTTACATGGAGAAGCACCAGGGCCTGGCCAAGTTGGGACCGTGCTGCACTGGGCACCACCAGGACAGGAACAGGCTGCACTGGGAAGCACTGGGCACGGCCAGGATGGGACTGTGCCGCACTGGGAAGCGCCGGGTGCAGCCGCGATGGCGCGGTGCCACGTAGGACCGAGCCACAGCATGTTTCTCACCTTGAGCTTCCTCCGGGCGTTGAACTTCTTCAGACACTCTACCGTCTCCTGCCTGTGCATCATGGAGGCCACGGTGGAGCGTTGCTGCGGGAGAGACGGCGGGTAAGAGCGACGAGCCGGTGCCGCGGGCGTCCCCCCGGCCCCCCGGCCCCGGGTGAAACCCGGGGGCTCCCCGGGGCAGGTGGCAGCTACTTACGCAGACCCATGGGTGCTTGAGGGCTTCGTGGGCTGTGATGCGCTTGGCGGGGTTGATGGTTAGCATCTGGTTGATGAGGTTTTTCGCTTCGGGGGTGACCGTGTCCCACTCAGGAGATGGGAACTGCGGGCAAGACACAAGGGATGGGGGCCAGGAGCCGGTCACGGTTGGGAACGGCTGCCCCGTGGCGGGAGGAGAGGGCCGGCTGCGTGCCTTCGCCTCCCCACGCGTCCTCAGGCCACCAGAGACACAGCCCGAGGCTCCCGCCTTCTCCTGGGCCGCGAGCAGATGTGGTGTTGCTCATTAGGTTCCAGAGTTAACATCGCCCTGCCCCCATGCGCGGACAAGCAGAAAAAAAGGCCAACAGGAGCCACGGAAAGACCCGAGCGAGCGAGCGAGAGTCCTGCGAGCCCCTGGGGCAGGGGCTCCGGGCGCCGAGAAGAGGAGGAAGAGGCGACGGTGGCACCCGGAGGAGAGCCAAGAGCCACAAGAGCTGGGCTGGGGGGGACAGCAGAGGGGACGAGAGGAAGGACAGAGAGACAGCCGTCCCGGGCGAGCTGCCGGGAGCGGAGAGATACCCACTGGAGCCGGGCTCGGGGCTCGCCCCGCGCTTCCTCCGGGCTGCCGGGCGCCGTGCGTGGAGATATGAGGCCAAGTCTTCAGAGCCCGGGGCAGCGCCGCGGCGGCTGCGCGGCGCCCGGGGACTTACGTCGTAGGCGCCGGCCTTGATCTGTTGGTAGAGTTTGTGCTGGTCCTCGTCCCAAAACGGCGGGTAGCCCACGAGCAAGATGTAGAGGATGACGCCTGGGGCGAGGCGGGGGAGCGGGGTGAGGGTCTCGCCCCGAAACGCCCCCTCCCCGCTCCGGCCCCCTCGGCCAGACTGGCCGGCAGCGCCGGGAACGTCGCCGAACGCCGTGGCCGCCCGTAGCCCACCCCGGGAGAGCACGGCACAGCCGGGGTGGAAACAGGGGTGGGACCGGGATAGGGACTGGGATGGGACCGGGATGGGGACATGGATGGGGGCCGGGATGGGGATGGGGCAAGGAAGGGGATGGGATGGGACCAGGATGGGGAATGGGATGGGACTGGGATGGGGAATGGGAATGGGCTGTGGTCCAGGAAGGGGACCAGGAAGGGGATGGGACCAGGATAGGGACTGGGATGGGAATTGGGATGGGGACCAAGATGGGAATTAGGATGGGACCAGAATGGGGACCAAGGTGAGACTGGGATGGGACAAGGAAGGGGACGGGATGGAGACCAGAATAGGAACCAGGATGGGAACTAGTAGGGAACTGAGATAGGGACCAGGATGGGACAGGGAGGAGACCAGGATGAGGATCAGGATGGGACTGGGATGGGGCAAGGAAGGGCACCAGGACAGGAACCAAGATGAGAATTGGGATGGGGACAGGGATGGGACTGCGATGGGACTGCGATGGGGATCAGGATGGAACCAGGATGGGGACCGCGATGAGATGGGATAGGAACCAGGATAGGAACCAGGATGGTGATGAGGATGGGGACAGGGATGGGAACCAGAACAGGACCTGGGATGGGGCCGGGGACGAGGCCGGCTCTTACCGCATGCCCAGATATCCACAGGTTTGCCGTAGGCTTCTTTGCGCAGGACTTCGGGGGAGAGATAGCCGGGCGTGCCGGCGAAGCCTGGAGCCGGAGAGAGGCGGGAGGTGAGCGGGCGCGGGGCAGGGCCGCGGCGGGGGGCCGGAGGGGCGCGTGGCGGCACTCACCAAACCAGGCCTGCTGATCCCCCTGCACCTCGATGGCGAGGCCAAAGTCAGCCAGCTTCACGGCCGCCCCTTTGCATTTGCTAGCCAGGAGCAGGTTCTCCGGCTGCCGCCGAAGAGGCATCGCACGGCGGTGGGGCCGAAGGAGGGACGGCGGAGGAGAGAGGAGGAGAAGGGGAGAAAAGCACACAACCGTTTGCAGCAACGGGTTGGAGAGCCACGCTTGAGCCCGGTCCCGGAGTTGCTAGGTCCTATCCGTCCCGGCTAAACCCGTCTGCTTCTCCACGCTGGTCCAAAATCCAGCTGAGGTTTGCTGGATGCATGCAGGTCTGAAATGGGTGGCATGACCCCCCTCCCTGAGAGCTGCCCCATCCCCGATTCGAGCCTCAAAGGGTGGATTTCAAGGCGAACGGTGCCTTCCCCATCCCTGTCCTGCTACAGCGCAATGCCGGGGCATCGTGGCAGCTGGGGTGACCCAAGCTGCCGCGCTGCAATGGCACGATTGGCGCAGCAGGAGGAGCACAGGTCTGTCTCCCAGCAAAGCCCAGCTCCACCGCTGCTGCGTGGTGGCATAACCCCACGTGCTGACGGCCAGCTCCACCACCGCCTCAGAGTATGATCCTGCATCCAACAGCCCAGCTCCAGCGCTGCATCCGAATGCAACCCCACGTCCCAGCTCCATCGCATCTCAGCACAACCTATATCCCAGCTCCAGCCCAGCGTGACTCCGTATCCCACCTCTATCACATCCCCGCATGACCCCAGGTCCCAGCTCCATCACTGCATCCCAGCACAAAGCCATTGCCCAGCTCCACCACCGCACCCGTGTCTGATCCCTGTCCCTGCTCCGTGATCACATCTCAGCACAACCCCACAGTCCAGCTCCATCACATGCCAGCATGACCCCATAGCCCAGCTCCACCACTGCATCCCAGGGAGAACATCACATCTCATCTCCACCCCTGCATCCCAGCACGATCCCAAAACCCAGCTCCATCTCACATCCCAGCCTGATCACATAGTCCAGCTCTGTCACTGCACCCATATCTGACTCGCCATCCCCGCTCCAGCACCATGTCCCAGTATGACCCCAAAGCCTAGCTACATCACTCCATCATAGGACAACCCCATTTCCCAGCTCCATCGCTGCACCCCAGCATGGCCCCATATCCCAGATGCAGCACCACATCCCTGCACAAACCCATATCCAAGCTCTGTCACTTCACCCAATTACAACCCTTATCCCAGCTCCACCACTGCCTCCCAGTGTAACCCCACAGCCATCTCCATCCACACATCCCTGCATGACCCCCATATCCCAGCTCCAGCATCACATCCCAGCACAACCTCTGTCCCAGCTCCATCACTCCATCCCAGCACAATGCCATGGCTCGTCTCCATCACTGCATCCGAGCACGATCCCATAACCCTGTTAAATCACTGCAGCCCAGCACAAACCCACAGCCTGGCTCCATCACCATGTGCCAGCTCCATCACTGCATCTAAGGACAAACCCACAGCCCAGATCCATCACGGCATCTAAGGACAAACCCACAGCCTGGCTCCATCACTGCATCTAAGGACAAACCCACAGCCCGGCTCCATCACTGCATCTAAGGACAAACCCACAGCCCAGATCCATCACTGCATCTAAGGACAAACCCACAGCCCAGATCCATCACGGCATCTAAGGACAAACCCACAGCCCGGCTCCATCACTGCATCTAAGGACAAACCCACAGCCCAGATCCATCACTGCATCTAAGGACAAACCCACAGCCCGGCTCCATCACTGCATCTAAGGACAAACCCACAGCCCGGCTCCATCACTGCATCTAAGGACAAACCCACAGCCCAGATCCATCATGGCATCTAAGGACAAACCCACAGCCCAGATCCATCACGGCATCTAAGGACAAACCCACAGCCCGGCTCCATCACTGTATCTAAGGACAAACCCACAGCCTGGCTCCATCACGGCATCTAAGGACAAACCCACAGCCCGGCTCCATCACTGCATCTAAGGACAAACCCACAGCCCAGATCCATCATGGCATCTAAGGACAAACCCACAGCCTGGCTCCATCACTGCATCTAAGGACAAACCCACAGCCCGGCTCCATCACTGCATCTAAGGACAAACCCACAGCCCAGATCCATCATGGCATCTAAGGACAAACCCATAGCTCAGCTCCATCATGGCATCTAAGGACAAACCCACAGCCCAGATCCATCACTGCATCTAAGGACAAACCCACAGCCCGGCTCCATCACTGCATCTAAGGACAAACCCACAGCCCAGATCCATCACTGTATCTAAGGACAAACCCACAGCCCAGATCCATCACGGCATCTAAGGACAAACCCATAGCTCAGATCCATCACGGCATCTAAGGACAAACCCACAGCCCGGCTCCATCACTGCATCTAAGGACAAACCCACAGCCCAGATCCATCATGGCATCTAAGGACAAACCCACAGCCCAGATCCATCACGGCATCTAAGGACAAACCCACAGCCCGGCTCCATCACTGTATCTAAGGACAAACCCACAGCCTGGCTCCATCACGGCATCTAAGGACAAACCCACAGCCCGGCTCCATCACTGCATCTAAGGACAAACCCACAGCCCAGATCCATCATGGCATCTAAGGACAAACCCACAGCCTGGCTCCATCACTGCATCTAAGGACAAACCCACAGCCCGGCTCCATCACTGCATCTAAGGACAAACCCACAGCCCAGATCCATCATGGCATCTAAGGACAAACCCATAGCTCAGCTCCATCATGGCATCTAAGGACAAACCCACAGCCTGGCTCCATCACTGCATCTAAGGACAAACCCACAGCCCGGCTCCATCACTGCATCTAAGGACAAACCCACAGCCCAGATCCATCACTGTATCTAAGGACAAACCCACAGCCCAGATCCATCACGGCATCTAAGGACAAACCCATAGCTCAGATCCATCACTGCATCTAAGGACAAACCCACAGCCCGGCTCCATCACTGCATCTAAGGACAAACCCACAGCCCAGATCCATCATGGCATCTAAGGACAAACCCACAGCCCAGATCCATCACGGCATCTAAGGACAAACCCACAGCCCGGCTCCATCACTGTATCTAAGGACAAACCCACAGCCTGGCTCCATCACGGCATCTAAGGACAAACCCACAGCCCGGCTCCATCACTGCATCTAAGGACAAACCCACAGCCCAGATCCATCATGGCATCTAAGGACAAACCCACAGCCTGGCTCCATCACTGCATCTAAGGACAAACCCACAGCCCGGCTCCATCACTGCATCTAAGGACAAACCCACAGCCCAGATCCATCATGGCATCTAAGGACAAACCCATAGCTCAGCTCCATCATGGCATCTAAGGACAAACCCACAGCCTGGCTCCATCACTGCATCTAAGGACAAACCCACAGCCCGGCTCCATCACTGCATCTAAGGACAAACCCACAGCCCAGATCCATCACTGTATCTAAGGACAAACCCACAGCCCAGATCCATCACGGCATCTAAGGACAAACCCATAGCTCAGATCCATCACTGCATCTAAGGACAAACCCACAGCCTGGCTCCATCACTGCATCTAAGGACAAACCCACAGCCCAGATCCATCATGGCATCTAAGGACAAACCCACAGCCCAGATCCATCACGGCATCTAAGGACAAACCCACAGCCCGGCTCCATCACTGTATCTAAGGACAAACCCACAGCCTGGCTCCATCACGGCATCTAAGGACAAACCCACAGCCCGGCTCCATCACTGCATCTAAGGACAAACCCACAGCCCAGATCCATCATGGCATCTAAGGACAAACCCACAGCCTGGCTCCATCACTGCATCTAAGGACAAACCCACAGCCCGGCTCCATCACTGCATCTAAGGACAAACCCACAGCCCAGATCCATCATGGCATCTAAGGACAAACCCATAGCTCAGCTCCATCATGGCATCTAAGGACAAACCCACAGCCTGGCTCCATCACTGCATCTAAGGACAAACCCACAGCCCGGCTCCATCACTGCATCTAAGGACAAACCCACAGCCCAGATCCATCACTGTATCTAAGGACAAACCCACAGCCCAGATCCATCACGGCATCTAAGGACAAACCCATAGCTCAGATCCATCACTGCATCTAAGGACAAACCCACAGCCCGGCTCCATCACTGCATCTAAGGACAAACCCACAGCCCAGATCCATCACTGCATCTAAGGACAAACCCATAGCTCAGATCCATCACTGCATCTAAGGACAAACCCATAGCCCAGCTCCATCACTGCATCCCAGCAACCTCCATTTCCCAGCTCCTTCACCGCGTCCCAGCACGATTTCATGGCCCTGTTTCATGAGAGCGTCTCAGCGTGATCCCGCAGCCCAGCTCCGCCGCCCATCCCAGCACAAGGCCGTACCGCAGCTCCACCACCACGTCCCAGGGACACCTTGTCTCATCTCTGTCCCTGCCTCCCAGCACGATCCCACAGCCCAGCTCCACTGCTGCATCCTAGCAGCAGCCGGTAGCACAGCTCCAGCACCATGTCCCCTCAGACCCAGGGGGACCCAGAGGGGCGACATGGGGACACCGGACTCACCTTGAGGTCCCTGTGGACGACCCCCATTTGGTGACAGTGGAGCACGGCCTCGAGGATCTGCTGGATGCAGTGGCTGCGGGCAAAGGCGGCGGGGCAGGTTAGGGGGCAGCGCGGGGGCCCCACCGCACGCTGGGGGGAGGAGGGGGGACGGGAAAGCACCCATGGGGGAGACCCCCCCCTTCCTGTGCCCTCCGTCCTGCTCCAGCACAAGTCACCCCCCCGAAACCACCCCTTGCGGGTGCCCGGCACCCCAGCGTTTTGGGGACCCCCTGGGCCGTCCCTACCTGGCCCCGGGGTCTCCGGCTCCGCCGCGGGACTGCTGGGAGACGGTCACCCAGGGGGGCACGGAGGGGCCCCCAGCACCCCGGGGTGGCCCCGTGGGGCACCCACCCGGCTGCGAGGTCGGGGGCGGGGGGGGCTGCGGGTGTCCCTTGGGGACATGGGGACGCCCCCCCCCCCCTTGTCCCGTCACCTCCCAGTCCCAGTAAAGCTCCTACTGGGAGCCCAGTACGCCCCAGTGCACCCACGGGTGGGCGCGCTCAGCACTGCGGTGGCCGCTTGGGGCACGGGTCGCCCCCCCAAAACAGTGCCGCTCTGCTCTGTTTAACCCCCCCCTCCTCCTCACCCCACGCCACCCCGCAGCCCTGCCGCTGCCCGGACGCCTGGGCCCCCGAGACAGGACTCACAGGGGAGGGGGGGGGGTGCACGGGGAGGGCGATGGAGACGAGACAAGAAAGAAAGAGGGAAGGAGCAGGGAGATGAGAGGCTGAAATGGGGGGGGGCACCCGCTTGGGGAGGGCAGGGGGCGCCGGGGGCGGGGGGAAGGACCAAAAAAAAACCCCAAAAAAAGGAAATGTTTTTGGGGGGGGGGGGGGGAGCGAGGCCCGCGGCGGGGCCGGCGGGCGGGGGCGGCGGGGGCCGGGCGGCCGGGCGCCCGGCCGGCCCGCGGGGTTATACTGACCTGCAGATGCCCGGGCACAATGGCAAAGTGATGGCTATAAGTAACGCTTGCTAAGAGCTGATGGACACAGTGACTGCAAAACAAAACGGGGGGCGGGGGGGCGGGATGGGGGGCGGGATGGGGATGGGGGCAGGATGGGGGGGCAGGATGGGGATGGGAGGCAGGATGGGGGGCAGGATGGGGATGGGGGCAGGATGGGGGGCAGGATGGGGATGGGGGGCGGGATGGGGATGGGGGCGGGATGGGGGGCGGGATGGGGATGGGGGCAGGATGGGGATGGGGGGCGGGATGGGGATGGGGGCAGGATGGGGGGCAGGATGGGGATGGGGGCAGGATGGGGATGGGGGGCGGGATGGGGATGGGGGCGGGATGGGGATGGGGGCAGGATGGGGATGGGGGGCGGGATGGGGATGGGGGCGGGATGGGGGGCGGGATGGGGATGGGGGCGGGATGGGGATGGGGGCAGGATGGGGATGGGGGCAGGATGGGGGGCAGGATGGGGATGGGGGGGCGGGATGGGGATGGGGGTGGGATGGGGGGGCGGGATGGGGATGGGGGCAGGATGGGGATGGGGGGGTGGGATGGGGGGCAGGATGAGGATAGGGGGGTGGGATGGGGGGCGGGATGGGGATGGGGGCAGGATGGGGGCCAGGATGGGGATGGGGGCAGGATGGGGGGCGGGATGGGGATGGGGGCAGGATGGGGGACAGGATGGGGATAGGGGGGTGGGATGGGGATGGGGGGCAGGATGGGGGCAGGATGAGGGGTGGGGGGTGGGATGGGGGGCAGGATGGGGGGTGGCATGTGGGGCAGGATGGGGATGGGAGCAGGATGGGGGCAGGATGGGGGGGTGGGATGGGGGTGGCATGTGGGGTGGGATGGGGGGCAGGATGGGGGACGGGATGGGGATGGGGGGTGGGATGGGGGGTGAGATGGGGATGGGGGGCCGGTGGAGGACGGGAGGCAGGTTGGGGGCCGGGATGGGGATGGGGGGGTCAGGTTGGGGGGCAGGAGGGGAAGTGGGGGGGGCAGGTTGGGGATGAGGGGGGCAGGTTGGGGGAGCAGAGGGGGCAGGTTGGGGGGCAGGATGGGGATGGGGGGGGCAGGAGGCGAAACACGGTGGGGGGGAGCAGCAGCGAGCGGCGGGACGGACGGACGGACGGACACACGCGGACGGACACACGGACACGCACAGAGCCCGAGCGACGCGTGATGGGAGACGGCGGCGGTGGGGGGGGGGGGGAGCGGGGACAGGATGGAGGGGGGGGACGGGGAGCGGGGACGAGGGGGGGGCCAGGGGGTTGGGGGGGGGACAGAGGCGGAGGGGGGGAGATGGGGGGAACGAGAGAAGGGGAGAAACAAATGTCGTGAAAGCTCAGAGACCACGGGGACGGGCACACGGCGGCGGGCACACAGGGCGCTGCGGCGCCCGGCGCGGCCCCGGCACACGGCACGACAGCGCCAGGCCTCAGCGGGGAGCGGGCGGCGAGCTGGCGGGAGGGGGGGGTGACCCACACCCCGGGCGGGGGGGGGTGTCACAGGGATGGTGCCCCCCCCCGTTTGGGGTATTTTGGGGGGGGGGGGGAATGGGTGCCTTCCTCCCCGAGGCTGGGTGCTGCCAGTGGTCCCCCCCCACCCACCCACCGCTGCTGCCCTGCCGGAGCTGCGCCCCCCCCCCCACACCTTCCCCGGGGAGGGGTGCGGGTGGGGGTGCGGGTGGGGGTCGGGGTGGGGGGGCCGCGGGGGGGCACGGCGCCTCACCTGGCGTCCGCTTCGCTGTAATACTCCCGGGCGACGATGTCTTCGAAGAGCTCCCCGCCGGTCACCCTGCAACGCAGCGGGTTGGGGGGGGGTCACCCAGGGGCCCAGGCGTCCGGGTGCCGCCCCCCCCCCCCAAACCACCCTGTACTCACAGGTCGAAGACGAGGTAATGGAAACCCTCCTCGGAGATGCTGTCGTGGAGGCGCACTGCGGGGACAGGGAGATGCTGAGCCTCCCCCCCCCCGAAAGGCACACGCCGGGGGGGGGGGGGCGACGTGCGCGTGCGGGCACGGGCACGTGTGCGGGACGTCCGCGCGGGTGCGAGCGGGCAAACGCGCGCGCCGCCTGCCGAGGACACCGGCATCGCGTATCCGTGCGAGCACAAACACGCGTAGTGCACAGAGACGCACGCACGCACGCCGACACCGCGTATGTGGGCAAACGCAAACACGCATGCTGCACGCAGACACACGCGTGCTCTCGTGCACACCGACATCGCGTATGTGGGCAAACGCAAACACACATGCTGCACGCAGACACACGCGTGCTCTCGTGCACACCGACATCGCGTATGTGGGCAAACGCAAACACACATGCTGCACGCAGACACACGCGTGCTCTCGTGCACACCGACATCGCGTATGTGGGCAAGCACGCATGCTGCACGCAGACACACGCGTGCTCTCGTGCACACCGACATCGCGTATGTGGGCAAACACGCATGCTGCACGCAGACACACGCGTGCTCTCGTGCACACCGACATCGCGTATGTGGGCAAACACGCATGCTGCACGCAGACACACGCGTGCTCACGTGCACACCGACATCGCGTATGTGGGCAAACACGCATGCTGCACGCAGACACACGCGTGCTCTCGTGCACACCGACATCGCGTATGTGGGCAAACACGCATGCTGCACGCAGACACACGCGTGCTCTCGTGCACACCGACATCGCGTATGTGGGCAAACACGCATGCTGCACGCAGACACACGCGTGCTCACGTGCACACCGACATCGCGTATGTGGGCAAACACGCATGCTGCACGCAGACACACGCGTGCTCTCGTGCACACCGACATCGCGTATGTGGGCAAACGTAAACACGCATACTGCATACAGATACACACATCCACACATGTACACTGACATCACGTATGTGGGCAAATGCAAACACACATACTGCACACAGACACACGCATGCACACTGACATCACGATCTGTGCAAATGCAAACACGCACACTGCACGCACACACATACACACACACCAGCATTGCATATCTGTGCAAATGCAAACACGCATACTGCACACAGACACACACATGCACACCGGCATTGCGTATCTGTGCAAACACAAACACGCATGAACACCCAATATCGCCTATCTGTGCAAATGCAACCACGCATGCTGCACGTACATGCGCAGATATCACGTCGTATCTGTGCAAACACAAACACGCACAATACACGCGGACTGCAAGCAGGTAGCCACACACACAGATATCATGGATGGCGGCTGTGCAGGCACAAACACACGTGGTGCATGCATGCACACGTGCACGCATCCTATCTGTGCAAGCACACATAAGTGTGCACGATGCACGCAGATTGCATGTGTACACGCGTACGCAAACAGCACACGTCGTGGCTGTGCAAACACACCTAAACATGCACGATACATGCAGGCTGCAGACATGTACGCCGCTAGCACACATATCTGTACAAACACATGTAAGCATGCACAGTGCATGAAGACTGCATGTACACAGGTATCATACATCAACCCTGAGAAAAGACAAAACACGCATGACACACGCAGTCTGCCTGCATGCACACACACACACAGATAGCACACATGAAGGCCGTGCAAACACACAAACACGCGTGATGCACACCGACTGCATGCACGCACACACGTACACGGAGAGCGCACAGCTATGCAAGCACACACGTGCACGCACCATGCATGCCCATGGCACGCACGTACATAGATAACACACATCACCTCTGTGCAAACACGCACGATACATGCAAACCGCACGTGTGCACACAGCTAGCACGCACCACGGCTGTGCAAACGCAAACATGCACGATGCATGTCGCCAGCACGTGTGCACAAAGCACGCCTCGCGCAACCCCCCCCCAGGCGTGCGCATGGGGACACGCACAGAGACCGCACACGCGTGTGCCGGGCCGGCCGGCGCGCCGCTCACCGATGTTGGAGTGCTTCAGGAGACGGCAGATCCGGGCCTCGCGCTCCAGCTTCTGGTGGTCTGGGGACACAAGGGCCACGTTAGCGGCGCCGGGTCGGTGTCACCCCCCCCCCCCCCGGCCACCGCCACCGCGTGTCACCCGCCCCGGATATGGGTGTTGGGGCAGGGGGCACCTTGCTGCATGCACGCTCGTGGGTGAGGGCGCCAGGCGTGGGTGCCGCGCGGCGGGCCGGGGCCCCGCGCGCCCTTGCGCCGCCGTGCGCGCGCGGCGGAGGCATGCGCACAGCCCGCTGCAATGCGGCGGCGGCGGCGCGGGGCCGGGGCGGCGCGGGGGGCAGCCACGGGGCAGCCCCGAGGGCGGGCGCACACGGACACGCGTGTTGGGGGGGGGGCGCAGAGTGGGGCAGGCTCACGCGCGGGGCGTTTGCGTGCCTGCGCGCAGGCGGGCTCAGCCGCACGCACCCAAACCAGGCGTGTTCACACGGGCACGACTGCACACACACACACGGAGCGGTGTGCACGCAGACGTGCACACTCACCTGCACACGGACATGCACGCTCACCTGCACACGGACATGCACGCTCACACAGACACGCTCACACCCAGACATGCATGCTCACACGCGCATGTCCGCAAACAAGCATGTTCTCTCATGGACACGCCTGCTCACACGCATACAGAGCAGTGTGCATGAGGACATGCACGCTTATGTGCACACAGACATGCATGTTCACATGTGCATGGACATGCATCTCCACATGCACACGGACATGCATGTTCACATGTGCACGGACATGTATCTCCACGTGCACACAGACATGCATGCTCACGTGCACATAAACATGCATCTTCATGTGCACACAGTCATGCATGTTCACGTGCACATGGACTTGCATCTCCATGTGCACACAGTCATGCATGTTCACGTGCACATGGACATGCATGTTCACATGTGCATGGACATGCATGCTCACGTGCACACAACCAGGTATGGTCATGCACACAAGGACATGCACGCACACACAGACAGGCGTGCACACAGACATGCAGGCTCACATCCACACCAAGCAGTGCACTCACACGCACACGCGTGTCTGCACGCCCACACACCGGCTTGCTCCCATGCACGCACCCGCGTGGCCTCGCACCGACATGCCTGCTTGCATGCACACGGACCTGCGTGTCCACCTGCACACGGACCTGCGTGCATGCACGCTCGCACATGCATGCACCCATGCACAGACACGCTCCTCCCCATGTGCACGCCCGGCACACGTGTGTGCACGCTGCACACACAGCCCCACGCCCTCATTAACCCCCCCGACACATACACACACACACGTGCGTGCACAACCGCCCGGCAGCCCACCCACGCCAGCACCCCGGGGTGCCCACCCACGGCGCCTGCTTGGGGCCGCATCCAGCCAGGGTCAAAGTCGCTGCTGGGGTGCAGCAGACGGGGGGGACTGCGGGGCGTCAAAAGGTGCCAAAGGCGCTGCGGGGTGCTGCAGGGCACCGAGCGGTGCTGGGGGCCACCGACGGGTGACAAGGGGTGCTGGAGGGCACCAAGGGGTGCTGAGGGGCGCTGTGGGGTGCTGAGGGGACATCGAAGTTGGGGGGCTGTGGGATGCTGAGGGGTGCTGCAGGCACGGAGGGGTGCTTGGGGGCACCAAGGGGTGCTGCAGGGTGCTGTTGGCTACTGAAAGGTGCCAAAGGACGGCGAGGGGTGCTGCAGAGCACCCAGGGGTGCTGGGGGGCACCGAGGGGTGCTGCGGAGGGCTCCAGGCCATCCCTGGGCTCGGACACAGCCGGGGCCAGAGGAGGCAGCAGAGACCTTGCCACGGCCCCTGTGCTCGCACACCCAAAATCTACGAGTGGCAACGGGGCACCCAGCTCCTCCAGATCCCCCCAACGCACAGGGTGGCCACCGCAGGCAGAGTTAAGGTGACGGGTGTGGGCAGAGTTAAGGTGACTGGTGCAGCATGGGCAGAGTTGAGGTGACCAGCATGGCACGGGCAGAGTTAAGGTGACCAGTGTGGGCAGAGTTAAGGTGACCGCTGCAGCATGGGCAGAGTTAAGGTGACCAGTGTGGGCAGAGTTAAGGTGACCACTGCAGCATGGGCAGAGTTAAGGTGACCAGCATGGCCAGAGTTAAGGTGACCATTGCAGCGTGGGCAGAGTTAAGGTGACCGCTGTAGCATGGGCAGAGTTAAGGTGACCAGCATGGGCAGAGTTAAGGTGACCACTGCAGCACGGGCAGAGTTAAGGTGACCAGCATGGGCAGAGTTAAGGCGACTGTTGCAGCGTGGGCAGAGTTAAGGTGACCGCTGCAGCATGGGCAGAGTTAAGGTGACCGCTGCAGCACAGGCAGAGTTAAGGCAATCGCTGCACCGTGGGCAGAGTTAAGGTGATCACTACAGCACGGGCCGGTCCCCCGCGAGCCTCCAGCCGCCGCCGCTTCCTCTGCAGGGGGGAAACTGAGGCCCGGCGAGGTGAGGGGGGGGGCGGCAGCGCCTACCTCTGGCGGAGAGTTTTTTGGTGTTGATGATCTTGGCGGCGTACTCATGGCCGGTGCAGAGCTTGACGCAGCGCCGCACCACCGAGAAAGCCCCCCTGGAGCGAGACGGGCGCAGAGGTCACGGCCCGGCCCACGGGGCGGGGGGGGGGGCCACGGCACCCCGAAAAGGCGCCGCCGCGTGACTCGGCCACCCTCCCCCCGAGCGCTGACTCAGCACCCCCCCAACCCCGGCGGCGTGGTCGGCTCCCACCCGTGACTCAGCACCCCCCTCCCGGTGGCCCAAAATGGGCCGCGCCGAGCGTGACTCAGCACCCCCCACCCAGCCCCGGGGAGAGGGGTGCGCGGCGGGTGGGGGGGGTCCCCAAAGCCCGGCCTCCACTGGGACGGGCTCCTCCGACCTGGGTGCAGCGGGTGGGGACCCCCGGCGGCCGGCGGGGGGGGGCACCCTGGGGTGGGTCGGGCGTGGGGGCGCCGCACGGCGGCGGCGAGCAGGATCGCCCCCCCCCCCCCGGCAGCCTGTTGGTTGCCATGGGGACGGTGGGTGGCCCGGATGGCGGCGGCGGTGGCCCCGGCTGTCACCCACGTCCCTGCCCGGCACCCGGGTGGCGCCCGTGACACACGTGGGCCCCGGTGGCACCCGAGGGTCCGTGTTCGCCGCTGGGTGCCGCCACCGCGGGGGTGGCACCCTGGGGACCTCCCTTTCCCCCCCCCCCCCAACCCCGGGACGAGGACGGTGGCACCCTGTCCCCTCCCCGCGCTGGCGCCCGGGCGCCCCGGGACACCTCGGGTGCCCCGGCCCTGCCTCAGTTTCCCCCTCAGCCGTGGGCAGACGCCCCCAGTGTTGGGGGGGGGGGGAACGTGGCGGGTGGTGGGGGACACGGGGGGGGGGAGACACCGCGTTGCCATGGGCAACCAGGCTAGGCTGGAATTAGTGGGGGGACGGGAAGAGACGGCAAATCCCCCCCCCCCAAATGAGCTCTTCTGCACCCCCCCAACACGTCCCCCAAAGGGGGGGACAGGGGGTCTCTGAGGACATTGGGGGGCAGAAGGGCGGGGGTCCATAGGGCCTGGGGGGTCTGGAGGGACGAGGGAGTTATATAAGGACTGAAGGGTCTATAAGGACTAGGGGGGGGTGGAGGATGGGGGGGGATCTATAAGGTCCAGGGGGGAGATAAGGACGGGGGGGGTGTCTATAGGGACAGCAGGGTCTGCAGAGAACAGGGGGGGTCTATAAGCACCAGGGGGTCTATCAGGACTGGGGGGGGCATGAGGGGGGATCTATATCGACTGGGTGTCTATAGGGTCTGAGGAGGGTCCGGAGGATGAAGGGTGTCCATAAGGACCAGAGGGGCTACAAGGAGTGTGTGTGGGGGGGGCTATCTATAAGGATTGGGGTGGTCTGGAGGATTTAGGAGGCTATAAGGACCAGGGCATCCATGAGGACTGGAGGGGGGGGCTGTAAAATTGGGGGGGGTATTCTGGAGGAATGAGGGATCTATAAGGACCAAGGCAGCTATAAGGACCAGGGGATCTGGAGAGACTGGGGGGTCTGTAAGGATGGGGGGGAGCATAAGAGCCACGGTGGGGGGGCTACAAGGACTGGGGAGGTCTATAGGAACAAGGGGGGCTATAAGGACTGAAGGATCTATAGGGACCGGGGTGGTCTCTAGGACTGGGGGTTTCTATAGGAACTGGGGGTTCTGGGGTGATGGGGGGGTCCACAGGGAGTGGGAGGTGTCCATAGGAGCCATGGGGGCTATAAAGATTAGGGAGTCTATAGGGACTGGAGGGGATGTGGAGGAATTTGGGGTGCTGGAGTGATTGGGGGGGTGAATGGAGACTGGGGGGCTATAGGGACTGAGAGGGTCTATAGGGAACAGGGGGGGATCTGGAGGAATTGGGGAGGTGATAGAGAGTGGGGGCTCGATAGGGGCCAGGGGGCTATAAGGACTGGTGGGCTCTATAGGGATTGGGGGGGTGTCCATAGGGCATGGGGGCTCCATAGGGACCAGGGGGCTAAAAGGACTAGTGGGCTCTATAGGGACTGGGGGGGGTCTATAGGGAGTGGGGGCTCCATAGGGGCCGGGGGCTATAAGGACTGGTGGGCTCTATAGGGATGGAGGGGGGGGGTGTCCATAGGGAGTGGGGGCTCCATAGGGGCCAGGGGGCTAAAAGGACTAGTGGGCTCTATAGGGATTGGGGGGGTCTATAGGGAGTGGGGGCTCCATAGGGGCCAGGGGTCTAAAAGGACTGGTGGGCTCTATAGGGATTGGGGGGGGTGTCCATAGGGCGTGGGGGCTCCATAGGGACCAGGGGGCTAAAAGGACTAGTGGGCTCTATAGGGATTGGGGGGTGTCCATAGGGCGTGGGGGCTCCATAGGGGCCGGGGGTCTAAAAGGACTAGTGGGCTCTATAGGGATTGGGGGGTCTATAGGGAGTGGGGGCTCCATAGGGGCCAGGGGTCTAAAAGGACTAGTGGGCTCTATAGGGATTGGGGGGTCTATAGGGAGTGGGGGCTCCATAGGGGCCAGGGGGCTATAAGGAAGGGGGGGTCTGGAGGATTTGGGGGTTCTGGAGTGATGGGGGGGGTCTCTGAGGACCGGGGGGGGGCGCCCATAGGAACAAGGGGGGGCTATAAGGACCGGGGGGGAGGGGGATCGGGTGGAATTGGGGGGCGGCGGCGGGGGGGCCGCCGTCGGGGGATGCCGGGGGCGGCACCGGGGGAGGAGGAGGAGGGGGGGGGTGGGGGGGAAGAGGGTCGGTACCGGGGACCCCGAGGAAATGCGTCATGTCTGCACGGAGCCGGGGGGGGGGGTCAGGTCTCCGCGCTCCCCCCCCCTCCCCAATCGCCGGGGGGGGGGGGAGGAGGAGGAGGGGGCAGCGGCCGGTGCCCCCCCCCCCCCCCCCCCGGCGGCCCGGTCCTTACTTGCCGATCTCCTCGTAGAGCTGGTACTCGTCGGTGAAGCGGGTGCAGGGCACGGTGGTGGCCATGGTGCCCCCGCGCCGTCCGCGCCGTCCGCGCCGCGCCGCAATGAGCCGCCCGGGCTCCGGCTCCGGCTCCGGCTCCGGCTCCGCCTGGCGGGGGGGGGGGACGGCGGCGGCGACGACGGCGACGACGAGGAGGAGGAGGAGGAGGAGGAGGAAGGAGGGCGCTGCCGGCCCGCGGGAGGCACCCGGCTCCGTGCTGCCCCCGCCGGGCCCCGCGGGGATCCCCCTACCCGGAACCCACCCCCAACTCTTATCCGCAGTGCCCCCCCCCCCCCATCCACACACACACATCCCCCGGCGCACCCCCCCACCCCCCACGGGCACCCCCAAAAGCATCCCCACATCCAGCCCCCCCCCCAAAAGACCCCGATAGCCAGACCTCTCCTCTGAGGACCCTCCCCATATCCACCCCCAAAAGACCCCCAAATCCAGACACCCCCAGGACCCCACACCCACCCCAAAAGGACCCCCATATCCAGACCCTCCCGGATCCCAACCCCATAACCATCCCTAAAGGACCCCCCTATCCAGACCCCCCCGACCCTGTATCCACCCCAAAAGACCCCCAAATCCAGACACCTCCAGGACCCCACACCCACCCCAAAAGGACCCCCATAACCACCCCCAAAGGACCCCCATATCCAGACCCCCCCCAGATCCCAACCCCATAACCATCCCTAAAGGACCCCCCTATCCAGACCCCCCCCGACTCTGTATCCACCCCTAAAGGATCCCGATATCCAGACCCCCCCCCATGGACCCCGATATCCAGACCCCCCCAGACCCTGTATCCAGGGACCCCCCACATCCACCATCCTCCCCCCCACCGGGGACACCCCCATATGCTCCCCCATCCTAAGACCCACCCCCAGCACCAAGTGCCTTGTGCCCCCCCCCCAACGTAACCAGTTCGGCTGCCCCCAGCCTCACCCAAGGGTGCCAGGAGGCCCCTCAGAAGGGGGGGGCACGAGCCCCCCCGCAGTCTGTTATGGCGGGGGGGCACAACAGGCCACCTCTGAGCCCCAAGGGTCTCCAGGCGGGTGCCAGGACTCCTGGGTCCCTCCCGGGCCGAGGGGGGGCAGGCTGGGCCCGGGGAGGCGGCGCGGGGGGGGGGCACGAGCGGGTGCCCACCCAGGGGTGCACTGCCGTTGCCATGGGGACCGTGGGCGGCCGTGGGGGCCCGCGCGAGCCCGGTTATATTTGTGCAGTGCCGGGGAGAAATTTCGGCGAGCCGGCCCGGCGCGGGGGCGACGGCATCCGGGGTTGGGGGGGGGGGAACGCAAAGCGGGGGCGTTTCTAGGGCTACCGGCGGCCACCAAGGCCGGAGGGTGCCATCAGGGTGGCCAAAACGGGCTCCTCCGGCTGGGGCGGGGGGGGG
The DNA here is from genome assembly GCF_040807025.1 of Struthio camelus. Lineage (NCBI taxonomy): Eukaryota > Metazoa > Chordata > Aves > Struthioniformes > Struthionidae > Struthio > Struthio camelus. The sequence continues at coordinate 1,573,460 of NC_090968.1, read as the reverse complement.
GGGGGGAATGTGCCAAGAGGCCACGGTGATGGGCAACCCCGAGGACGGGTGACGCCGGGCCTGGAGGCCACGGGCAGGGGACCCATTGTCACCCCCCCCCCGAGCCTAAAGAGAGCCCAAAGTGGCCAGCGAGGACTGAAGCTGCCCCGGGCCAGGGTCGGCGAGGGTCCGGCATCGGCGGGAGCCGCGAAAGAACCATCCTTCACCACCAAAAATAATCATTATGTCACCCCGAGCGAGCTCCGTCTATTCCTGAAAAACAACCGGAGCCGGCGCCAGCGAGAGGAGAAGGGTCCCAGCCGCTCCGGTTGCCGTGGCGACGGGACGTAAATGCGCGTTTCGCCCCGGTTTCCCCGCGCGCGCGTCCAGCCGGCCGTGCCGAGCCGGCGCCGGATGGGTGCTCAGCCCCCCGCCGCCCCGCGTCGCCCCGGCCCCTCGGCGGCACGGCAACGGGGTGCGGGGGGTGCCGAGGCGGCGGGTGGGTGTTTGGGGTTTTTTTTTGTTGTTTTTCCTTTTTTTCCTGCCCCACCCCCCTCCCCAACCCGCCCCCAACCCCACCGCCCGATTTCGGGGCTGCTGTTTTGCGCCGCCGTCAAAACTGCACGGCGCCGGGGGAGATGTTGAACATGGCGGGGTCGAACTTCTGGCCGCGGAAAGGCGAGCCCTCGGTGTCCCAGCCCTTCTTGAGCATCTCGTGGACCTTCTGCAAAAAGGCGACAAGGCGCCGCTGAGCTCGAGCCAAAACCTTCGCCCGTCCCCGCCGCCTACGCCCCGACCGTCCTCCTCGACGCTTTGGCGCGCCGCCGACATGCTCCCTCCCTCCCCGGCCTCGTCCCACGTCCCCGATGACCTTGGTGCTTCACCCGCTCTCGAGTCCGGCCCGGGAAGGGCCACCGGGCGCCCACCAAGGAGAGACCACCGGGGAGAGGCGGCCCCCTTTCGGCACCCCTGCCGGAGCGGAGGGATCGGCGGGGTCGGCCCCGGAGGGACGTGCCCGCGTGTAGGTCCCATCACCGATGCAGATGGGTCTGGGTTGGTGCCACCTCGATATACACCAGGGAGGGCGAGAAGGGAGCAAGGGGACAGGCGGGTCCCCTCGTGTCCCCGAGCTGGAGATGCTACAGGCATCGCTCTGCACAAGGCAGCCCGCGCCGGGCCCGGAGACGGGACCTGGCGGCGGCGCGGAGAGCTTCCGGCAGGGTTGAGTTGGTGGCATGGAGGACACCTACCAGCTCGTGGCTCTGCGGCTTGCCCTGCAGCTTCTGGTGGTAGTCGAAGGTGAGGCGGTCCAGCACGGCGTGCTCCTCCTCGTCCACGGTGGCCATGGAGCGCTCCTTGTTGATCTTGTCGATGTCGATCTGCTCCTCGCCCTCCAGGATGGCGTTCCACCAGTACTCGTCCCCCTTGTTCAGGTTGATCTGGGGACAACGCGCGGATGTCAGGGCACGGGCGGCCCAGGAGAGCGCGGGGCTGGGTTACCCGCTCGCCGGCAGCCCAGCGGTCCCCGCGCGTCGCTTTGCAGCGCCTCCCCGTCCCGCGGCCACCCGACCGGTTTGCTACGTCCCCCCGGCTTTCCGCCGTCCCCTCCGCCGCCGCCCTCGGCGAGCCGCCCCGACCCTGCTCCTCCAAGTCGCAGCCTGATCTCCGCACCGAAACCGCGGCCGGCCGGGGTCCGCTGGCCGGGGTCCGGCGTGAGCCCAGCCCGGGACCGAGGGCAGCTGGGCGCCCGGCCTCCGTCCGTTTTTGGAAGGAGGGGTGACTTTTTTTCCGTCTTATTTCAGCCAGGAGCCCAGCAGCAAGGAGGATTTATGGCGTTCGTTGGCGTCGCTGCAAAATCATCAATAAAGCCAGACAATATAATTTAGTGAAACCTCCCCAGAAGCTCCACAGCTCCGGAGGGGAAAACACGGGCAGCCATTAAAGTTACGGAGCCGGGTGTCTCTCCCCGGTGCAAAGAAAAGGAACCAATTAATGCAAGAGGGGGTGGTTGGGGCTTAATCCTTGTGGGAGAGCAGAGCCGGTAAAATATTCCAGCTCAGGGAAGGCGTTAGTTTTCCCAGCTAGACGAGCGTGCTTGTTCTCCTCTTAATTGCACAGTTCCACTTTTCCAGGGGTAGCAAAAGGGCTCGAGGCTTGGTCACGGGCTCCTCAACCCCATCGCCCTCCCGGGGCAGCGGGCGAGGGTCAGGCCGGCCCCGCAGGCCCCCGGGGGCGGCCGCCGCTCCTGCGGGTTGGAAACGGGAGAGGGGGGCCGCGCGGCACGGGAAGGCCCCGCTCGGGCGCTTCTCCCTCCGGCGAGGACGAGCGGACGCCGGAGGATTTGGCGCCTCAGCCGGCCGTCGCTCTACCTCCGTCCCCCCAAAATCCGGTCCCCTCTCCTTTCCCGACCAGACTGCCTCCATCCCTCAGTGCCGGCGTGCGAATCCTCCTCGGCTGCGGATCACCTCCGGAGAGAGCTGAAACAGCGAGCGGCAACCCGGGAATCCTCTCGTCCTCCCCGCTTCTCGCCTTATTTACCGCACGCTGTTTCCCACCCTGCTGGGAAGACGGGATTATTCATTTCCTCGCCAGCTTTTCCGCCGCGCTCGTCGCTACAGCGCCGAGGGCTTCGCAAAACGATCGCTAATTAACCTCTGCAGCCCGCCCCGCGCACGTGCGGGCCAATGTGCTCTTCCCCCTTATTCCGGGGGGAGAGACTCGAAAGTCAAAAGTGGGACTCGCTCAGAAGCGGCACCTTCAAAACGCGAGCGACTGCGTCGCCGGCGGGCCAGGGCGAAGCTCTCGCCATCGGCTTGAGTTTGGAGTTTCGTGGTCTAACGTAGCTCTGGGCCGCTTGTGCAGACAGGTCCAAATCCCAGCGCGGGAACCCCGGGTTGAGTTTGATTTCTCGGACGCGTTTCTGTCGACGGCCTCCAGCGATTCAGCCCGGCGCGGGGGCTACAAGAGCTCGAGATGAAGGAGATGCGAGCGGGAACCTCCCCCAGCGCTTGGGCACGGGAGGGCTGCGAAATCGTGGTGGATCTCGTAACCCAGGCGAGGCGAGATGTCCTGCGAGCTTCACCCAGGCGTGGACCAGGAGAGAAGCTCCAGCGCTCGGCCACCAGCACCCGCAAGGCTGCATCGTCAGGCAGACAGCGCTCCGGAAACCCAGCGGGGCTCCACGAACGGAACCGGCTTTTTTTTTTTTTTCCCACCGCGACAAACCTTGACCTGATTACGTTCCTCGCTTCGAGACGAGGCCAGAGCTTTGCCCACGCTTGAAGTTGCCGCTCCAAGTTTCCCAGCCAACAGCTCGGCCCAGGGGCGCAGAAACACTCGCGGCCTTTTGCCAGAGCAAGGAGCGGGTTCCCGCAGCGTGCCCAGCCGCTCGGTCAGACAGCGCGTTGTGTTTCTGCTTCGCTTTTTAGGCTGGCGGATCCCAAAAGCCCTCCCGGGCTGTAGAGAGATCGTTCCCCTCCAGCTGAAATGGGAGAAAACCGCAGCGGAGCGCTCACCGGGAGACAGAAACACCTTCGGCAGCAGCGGATTTAGTGGGGAAAGGATGTTTGCAGGGGGGACACCTCCGCTGCTGGGCATCCTCGTGCCACGGTGCCGATGTTCCCAAAGCAGGAGACGGGAGTCGAACGCCCCAGCGAGGGGAACGGGCTCGGATGGAGCCAAGGGGCCCGGGGAGGCCGGATGGAGCAGGAAGCACGACGCGCTTCGGGCAGGGAGCGGGCAGCCCGGCGCGGGACGGAAGAGCAGCGCGGCGAATCGGTCTGCGCCGGCCGGAAGAGACCCTCAAGCAGCACGGGGAGAGGGCGTCAGCGGCCCGGACGCGGTGGCGGGTTGGCAGCAGGAAGCGCCACCTCCCACGTGGCCAAGCCCTGCCGGGAGGGTCACAACCCCTTGCTGCTGGCGCTGGGCTGTGCCACCGCGGGAGGTGTCTTCCGTGATCCTAAATACCTTGTCAGAGGCGAAGAGACGCTGCCGAGGAATAGAAGTGGGACTTGGAAAACCGGCCTCTTGCCACCTCCTTCTCTGGGGAAGCAGCAACAGCAACAGTCGCCCCCAAACGTCAGCAGGGGCCAGGAGCCGTTTTGGGGTGCTAAGAAAGCAGCAGGCAGCGTTTCCGACAACATGGGGAGGTTAGGGAGAAGGGAGAGCACCGCAGCTTATTATTAACTTGGCCTCGCAGCTCACAGGGTGACAAGCTGAAGGCTTTAATAGCTGTTCAAGGCAGGACTTGGTGACAAAAACCCGAGTGGGGATAACAAATGTTGGAGAGGAGGAGAAAAAGAGAGAGAACGAGGGGGAAGAAAAAAAAAAACCCTCAACAACAAAAATAATCCCAAAACGCATTGTGCACAACACCCAGCGGAGATTTCTAAAACGAGCTCATGCGAATCTATTTTAATCTCGCTTTTGACAAGCGAGCGGGTGTAACGGAGAAGGGAGCACGCAGGGATCGTACTCAGGACGGGGGGCTTCAGCAAGGCGCCTAAGGCAGCGGGACAAGCCGGGGACACGATCCCAAGCCAGCAGAGGTGGGAACAGGGCACCTGCCAACTGTCATAGGGATCGGCAGAGCACTGGCCTTCGAAATGACGTCCGCCGGCTTTCTCCCTTGGTCGGACTCTGGCGCAAGGCGCAAGCGTGCCAAAGGGCGAGATGAAAAATATGCCGATGCTCAGCCCAGCCAGCGGCAGGGTGAATCTCATTAAGCAGGACACGTGGGCAGCACGGAGAGGAGGAGGAGAAAGGCAGAGCGGTCCCCAGAAGAGGGGAGGCGCTGAGGGCTACGTGGACGATGGGGAGATGCCTGGCGAGGAGGAGAAATCGATAGGGACACCAGATAGGAGAGGGAAAGCAGAGCCAGGAGGGGTTAAAAGGCAAATTAACCTCAGCTGCTCGTTAAGAGCCGGGGGGAGAACGCAGGCCAGTGAAGCCAGCAAAATGCGCCTGTAACGACCACCCAAAGGGCGCACGGATCCTGATGACTCTCGATGCATCCGGCAGCAGCTTATGGGACCCGACGGTCTCCGTGAAAATGCTGCACGTGGTCAGCATACCCGCAGCAAGGAGAGACTTTCGCAAGGGACAAGACCAAGCAGGAGAGATTTTGCTCCATGGAGTATCAGTGCACGGACTGGGCTTGGCTTGAAGGGACTCTCTTGTTTAAAGGACCAAGAAACTCGAGCGCTCACAGGTTTTTCTCCAGGGCTGGAGCCTCTGAGGTGCCCCAAGCAGCGACAGTTCCCAAGAAGGTCGGGATCTCCTTGGGTGACTCCACCGCTGGCACTTTGCGAGTCCGATCTTGGCCACAGCCCCGACTCTGCTGGGAGATGTCGTCTTCTTGGTCCCAGGTGAGAGAAGTTGGCACCTTGCTGCAGCCCGTGGGAAGGGGAAACTCCCGACCGCCACGCTGGGAGTTCACCGGGAGCTGCGTACCACGCAGAGGTGCAAATTCTGGGAGGGGAAGGGCCCGTACGCCCTCGTCCGCCACAGTTCCTGCTGCTATAACCAAACCTGAATGGCTCACGTACGAATCCCCTCCCAAGAGCTGAAGTGAAGCGACTCATTAACAAACGGTTGGATGTCTGTTGATGAATGAATCGAAAGGAACCGCAAACCACTTTCGGCTACTCTGCGCATGGGAAAAGGAGACGCTCTCGGGTGAGAATTACTCACTCTGCTCCAGTTACCTTACAATTCTTCAAGCGAAATTTCATCCCACCATCAATATGTTGGCAGCCAGCTGGAGATCCTCACAACCCTGCGCTCGTGCTAATTTGAGGCAAGAGCCAGCTCCGGTTGGAGATAACGGGACGACTCCCCTCACCGTCCGTGGACGCTCCAGAAGGCCTCGAGTCTCGCTCCACCCGCGCGCTCTTCCCATCCTCCTCCGGAGCTGGATATTTAATAAACATTGCCTCCCTTGCTGATCCTGGGAACACGCAGCCGGAATTACCATTCGCCCTGCAGAGCAGCCGCCCTTCGGGGCAGTTCCACTTGGATGGCTTTCCTCCTTCCCCAGGGTTATCTTCCTGATCAGCTAACTTTCAAGAAGCTTAAGAACGTCTGAAAAATGCAAGCTGATGACGCCATCACCTCCTGTTTCATGCCCTCTCAACGGCCTACCAGCTTTGGAGAAGCTCTTCTCTCTCGCAGTAACTTCACGCTCTTGCCATCAGGTCATTTGTCCCAGGGTATGTCCGTACTGATCTGGAGCGGCCAGGCAGCGCCTGCAAAGCATCTCCGCATGCCTCCCTCAAGACTTCTGCATCCAGCAGGAAATTCCCACCTGATTTCACCCTGCAGGCGCTTGGCTTTGGGTATCCATCTGCTGCTCCATGACAACTTCAACAGGGTGGAACAGCCCTGGGGACACGGCCCACCAGACAGCAGAAATCACGCCACTCAGCCTGGCCTGCTGGCTCGCAGTACCGAGTACCCACCGGTACCGAGCGAATGGACAGCAACATCCCCTGAACCACCTCAACAGGGAAGCACATGGGCAATGGCAGACCGAGAGGGACGGAGAGTTAGGGAAAGATAGTGTGGGGCACGTCTGGATCTAGCTCTAACTTGCAACTGCTCCAGTTTTCCAGCTCGAGGCGGGAGGAGCTGCGAGCAAAGGCGCAGAGACACCAGCCGGAGCAGAGGCCCCTTACCAAAACGCACTTGCCCGGCTCCAGGCTCCAGAGGGAACTCTCCGTGTTGATCTTGTGCGTGAGTTTCCCTTCCATGAGGACGCGCTGGCTGCCGCCCTCCAGCACCGCTACGCGAATTGCGCCGCTGCTGATATCCACAGCCACCTGCAAACACAGAGAAGATGATCAGGAAGGTTCCTGCTCGCGTTCTCGCTGTGCTAGTCGGGGCATGGGGTCAAGTGCACTCGCTGGGGATGAGAGAGAGAGAAGAGCTATCGGCTCTGTATGCAGTGGGAGGGTGGGGATCCCGCTGCTGTTTCAGAGCAAACAGCAAAAGCTCGGAGAAGAAAGGAAACCTCACCAGGAAACGAAAGGCAGCGGGGCGCTGGAGGAACTCAAGACAGCTGGTTCGGCCACAGCGCCTTCCCCGTGCCTCAGTTTCCCCACGGGGAGAGCCGGCAATGCTCAGAGGTGGGGGACCCGCTTGCTGCGACCAAGCTGCCACGTGTGCCGTGGGGGCTCGGCTGCTGCCGGGATGAGCCGGGCGCGAGCGTGCATCTTCCGGGGGCTGAGCGCTTCCCCACCCAGCGGGAGCGAGAGGGGCTTTCTAGGCTGCCACGGGCTGAAGCGGCTCTTCCTCAAGCCGGAGCTCTCCTCCTTTTGCCGCGAGAAACCAAAAACGCGCTCCTCGGCTTCGTTTCCGTCGCCGAGCCGGCGACCGGCAGCCGCTCCAGAGCCAACGCCGGGCTCAGTCCCAGCCCCGCGTCGCGCGGGTGAGGAGGCGAGGGGCGCAGGGGAGCGCCGGCACGGCACGACCCTCCTTCTCCCTGCCGCCGGAGCGATGGCACGAGGCGGCTCGGGTGGTGGGAACGGGGCCGGCTCCCTCCCGCCGCAGCCATATGGGGAACCCTGCTCGGACCCGCCGCGGAGGTGACACGACTCTCCCCCCGGGGAGACAGAGGCAGGCTGCTACTTGGACGCACGGCATGCCAGCGCCCTCGGTCTCCAAAGAGACCATATGGTCTTCTCCTTTCCCCGCCAGCGCGGAGCTGCAGCTAGCGCAGAGCCTGGACGGGGCTGGGCAGGACCAGGCGCCCGTCGGGAAAGGGGCCGGTTTGCGGGTGGCCAGGAGGTGGCCCGTGCCTCGGCCCCGAGAGGAGGAGATTGCGGTTAGATTCGCCTGCATTCTCTCCCAGCGTTCCCCCACATCTTCCTCCCGCTCTGCAGAGCTCATTTGAAATGTTATTACATTATCCATTACCTAGGAGATTTCCAGTGACTCACTAGCTCCACGCAGGCAAGAGACGGAGCAGAGCGGCGCCGGTCGGGCCCGGCACCACGCTCGCGGCGGATCGGGGCCGCGCACGCGAAGCTCCCCGCCGCCGCCAGCCGAGCGCGCGTGCCACGGAGCCGTCACCGCTTCGACGGGAGCCGAGCAGGCGCCCGCAGCGCAGGCTGCAAGCGGGACCGAGCTCCCAAGGGCGGCGCGAGCGGCTCCCGCCGTCCCGGGGCGACGGATGGGAGAGGACGCTCGGTTTTCGCCCAGCACGTGGACGCCTCCAGCCTTTGCGAAAGCAGCTCTTGCTGGACGGGAAGAGTTTCTGGAAAGGCAGCAGGGACGAGGCACGTGGAGCGGGCTCTGCTCGTGGCCACCGACGGCCCCGCTCCTACGGCACGAGTAGTTGCAGACTCCGGCATCTCAGCACGGCATGTGGCCAAGCAAGGTGACCCCCAAGTCATCTTCTAGGGGGCTTCCTTGAGGCACGGAGGGTCAGGGAGAAGGGGGCCGACGCCAAGGACCCCTCGGAGCTCCCGACGGCACAGCGTCGCAGCTGCGGGATCCAGCGAGGAAGGGAAGGGTTAAATCGGAGACGTGTTTTATTTGGAGGTAACTGCACAAGCCAGCACTCGGGGCTGAGGGACGTCTTCAAGGGACCTCCGGGAACAGCAAGACGTTAGGTAGTAACCAGGTCTGGACAAGCAATCCAGGACCAGAGGAAATCTGCTGCAACGTTTCAAACACGATTAGGGATGCTGAGGAGGAGGCTGGGGCCAGGGAACATGCCAGGAAAAGATTATTGTTTTTAATAAAGCGACTCGAATATGCCTCCTCGCATCTCAAACGGCACCAGTGGGATGCGAAGGCAGGCGAGGGCAGGGAAGAGGGGCTGGAGAGGCAGCAGAGAAACCCAAATGGAAGAAGAGCTCCAAATAGGGCAGCCTTCATCCAGCCGCTGCAGGACGAATCAGGGTGAGAAGCAATCGGAATATCCACCGCTATCTGCATCTAGCGAAAAGGCCACGTTTGGCACGCCGTTCCCCCCGCCCCGGATTCGGAGGGCTCTGGAGCCCGTCCTGAGCGACGCCAGGCGAACCTTTGTGGGTGCCTCGGTGGAAAAATCACCTCCGCTCGGCATCCTCGCTCCAGGGGGTCATCGGGCGCCTGCAGGGCGGCGGACGCCCCACGGGTGCGCCCCGCGCTCCCCGCCGAGCACCTCTGCCCCTCGAAACGCCCGGCCGGGCCCGCGTTCGCCAGGCGCCGCAGAGCTCGGCTCGCTGCCGCGGCTTTCCGCCCCGGTAATTTCTGTGCGCGTTAAAACGCCCACACCCGCCCCCGCAAATCAAACAAGCAAACACAAACCCAGGGACGAATCTAGCTCGTCTCCTCCGAGCCAGGCAAGAAAGAGAGGCTGGTGTCATTATCTCTATTTAAGCGCTGGGGAAGCGCTCGGCTCTACGGGCCCCCGTTGCCTCTCTAAGTAGATCAGAGCGGTGGAGACGGGAAAGGGAGATGCTTCCACCTACCCCATCTCCCGTTCCTGCTCCGCGGACACTTTGCGGAGCTCCTTACGGGGAAGCCTTCAGCTTGCCCGAGCAGAAATGTGCCATAGCAACAGCCTGAATCCAAAAAGTGCCATAAGTAACGTTTTGAGCGGCATTAGCGCTTGGCGCGCTCCGAGCCCAGGGACCAAACGGGGGAGATTTTCAATCTTGCCTTGGCAGGCAGAGGCCAGAAACTGATAATTTTTAAAAAAGACGAACGCGTGGTGAACGGTAGGAGAATGCTTCTGTTTTGCAGGAGCCCATCAATAACAAGCCCTAAGTCTATCCAGCTCCAAAATTGCTTCGAACCGCCCTGCTTTGGCCCGTGATCCAGGCTATCTGCTTCCAGTCCCCCCAAGGCTGGAAGAGACTTTAAAGAATCTCTTTAAAAAGAAAACTCAGCTGCAAGGAACCAAGAGGAACCCGAACAGGGACATACGGATCAAACATCAGGAGACACCTCCCAAGGATAAGGAAAGTCAAAACATCGGAAGAAAATCGATGGCCCTGAGAGGGCCGGGCAGAGAAAAATCAGAGCCGAGGAAACGGCCGAGTCGCAGCAGCTCTCGCCAGCCTTCCCGCGCTGACATCACGTCTGGGGCAGAGAGGAGGCAGAGCCCTCGGGGACCGCTCCGCGCTGAGCCCTGGCACCTCGAGGGACATCGGTTCAGCGTGTGCCATTTACAAAGATTTCGCCTCCATGGCAGAATTGGGCTGCTGGCGACAAAGGTATCTGCACCACCAAACAGTCAAAACTGAGCTGCGGAGAGAGAGGTTGGAGCAGCGCGTCCCGTCTCACGTGCGAGGCCTCCGCGCCTCTGGGTGGCAAAGGACGGGGTAGACGAAGCGCGAGGCAATTTCTTTGGCAATGGCACAAGTTCCCTGGCGCAAGGGCACTTCCCTGGGCAAGGGGACGCATCCTGACTGCGGTACGATACAGAGGGGATGCAACATCCCTCTGGGCACCCCTGAACGCTTCCAAGAAACAGCCTGGTTTTATCGCAGCGACCCACTGGGAAAGAGGCAGCTCGCGGTCCCCCTGCTGTCCCCGTGGCAGCCGTTCGCTCCATCACCCCTCCAGGCCAGGCTGCTGCTGCCAATCCTGCTCTTTTGGCACGCTCGGGAGCTGTGTAGGCTGGAGTCAGCGAGCAAACCCGAGCGTGCTCGTCTCAGCCGCCCTGGAAGCGGAGGGGAACGGGAGGTGGGGGAGCACGTACTTCCCAAACGGAAAAATACAGCATCGATCGGGGAGAGGGCAGCGCTTGGCAAAGAGAGTGCAAACTTCTGGGTCCGCAAGCCCGCTTGTGTGCACGCTCCTCCCCAGCCGCTCACTTGCCCCAGCGACCGCCGGGTGCAAATGAGCCTCAGGGGTGGGTGCGTGAAAGGCCAAGGCCACAGCGCTGGGCTGCGACGCTGCTTGGGCAGCAGCAGGGGAGAGCAGGGAGAAAAGCGGCAGGAGGGAACAGAAGTGGCAAAGGAAAAGCAACGTGACTGCTTGTGGATACAAATGAAGAAAGAAAGAAGAAAAATTCCTGCTTTGCCCGAGGAGGGAAGCGGGGCCACCCTGGCCCCCGCACCAAGCAGCGAGGGCGGATGGCCGGCTCGCCAGCCCGTGTGCCAGTCCCAGATCCCCTCCTTTCACAGCCACGACGTGGCTCAGGTCTCGTGCCTGCTCCAATCCCTGCAATTCCCAAGGAACAGAGGAGCTGTTCCAGCAATTACCACCGCAAACGAAAGGCATGAGATGCTCCAAGCCAGAGAGAGCTACTGGGGAAGGAGCATCCATCCCCAAACTATCCTGCTCCGGCAGCTGGGCTAACCAGGGAAGGAGCAGCTCGGATAACGCGCTGCCTTGGGACACCTCAGCAAAGAAGACGAGCCTCGCCGTCAGCGTGCGTGTGGTGCGACAGCCTCGGAGGGAAGCAGAGCTCAGAACCTGCACGTGGGTTTGCAGCAAGTGGAAGCGGAGGAAATAACCACGTCGGGGCCCGGAGCGATAGGACACGGCAGTCGCAACGGGAACGTGGCAAGGTTGGGTCAGTCCCTACTCGCCACACGCCCAGCGCTAGAGAATGAGGCACAACGGCCTCCCGCTCCAAGCAGCTTCCCAGGAAAGCTGGGCACCCGGAGGGAAAAGGAGATGTCGAAAGACAAACTGCTCGAGCCATTATACCTGTTTGCCTTTGACGATGTGCTTGGGCACCGGCACTTTAATCTCCAGGTCGCTGTAGTCTTGGGACCAGGCGTAATTCTCTCGCACGGCCCCGTTGTAGCTATCGGGGTTTGTCTGGAACTGCTCCTGTCTCCTGGGGAGGAAGAAAAGGAGCAAGGCGTTAAGCGACGAACAGATCGGAGCGTGGAGAGAGCAAGAAACTTGAGAGAAGGCTATAGGAAGCAGAAAGAGGGCAGAGCCATCCTGACAGCATCCTGACTGCTTCAGGTCAATGCTCAGCCTTTCCCTCCTCGCTGGGCGTATCTAGGATGGGAAGAGCTTCGGATTGGCAGCCCCAGGACGGGAAGAGTCGTCCTGCTCGGCACTGGCAGGATGCTCGGCTTTGCCAAGGGGCTAGAGGACCGTGTTTGGGACCTGCTCCTGGCTCGGCCCGTGTCGGCACGTGCCGCTTTTCCCCCTGCCGAGGGCACGCCGTGCCCGAGAGCGGCTCCGCGACTGCCTCCGGCAGCGCGGCGACAAGCGGGCGAGCGGCTCCCGAGATACGCCGGGAACAAAAATCGGTCACTTCCAGCCGCAGGAATTTGAAGAGGAAGACGAGGAGCGATTCGGCGGGGCAGGAGGACGGGATTGATTAGCAATAATCGACGCAGCCAAGAAAAGGAGCTTTGGCATCGTGCTCGGGGCCCCTTTAAGTCGCTGGCGGGCGAAGGATCTATTCCATCGAAATCTCCCTGCTTGAAAATAAAATAAAACCATTTCTAAAGATAGCTGCGGTGCTAACAAAAGGCAGAGTTATTTTAAAAATGTTTTGGTACGCACCTCGTCCTCAAGCGGGAGCCGTATAAACACAGGGCTGCAGCAAGTTATATAAGAGGTGACAGGGGACGAGCGGTCCCGGGAGACAGGCCTGCCCTGGGGACCCCATCTCCCTTCCCGACGCCCCCACGCCGAGGGGCCCCGGGCTGGCACGCGGCGGGGGCAGCTTCCCGCAACACTGAGCATTATATAAGATCCCTCAGTTTTAATTAAATTAGGCTTTAAAACATTCGGAGGGGCTTGCGCGCAAGCCTTTTTTTTTTTTTTTTTGGTCCTTTTTTTTCTCGACGATTTCAACGGGGGAACCTTGAGGGTTTTGGTTTTTTTTTTTAACCCGCTTCACCAAAAACCACCCGGTTTCCAGAGGTGCCTCCCTGGGAAGCGAAGCCGGCGCAAAGGGGCGCCCGGCCTCGCGGGCTGGCCGCCTCCGGGAAAGCGGCTCCCAGAGCGGAGCAGTGATTTTGGCGGCGGGGGTTTTTTTTTTTTTTTCCTCCTTTTTTATTTCCCCCCCAATCTTGCCCTCGCCTGGCGGTCGCCCATTGGGTCCCCATTGCCATGGAGATGAGGTTGGCATGGCAGCAGAGAACCGGCGCTCTCGCCGGTTGGCTCCAGCTGGCGGTTCCCAAACCGCCCCCGGATTGTAGGAGGCGAACAGGCTGGAGGGCGAGAGAGGGAAAAACGCGGGCCACCTTTTCGGATGCCTTTTCCCCCCCACCGCCGCAGCGGTGGCAGGGCGCCGGGCCACCCAGCTCGTGCGGGTCCCCCGGGGAGGAGGTGCGAGCCCGCGCCAAGCCCACAACCCCATCAGGACCCTTTTTTTTCCCCACGCTGGGCCCCCCCCCCCCCAATCCCAGGGTCTCCCCTCCGGCCCAACCGGTCCAGCCTCGAGGTCCGGCCACGGAGCATCGCCGCGTTCCCGAATCCGCCTGGGCTGCACCAGGCAGGGCCACGGGTCCGCGATGCCCGAATAGCAGCGGCCCGTCCTGCCCTCGTCACCCTCGGGCTGCGGCGGGCGTTCGCGGGGCCGCGCAGCGAACCAGCCGGCCAACCTGCTCTGGGTTAAACACCGGGTGGTTTTTTTTTTTTTCCGTCTAAGAGAATAAAATCAGAGCGAGCGTCTTTTTTGGTCCTCTGTGACCCGAGCACTCGGGTCTTTTGACGCCCTGCGGTCCTGCCCGCCGCTGACTGAGCATCTTTCGGCCCCAGTATCGGAAAAGCTGGAGGAGGGCAGGGTGTTTTTGGGCTAACGGGACCGAGGAGCTGGGAGAAAGAGGAGCTTGGCTTGTCCATCCCGCTATGACGTGCCGACCGAAAGGGCTCTGCGCCGTCAACGCTTTTCCAGGGACGCGGGGGCCAACGCCAGTCCCGCGCGCGGTGTTTGGGAGCAGCTCGGTTTTCCCTGCCGCCTCTGTTTTTGGGCCGCAGTTATCCGGCAGGAGGAAGGCGGAAAGGCCATCAGCTCGACTCGGCCCTGTCTGCGTCGGAGGAGAGAGCGCTTCCGGCATGCTCCCGGGTCCCTTGACGCCGCTCCTCTTCCACTTCCCGTCGTTTTCGCCCGAGCGCAGGCGAAGGGGCCGCGGGGCGACGCCGTTGCCGACGGCCGCTGCTAGCAAACCCCGGCATGTTTCCCCTGCGCGTCGCCGTCGGCCTGCCAAGGCCTCGCTGGGTTTTTCCGCCGCCGGCTTCGGCAGGAGACGGGAGAAAACTCAGCAGCAAGGCGAGGGATGCTAACGCACGGGTGCTTCATAGCGGCCCCGGGGGAAGGCAGTAGTTTTGGGGGTACTTTCAAGGGGAAACCGAGGCAGGGCGCGCTCCGCAGGAACCTCTCGTTGCTCTGCTCGCGGCATCGCAAATCCCCAGCGCCCGGCTGGGCAAGCCAAGGGACGCTGGGGATTTCGGGGACCGAACGCAAGCCTCAGCCTGGTTCCACATCTCCGACAAAAGGCTGACATCTCTCCCATCTCCCGAAGCATTTCTGCCTTTTTTTGGAGACTTTCCATCCAGATCCTCGCGCGGTCCGACTGTGCTTAGCGCGCGCCACCCTTTACGCCGGCGGCAGTCGACAAATTGGATCCAGCTTCCCGGCCGGGAAGCGGTTTCCTTCGGCCTCCTCGGAAACGCTGCGAGAGCGGTGCTGCCAAGCCGCGGAGGCGCTGCCGGGAAGGCAGCTCTCGCGGTTCAGACGCGCTCGTCGCCGTCGCTTCAACAGCACCACCGTGCAGCGGGCGAGAGAATTTCCTCGCCGCCGCGCAGGCGAACGCCGCCGCCGCCGGGCCTCAGCCCCACGGGGCCGACAGCAACTCCCGGAGGGGCAAAGAGTGGGACGGAGGCGCCGGACGCCGAGCGCGCGTCGGACGGCGACGCTCCCGGCCCGCCGCCGCGCTCCGCCGCGACGGCCGTCAGCTCGCCGGGGCGCCGAACCGCCAGCCGGACGGACCCCGTAGCAGGCGGTGGTGGCGGGGCCGCGCGGAGAGGCGAGGTGAAAACGCATCGGCTTTGCAGAAGCGAGGCTTTGGCGCCGCTCGCACTTGGCTGCCTGGTGGGGGGGCTGCTGTGGGTGGGTCTGTGTGTTCTGTCTTGTTCTATTTTTGCTCGCAATGTGTCATTTTGGGGGAGGTGAAACCTTTAACAATGCACCGGCGAGAAGCAGCCGAGCTGTTTTTGCACTCGGCGCAGCGGCAACTGCTGTCACCGACGTTAAAGCCTTTCCCCCCTTGCGCGGCCCTCCCCTGCGCCGCGCGGCCCCCGGCAGAGCGGCACGCGCCGGCGGCACGGGGTCGAACGCCCGGCGGCAGGCAGACGGCACCCGCAAACGGGGATCGGGAGCGCCGGGAGGTGCTGCTCGAGCGAGGCTAAGGCGGCTCCGGATTAAAGGCTGGACGCTCCAGGGACGAGCCTCACGCCGGGCTCCGCGTCGATCTCCACGGATTTCTTCGCATTTCTTATTTCAGGACGTCCAACTCCGCAAGGCGCGGAACCCATAGTGGCCGCAAGGCAGTTTTCTCCTCCGCGGACGCTCGGCTGAACGTGTTTCCCTTCTCAGAAAGCAAAAGCTTCAGCCACAGCTCTGTACCAGTGGCCCCGAACATAAAGCAGAGCGAGAGCAAGAACCAGATGCTGAAGGATTTGATTTACTGTTTTATATAAGGAGAAGTAGGGCAGCTCCTAGAGTTCCTCTTTACTAAGGATTTTCAGTGCAAGAATGCAAGAGTTGAGTAACAGATAGAGCGGCACAGAGTACCGGCCTGCTTCTGACAGACAGCTGTCCATCAGCCCTACGCGGCCAGCCGAGAGAAGAGCAGAGGTTAGCACGTGCCATGGGAAGGAGATGACTTTTTTGACTACTTGAAAACAAAAAACCAAAAAAAACCAAAAAAATCCCAAGGTTTTTCAAACCTACTTAAGGAAACCGATCCTCTTAGACGTCCTGGAGCGTCTCAGCCGTCCGAGCCCGTGATCGCTGCCTTCTCAAGGAGCAGGCTGATGGAAATTCCCCTGCGTGTAAGAGATACCTGGGTTTCGCGTAGCTGGGCATGCCAGCCCTGGCGGATTCAGCTTCCACTGCCTCCGTCACGTCCCGAACCGGAGGCCTGGCTCGGTTTGCTGCTGCACTCGTGGTCCTTCGGCCTCTCCTGAAGACGGCGCGGGGCTTTGCTAGCAGCGGCGGAGGAAAGGCAAGGAGACCGTTAAGCTCAGGTGGGGTCTGCGCCTTGCCAAGCGCTCGCGACCCCTCCGCGGCGTTCGTCTGGCGGAGGCGGCGCTGCCGAAAGGCCGAAGCAGCAGATCCCCCTTCCTGCCACCTTCAGGCACTTGGCATTCGCAGCAAGCTTTCCTCCGGGGCCAGCGCTGCTGTTTGCTCTTAGTCAAGGTGAATTATTTAGGCAGCTTTAAGGAAAACGTGTCAAGCCAGTTAAGCAATGCAGATGTGGAGGCGTTTGGAGAAGAGAAACAAAGTGGTTTCTCCCGATAGCTGAATTCGGGAGAGCGGGGCTGGCCGAGGCCAAACAGGACGGCATGGGGAGGAGGCCAGAGGGAAACCATGCCGCAGGGGAAAGCCAGACCGGCCCCGCAGGCAACAAACCCTGACCCAGCGAGAAATGGAGACCGAGATCTGCTTTCTTCTGCATTTGTAATCCTGCGGCCCTACCAGTACTCTGCCATCAGGTCCCACAAGCACATCCCCTTCACGAAAGCAAGCTCTCCGCTCCATGAGACATCGAAACAGGGGAAAATAGTGGGGGAAGGCCTTGTACGAAGTCAAATAGCAGAGAAAAAGCACCCCAGCTCCATGTTTTAACCACAGTTAGAGGCCCCGTGTGAGGCACGAAACCATCTTCGAGCTCGAGAGGTTGCCAAGAATGGAAAGAGCTCGTTAAGAAATAACAAAGTGCCTCGCAAGTAGGAAAAGCAAAAATTGGGCACAACGCGTCCGCGTTGCTTAACCCAAATAAGCACGCAGCGAGCGGGGCCTTCCACGGGGGACGCACGGCATGCCGCGAACCCGGCCGGCGCTTATTGCAACCATCAGACGTTTGGATCAAGGCCGCTGCTCCGTGACAGCAGCCTGGAGCGAGCGGCATCCGTCACCGCACTTCATCCCGAGTCCCCAGCACCGAGGTGACTCAAGGAGGCAGCGGCAAATTCGGGAAGAGAAGCTGCTGCTGACACGCGAGCGCCCGGGCAAATCCGCCACGCTGCGAGACACCAGGCGCCGCATCGGGGCTAGAGCGGAGGGCTTTTGCCCCCCGACTCGATCTGAAACGCCTGCTCCAAGCCGGACGCCTCTCTCCCAGCTGGTCCCGAATTGGAATTGAAAGATTTCCGCTGGCGACGAGAGGTGGGAGAAGGGCCCCGTCGCCTCCCGCAAGCCGCGGCACCCTGGTTCTCCGCCTGGCGCGGAGGGCGATGCCGGCCCGACGTTCCCGTCCCCTCGCAGCCAGCGCCGCTCGGCTCCGAGCGAGCGGAGAGGTTCGACGCACAGGTGCTGGCACAGCAGACCGCTCTGCAAAGGCAGAGGGCGGCGGGGAAGCGGGGCCGTTCCTCTGCCAGCACCATCCTCCTGGGTATCCCCCCCACCCTGTCCAGCTTTGCATGCTCCCGGCAGCATCCAGGAGCTTTTCCAGACCCCTTCCTTTTGGGAGAAAGGACTCCTGCCACCATCCGGCCCCCCGACGCTTTGCAACGCTCACCAGCCGACGAGGGGTGGCCGTCTTCGAAACGCCGGCGAATCCAACCGGTCGCCTTTTGGGCGGGCGGGGGGGGGGGCGGGAGCACCCGCCGCGCTCAGCAGGCTCCGGCGTTGCGGCGTTCCTTCCCAGCGCCTCGGCGAGCCCTGGAGCTCGTCCGCGACTCAGCTCGGGAGCGGAAGCGCCCCGGCAGCCTTCGCGCCGCTAGCGAGGCTGGGGGCAGCCCACCCGAGCGGAATTAATGGCGGGAGAAGGCGGGCGACGGGCGGCCAGGCAGGGCAGGGAGCAGGCAGGCGCCAGAGCCCTCTCGGCATCGGTACGTAAAGGCCACGTTCGCGCTACAGCACCGACACGAGAAGCGGAATATAGATTTCCGGAGAGGAAAACCACCCGCTCGGGGCTCACGGTCCCCTGCCCGCCAGCACGGCCACAGCAAAACTCAAAGGCGCTTCAAGCCGCACAAATGCCTGCACGACCCAGCGTCTGCCAAGCACCAGTTGGAGCTGGACTATAGCAGGAGGAAAAAAGGAAAAAAAAAAATTGGCTTTTAAGGTGACTTTGATGGGGGTCAAACGTGCCCTCTGCTCTTCGGGGCCCCGATGCGTGCCGGAGGGTGCTGCAACAGCCGAGCAACAGGGTAGAGAAGCCGCAAGTTTAACCTCGGAGGAGTGCTGCAGTTGCCAGACTATAGGGATCGTCTGTTTGGGGAAAAACCCAGGTTTGTGCTCTTTTTGCTGCTTTTGCCAAGAAGCCGAGAAGGACGCTCCCTCCCGCAACCTCCAGTCTTAGCATCTTTGGGCATCAAAGCATCAGGAACGCTACATTTGGTCCCTCTTGGTTTTGCCCGAGAAGCACCGAGGCATAAGGAAGGCGTACCGCCGGCTCTCAGCATCTTCGCTGGAGTCCTGGAGGCACCCAGTGCTTCATAAAGGCTTCGTTTATACATGACACTTCAGTTAATTAGGTCTTCGGCAAAGCATTCAGCAAGCTGAACACCAAACCCTTCCCTCTTACAGCTCAATTCACACCCGCAGTAAACAGGTGACAGGATCCACTCCACCTCTCTCCCAGTGTCAGCGAGCTCCAGCCTCCAGCACGGCGCTGGCCTACGAGGGGTCCTAGGGCCCTACGGACCTTCGGGGTCTCTTCCAGCCATGTCCAATAAAGGTGGGTTTGAGTTGGTGGAAGAGAACAACACCCCATATCTATATTGTTGGAAGGGCTCTTTCATGCCCGTGATGGACACAAGTTCCTCAGTACTTCCACAGTTGCCCCCTTACCCTGGCCTCAGGGCTCCTGACCACACATCTCCAAGGCGGCAGTGTGCTTCTCAAAACTGAGACGGGCCCGAGTCAGTAGACGTGCTCACAAAAAAAGATGGAAGAATGACATGCCAGAAGAAGCAGCCAAAGCCTTCCCCCTCGCCTCCAAAACTAGGGCATGATCCCAAGCCAGTTTGGGCTATGTGGCCCGCGCTCCCACCTGCGGTGAGGTCTGCTCTCCTTCACCAAGCCTCAGAGCTCCAACTCGCCACCCGGATGGGATCAGCAACCGAAAAGGCGGCAGAAAGCACCAAGACAATTCACCCCGGTACCATATCACATCGTTAAGCTTGGAAGCTGCCGTGAAGAGACAGGGCCAAGGCTCCCCAGCATACAAGGCAGACAGGCGCCCACTGCACATGAGATGACATCTCCACCACCCAACGCAACAGGGAATCCCCCCCAACCCGAAGCAGCTGGAGACCCCAAGCCCCCCCTTCACCCTGAACTTTCTCATGCATCGGGACCAAGAGGCTCTCGCCTTCTCCCTGCTAGACTAGCCAGATAAGCGGTTTGCTCTTTTTCCAGCTCACACTCTTCAGGGGAGCTTTTAGCCTTCCCTTTTGATTTCCAAGTTATTTATGGAGACATTCAACAGAGCCAACTTACAGACATTAGGTTAGTTTAAATGCCACCGCCAGCTCGCAGGAGAGCTTAGGAGTCGTCACCAGAGGGCTAGATTTCACTACTGCTGGGAAATTTAGGTCAAGGACAGCAGGACACGCTACTGTTAGGAAAAGTCTCCTGGGATCTTTATTGTTTGCATAGAGCTTGCACAACCTTGGGCTTCAGCGGTCTCCTTGGAGAGACCGACGCGCAACCAAACTGGGCTGGATTCAATTATAGCTCCCTTGGAAAAAGGGGATAAGGCCAAACAAACCTACCGGGATTGAATTGTGCAAGCGCAGGCAAATGTGGCCTTCCAAACTCTCAGCTCCCCACGCCGCGCAGACCTGACCTGGCCCGTACGCTCCTGACATTTGACGGCGTAACAGGGCTATGCTAGGCCCACGTTCCCTTTGGTAGTTTTCCACGTTACGTTTCTTCTTAAAGCAAGGAAACAGCTCTTTCTTTTTTAAATAAAAATCAGGCACACGTTGTCCCTCGGCCTCCAGCCCTGGGATTTTCTGCTTGTTAAGAGGAAAAAAAAAAATTCTAGGTTTTAATTTAGTTATTTTTGGTCCCTGGACCTAATTTTGGAGATCGGCACCTTGGTAGGGCAACCGAAGCCCTGAGCGATTCAGCGCGTGCCAGGGGAACTGGCACGCCGCTGCTGATCTCAGCAACCGAGTCAGATTCCCCCCCTTAAAGCATTCGCAAATTGGGCCCCGATTGATTTCTTAACAGCTGCAAAAGGCTCGTTACAGTCCACGGACAGCACCAGACAGAGGGCTGGGGGAGCTCATCTGAGGCTCAAGTGTTTCGGCCTTTTGAAAAGACGCTTCACTAGGAGTTGAGTTTCCAGCGCTACAGGAGAGGGCTTATGTATTAAAATGATTCTCCCAGCACCAGGCTCTGGTCTCTCTCCGTTGCGAGAAAGACTTTGTTATGTTGGAAGGAGATAATTTACGGCTCCTCTTGGTGGATTCAGAGAAGCTTCCCGCTTTCCCCGATAAAACCTGGACGCATCACGCCCAAACCTCAAACGCGCCAGCGCTGCAGCTTCTGCACGACAGCTCCCGAGAGCGAACGCAACTGAAAGAGCGCTCGCGTTGCACAAAGAGCCAGGACACCGTCCCGTTCCTCTCCCAGGTGTGACAGAGGAAGGAGGCCTGGCCAATTTGGGGCTTTTGAGCAATGAGGCTCGCCGAAAACCCCCCGTCCTCAGGCGGCACAGTCCGGGGCCGCGGCTCCTGCCCGAAGGCCGGCCAGGCGCTTTGGGGAGTGCTGGGAGAGGAGGGTTGGACAGATGCCGCTCGACTTGAGGGAGGACCAGGTGGCTGAGAAGAGATTTCTAGACGCACACACAGCGCCGGGATTGCCCTCGCCTGCCCGCGGGCACGGGGAGCCGACGGACCTCCTGGCCGCTGCCCTGCCAGCTGCAAGAACGAGGGGCTCAAACGCAGGCTGAGAAGCCACAAAGCAGGGCTTCCCCGTCGCTGCGAAGCTGGGGAACTCCTCGCTGCAGGACGCTGCGGACGCCGGAGGGTCGTGAGGGCTGAAAGTCAGAGAGGGAAAGGAGGAGAAAAAAAAAAAAGGCAAGAGGTATTAAACACCAAGCGCTCTCTCCGGCTGAGGAAATCGCCGAACCGCAATTTGCCGGAGGCAGGGGGAACATTCGGAGGAAGCGTCGCTACGCGCTCGCTCCGTTCTCCTCCTCTTCCCCGAGCGTCTGCCGCTGCTGGAGACAGGCGACGGGGCCAGATGGAGCCTCGTCGCAGCAGGTCAGACAGCTCTGTCTGGCTCCTGCTCTCGACGGGGACCGTGCGGCGCCAGGGGAGTTCCCCGCGGTGGCTCGCGGCACCTTTGCGCAGCCGAAGAAACGGGAACCAGGACAGACTCTCCCTTAAACATGGATCGGGATCGGCTCCACCTTTCTGGGGCAGGCTGGAAGAAGACGGCGGACTCCGCGCTGCGCCGATGAGCTCACCAAGAAAGCCCAAAGGGACGTCGGGGACGGAAACCGGTTTCACCGGCTTCTGGGCCGGGCAGCGCCGGAGCCAGCGGAACAGGAGCATCCGCAGGGGAACGCAGGCTCTGCTCCCTTCCCCGGCCTTCGCTCGCGGGAAAGGCGCGCCAGGAAAAACTTGGGACAACATCGCCTCCGAGTCCAACAAAATTGGCCTCCGAGTCAGGTGGGTGCAGCCGGCACCCACAACGATACCAGCAGCCGCGCTGCTCTGCTCAGGGTGATCAGCTTTCCCTCCGCAGATGGGGAATTTTGCCGCTTCCGGTCCCATCTCCACCGAAACCCTTAGGAGAATGAATCCACACTGAAAACCTACTGCAAGCACCTTGTAACGGGGTGGGTGGGGGATCCATCTGGGCTTTCAGCAAAGCCAAGCGGTTGCTAAGTTGAATTAGATTCACACAGGAGGCTCGTGGAAATTTCCCAAAGCGCTGCCGTGTCATCTTCAGGAGGCAGCGCGGCGTGCTCGGCAAAGGGTTAATGCCGAGCCGCACAGGCCTCCAGGAATGGAAGCGGCCGCTCTCGGGAGAGCCGGAGCGTCGGAGGAGTCAGCTCACCAGATTAACACGTTTCAGTCCAATTTTATTCTGCCTCTCGCTAGGGACAGCGAGCCGGGAAGTACACGAGCGATTTTGTAGGTCACTGCCAATCGCAGCCACCCACTTAGCGCGGCGGGCCCTCGCCCAGCGCCAGGACGGGGCGCAGCAAACGCTGCTGCCTTTTCGTACCCTTCCCCAGCGCAACCGCGCCGCAGCGGTGGTGGAAATCAGCTCCCCAGGTCACACAGGGCAAAAGAGCTACAGGTTTTCCAGGCAGCTCAAAGCAAGGTAGCGATGGAGCTGAAAACAATCCCCTTCTCACCACAGCCCCTTCCTGCCACCTCTTTTCTGCTCTCTAAGCAGAAGGGATCTGCTGCAGTCAATGCACGGTTGGGCCGCGGAGGTCTCCAGGCCCCAATTTCATCTTGCTCCAGCTCAGAAACACAAGTCGCGCCATGCCGTGCCCCCCAGCAGCAGCAGCTGCAAACCCTTCCCGGCGGATAAGGGCCCTCGCCGGGACCCGGCATTTCGCCGCTCCTGTTCAGAGCCCTGGAAACTTTCCAGCTCTGGGCGCGCTGCGCAAAGCAAGCCAGCACGAACTGGGTCAGGCAGGTGCTGCTGCTCCGCGCCGAGCCGCGGGCCTACGCGGACGGGAGGGTGGAGGGACCGGCAGCTCCCTGCTGCCAGGGGAGAGAGGCAGGAGCCGGGCTGGAGTCGCATCAGGGATAAGCGGTTAGAGTCCGTGCGTGGCCTCTGCCTGGGGGAAGCAAACTAACTCCTCGCTGACATTGCCAGTGCTGCGGCCATCCTATCCTCTGCCTATCTTCCCCAGGAACAGGATACACTCGGTGCTAGACCCTGAGGGCTTGCTAACATCAGGTCGGGACCCATTTTAGCTAGAAACGCAGATCTGCCGAGAAGCAAGGTGCTGCAAGAGCTCCCTGGAGCCCTCCACCTGACCGTCTCCGGACGGGGGCACACAAGCCCCTTCCGCATCTCCCTCTAGGCTTCCGGAGATGCCTCAGCCGCAGCACGGACCCCGAGCCCCGCGTCTCCATCGCCTGCACAGTCACGTCAGCCCCCCGTCCCAAAAGGTCCTTCCTTGGAGACTTCCCCCGCCTGAGAAGAAAATGCCCTGCTTCTCTTTCTCGCGGGTTGTTCTCCCAGGCCCAGCACAGGCTCTAACAGAGGGCCACAGAGAGCCTGCAGGTGCCCTGTCCGGTGACAAGCAAGCCCGGCCCGCGCGCAAGGGAGTGACGCGAGGATTTGTCAGGGACAAAACGTGAAAGGAGAGACGCGAGGGACAGATGCAGGGACCGCTCAGAGAGAAAAGAGTAACGTGGGGCATTTCCACACTCGCAGGGGCTTCCAGAGATGCTGCTGTGAACCTCCTGCCATCACCGCCCCCCGTTCCCCGAGGAACCCCCAGGATGAGGCACCCGAGAGAGGACGGGGAAAGCACCCAGCAGAGTCCAGGCTTGGAGAAAGAAGCGAGAAGAGGGGAAGCAAGAACTGGAGTCGGCAAGCACCAGCTGAACGCCGAGGCCAGGCTGCGCGGTGCCACACGTGGGTTGCTGGGCGCTATTTTAAATGCTATGTGGCAAATGTATGCAGGACGAAATCCAAGTTGGGGGAAGGGGAGGGGTGCCGGGTGAAGCGGAGGTGTTTGAAATTAGGAGCTGAGCTCAGGCGGGGACGGCTCCTGGGAGCAGATGGGGGAAGAGTCAGCTCGGCGGCCTGCAGCGAGCTGCACAGCTGCAAGGCGCGTACCAGCCTCAGCACCGCGTTCGCGCTCCCTCCGCGGAGCGGCCCCGTCTCGGCGGGGGCGCGAGGAGGGCAGGCGCTCCCCTCTGCCTTCCCAGCGAGCCGGGGAAGGAGGAGGAGCGCTCCCAGGGCAGCTGCAAGCCAGGCTGAGGAGCCGGCCTCTCCAGCAACGTTAAGGAAACCTTCGGTCTGCCTTGGCGCAGCTCCAGAGACCCTCGCTAACTCTTTACGCACCCACAGTCCTCAGCAGGGTTACGTGGCAGCCTTCCTAAAGGAGAGGAATCGCATCACTGTCATTTTAAAGCAGCAAGAGGTGAGGGACTCGGAGAGACCTGGCCAGAACAAGGAACCGAGCTCACCTCCTATCCCGCCGGCAACGCTTTGCACCTGCAAAACAGGCTTGATTTTGCTCTCCTCTTACAGAGCAGCCCTGGAAAGGCTGCTACCGCCCTGACGCGCTTCGCAAGATGCTCCCGAACACGTGTCCCAGAACCCAGGAGCAAAGCGAGGCTCTGATGGGAGCTGGCAGATCTGGGATGTTACCTGCCCTACATTTACAGCGCACTGACGTTGACAGAACGAGCGAGTTTTTATATAGATTTGGGCAGCGGTGGTTTTCTTATCGGGGCGGGCGGGGGGAGGGGGAGGAAGAGGGAAAGAAGGGAGATGGCAAATATTTTTGTTTAATCTCTTTCCTGCATCCTTGCTGCCAGAGTTGCACATTATTCATGCGCCCCTCGTAACCAGGCTGGTGGCTCGGGGTTTTGCTCAGAAGGGGCTGTGCAGAATTAAGCAGCCGGTTAAATTATTAATAGTCTGGCAGGGGGTGCTCTGGATGCCTGTTCCTGTCCCTGCCACCTTTTGGGGGGCTCCAGTGCCCCCCAGAGGCACAGAAACCAACTACAGCGTTTTGATAAACCTGTTGGTCTCTCTGCCCTACTTAGATGCCGCAGACAACCTTTCCCTTTTATCCACGTCTGGCTAGCTCGGAAACACAGGCTCCTGGCCTCGACACCACGGCGCTGTAAAAGGCTCACCTAGTTTGGCTGCCTTCGCCTGGTTTCACTCGTCCACGCGCAGATCCAGCTACACACAAATTGGGGAGGCAGCAAAGGGGCCCGTGAATGTTTCAACTGGCTTATCGAGCCAGGCAGTTTTGGGCAACAGGAGAAGGCACAGACACATAGAGAGGAGAAAAATAGCCCATCGGCCAGGGCAGAAGCCACAGGAGCACCTTTGCTCAGCTACCTACGCTGAAGGCAACTTCTTGTCGTGGCTAGATCAGCAACGGAGGTGCTAAGCAGGGCCTCACGTTTGATGCCACGTCCCGAGGCTGCGAAACAGCATTTGAGTATCTGAAACGGCATTTGAGGATCTAGGACGTCAGATCGTCCCATCGCAGGCGTTCGAAGGGTGGAAGATGCAAGGGCTGCTCTTTGCGTACCAGCATCCAGGAGCGCCGCGCAGCACGGTCACAACGAGCCAGCCGGCTAAGCAAGCGCAGGCTTCTCACCCCCTGCAGCAGAAACCGTCCCCGTCGGCTCCAGCAGCGCTAACGGTCAGAGACGCATCCTACGCCCTCATCGGCCCTCAGCTTCCTTTCTAATCCCTCCAGTTTCCTTCCCGCTGCCTTGACATCTGTTTTTAGGCAGCTAAATACCACTTGTAACAGCTGCTGCCCCCAACAACAAAAGGCTTGAGTCAAAATTTCACGGGGGAGAAAACACAACAAACGTGAACCGCAACCTGGCATGAGCAGCCTGCGTTCAGGTCGGCCTCAGCTCGCTCCTGCTCGGGGCCTCACCCGGGGGCTTAAGCTTCTCCCTCTCGCTTCCTTTTAGGATAAAGCAGGGTTGGAAACGCACAGGTCAGAGCTGTGGCTGTGCAGCCTGGGGAGGAACAAGGCAGAAGAGATCTGCCAGCTCTAACAGGGCTTTTCTTGGCTCGTTAATTTTGTGCGGGTGAGAGGTGTCAGACTGACAGCCCCGGGGACGATCTTTCTTTCGCAGGACAGCTCCAGCACAGGCAGCAGAACTTGGCTTTTCAGGTGACTTCATTTTTGGCTTCTGGCTTATTTTTATCCTGCATGATATGTGTCAGACTGGTCAAGTCAAGCACAAGTCCTTCTCCTCTTTTCCATTTGATCAAGTTACTTGGCAGGCACTGTGCCCCTGAAGCGGGCACCCTTCCATCACCAGCCCTACTTCTCCCACGTTCAGATCCTCCTTTCTACCTTCTGCCTTGCCTTGAGCCAAGGATACAAGCTCCAAGCCTGCAACGGTCCCTTCAGTTATCGTTCCACAGCCTCCAAGATTTTGTCTCTCAGCCATCTCACTGGCTGACAGCCCCCGAAAACCTCTCCAGACTGAGGATCTCCCCAGAGGCTTGTTCTCACCACAGATGAGTCCAAGACTGGCCCAGAGGACAAGGATCACTGGCCTAAGCCATACTCCTCCGCCACCCTGTTCCCACTGCTTCCCCTCACCAAGGATCACTCAGATAACAGCAGGGACGAACTAGAGCAGAGCCCCCCCACGCAACCGGGAAAGCAGTGTTAGAGGCACAGCAAATGCACTCGCAAAGGCCCTGCTTTGAAGGCTCTTCAGGCCCCACCTCACATGCATCGAGGGGCCGGAAGGACGCGTGAGGAGCCCCAGCTGCTGCGCTGCGGAGGCTGCTGGGCCATCCGGGCGTGCTGGGAATCGGAGCACCGCACGGGCCAGGGAGCGCACAGTGCTGCCTCCGTTGCAGCGCCAGGCGCTTCGCTTTCCCCTCCCTCCAGTTCTGCCCGAGGAGCCCATAATCCTTTGCCTGCAACAGTTTAATCCCTCGGACGGGAACAGGCCTCACAGAGACACCCTACAAGGAGTTGGTGTGTGTCGATACAGGACTCAGAGGATGTTCTTAGGGCCTAGGCTCTTGGCATGGCCATCACTAGTGGCTCTGACCAGGAGAGACACTGGGGAAGGAAAGAGAAGACCGTGGTCTGCCAAGGCCTGTCCACAGCATCCTCTCCCTCAGGTGAAGCAAAATATTGACTCAGGCAGCAAGGATAAACAGGAGCTTGAAGCATATTGCACAGCATTGAGTTAAGTAAGGCAAGATGGCTTTTTTCCCCCCCCAGCACTGGGGTTAAGATGACACATAATAAAGGAACAGAAAAAACCTGCACAGGATCCCACGCTCAGGTAAGCAGTTCATAAAGGCGAGCCAAAGCTAATGTCCCCCTGGTCAGCACACAGACCCAAGGTGGAAGAGTCACAGACACCCCAGGAGGACTGTGAAGCAAGGACATCTTTTAAAAACAAACCATTTAGCCCAGTTTGAAAGCAATCGAGTCTGGTCAAAGAACATAGCTCAAGAGAAAATGTGTCACAGCACATGATCCACCTTCAAAGTCGGCCCTGCTCTGAGCAGAGGGTTGGACCCGAGACCTCCAGAGGTCTCTTCCAACCAAAAGTATTTGACGACACTGCTGGCCTCGCTGCCAGCTGGGCCTGCCCACAGCAACTCACCGGTATTACGATTATCTATGTGAGCTCCTACCTGGCTGCTAGGACGTCTCACAGCATGCTATCAGGACACAGATACAGAGGGGAGCCAGGGGAGTCCAACACTGAATTGCTGTGCAAAAGGGTAACGGGACGGTGCCAGGATTTCCCAGAGCTGCTACGGTCAGGCAGGACCATCAGCTCAACTGCACTACGCCGAGCACCGGCAAAGAGATCCAGCTCACCACAGCCAGCGCTGGGGGGAGGCTCACAGACCGGCTCAGCTGGCAGCTCGTACAAACTGCTCTGCGGGGTTGCGCGCAGAGACATGATACCCTCTCTGTTCAGAGAGGAGGGGAAAAAAACAAGGTACCTGTAGGGGAGCAGATCTCTGCCCTCCCACGGGGAATTACGCAGCTGCTCCAGCCGCGGGGCCCGCAAGGGAAAGTCACGAGACCTTCCTGAAGAGCCGAGTGCCCGTGGAGGGGTGACCGCCCCTCTGCCCCAAGGACAAGGGCTGTAAGACAGAACAGCTAACACAATCGCACTGCTCCCATCATCTGCCTCCCCCCTGCTAGGGGCACGAAGGAAGTAGCATAAGAGAGACCCTTACGTGGGCAGTTCTGCTGGCCGGGGCTCTGCCGGGGCAGCAGCCCGGGGCGGTTCTGCCGACGCAGAACTGGGTGCTGCCGGGGCTGCGTCCTGGGCTGCTGCCAGCTCCCGAGGCCCCGCAGCTCCCCCAGCATCCGGTGCCGGCACGCGTTCCGCTGTCGACTCCATCTCGATCTCCTGAGCTGCAGGGGACGCTTTCACCCTCTCCGCTGCTGCGGCAGCCTCCTCCTCCTCCTTCTTCCTTAGCTTCGCTTCCAGCTCCCGGCGTCTCTTCTCGTCGTCCTGCCGGGCCATCCGCTCAAAGACTTTGAATGCCTGAAAGAGAGCGAACCGAGCAGATCGTCAAGCCACCAAGCTCTGGCTAAGAGGCTGGGGAAGATGGAAAGGAGACTCGCCATGTACTCGGGGCACATATCACTGTCCCTCCCTCTCCAGGATCCATGTGCCCCCCACTCCCTACCCCTGCCAAGTCTGAGTTGCTTAAATCACCAACAAAACCAGCCACCGATCGTTCTGAAAGTCGCACATCCCCATTAAACACCCTGACATCTTTGGAGAAAGCCCAAATTCCTAGGAGCTGCTTTGAAACCGTTTCTTGGGGTCTGTTCCAGCAGCCAAACTCACATCAGCCTCTGCTACAGGAAAGGGGGCTGGTTATTCCAGCAAAAAGCAACTAGCTTTCCCTCGCCTCCCCAGCCTGCTCTGCACACCCTCATCAATACTGGCTGAACTCCCGGCTAGTTCCCCACCTTCCCTCACCTCATCTTGCCTTCCAGCACTGACTAAGGAGCTGTTTGGAAGCCCAAAGCTCAAACCCAACATCCAAGGCATAAACAGGACGAGGTCCCCCAGGATAAACTACATGACAGCCGGTAGGGTAGGGTCCAGCCTGGGGCGGGCAGGGTGCTGGCTGAGAGCAAACGGACTCTGAGCTCTTGTTTAGCCAGCACGAGTGAGACGAACAGTGACCTTGTGCATGGTTTTGAGCCAGGACTGACTGGTTTTCAGGCAGAAAAAAAGGGACTCTGTCAGAGAAAAACTATCCCTCCGCACCACTCAGCGGTGTGGCGGGTAAGAAGGTCGCTCCCCAAGCCAGGCCCAGCCAGCTGACCCCAGCGAGGAGATAGCATTTTCTCCCGAACGAGTCAAGGGAAAGGACATCAAAGCAGAGCCCTGTTGCTTCACCCCAGATTTCAGGCATTTGCACAGCACACCTCAAAACCGAATAAGCCAACTCAGTTTGGTCCACAGAGGGAACTGAGCCCACCTGCTCCCTGCAACAGTACCAGACTCCAACACTTCACTCTTTCTTAGGGAGGTGAAGCAACGGTATGACAAGATATAATTCCACCCTCAAGTTTGCTTCTAGCCGTTCAGAGCAGACGCTGTGACCATCTAGGGCAGGCTGGAGGTTAAAAGGCAAATCTGCCACATGGACAGAGCAGCCTAGCAGCGCCGAAGCCGACGGAGGTACGACGACTATGGATCTGTGCCCCCACCTCCTCCTCAGAGCTAAAACTCCTTCCAGTCAACAGAGAACCGTGCAACTCGTCAGGGTAAACACCCGCCCTGGGCTAGAAAGCAAGCGAGAGTCAAATACAGTCCTCGCTCCCTTCCCTACACTGCCGGGGAACACTTCCGAGCCGACTTCAGCGCTTTCCGCTTCCCGCAGGAGACCGATCCTAGGCCGGGGACCAGGCACACCCAGGCCAGCCAGGGCGTGCAGCAGCACCGGCAGATCTGATTTCTTCCTCTGTGTTCGGTACTTGTAAGGCAAGGGGGGGCAGTGCGGGGAGGCCTCACACGAGTGCTGTTACAGCAGGACACGCGCAGCGTCACATTGGGTCTGCCTTATTCCCCTTAACCAGAGCTTGTTCCCTGCTCAGGGAAGAGGCCTGCGGGACAAAGCAGCCCGAGAGAAGGGAGAGGAGGGAGATGGACATTTGTCCCACTCCTCTCCCTTTGAGATCCCTTTCTTTTTCCCCACTCCTCCGTGTCCCGGCTTTCCTCAGTGCCCACCCCCAGCTCCTTCTCTCGAGCTCACAGCCTTTTTTTCCTGCGCCCACCCCGCCGGCAGCGCCCGCTCAGCCTGGCAGCGAGCTGATGAAAATAGCCCCGCGGCTGCTCCGAGGGCGGCAGCTGCTCTGCGACCAGACCCCGGGCAGGAGCGGGTGAAGCCAAGATCAGTCTAAAGGGCAAATATCCCAAACGGAGAGATATCGCCCTCCCCGAGAGAGGTCAAGGCACGGCATTACCTTACATCTCCACAGGAATCCCAGGCCATGACTCAAACGTGCTATTCATAGACCGTTTCCCCTGACCCGCCACCAAAAACGAAGCTCAAAGCAGCCTGAGGCAGATCACCCAGGGTGACACCTCAAACCCATCTCCTTCCCCTCGGGCTACAGCCAAAGCCCCGAGCCAGGAGAGGGGACAAAAAGTCCCTCTGAAGCACCCCACACCACCCTATGCCTCGAGCAGTCTCTTCACTCCAGACCCTCATGGCTAGGGCCAGGGAGCAAGCAAACGGCAGCCTCAAATAACATCTCTCTCGGGAGAGAAATACTTAGGTTACAGCGTTGTGGTCTCCCTCCTTGCACACAAGCCCAAAACAGTCCCTGGGGAAAACGTGAGAGCCACCACAACAGCTAAGCGGCAAAGGCCCGCGGCAGGGTGCAACCCTGGGCGACAGGGACACGCCAGCCGGGGGGTCGGCGACACAGGCTCCCTCCCGCCGTGGGCCACCCCAGGGTGGGCGCAGGGAGAGGGAACGGGGTCTCGCATCGGCCTGTCTGCCACCGCTTCGTGTCCACGGGCTGCCAGAGCTGGGAAGAAGCCCTAGTCTGAGCAGATGAACACCTCCACCAAGCCAGGCCCCCATCTCTCTCAGCCCTTTTCCTCCTTCCTAATAAAGATTAATAACAGACTGCGACAGCCTTGAGTCAGAGACCTCTAGCGCTCAGTTTTCAAAATACCAAGCCCAGCCCAGCTCAGCTGTGGAAACAAGAGTTTGGAGCATTTGCCGTCTCTCTGACTGCTACCAGCAACGCAAAAAGGCCCTGCCCTCCACGTGACATCCACAGTCTCTTCTCGCTTTTTCCTGCTACCCAGGAGCCCCAGCTCCCGCAGTTTGGGTCAGCAGCATCTGGCGAGCCCTAAAGCGAACCCCACTTGCCCAAAGTGCTGCTGGCAGTTGCCTTCTTCGCCTGTTGCCCTCGACACTGCCTGAGCTCCGAGAGGGCATCAGGCCCCAGCTCCTCCCGCGAAGGCCTCACAGGCCCTGCCTGCCCTTTGGGGCTCCTTGTCCTCTTGTTAAGGGCGATCCTTGCCATCCACTCCCCCATCAATCTGCCAGGACACCTCTCCCACCTTGCCCCTGCTCCTCTGAGGAACAGCAAGGAGCATACTAGGCAGCAGCAGCAAGCTGGAGCTTTACTGTGTGGCCTCCTGGTCTCGGGGTCCCCCACCTTCCTGGGTCTTGCCCCACAGGCTGCTGCTACAAGGCAGGTCCAGGCAGCCACCCTCTCCCCTCCGGCTCCAGCACCGGGTGAGACATCCACCCCTGCAAAGACGGCGGGGACCGTCGCTCCGCAAACACGCCTGCAAAGCTCAACGGGAAGGACAACAGCAACCGACGGGGCCTTCAGGCCTCCCTGCCCGACAGCCCGGCCCGGCCGCCGACCCTCCCGAGGCCACCGGCCACCCTGAGGCCTCCAAGGCCTCGGGGCCGGCTCGGAGGGCAGGGCCGCGGCGGGGGGCGCTCTCGGGGGCCCTCAGGCGCCGAGCCGGGGCGGGGGGCCGCGGCGAGGCCCGGGGCCGCCCCGCCGGTACCTGGAGGGCCATGGCCTGGGCGGCGCCGGGCGGGAAGCCCAGGCGGTCGCCGGGCCGCAGCAGGAGGCGGTAGAAGTCGGTCTTGCGGTAGAGGAAGCCGAAGAGGACGCGCAGGAACTCCTCCACGTTGCCGACGTGCTGCAGGATGCCGAGCAGCGCTTGGTCGTACATGTCGGTCAGCGCCGCCGCGGCCTCCATGGCGGCTCCGGCCTTCGCCCCCCCCGCCGCCGCCGCCGCCGCCGCTGTCACGGCAACCGGGCCCGGCGGGCGCTTCCGGTCCGCCCCCGACAGCGCCCCCCGCGCTTCCGCCAGCGGCCCGCCGCCCTCAGCGGCCCGTCCGGAAACCGTTCCCTCCTCTCCCCCCCCCGCCCTCCCGCTCCGCGCGGCAAGGTTCCGAGGCAGCGAGCGCGGAGGCCGAGCTAGACCGCCGCCGCCCCACGTGACGGCAGGCGAGGCGGCAGGCGCCATCTTGGTTGTGGGCAGTCGGGCGGGCGCGGTCGGGGGTCGCCGCCGCCATCCCCGCGGCCCCATGGCGCCCCGCGGAGCCCCCGGGGAGCCGGGAGCCCCCGCCGCCGTCCAGGGCCTCCCGCCGCCCGCCGTGGCCGGCAATGGCGGTGCCGGGTGCCCCGGGGACAGGCCCGGCCAGCGCCTCCCACGGGGCCCCGGCCCCAGGGGTCAGTGCCCCCCCCCTCCTCCGGCCCCATGGACCCCTCGGGGTCCCGCGGTGCCCGTGGGGTCCCCCCGCCCTGCCCCACAGTGCCGCAGGAGCCCCCCAGCCCCCCCAGTGCCGCCTGAGCCCCCCCCAGCCCCCCAATAGTGCCAATGGGACCCCCCCAGCCTCCAAGATACCTAGTGGGACCCCCTAACCCCCCGATAGTGCCAGTGGGACCCCCCAGCCCCCCAAGAGACCCAACGTGACCCCGCCAGCCCCCCAATAGTGCCAGTGGGACCCCCCAGGCCCCCAAGAGACCCAATGTGACCCCCCCAGCCCCCCAATAGTGCCAGTGGGACCCCCCAGCCCCCCAAGAGACCCAATGTGACCCCCCCAGCCCCCCAATAGTGCCAGTGGGACCCCCCCAGCCTCCAAGATACGTAGTGGGACCCCCTAACCCCCCAATAGTGCCAGTGGGACCCCCCAGCCCCCCAAGAGACCCAATGTGACCCCCCCAGCCCCCCAATAGTGCCAATGGGACCCCCCCAGCCTCCAAGATACCTAGTGGGACCCCCTAACCCCCCAATAGTGCCAGTGGGACCCCCCAGCCCCCCAAGAGACCCAACGTGACCCCGCCAGCCCCCCAATAGTGCCAGTGGGACCCCCCAGGCCCCCAAGAGACCCAATGTGACCCCCCCAGCCCCCCAATAGTGCCAGTGGGACCCCCCAGCCCCTCAATAGAGCCAATGGGACCCCCCCAGCCCCTCCAAGAGAGCCAGTGGGACCCCCTAGCCTCCCAGTAGAGCCAATGGGACCCCTCAGTCCCCCCAAGAGACCCAGTAGGACTCCCCCAACCCCCCAATAATGCCAATGGGACCCCCTAGGCCCACAAGAGAGACAATAGGACCCCCCAGCCCCCCCCAAGAAAGCCAGTGGGACCTCCAGCCCCTAATAGAGGCAATGGGACCCCCCAGACCCACCAAGAGAGCCAGTGGGACCCCCCAGCCCCCAATAATGGCAATGAGACCCCCCCAGCCCCCTGATAGTGCCAATGGGACCTCCCCCAGCCCCCTCAACCCCCCCAATAGTGCCAATGGGTCCCCCTCCAGCCCCCCAATAGTGCCAATGGGACCCCCAAGCCCCCCAAGATACCTAGTGAGACCCCCTAACCCCCCGATAGTGCCAGTGGGACCCCCCAGCCCCCCTAAGAGACCCAGTGGGATCCCTCAGCCCCCCAATAATGCCAATGAGCCCCCCCCAGGTCCCCAAGAGACCCAGTGTGACCCCCCAGTCCCCCAATAGTGCCAGTGGGACCCCCCAGCCCCCTAAGAGAGCCAGTGGGATTCTCCCCAGACCCCAATAGTGCCAATGGGACCCCTCCAGCCCCCCCAAGAGACCTAGTGGGACCCCCTAACCCCCCGATAGTGCCAGTGGGACCCCCTAGTCCCCCAAGAGAGCCAGTGGGACCTCCCCCAGCCCCCCCAGCAGTGGAGCACCGCGTGGGCCCACCCCAGCGGCAGCCAGACAGTGGGACGCGGTGGGGCCCAGCCAGCCTTTATTTTGGGGAGGGGGAAGGGGGAAAAAGGGGGACAGGGACACGGCCACGGGCACCCCTCGTGGGCGGTCACTTCTTGACCTTGCCCTGGGCGGCCACGGCCTCCATGGCCTTGCGCACGGTCTCCTCGTCGCCCAGGAACTGCATGGGCTTGGTGGGTTTCAGCGCCGCGTCCAGCTCGTAGACGATGGGGATGCCCGTGGGCAGGTTGAGCTCCATGATGGCCGCGTCCGACATCCCTGCGGCGCGGCGTTGGGGGACAGGGACGTGCGCGTCAAGCCGGTGGTCGGTGGGGACGCCCAGATCCCCCCCCCAACCCAACCCAACCCGACCCAACCCAACCTGACCCAACCCAACGCAACCCGACCCAACCCAACCTGACCCAACCCAACGCAACCCAACCGGCTTCGGGGAGGGGGGAAACCTGAGCCGGCCGGGAAAGAGGAAAGGCCAGAGGAGCTGGAAATAGCCTTGACCTTCAGCGGCAGGGGGAACGGAGACCCAGCACCCGCGGGGGCCGCCGGCAGGGTGGCTGGCACCCACCTTCGAGGTGCTTGACGATGCCGCGGAGGCTGTTGCCGTGCGCGGCGATGAGCACCCGCTTGCCGGCCTTGATCTGGGGCACGATGTGCTCGTTCCAGAAGGGCAGAGCCCGGGCGATGGTGTCCTTGAGGCTCTCGCAGCTGGGCAGCTCGCCGGGCTTGAGCTCGGCGTAGCGCCGGTCCTGGGGGGGGGGTCACCGTGCCGCCCCGTTACCCTCCTGCTGTCCCCCTCTCTCCCCTCGTCCCCTTCCCTCCGTGTCGCCCCGTGTCCACGTTCCCCTCCTGTCCCCATGTCTCCTATCCCTGTTCCTGCCGTGTCCCTCCCATGTCCCGATATCTCCCCACGTCCCCCCATGTCCTCATATCCCCCCGTGTCCCCCCGTGTCCACATCCCCCCCATGTCCCCATATCTCACGTGCTCCCACGTCCCCATTCCCGTGTCCCCCATCTCTGTTCCCTCCGTGTCCCCCCTTATCCCTCCATGTCCCCCTATCCCCCATGTCCCCCATGTCCATGTTCCCCCCATGTCCCCAATCCCTGTTCCCTCCGTGTCCCCCCATATCAGTCTGTGTCCCCATATCCCCCCATGTTCCCCATGACCCCCCGTGTCCCTCCATGTCCATGTTCCCCCCATGTCCCCATATCCCCCCATGTCCCCTCATGTCCACGTTCCCCCCATGTCCCCATATCCCATGTCCCCCCATCCCTGTTCCCTCCATGTCCCCCCGTGTCCCTATATCGCCCCACATCCCCCCATGTCCCCATATCCCCCCGTGTCCCCCCATGCCCTCAAGCCCCCCCATCCTCATTCCCTTGCGTTCCCATTCCTCCATGTCCCTGTCCCCTCACGTCCCTTCCTGTCCCCATGGCCTGATGTGGCTGTGGGGGGGGGACAGGGTGCGAGTGGGGTTGTGGGGGCACGTGGGGGCACGTGGGGCTGCAGGCAGGATTGCATGTAGGGTGCAGAGACGGGTGCAGGCAGGATATGGGGGCTGGGGGGGTGCAGACACCGCTGGGGGTGCAGGCAGTGGTGCAGGGGGTGCTCAGGCAGGATATGGGTGCAGACACGGGTGCAGACATGGGTGTGGGGGGTGCAGGCAGGGCTACGGGTGCAGACACGGGTGCAGCGGGGGTTGTGGGGGGGCGCAGGCAGGGCTGCGGGTGCAGATAGGGCTGCGGGGGGGTTACAGGGGGTTGCAGACACGGGTGCTGGGGGTGCAGGCAGGGCTGTGGGTGCAGACACAGGTGTTGGGGGCTTACGGGGGGTGCAGACACGGGTGCAGGGAGGTGCAGGGGGGGTGCAGGCAGGGCTGCAGGTGCAGGGGGGGTGCAGGGGAGCAGACATGGGTGCAGGGGGGGTGCAGGGGGTGCAGGCAGGGCTGCAGGAACAGACACGGGTGCAGGGGGAGCAGACATGGGTGCAGGGGGGGTGCAGGGGGTGCAGGCAGGGCTGCGGGTGCAGACACGGGTGCAGGGGGAGCAGACATGGGTGCAGGGGGTGCAGGGGGGTGCAGGGGGGGTGCAGGGGGGTGCAGGCAGGGCTGCAGGAACAGACATGGGTGCAGGGGGAGCAGACAGGGGTGCAGGGGGGGTGCAGGGGGTGCAGGCAGGGCTGCGGGTGCAGACACAGGTGCAGGGGGAGCAGACATGGGTGCAGGCAGTGCAGGGGGGTGCAGGGGGGGTGCAGGGGGTGCAGGCAGGGCTGCGGGTGCAGACACAGGTGCAGGGGGAGCGGACATGGGTGCAGGGGGTGCAGGGGGGTGCAGGGGGGGTGCAGGGGGTGCAGGCAGGGCTGCGGGTGCAGACACGGGTGCAGGGGGAGCAGACATGGGTGCAGGGGGTGCAGGGGGGTGCGGGGGGGTGCAGACATGGGTGCAGGCAGGGCTGCGGGTGCAGACACGGGTGCAGGGAGGGTGCAGGGGGGTGCAGGCAGGGCTGCGGGGGGGGGAAGCCACCCACCTTGCTGATGACCTGGTAGTAGGGGTGCTGCTCGCCCATGGGCGGCGGGGGCACGTCGAAGGAGCGCCGCCACACCTTGACCTGCTCCTCGCCGTGCTGGGCGGCCGTCTGCGCCTTGTCGAGGCCGGTGAGGCCGCCGTAGTGGCGCTCGTTGAGGCGCCAGCTGCGCACCACGGGCACCCACATCTGGTCGGTGGCGTCGAGGATGAGCCAGAGGGTGCGCACGGCGCGCTTGAGCACCGAGGTGTAGCAGACGTCGAAGGCCAGGCCGGCGGCGGCGATGGCGGCGGCGCCGCGGCGCGCCTCCTCGCGGCCCCGCTCGCTGAGCTCGGCGTCGAACCAGCCGCAGAAGCGGTTCTCCTGGTTCCACGTGCTCTCGCCGTGCCGCACCAGCACCAGCCGGTGGGTGGCCATGGCCCCGCTGCCCCGCCGCCGCCGCCCCCGCCGCCGCCGCCGGCCCCTTTTATAGCCGTCCGGCTCGGATGGAAATAGCCCTCGGGCCCGGCCGCCTCGGGACGGGCGCCAGGGCGGGCGGACGGACAGCTGGACAGACAGACGGAACGACAGACGGCTGGACGGGCGGACAGACGGGCGGCTGGATGGATAGCTGGACGGACAGACGGAACGACAGACGGCTGGACAGACGGACGGACGGACGGCTGGACGGACAGACGGAATGACAGATGGCTGGACGGGCGGACGGACGGGCAGACGGACAGACGGACGGCTGGATGGATAGCTGGATGGACAGACGGAACGACAGACGGCTGGACGGGCGGACAGACGGGCGGCTGGATGGATAGCTGGACGGACAGACGGAACGACAGACGGCTGGACAGACGGACGGACGGACGGCTGGACGGACAGACGGAACGACAGATGGCTGGACGGGCGGACGGACGGGCAGACGGACAGACGGACGGCTGGATGGATAGCTGGATGGACAGACGGAACGACAGACGGCTGGACGGGCGGACGGAACTACAGACGGACAGACGGATGGCTGGACGGACAGCTGGACGGACAGACGGAACGATAGACGGCTGGACGGGCGGACGGATGGGCAGACAGACGGACGGGTGGGCAGTCGGACGGACGGACAACTGGATGGGCAGACGGATGGATGGACGGGTGGGCA
The DNA here is from genome assembly GCF_040807025.1 of Struthio camelus. Lineage (NCBI taxonomy): Eukaryota > Metazoa > Chordata > Aves > Struthioniformes > Struthionidae > Struthio > Struthio camelus. The sequence continues at coordinate 1,535,796 of NC_090968.1, read as the reverse complement.
GACAGATGGACAGATGGACAGAGGGATGGACAGGCGGTCAGATGGACAGATGGACGGCTGGACGGACAAACAGATGGACAGATGGATGGACAGATGGCTAGATGGACAGACAGACAGCTGGATGGATGGATGGATGGGCAGATGGACAGATGGACGGATGGCTGGATAGATGGATGGACGGACAGACAGATGGCTCGATGGACGGGTGGACAGATGGACAGACAGAGGGATGGACAGATGGATGGACAGACGGATGGACGAATGGACAGACAAACATACAGACAGACGGAAAGACAGCTGGAGGGATGGACAGGCAATTGGACAGACAGATGGATGGACAGACAGACAGCCGGATAGGCAGACAGATGGACAGACAGACACATGGACGGACAGACGGCTGGACAGTCAGCTAGATGGGCAGATGGACAGATGGACGGACAGAGAGCAGCACTGGGGATTCCCCACCCCCACCCCGAGCAGGGAGTGCTGGGATGTCCCAGACTGGGGGTGCTGGGAGCCCCCTGAATGGGAGTGGCCCAAACTGGGAGCACTCGGATCCCCCCCAAACCTGGACACCCCCCAAACTGGGGCCACTGGGACCTCCCAAACTCAGGACTAACCCAAACTGGGACTAGTGGGACTCCCCAAACTCAGATCCCCGCAGACTGGGACCAACCCAAACCCAGGACTACCCCAAACTGGGACCACTGGCACCCCCTCACACACACACTGGACTACTCCAAACTGGGACAACCCTGAACTGGGTCCTTGTAGGATTTCTCAAACTGGGAGCCCTGAGACTCCCTTCCAAACCAGCACCCCCTGAACTGGGACCACTGGGATCCCCCCTAAACTTGGTACTACTGGGGTACTACAAACCAGTACCCCTCCCAAACTGGAACCACTCAGACCCCCCCTCCCAAACTGGGCCTCCCATAGTACCTGGACATCTCTGGGCCCCCCCAAATCCAGACCCCAAACCTCCCCCCCACCAGGGCTCCCTGTACAGCCCAGATGAGCGATCTCAAATGCCACCTGGTGGCACAGGCCCGCAAGGCACCCGAAGGTGAGGGTGCCCCCCCCAGCTCATCCCAAATGTCAATCCCTGCCACCCCAGTCAGGGAGGGGGGATATCCGCTCACCCCCCCCCCCCCCCAGCTGAAATAGGCCCAGAGACCCAGCCCCGGACACCGGGGCCCCTTACGTCACTGCTGGCAAATCCCCTCCGGGGATCGGTGCCGTGCTGGGGACGCCCCGGCTGGACCAGCTGCCTGACCCTGCTGGCAGCCTGCACCCACAGTGCCGCCACATGGAGCACGTTCACTCTGAACCCTACTGAGGGCCTGGTGTGCCACACAGCCAGGTTGCTGCAGGAGTGGGCATGAGGCGAGGAGAAGGTGCTGGGGAGCCACTGACAGCCCAAAGCTGCTCTCCACGCCCTGGACTCGCTCCCACAGAGCATGTGGGTCTCTGGCAGCGTCGGTGAGGCAGGAAGGCCTCAGTTTGGCCAGGAAGGGGCTGCATCCTGCCAGAGCACCACAGCCATGTCCTTCCTCCTGCTGGGGACACAGCAAGCGCCAGTGCACAGGAACAGCCCCGGATGCCATGACTCAGCTCCTCTGAGCCACATCTGCCCAAGAGCCACAGGTGGCTCAGCCCCAAGCAGCACCCAGGGACATGCCCCTAAGCACAAGGGTGCAGCCAGACAGGACAGCACCCAGGGGTGCAGCCTCAAGCAACACCAGAGACACAGCTGTGTGCACCTCCAAAAACTACCCCCGCAGGTCTCCCACCCCACAGCTTGGGCCTCTCCAGGAGATTGGCACCCATGAGCAGAGGCACAGCATGCCCCGACCTGCCTCTCCTGCCCTGTCACCCAGGCAGGAAGCAGCATGCTCAACAGCAAAGCCGGGATGGAGCTCTCCCTCCCCAGCTACCCCCAAAACCTGCAGGGAGCAAGCCTAACACAACCAGCTGTGCCAAAATAACACAACAAAAAGGCTTTTGGGGAAGCAAGGAGATGGATGACTGCAGATACAGGTCTCACCACCCCCTAAAAGCCTGCATCAGATGGGTGATGGCCCCACAGAAGGGTGACACCACCCTCCTGGCTCAGCCACCCACCCTTAAAGGTGTCTCATGCCATCCCAGCACTCACCCATTCATCCACAAGTGGCCCTAAGAGGGTTTATATGGAAACAAGCCCCTGCCACCACCCTGTCACACTCCAGCACTCGGAAAAGCCTCACCGAAAGGCCAGCAAGGCCAACAGTTTCATGGGACTCCTGCGGCCCATTAACCACCCACCTCCCAGCCAGGCTGCACATTGCTCCAGGGAGGAGGAAACAAGAAAACCAGGAAGCTTCGTTGTGGTTTAACTCATTTTATTTACTCATAAACGTTAACTCTGCAGTCCTGCTAGACTGTCAATGTGGGGGAATGAAACCCAATAGAAACGCAGCAGTAAGTCAGGAGCACAAGGATTACAGGGGCCGAGTTGCACCAGGGTGCACGCTAGCCCGGGCTACAGAAGGAATGGTTGGTCATTAAGACAACAGGTTTTATTTTGCTTTTATGAGAGCTGCCCACAGTCGGAAATGGTGATCTTCTTGCTTGTTTTGCCATCTTTTGATCCACAGCGCTCCATGGCCTCCACCACGTTCATCCCTTCCTTGACACGGCCGAAGACAACATGCTTGCCATCCAACCTGCAGGAGAAGCATGGGGTCACATGTGGCCAGCTGCATCTCAACCTGCTTTGGCACCCACCCTGCAGCACATCAGCACAGCCTCAGGAATTGCCTCCCCACCACCCCAACAGGAGACCCCTGCTAAAGAGCTTTGAGCAGGACTGCAACTCCTGCAGAGCTCGTGGTTGCATCCCTGCAACAACCCTCCGGCTCCTGCGAGGCTTGAGCCTGTCCCCCCACCAGCTCTCACATACTCACCACTCAGTCTTGGCAGTGCAGATGAAGAACTGGGATCCATTTGTGTTGGGGCCAGCATTTGCCATGGACAAGATGCCAGGGCCTGTGTGCTTCAGGATGAAGTTCTCATCGGGGAACTTCTCCCCATAAATGGATTTGCCACCAGTTCCATTGTGGCGTGTAAAGTCACCACCCTGCAAAGAAGTGGCATTTCATGTCCTCACTGCAGGAAGCCCAACCTAGTAAGTCAAAGCCAGCATCTTTACAGAAGCTGCACTAAAAGGCTTTAAAAGGCAGGTGAGGGGAGGAGACAAAGCCATCTTCCCAAACCTGCTAGTACTCCACTAACTTGGGAAAGAGGCAGGCGAAATATCTGGCAACTGCCTGAATTTCCATCTCCCTGCAAGGGGAACAAACCTCACTACAAGGGGGGGAGCCACTTACCTGGCACATGAACCCAGGAATGATTCTGTGGAAGCAGGACCCCTTGTAACCAAATCCTTTCTCACCAGTGCTCAGAGCACGGAAGTTTTCTGCAGATTAAGAAAAGGAAATTCAAATTGCTCGTTCGCCTGGAGGTTAACGAACGAGAGCTTCAGACACTATAAAAAGAGGTTTAATGCAACTGCAGCGCAGTCTGTGCTGCTCTACCAACCTGCTGTCTTTGGGACCTTGTCTGCGAAAAGCTGCAAAGAGAAAGAGAAGGCGTTAGTCTGATCAGGGTGCAGACTGGCTGCTAAAAAGCTGAAGGCTACAGCACCACACACTCCATCACCAACACTGCCCCTAAACACACCTAGTCTCGGTCCAAAAATGACTAGCTCCTAGGTATCACTGCATTTGGGAGCATTCTCTTTCTGTTGACTATATGCATTGGGGAAACACCTCCAGGAGGTGGATTTTGCCTCCGAGACTGCGGCATCACAGACAGGCTTCTGGTCCTCCGGTCAGATTTATAGCCCTCGGCCTTGCTCCACAGCACATCATTACCCACCTCTTGCTTTTATCTAGAGGCATCTGGAAACTCTGAAGTAATAGATGTGGCATCTAAACAAGTTTAAATATGCTGCATGTGTCATAAGCAGAGCAGATGCACATTTGTTCCGCAGACTTGGATTAAGTTAAAAAGCTATTTGACTCGAGCCTTCCCAAGCAGAGCACACAACGCCTTTGAATTATTTCAGACAGCTCTGAGGAAGCGAGGAGTTATCCGCATAGCGAGACGTTAGCTACAGGGGGACCACGCACTAACTGCAGCCTTGCAAGAGGACAGGGCTCTCACATTTGCACGCAGGCTCTGCAATGGAGCAGTTGCGGCAGTGAAGCCAATTCCTGGAGCGCAGTCCTCAACCGTGCCAGGGATGCTTTACATCCCTCAGCTCCCATTTTGCAGGGTGCTAAATGCTTAGGCAGTGAAATCCTAAAGCGATCGGGTTCCCCGGCTTCTGCTACCCACCCCTTTCAGAGGATGCTGCAAGCAAAATGGGTGCTAAATGCCCACACCAGAATGCTCCGCAGGATTGCCCTCCCCAGAGAGGACTGATTTATGAGGCAGGACAGACTTCATCCAAATGCAATCTTGTCTAGAGGATTACATCAAGCCGTCTCTCAGGTCTGGGGAGCCCCGTCCCTTTCTAAGGGAGGAGAAAGGGGGTAGTGACCCTATTATGAGGCTCAGACAAAATGGCGGCCCCAGACAGAAATGCACCATCCTGCCAGGGAGAAAGGGACTACAAACTGTTCACCTGGGACTCCTGAATAGAGGATTGATGGCTCAACAAGGACAGCTCAAAGCTTCCCAGTAAGCGCTGCCACAGGCTACAAGCCAACACCTGGCATGGCAGCCTTCACAGCATACCAAGAATTCAGGGTGGCATCCAACAGCCATGCCTCTAGGTGACAGTGGCCAATTAGGACTACAGCAAACGAGGGAGAAGGAGGGGAGTTGCCAGCACGTTGGAGTGGCAAGCCAGACGCTGCAGTTTTGAAATGGCATCAGGGTTTGCACTTCTGCTTTCCACGAGGGTGACAAGCGGCTGGCTCTCTGCAGGAGGCTGTAAGCTCTATGCTAGTATTTGGCACCTTCCTCCTCTACTCGCAGAGGAGCTTTACAGGTTAGCAAAGCCGACACCGGTGCCAACGAGACGCGTCCTCGCCATACTTCAACTCATTCAGGGAAGGATTTTCCAGACCCGAGAAAGAAAAAACCCACCCACCCCACTGAGGACGTTACCCAAGACGACCGATGCCAGGTGGTGCATAAGCTCCTTTGTTTCATCACCTCACTTCCAAAGCAAGGTGTGCTTCGGGAGTGAAATCTCCCAAGGGCTCGAGGGGCAGCCCCCTCCCAGGCACGGGGGGTGTCCCCCAGCCCCGAGGGGCCGGGGGGGGCACACACCACCACCCCGAGCTGCAGGCCCGGAAGGGGCTGAGGCGGGCAGGCACTGAGAAGCTCCGTCTAGAGCCTTCAAGGCCTTTGTGTACCCACCGTTGCCCAACCCGGGGGTTGCCCAAATTGGGGAGGGGGAAGTTGAATTCAGAAGTAGGACGAGCCGGGCAGCGCCCCGCAGCCCCGACTCAAAGCGCAGGGAGCGGCCGGGGAGGAGGCCGTGCCCGCGGGGGGGGGGGAACAGGGCGGGGCGGGCAGCTCCAGCCCCCCCTCCCCCCCCGCCGAGGCGGATTGCTTGGGGAGGGGGGGGCAACAGAGAGGCGCTGCCGAGGCCGCCCGGGGCCGGGCCGCTGCCCGCCCCCAACCCCCCCGCCGCCATTCGCGCCGCAGCGCGGGAACCGCGGCCGCGCCACGTGGAGGCGGCGCGCGCGCCCCCTCCCCCCGCGCGCCCCCTCCCTCCCGCCCTCCCCAGGCCGCGCAGGCGCAGTGGCCGCCGCGGCCCCTCACTCCCACCCCTCCCCCCCTCCCGCCTCCGAAATGGCTCCGCTCTCCCCTCACGCCCCGGCGAGGAAATGGCGCCGCCTCCTCCTCCACCGCGGCGCGCTCCCCCCCCCACCTCGAAGGTGACGCGGCCCAGGGGCTCGCCGTTGGCGGCGATGTCGAAGAAGACGACGGGGTTGGCCATGGCGGGAGGCGCAGCGGCGGGAGGGGGGAAGGAGGGAGCGGAGCTCGGTGCGGCGGCGACGGGTCCTCGGCGACGAACGCGGCGCAGCGGAAAGAGAGCGGCCGCCCGCCGCCCTTATATACGGCGGTGGGCGCCCCGCCTCCCGCGCGGCTCTGGCCAATGGAAGCTCGCGTCGTCACGGAGCGACGGGGCAGGCGACCAATCGGCGACGCCTCATTGAAAAGAGAAAAGGAGAGGAGGGGGCGAAGCGGGGGAGGCGGCGGTGGGCGGGGCGCGGGGCTCGCGCGGGCCCGCCGGGTGTGCAGGGAGGGGCGCGCATGCGCGGTGGCGGGTAAGGGGGGGTGGGGGTGCGGAGCGGGGGCCTGGGGGGGGCAATAGGGGCTGGGGGGGGCGGAGTGTGGGGCCGGGATGGGGGGCAGGCAGTGTGGGGCGGGGCGGGGATGTGGGGTGCGCGTGGTGGATGCGGACCCGGGGTCGGGGCTGGGCCGGGGGGTCTCGGACTGGGGTTGTGGGGCTGCGATGGGAGGCATGGGGCTGCAGATGTGGGGCTGAGGTGGGAGGTGTGGGGCTGAGGTGGGAGGCGTGGGGCTGCAGATGTGGGGCTGAGCTGGGAGATGTGGGGCTGCAGATGTGGGGCTGAGCTGGGAGATGTGGGGCTGAGCTGGGAGGTATGGGGCTGCAGATGTGGGGCTGAACTAGGAAATGTGGGGCTGGGGATGTGGGGCTGAGCTGGGAGATGTGGGGCTGGGGTTGTGGGGCTGAGCTGGGAGGCGTGGGGCTGGGGTTGTGGGGCTGAGCTGGGAGGCGTGGGGCTGCAGATGTGGGGCTGAACTAGGAAATGTGGGGCTGGGGATGTGGGGCTGAGCTGGGAGATGTGGGGCTGGGATGATGGGGTCCAGTTTTGGGGCTGGGACCTGAGGTGTGGGGCTGGGGATGTGGGGTTGAGCTGGGAGGCGTGGGGCTGGGAGGTGTGGGGCTGGGGATGATGGGGTCCAGTTTTGGGGCTGGGACCTGAGGTGTGGGGCTGGGTTGTGGGGCTGCGATGGGAAGCGTGGGGCTGGGAGGTGTGGGGCTGGGGATGTGGGGCTGAGCTGGGAGATGTGGGGCTGGGGATGATAGGGTCCAGTTTTGGGGCTGGGACCTGAAGCATGGGGCTGGGGATGTGGGGTTGAGCTGGGAGATGTGGGGCTGGGAATGTGGGGCTGGGATGCGGGGCTGAGCTGGGAGATGTGGGGCTGAGCTGGGAGGCGTGGGGCTGGGAGGTGTGGGGCTGGGGATGTGGGGCTGAGCTGGGAGGTGTGGGGCTGGGATGTGGGGCTGGGGATGTGGGGCTGAGCTGGGAGGCGTGGGGCTGGGATGTGGGGCTGAGCTGGGAGGCGTGGGGCTGGGAGGTGTGGGGCTGGGGATGTAGGGCTGAGCTGGGAGATGTGGGGCTGAGCTGGGAGGTGTGGGGCTGGGATGTGGGGCTGGGGATGTGGGGCTGAGCTGGGAGGTGTGGGGCTGGGATGTGGGGCTGAGCTGGGAGATGTGGGGCTGGGGATGTGGGGCTGAGCTGGGAGGCGTGGGGCTGGGAGGTGTGGGGCTGGGGATGTGGGGCTGAGCTGGGAGGTGTGGGGCTGGGGATGATGGGGTCCAGTTTTGGGGCTGGGACCTGAGGCGTGGGGCTGGGTTGTGGGGCTGGGGGCGTGAGGTTGAGCGGGGGCAGACGCGGGGCCGGAGGACGGGGAAGGGGCTGGCGGGGGGGCAGCCCCGCGGCACCCACCCCACGGCGGGCACCCACGGGTGGCAGCTGCCGGCTGCAGCCCCCCCACCCTTGGGAAAAGGCATCGGCAGAGGCCGCCGCCGCCCCGCACTTCCCTCCGCCGCGATTTTCCATCCCGCCCGCGACCCCTCGGGCTGCAGCGGTGGCTCCCGGCCGGCCCGCGGCGGTGCCGAGCCCGGCAGCGCCGGGGTTTTTCCATCCTCCCAGCCCGGCGTTTCGGTTTGCGTTGGCCTTTTTTTTTTTATTTTTTATTTTTTTATTTTATTTTTTTTTCCCCTTTTGCTCCGCTGGAAGCTGACTCAGAGCCGTGTTTGGGGAGCGCGGCGCGGCCGCCTGCCCACGCGCTGCTCGGGCTAATTTAGGCTGGCGAACCCGGTGGGGAAAAGGACCCGCCGTTTCGGGTTTGACTGCAAAGAGCTGCTTTAATCACCGAATGTTATTAATAATAATTAATCACTGGCGTCCAGGGCTGGGGAAGGGGGGCAGCAGGGGAGAGGCCCTTTTCGCTGCAAATACCTGCATTAATGAGGCTCGCCACCGCGTTTTCCCCGCTCTGCATCCTGCCTCTCCTCTCCCCCCCCCCCGCAACTTGGTGCCGCTGCCAAAAATTTCCAGGAGGCTCCGTGCGGGTCCCCGCGGCTCGGCGGAAACCCCCAGGGAGGTTTCGCCAGCCGTGCCGCGGCCGGGGGAGCTCGGCGGGCGCCGGGCAGCCCCTTTTCGGCAAGAAAAAGGGTTTTTTTCCTTGCTCGAGGAGAGGCGAGCGGCGGCGAGAGGAGAAGCCCCGGAGACCCGAGCGATGGGGAAGGGAGCGGGCAGGCGGGGGGGACGCCCTGGGCTCCCGCCGCCGAGGGGCGCGGGCTGCAGCGCCGGCCGGGGCACGGCGCGGACGGCTTTCGCTCGGCCTGAGCGGCCGCGGCGTTAATGATTGACGGAGACGGGGTACGGTCCGCTGCCCCGCCGCCCCGCGATGAGCTTCGGCGACAGGGCAGCGCCGGGAAAAGGGCGGGGGGGGGACAGGAGCCGACCGCCCCCTCCGATTCGGGACCCTGCTACTGCCCCGGGGACGGCGTCGGCGTGAGCCGGGACGGGGGGGTGAAGCTGGGCGCCGGGCCGTGTCGGCACCCAAAGGAGCGGGAGCTGCGGCCGGGGGCACCGGGGCGCTCTGCCCCCCACCCCGGGCGCTACCAGGCTGCCTGCCAGCGACTTGCGTGAGCCCCACCGAAAAGAAATCCTTTAATAGAGAGCGATAATGAAACGATACACGAAAACTAAACAGAGTCATCGGCACTCGGACACACGACTCCGGCACGGACGGCCCGGCCGGGGCCGCCGGGGAGGGGGGAAACGGCTCGGCCGGGCGGGCGCGGGACCCTCCGGCACCGCCTGGGACACGGGGTTGGGGGGGGGAAAGGGGAGGCGGGGAGGGGGGAACATTTGGGTTGGGTGCTGTAAAATCAACCCCCCCCCCCTCCCCGAAGCCGGCGGGCACCGGCTGGGCCCGGGGAGGCCGTCTGGGCGTTGGGGAAGGGGGTCCCGTGGGGCAAGCGGGTGGTGGCCGGCGGGGTGTCGCGCCGTGGGGCTGGCGTGGCCCCCGTGGAATGGTTTATATTACAAACTAAAGAAGCGTATGCACATTTATACAGGGGGAGGCGGGGGGCGGGGGGGGGACGCGGGCCGGGGAGGGGGCCCGGAGCAATGCACTTGCCTTTAAATACACGGGGAGGGGCGGAGGAGGCAGTAGTGTTTCTACACTATGTACAGCGTTGTGCTTCTCGGGACCCGGCGGCGCTCAGTCCGGCCGGCCGGGGCTGCCCCCCAGCTCCCGCTCGCCGGCTGGAGGAAGGGGTGGGGGGCTCCCGCCGGGGAGGGCAGGGTGCGGGAGAGGCGGCGCGCCGGCCTTCCCGGGGCGCCCTGCCCCGTCTGCGCCTGCGTTCGGGGACGAGACCTCGGGGCGGCCCGGGGAACGAGCCGTGGCCGTAGGCCCCGACGGCGGGGGACAGGCCAGCGCTGTCCCCAGCCCGGGTGGCAGGTGGGGGGGGGGGCACCCAGGCGGGCGAGGACGGCTCAGTTGTTCTCGAAGAGGGAGAGCAGGTCGTCGTTGCTGTTGCTGGGCAGGTCGGGGGGACCCAGGTAGGAGAGCAGCTCGTCGGGGTTCGTCAGCTCGGGCAGCAGCTGGGGGCAAAGGCGGCACGCTCGCGCCCGGCCCCCGCACGGCCAGCCCTGCGCCCGGCCCCGGGGGCTCTTTCCCCTCCGGCACCAGGTTTCGTCGCGGCTACCTACCGTCGGCGTCCGGCAGCCCCGGCCCGCCCCGGGTGCCCGCGGCCGGCCCGGCGTCGCCGTACTTACGTCGAGGGCAGGCTCCGGCCCGTCTGCGGTCCCGGCCATGCCAGGCTGCCCCACCATGCCCGGCCCGGGGTTGAAGGCAAGGTCTGCGGCGTGCGCGGGACCCCCCGGCGTGCCCTGGCCCAGGGGCGGCCGCGCCGGTGCGCTCCGGTGATGCAGCGGCTGCGCCGGCTGGGTGCCCAGGGGTGGGTTGTGCAGTCCTTGCTGCGCAGGGGGGTGCGAAGGGTCCATCCGGGCTGACGGAGGCAGCTGAGAGGGCGAAAGTGGAGCCGTGAGACCCTCCAGCGCGAGTCCGGCGGAGCCAGAGCCCTCCGTCCCCGTCCCACCGCCCCGGCTGTGTCCCCGGCGGCTGCACCTTGGGCTGGCGCCGCTGCCCTGCGCCCACCCCCTGGCCCCGAGCCCGGCTGACCTGTCCGGGGAGAGGGGGCGCGGGTGGCTTTTCGGGGGTCAGGAGGCTGCTGGGAATGTCCGACTGGTAGGAGATGGGGGGCGGCCCCGGCGTGAACTCGTTCAGCGTCGGCGTGCCGGGGTTGCCGGGAGGGAACGACTCCGGGAAGCTCCCGGGGCCCGAAAAGTTGGAACCTATAAGATTAAAGGAGGAGGTCGGGGAGGTGTCGGTGGCACCGGAGGTCCGGCACTGCCCGTGTCCCGCGGGTGCCCCCTTACCCTGGGTGCTATAGTCGGCGGCGGTGCCCGCGGCCGGGGGAGGCAGGCCCGGGAAGGGCGAAGACCCGGGGCCCAGGGCCGCGATCATCTCCATGATGTTGGGCAGCACCATGTGCGTGGGGCTCATGGTCCGGCAGCGTTTCAGCACGGGCCCGTCCTGCTCCTCTTTGACGTGGATGTCGGGCTTGATGGGGACGGGCTTCCAGCTGCACGTCGGGTCGATGGTGATCTCCTCGTAGTCCGAGCTGAGCGCGACAGGGGCACCTCAGAGTGGGTCCGGGGCTCGGCCGCCCTCCCGCCCGGGCACAGCACTTGCTCGCAACCCCGCCTGTCCCCAAAACGGGGCATCACAGGGCCAAGCGGAGTCCGACGGGGGATCGAGGTGGGGCACGGCACTTACTTTTGGATGTAGATCAGGATGCCCAGCATGTACTGGTCCACCTCGAGCCCCTCCAGTAGGGCCGTCTTACTGCAGGTGGGAAAAAGCAGGGTGAGAAAGAGCCCGCTGCTCGCTGCGGGCGGGGAAACTGAGGCACGGCCTGGGTACAGGGGCCACACTCACTTGCAGACGGGACACCGCCACGTCCCCCTCTCACAGTTGAGCTGCAGGTAGGACTCCAGGTCGAAGCACTGCAAGGGAAGGAGAGCACTGAGCCGCCGCAGCGGGCGCTGGGGGGCACCACGCCGGACCCCAGCTGAGCCCCCCCCCCCCCCGCACCTGTATGTGCCGGCAGTCATGGCCCCTAGCGGGGAGCTGGATCCTCCGGAAGGTGATGGGACATTTGAGAGACACCTTGATGGCCGTCTGCTCCACGCCGTCCTCGCCGTTGGGCCCCGGGGTGCCCGGGATGGTCCCACTGCTGAAGTTGCGCTTGACTGCGAGGGGAGCGAGAAGGACGGAGGGTCCGTAAAGGAGCACCGAGGGGGGACACCGGCCATGATGGCACCCCGAGCACGGCGCCCCGTTGCCCGCCCAGAGCTCCCAGTGAAGACACCTCATCTCGCCTCACCCACCGAGGGACCCAGGCATCCGGGCGGGCTCCCGCGCCGGTGCGGTACTCACTTTTGGTGATGCAGTGCTCGGCGGGCAGCAGGCGTTTCTTGATGAGGCCCTGCAGCACCGAGCGCACCGAGGGCCGGTGCACCAGCTGCAGCACGAAGAGGTGCGACTGCGGAGAGGCGAGAGGCGGGATGAGACGGTGGCGCCCACGCCACAGCCCCCACCCTGCCGCCGGCCCCGCACCCGACTCACGCAGCAGCAGGCAGTGACGGTGATCTGGATGGTGTTCCTGCCGGGCTGGCACACGTGCTTCAGGTAGAGGGGCTTGTGGGACGTCTTGTTGTCGCCGCGCTCGATGGTGAGCGGCGTGGCGTTGACGCTCACCTGCACCGAGGCCGGCCAGTTGGTGTTCATCTGCCGGTCCTCGTGGTGGTAGCACTTGAACTGCAGCTCCAGGTCGGGCCTGGCGGGGACAGAGCGGGGCGGTGGGTGCGGGGTGGGGGCGGTGGGGAGGAGAGGCCGCGGGGCGCCGCGCCGCGCCTCACCTCATCATGAGGGTCTTGTAGACGGAGTCGCGGAGCTGGAAGACGTGGTTGCTGACGGCCAGGTTGTGCTGCAGGCGGAAGGGCTCGAGCACCACGCCGTCACGCACGGGGAAGGTGAGGCGCAGCTCCTCGCCCGGCGCCCCGCCTGCCGCGGGGCCGCGGGCCGTCAGCGGGCCCCCCCCCCCACCCCGCGCGCCCCCTTCAGCCCCGCCCCTATGCGGGAAGCCCCTCCCACTACTGGAGGTCCCGCCCAGTAAAAGCCCCACCCAGACAAACCCCACCCCTATGCTGGAAGCTGCTCCCACTTAAGCCCCACCTCTGTGCAGGTAGCCCCTCCCACTCCTGGAGGCTCCACCCCTATGGTTGAGCCCCTCCCACTAGCAGAGACCCCCTCCCTCTTGTAGCCCCTCCCACTCTGAGGCCCCACCCCTTGCAGGAAGCCCCTCCCACTCCTCAAAGCCCCACCTCCACGAGAGAAGCCCCTCCTGCTCAAGGCCCCACCCCTACGGCAAGCCCCTCCTACTGCTTATGGTCCCACCCCCGTGCAGGAAGCCCCTCCCACTCCTCAAAGCCCCACCCCCACGAGAGAAGCCCCCTCCTGCTCTTCGAGGGCCCCCCCCTTAAAAGGGGCACAGCCAAGGGGGCTCCACACCGGCTGCAGGTGGGCCCACGCTGGGGGCTCGGCTCCGTGCACCCCCCAGGCTGTGCCGGGGGCGCCCCTGGGTGCCCTGCGCCGTGCTGGCAGCGGGTTCGGGGAGGTGCCGAGGGCTCTTACCCGAGGGCGAGGGGTGCAGGGAGTTGATGCTGGGCTTGATGTCCGGCAGGAAGGGCGACTTGACGTCCTGGCCCGGCGACATGTAGGGCGGGATGCTGCTCCCCGGCGTCATGGGCGGCGTGGGGTTCCCGGGCAGGGGTGAGCTGGGGTATCCCGGCATCGACCTTCCTGGCTGTGGGGGCACCGAGCACCGTCAGCGTCCCGAAGGGCTGCCGCGAGCAAGCTGGACCGTCCGCCCGCGATGGGAACGCTGGCATCGGTCATCCGCGCACCAGCACCAGGACTCACCCCGTTCATGGCAGCCTGGCCGTAGGTGCTGAAGTTGGCGCTCTGCCCGTTGAACTGGTCGGCGGGCTGGGAAAAGAGAAACCGGGATCGGAAACGTAGAAAACACCCGTGTCCTCAGCACCCACGCGACAGGCCGAGTGCCCCAGCTTCTCCCGCCCCGAGCCCACCGCCCTCCCCAACCCCACGTACCTTGTAATAGGGCCCGGCGCTGCCTGCGGCGGAGAGGTACTGACCCATGCCCTGCTGCATCCTGTGGCCGGGGTAGGACGGGGACGGCGCCGAGGGCTGGGGGGCGCTGGCGGCGTACTGAGCCCCGGCAGCGGGGTACTGCCCGCCCTGGAGGTACTGCTGCGCCGGGTAACCCTGCGAAGCCGAGACGAGAGCATCGGCATGGGGAAGGCGCCCCGGCAGCGCCGGGCCGGGCGCCCCGGGACTCACCTCGTTCGAATACGTTCGCTTGACGCCTTGGCGCGGGAGCTGCTGGCTCTGCGGGGGGCCGGGGTAGGCGTGCTGGGGCATCCGCTGGCCGCCGTACAGGGCGTTCATGGTGGGCGCCCGCGCGGGGCTCATGTTCATGGGCGACAGGCCGGAGGGACCCATGACGCCCGCCATGCTCGCCGGGTTCATGCCGGCGGGCACGGCGGGGCCACGGGGCCCCGAGTGCGGCAGGAACTGGCTGTTGAAGGGCTGCCCCGCTCCCATCTGCGGCGAGGAGAGGCGGGCGGTCAAACCCGCCGCGGTCGAAGCGGAGCCGGCCGCCGAGGCCGCCCGCCGCCGCCGCTCTTACCGCTCCGTACTGGCTCAGCTCCTGGCTCTGCTTCTCCTGCAGCGCCGCCACCGTGGCTGTGGCCGTGGCCGTGGCCGTGGCGGCAGCGGCGGCCACGGCAGCGGCAGCCGCCGCCTGCGTGAAGTCGGCTGGGGGTCGGCCGGCGTGCGAGGGCAGCCCCATGCCGCCGGGGCCGTTGGGGCTGCCGGCGTAGCTGGAGGCGAAAGACAAAGAGAGACGAGGGGGACGGGTGCAGCGGCCTCCGGAGCTGGGAGCCTCCGCCGTGCCGGCGGGCGACCTTACCTGGCGCCGAAGCCCGGCCCGCCGGCATAGGAGCCCCGGCCGTAGACGCTCTGCTGCACGTAGCCCTTCCCGGGCGCCCCCTCGGCGAAGGGCTGCTGGCCCATGAACTGCGGCGAGTTCATGCCCGAGCCGGCGCCGGCCATGCCAGGCAGCAGCGGGGTGCTGGAGCTGTTCCCCCCGGGACCCATGGGGTTGCCGAAAACCTACGCGAAGAGGACAAGGAAAGGAGGCAGGTGAAGCGGCGGGGGGCCGGCAGCGGCGGCGGCGTGGGGCCGGCGGAGGCCGGGGGTACCTGGCTCTGCGAGGTGTTGCTGACGCCCCAAACGGTGGTTACCACGGAAAGGGATCCTGCGGGCTGGTTACTGCTCGGTTGCCAAGGAACTGCCTCGTATGCAAATGAACCATCACTAAAAAGCAAAACAACTTAATTAAAAGGCGGCCGAGGGGAGGAAGGCCGCGGCGAGGGGAGGAAGGCCGGGGTGGCGCTCACCCGTGCGGCGTGGGCGGCAGGGACGGTTTCATGGGGTTCATGGAGCTCATCGGCGGCGGGCAGGCGCGGCGGGCGCAGGCTGGGCCTTCTGTGGCCGCGGCGGGCGCAGCGCCGGCGGGACGGTGTCACCGGGGCTGCGGGACGCGGCGGGGCGTTAGCAGGGGGCATGGGTGGGGGGGAAAGGGACGGCGGCGGTGGGGGGGAGGGAGCCACGCGTGGTGTCTCTGCCCCCCAGCTCCCGGCGGTGCCCTTCCCCGTGGCACAGCGTGAACCCAGGCATCCGGGCGGCCCCCCCCCGCCGCCGACACCGCGGCGTCCCCGCGCGAGGACTTGGCGTCCTGCCTGGCCCTGGCACGGGGACGGCCCCGCCACGCGCCCGCCCATTTCCGCCAGCCCCACGGGGCACGTGGCCCCCCGAAACGCCCCCGCTCCAAACCCTCGCGGTGCAGCAGGCGCCACGGGGCTGCTCTGCCCCGCGCGCCCGTCGCCCCGCACCGTCCCTCCGAAAATCCCGCGCCGGGCGCCACGCGTGCCGGCGCCGTGGCATTTCCCCGGCGCCCACGCGGCCGGAGGAAACCGCAGAGGGACTTTCCGCGCCAGCTCGGGCGAGACGCCAGCGGCAGGGACGCAGCCGAGGGCGAGACGCGGCCCCCACGGCCACCAGGCTTCGTCCCCCTGCCCACGGCGCTTGCCCCGGGGTATTTCCAGCCTGGCGCGGTGGCACCGCACTAGCCCGGGCGCTTTCAGTTCCCTCTGGACCCCGCGCCGTGACGTCGCGGCCGCAGCCACCACGAGGACGGAGCCACGGGCCGGGCCCACCCCAGCACCCAGCGCCATCTCCCGTTCGCTGCCCTGACGAGGGTGGGAGATCCCCGGGGCACCGGCCTCGCCGCCGAAGCCCGGGTCCCCCATGCCGGCTGGGGTTCCCACGGGTGCTGCGGCACCCGCCGCCCTGGCCTCGGGTGCCCTCGCAGCCCCGGCCACGGACCGAGCGTTATGCAAGTCCAGGGTGGAGGCGCCCAGGGCCTGTCCCCATTTCCCCAGTGTCCAACCCGCGCTGGTGCTGAGCACCCCTGGGTGCTGCACCCGCAGGGTGCCACGGACCCACCCCAGAGGGTGCCAGGTCCAGTGGCCGCTTCGGGCTGGTGACAGTCACAGCACGGAGGGGGCTTGGCCGTGGTGCCACTCGGGGCTCAGCGGGCGCCTGGCCGTGGCACAGGGAGGGGGACGAGGCCACGGGATGCCCCGTGGGTGACCCAAGGGGGAGGCCGTGCGCTGGGTGAGGTGCTGTGGTGGCACGAGCCACCCAGGGAAGGGACAGGGGCATCGGTCCTGTCCCAAAACCGGTTCCAGGTCCCCGAGGGTTGTGGGCACAGTGACACCAATGGGACAGGAGTCCCCCCCCCCGTCCCAGGTCCCCAAGAGACACAGGCACAGTGGCACTGCTGTGACAGGAGGCCCCTTGCCCCAGGTCCCCGAGGGCCATGGGCACGGTGACCCTGCTGTGACAGGAGCTCCCCCATCCTGGCTCCCCGAGGGTCGTGGGCACAGTGCCACTGCCGTGACAGGAGCCCCCTGTCCTGTGTCCCCAAGGGCCATGGTGGCACTGCCGTGACAGGAGGCCCCCGTCCCGTGTCCCCAAGGGCTGTGGGTTTGGTGACACCACGGTGACAGGAGCCCCCCGTCCCATGTCCCCAACGGCCGTGGGCACGGTGGCACCGCCGTGACAGGAGCCCCCCATCCCGGGTCCCCAAGGGCTGTGGGATTGGTGGCACCACCGTGACAGGAGCCCCCCATCCTGGGTCCCCGAGGGTTGTGGGGACGGTGGCACCGTGGTGACAGGAGCCCCCTGACCCAGATCCCTGAGGGCCATGGGCATGGTGGCACTGCCGTGACAGGAGCCCCCGTCCTGGGTCCCGAAGGGCCATGGGCACGGTGGCACCGCTGTGACAGGAGCCCCCCCATCGCATGTCCCCAAGGGCCGTGGGCACAGTGCCACCGCGGTGACAGGAGCCCCCACGACCCGAGGGTCGTGGTCATGGTGGCACCGTGATGACAAGAGCCCCCTGACCCAGGTCCCCAAGGGCTGTGGGCACAGTAGCACCACTGGGACAGGAGTCCCCCCCATCCCGTGTCCCCAAGGGCCGTGGGCATGGTGGCATCACCATGACAGGAGGCCCCCATCGCATGTCCCCGAGGGTCGTGGGCACGGTGGCACCGCTGTGACAGGAGCCCCCCCATCGCATGTCCCCGAGGCTCGTGGGCACGGTGGCACCGCCGTGACAGGAGCCCCCCGACCCAGATCCCTGAGGGCCATGGGCACGGTGGCACCGCCGTGACAGGAGCCCCCCGACCCAGATCCCTGAGGGCCATGGGCACGGTGGCACCGCTGTGACAGGAGCCCCCCCATCACATGTCCCCAAGGGCCGTGGGCACAGTGCCACCGCGGTGACAGGAGCCCCCCTGTCCCGGGTCCCCAAGGGCTGTGGGCACGGTGGCACCGCGGTGACAGGAGCCCCCCCATCGCATGTCCCCGAGGGTCGTGGGCACAGTGGCACCGCCGTGACAGGAGCCCCCCTCATCCCCAGTTCCCGAGGGTCGTGGGCACAGTGGCACCGCCGTGACAGGAGCCCCCCGCCCCGGCTCCCCGAGGGCCTCGGCCATGGTGGCACCGCCGTGACAGGAGCCCCCCGCCCCGGCTCCCCGAGGGCCTCGGCCATGGTGGCACCGCCGTGACAGGAGCCCCCCGCCCCGGCTCCCCGAGGGCCTCGGCCATGGTGGCACCGCCGTGACAGGAGCCCCCCGCCCCGGCTCCCCGAGGGGCGCAGCGGCACCGCGGTCGCAGCAGCCCCGGGTGCCCGAGGGCCGTGGGCCGCCCCGTGACAGGAGCCCCGGCCCAGATCCCGGTGACACCCCCGCGCCGGGGTCCCCAAGGCCCGGCGACACCCCGCGACGGCCCCCCCCACCCCCCCGCCGCGGCGGGAGCCCCGAGGCCGGCGAGGCGCCCGCAGCCGCGGAAAGCCCCGGCCGCGCCGCCCCCGCCCCGGCCCCGGCCCCGGCCCCGGCCGCCCCCCGCCGCGTCGCCATGGCAACCGCCCTCCCGCCGCCGCGAGGAGCGGGGCGGGGGGGAGGGGAGGGGAGGGGGCGCGGGGCGCTGCCGGCCGCGGCCCCCGGCGCTGCCCGCACTCACCGTCGCGAGCGGCCCAAAATGGCCCTGGCGGCGCCGTGCCCGCGCGGCTGCGCGGAAGCTGCGCGGGATTTTCAGCCCGCGCGCGGCCCCGGCTCCATGGTGGTGGTGGTGCGGCGGCGGCGGCGGCGGCGGCGGGGCGAGCGCAGCCGGCCGGGCTGGGCCGGGCCGAGCCGAGCCGGGTCGAGCCGAGCCGAGCCGGGCCGAGCCGAGCCGAGCCGAGCCCGCGCCGTGCCCGCGCCGCCGCGCGCCGCGCACAATGGAGCCGCGAGCTCATCAGTATGCAGGGGCGGGCCGCGGCCCCCCCCGCCCACCCTCCCCCCCCCGCGCAGCGGCGGCGGCGGCGGCGGCAGCGGCGGCAGGCGCGGGCAGCCGAGCGCCGAGCGCGCGAGCGGCGCGCGCGGGGCGGGTGACGCGCGCGTGACGGGGTTGGGGGGGGGAGGTTGTGCGTGCGGGGGGGGGGGGGTGAGGGGCTGCGAGTGCGCCTGCGCGGGTCTGTGTGTGTGTGTGATGACCGCGGCGGCGGGCGGGCGCGCGGGGGGCGCGTGTGCGCGCGCACCCGACGGGTTGCGCGCGCGTGACTGCGTGAGGGGTGCTGCGCGCGCGGCCGTGAGGCGAACGGCGGCGCGCGACTGCCTGTGGGGCGGTGCGCGACGCTGTGGGCGAGGCTGGGTGGGGTTGTGTGTGTGTGTGTGTGTGGCTATGGGGTTGTGACTGCGTGTGACAGCGGGGGGGGGTGAGACAGTGTGCCTGCCTGCGGGGCTGTGACAATCTGACTGTGTGTGTGACTGTGAGGGACTGTGCGCGCCTGGGGTTGTGTACGTAACTATGGGACAGCATGCGCGAGGGGTTGTGTGTGCGCCTGACACTACCTGCAAGGGGTTGTGTGACAGTGTGAGGGGTTGCATGTGTACACGTGTGACTGACAGGGCTTGTGGGGTGTATGTGACCATGCGCCAGTGTAACAGACTGTATGCCTGTGCATGTAAGTTGTGTGCGCACAGCCAGCGCGTGTATGTGACAGCGTGACCGAGAGGTGTTGCGTGCTTGACTGCGAAGCGCGTGTGTAAGACCAGGGGGTGGTTGTGCAGGCGAGAGGTTGCGTTGCCAGCGTGACAGCGCGCGAGGGCGTGCTGGCGCGCCTGGCCGTTGGCAGGTGCGGGACAGGTTGTGCGTGCGCGCCTGTGCGCGCACACGCGTGTCACACGTGCACACCCCACCCTGGCGCGCCGGGGGTCGCGGCCGCGCCGCAGGAAGGAAGCCGGCAGGGAGGGCCCGGCCAGGACGTGACTCAGCCCGGGGGGAGCCGCCGCTCGGCCCTTCCGGCAGGGACCCCACGGCGGCACCCCGAGGGGCCGGGCGCCCGCCCGGGACAGGCGCGCTCGGCCCAGAAGCGAGGTGCTCCGCGCGCCCCGAGCTGGCAGGGGGTGGCAGGAGAGCAGAGGCCACCGCCCGGCTCCCTCCTCCTCCGAGCCGGGGAGTTTCTCTGTTTTTAAGTCAGCCCAGAGACCAGCACGGGCAGCGCAGCACCGGCCCGACTGGGACAAACGGGGCCCAGCGCTGGGTTCCTCTCCCCAGGGCGAAGTCGAACAAAGCCCGGCGCTCCCGGGGAAGGGAGCCGAGGGTCGCAGCCCCCCCGACGCGCGGGGATGCAGCCCGTAACCCCTCTGCCTCCGGCGGGGCCGCCGTGGGGCTGCGGCGGAGCCCGCGGGAGAGGCGAACCACGCCAAGCTCGCTGCCGACGGGGCCCAGCGCAAGGCAAGGCGCCGGCGGGATGGACAAGGACTCCAGGCGCCGGCGTTTAGTTTACAAGGTCTGTAGTTAAGGACGGAGACAGGAGGCGAGCGAGAGACAGACAGACAGAGAGCCGAGAGCATGCTGCAGCGGCCGCGCGGCGGCTTAGGCCAGGTCCTTGAAGGCGTCCAGGTTGAAGGCTGTGTCGAGGAGCCGCTGCAGCTCGGTCAAGTGGGTCTTCTTGTTGCCGGTGGCGGGGGCAGCGGCGGGCTCTCGCCCCGCGTACCTGCGGCGGCGAAGGGAAGTGGGGTCAGGGACACGTCGCGAGGCCTTGGCGCCTTGAGACGCCGAGGGAGGGCTGCGGCGTAGGCGCCTCGGCCAAAGCGGGGCCCAGCCGGCACCCGCCGCGGCAGCGGGGCCTCGGCCCCTGCTCCTTACCACACGGGCTTGGCCCGGTTGATGGTGGTGCGGAGACGGGGTTTCACGTAGTCGTAATAGCCCTGGTTTTTGTGCTCCTCCTGGCACCAGACCAGCTCGGCGTTGGGGTACTTCTGCGCTTCCTTCTGGAGGAGGTCGAAGGGGAACGGAGACAACTGCGGGAGGGGAGAGCCGTCACCGGGACAGAGCCGAGGGGAAACGACCCGCTTCCCGCGCCCCGTCAAGCCACGTGCTTGGCACAGGCGGAGCCGCAGGACAGCGAGACGGCACGTCCCCAGGCCCTGCTGTCCCAGCGCACGGGCTGGATCCCCTCGGACCCTGCTTTTCGGTGAGAGAGCCAACGCCGGCCTTCAGGGCGGCAGAGGGCAATTCCGTGCACCGTACCGGGGGCCTCGCTCACCTGCTCCACCCTGGTGATGGCCACGTCGGCCTCCATCTGCCGGGCCTTGCGCTCCCGGGTCAGGTCGTAGTACACCTTGCCGGTGCAGAACAGCACCCGCTTGACATTCTCGGGGCTCTGGGCCGCAGGGCCGCTATCGGGGATGACACGGAGGAAGTTGGTGCCTGCAAAGAGACAAGACGCCACCGTTAACAGCGGCACCGACCTCAGATCGACACCGTGGTGCGTCGGGAGCCGCCTTCACCCGTGTGCGACGTCTCCCAGGGAGGCGCAACGTGCTTTGTGCCGTTCCTGTGTTGCATTCCTGTCCCTGACCCCAACTGCACCCCCGCCCGCTGCACAGAGCGACAGGCTGTTCCCCGGGACAGGACCACAATACCTGGGGCCGGCTGACACCACCGCAGAGAGAGTTAACTCCCAGGAATGACAAACCTGGGTTGGGTTGTGACCCTTCTGCCTGCTCTTCTGCTGGCAGGCAGTGACAATGAGCGTTCCCAGGGCAAACAGGGTGTAGTTCATTAAGGGAGGCCCCGGGAAGTCTGTGAAACAAGGTGGCTCAACCAGAAATAAGAAAGGAGAACATCAGGCAGGAATGTGGGGAGGAGCCCGGCCAGCTGCTTATCTCAGAGGGCTGGAAAAGCAGCTCTGGCCGCTGCTGGGAGAGGTGCAGCCCGCCTTCCAGGGACACCAGCACACACTGGAAGGTGGCACCTTGCCCCGGCAGGGCCTGCTCCTCTCAGGATGGGACAAAATACCTGCTCATGCCAGTTAGATGCTATTAGCATGCCTGCAGAAGATGACCCTAAACCACCCTGGTTTTGCCCCATCCCTAGTGACCAAGTCTGGACCTGGACTTAGCCACAGTGCAACTCGTGGGCAGCCTGTCTAAGCCCCACTGAGAGCACCGGGCCAGCAGAGAGGAGCTTGCTCTCGTCCCTGCAGCGTGGGGAGGATACGAGTCTACGCAGACAAACCACAGCGGAAGGGACAGGGCGCAACCTTCAGCTGGGCAAGGCCAGAAAAAGGCTGGGAGCACCCAGCCTTCGGTGCCGAATACAAGCCCTCGAGAGGACGCAGGGCGTGGGGTTGTCAAACCCCGTCCGCGCAGCTCTGGCAGGAAGTGACTGCCGACAGAGGAAGCGACGCGGCAAAGCGCCCGGGAAGCTGAGCCACCTGTCTTCCTCGCCGCAGAGGAAGCCCGGTGCTCCTAGGGGCTCAGGAGACGCTGGAAATGCTGGTGTGCGGTTGCCCTAAGAGCCGTGTACTGGCCTGGCAAGTGACAGGCAGAGCCACCAGCCCCAGGGTGCCAGACAGAGCGCTAATAATGGGTGGCTCCAATCTGCTCAGTAGCCGGCTGCAGCCTGGCACGCCCTGACCTCCGTTCGTTCGGGTGAACATATTGCCTCTGCTGAAGAGAGAGAGGAGCAGGCAGACGTCCCTGGAGCAGGGAGGAAAGCAGCCTTCGTGCCACGCTAGCTGAGCCTCCTCCTACACGGGAGAGCTCGGCCCCATCCTAGCGCAGAGCTACTTGTCTGCCGTGCCCAGGCACCAGCGCGAAGCTTCGCGAGGATGCAAATCCTCCGTGGGACGCAAGCCTCAGCACTGGGCTGCCTTAGCAGGACCTCCCCAGGGAAGCGGTTTGCCGGCACGCACCAGCCCAGAGACGGGCTCCGGCACGCACAGGTTCGCTGTGGCAAGGCAGACCCCAGCTTCTGGAAGAGCGAGCCTTGCTCAGCAGCTCTGGTGCAAAATCCGCTCTTCAGCGCGAAACCCCGGCCAAGAGCGGCGAGGGGAGGCTGCTGCTGCTGCCAGGCGGACTTTACACCAAGCTAGCTCCTGCCCTTCACCCTTCGTCCTGCAGAGCCGAGCGCGGGGAAACAAACACCTCCGGGCTTCTCGTACCTGGCAGCATGTCATCGAAGCTGGAGCGAGCTTCAGGGTGGCGCAGCAGTGACTTTGGAGTGAAGATTATGAGCTGGAGGGGGAGGAGAAGAGGCAAAGCAAGCCAGTCAGCCATGCCAGAAACACCTCCCCTGCAAACGAACACCGGAGCATAGACCTGCCTGTCCTGCCTGCCCTCTCCAACCTCTGAACGCAGGAGCAGCCATTGAGAGGTTTGCTCCTTGCTCGGCTGCTGTGCTGCAAGATTCAGCGCCAGCCTCCAACACCTCCTGCTTTCCCGGTCTGCGTTTCCCCTGGGGAAGAGGCTGAAGCGCTGCCAGAGACCTGCCTCCCCCGCGTGGATGCGGCCGGATCGCTGGGAGGTGGAACACAAGTGGCTGGACTGGATTATTTATCAATGCCTCCCAGCCCTGATGTCTCTGATCTACCTAAGGATCGCAGAGACCCCAGCCTGCAAGAACCAGCTAGCAGGATGTCACGTACCGAGGCAGCCCACGCAACAAGGGGTCCTCGGTCCTTGCTGGCCCAGACCTGGGCTAACTGCTCGCTTAGCCCTAGGGGTATGGGATGACATGCAGGGTCACAAGAGCAGACAGGCTGCTCTGTTTTCCCAAGGACATGAGTGTTTTTAAACCCACATCAGTCGGGAGCGTGTTCCTCTCTGCTGGGAGCAATCCTGCAGCCCAGAGAGCAGCACCCATCATTTGCTGGGTTCCCCGCTTTTTGCTCCTGGGTCCGTTTCACTGTTCTGCGCATGTTTGCTGACAAGGTGCAAAAGCAGGCCCGCTCTAAATCCTGTCCCCAGGCTCGGCGCAGACCCAGGGCCTCCCTGCCTTGGCTTTGACCTGGACTAAGCGAAGCAGAACGGCAGAGGCAGGCCTAGCTGAGAGCGGGCCCGCTGGCACTGACCGGTTTGCGGAAAGGCAGGAGGATCTGGCGCCGAAGGACGTGGAAGAAGTTGGCTGGAGTGGAGCAGTTCACGACGATCCAGTTGCAGTCATACAGCTGGCGCACATCAAAGTCATCCAGTTTCTGCCTCGACAAGCACAGTTTGAGGGGATTTCGAGAAACACAAGCACCTCTTGGCCTTGCAGCTCCAACAGCCAGGACAGCAGCGTACAGCCCTTTTTACTCCCCTCTCATCTCCTTTCTAGCCAGTCCAGCTCCCGCTCAGAGCATCCCACGGAGACCACGGCACTGGGAGAGGCTGCACGCTTGTGCCCCCCACCTTGGGACAGACAGAAACCCCCTCCCTCATGGGCTACACACCACTTTTGGGGACGCCTCTGCCTTCCACTGAGCAGCGGCCACAGAGGCAGTGTAGGTGCAGCCTTGGCACCAGGTTTGATCCCTTTCCCAAAGTCTCCCAGCTGCACTAAGAGCTCAGGGAGTCACGTGCCTCCCCCACCATCGGCTACATGACACCCACCCCAATCGAAGTGTCGTACAAAGCCAGTCCGGGTGTTACTGCCCCCCCCCCCCTCCATTTCAAAGCAGCGATGGGCTCCAGGGCACAGCGAGTGCCCTAGGAGAGACAAACAAGGGGGCCGGGCTGAACTCAGCGCAGCCACCACTCACAGGGAAGACGTCAGGATCATCGTTACACATCTGCAAGAATCGCTCCGGGCGGGCGGATGAGTGCTCTGGACCCTGCAGGCCAAGCGAAGTGGGGAGAGAGAGAGAGAGAGAGAGAGAGAGAGAGAGAGAGAAAGAGAGAGAGTGAACGCTCTGCAGGGCTGGTGCAAGGAACGGAGACCCCGCTCGCCAAGGGCGGCCAAAGCCGACGCTGCAGAGCACACAGGGCTGCCTGGGGCATTTCACCCTGGTCAGAGGGGAAAAGGCTGATTGAAAACAACACAGCGGGTCTGTCGCAGCAGTTATTCCAAGCTCTGTGCTGTACGGCACTGCGTTAAGCCCCGCTCCTTCCCTCTCCCAGCCGGCAGCACGCTCCTGCTAGCAATGGGGCAGTATCACCGCCAGCATGGGCCCACCCTGCCCTCGATCCGCCGCGCAAGAGGCGGTAGGCACAGGGCCTCACCGAGCGCTTGCAGGCGGTGCGAGGCGCTCGGGCTTTGCCCACGAACGAGGGGGGCCCTTACCATGCCCTCCATGCCGTGGGGCAGTAGCAGGACAATGCCATTCTGCCTGACCCACTTGGCCTGCCCGGGACAGATGAACTGGTCGATTATGCACTGGGCGGTGTTGTGGAAGTCCCCAAACTGGGCCTCCCAAAGCACCAGGGCGTTGGGGCTGGCCATGGCGAAGCCCAGCTCGAACCCTGTGGGACAGCAGAGGAGGAGGGCGGTTATCTTCCCGGAGCACACACACTGCTTCCCCCCGCCACCGGCGGTGGGTGCAGACCTCCGCACTCACCGAGGACGCCGTACTCTGACAGGGAGCTGTTGCACACCGTGTAAGGAGCCTGGTTAGGCCACAGGTGGTTCATGGGGATACAGATCCTCTTGTCCACGTTCTGATCGTGCAGGACGTGGTGGCGATGGCTGGAAGAGGGGAAAGCGTTACTCGATGGTTTCCCCTGCCGCACACAAGCTGCTGCACACAAGCTGCTGCCTCATTTATGCTTCATCTCAGCCACCTTCCCCTTCCCGGCTCGTGGCACCAGCTGCTTGATACACTGTCCTGGTGCTCCTCTTGCTGAGGAAAGACTGTGGCCCAGGATGGCAAATAACCCAGGATGAAGGCTGTTTGCATCACCCAGGATCCCTTCCAGGAAGGCTGGAAGCCCCTTTAGCAGGAGCTGAACGGAGGCAGAAGCACTGCTTTACCTGAACGTGCCCCTCTCCACATCCTGGCCGCTCAGGCGGATGTGGATGCCTTCTTTGAGGAGGGAGCCGAATGCCATATACTCTGCTAGGGCCCAGTCCACAGTCCTGTTCTTCACCATCTCCCCGCGGGTTTTTAGAATTCGGCTCAAACCTGCCGGGACAGAAGACGGTTTGTAGCCCACGTGGAAGGTAGCTCCAGTGAAAACGTGACTGTCTCACGCTCTTGACCTGCCCGTGGACTGAGAGACTGTGCACACACCTCAAGGCAGAGAAACGATCCACCTCTGCTCAAGGGATGAAGCAGGGATGAGGAACCAGGACTGCAGGGAGGATCAGCTCCAAAGAAGAGCTACTCCTCAGTCTACTTCCCTCAACCATAGCTCCCTTGTGAACTAACTCTCAGAGCTACACCTAAGCGTATCTAAGCAGTGTAACAGGCCTCTGTTTTCCAGGCTGTCTTCAGGCCCTCTCCTGCATCATCTCCTCTAAACATCGGGCTCTTTGGAACAAACCCACAGCCTGGAGTAGCTTCAGCAACCTCCTACCTCCATGGATAGTGAAATCCTCCACCGGCACCGAGCTGGCCACTTGCCCTATATGGGTCAAGTCGTCTTCGTTCAGACCAGTGGAGGGGCAGGTCATGCTCCGGGGCTGGCCGTCCAGAGTGAAGAAACCTGGGAGAGCAGGAGCAATTTGCAACATCTCAAAGGCCACACCAGGCTTGACACACAGAGCTCTGGACACTGGCAAACGCCCTTTAGCAAGAGTGGGGATGCCCAGGGTCTGCCAGGAGCAGAGAGAGCACCCCCTAGCCTTCCCACGAGCGTGTGTTCACTGGGACACAGCTGCCAGGGCACCAGGAGTCCTACGGAGCTCTAGAGAAGCCAGGTTATTTGCTAGGTGCCTCCAGAAAGCTGATAGCAACTTACCAGGCCAGGGTGAGTCCAGCCAGTGCTTGATATGCAAGATCTTTTCATCCTTGGATCTGGCATGGGCTTCCTCGCAGATCTTATCGTATTTGGCAATTTCCTCCTGTGAGGCAGGACAACGAGGTGAAACGGCGTTAGCGAGGAGGCTCCAAACAAAGGCGCCGAGCCTGGGGAACTCGGGTGCAAGCTTGCAAGCGTCCTGGAGGGCACAGCTGGTCCCCGCAGCAGGGCTACCGCCGGCACAATTAACCCTCCACAACAGGGGAGCCCCAAGGCCCTGCAGCTCAGCCTTAGAGAGAACTACTGCAGGAGGTCCCCGTTCCCCAAGGGATGTCTCCGCTGGCATGACAATCGTGTTCAGCTTTACAGACACCACCAAGTAGGGACAATAGCGTTATCGGGGCGCTGAATGAGCTGCTGCAGCGCTTGATGCTGCTGAAGAATCAGTATACAGGACATGCCCCAGATACTGCAGGTCGTGAGCGAGCCCGAGCGCTCCAGACGCTGCTAAAAGTGGCTCTCACGTAGGTTGCAGCCATGCGGCTGCTCTTGTCGGAGCAGTCCTAGCACTGTACAGCCTGAACTGTGCACGGCACTGTGCTGCACTAAACAAGGGGCAATCCTTGAACTAGATGTTCCTGCGCTGTTCGCAGCTGGCACAGTCCAAGGACAAGCCTCTGTTCCTAATCCAGTCGCTGCCAGCACTCCCATAATCTGCAGTGCTTGCCCAACTGTAGCACAGCTCTGCCACCTTTAGGTGACAGGCACAAGCAGGAATGGCCCCGTGATGTCTTTCACAGCGCGGTCTGAACTGAACAAGTGGGTTTAAGGGGCTTTGGTGCTCCTGGCTTAGCACAGGAATCACCCAACAGCTGGGGAAGGGCTGTTATCAGAGCAAGCTCCATCCTGGAAGAGGGACAAGTGTGCTGGTAACAAGCGCTGGAGTCTCCCTAGATACCTGTCTGCCCTTCCCTCCTAGTGAGTAGGCCAGGCACAGCAGCAGGGCACCGCGTGTTGTTCAGGTGCCCCTGCTACCCTTCCCATCCCTCTCCTTTGTCCTGCAAGGAGCTGCAGTCTGAAGCAAGAAACCTGTTCGCCGCAGAGACAGAAGCGCTCTCTGCAATCGCGCGGATCCTGCGTTGTGTCAGGTCCTCCTTCCCCCCATCATTCAACCCTCATTGGTACCCAGCCCTCAGGGAGGTGCCGCCTGCAGTTTTCTTCCCAAGCCCCAAGTGACAGTACCTCATACTCCGGCTGATTTACCACCCCCTGTGAAATTAACAGCTCTGCATATTTCTGGAGCACTGGCTTCTGCTTCCGGATCTGTTTGTACATCAGGGGCTGCGTGAACATGGGCTCGTCCATCTCATTGTGACCATTGCGCCTGTAACACACCTACCAGGAAGGGAAAGAGCCTTTGAAAGCAGCCACTTGCAACCCGCAGCTCAGAAAGCGGTCAGAGTTACCTGGGTGTCTCTGAGCTACGAAGAAAGTCCAAAACAGCCCAGGAGGGACCCAATTCTGACCTCCTTTACACCGGAGGAAGCGGCAGGGTCCAATAAAGTCAACAGAGAGACAGCATTTCCTCTCCAAGTGCTATTACATTCTTGTTACCTTGCTTTTACCTCATCTCCCTCCCTCCCCTCAAAATTAGCAGGTACAAAGGCTGGACAACACCTGAAGAGACCCTCCCCCCTCCCAGCTTCCAGAAAATATAGTCCTGGAGGTATTTTTTGACTAGCCCAGAAATCCACAGCAGAACCATAACTTTAAAACCAAGCCTCGTGCCGTGTTCCTCATCTCTTACCAAATCCACCACCACATCTTTATGGAAGGTGCTTCGCCATTCTGCTGCCACGTTGCACACGTACACCACAGCTTCTGGGTCGTCCGCGTTGACGTGGAAAATGGGCGCGTTCACCACACGGGCGACGTCAGTTGGGTATGGAGAGGAGCGGGCCATCCGGGGGTCTGTAGTGAACCCAATCTGTAGCAGGTGAAGAGGGAACAGAACCAACACAGTAGTAAGGCTCCGTAAAGCAGCTACGCTATATTTTGCGGCTTGTTCTTTGGAGCAGATCAGCGTCTGCATGGAAAGCTGGCTCGGCACAGGGCCAGCAGCATTTCATCTGCTCAGGAACGCGCCAGGTGAACGCACGCACTACTTTCAGGTCAGCTCAGCTGCTATTGCTGAGTTGAGGCTCCCCCAGGCTCACTCTGGCTGGAGCTCCTCACACTTGAGCTGCTCAGCAGCCTGTGGCAGCGCCATCATCCTGCTGCACCCATCCAGCCCCAAGCAACCCAGCTGAGAGGAGCACCCAGAGCCCAGGAGCTGGTTGCAGTGAAATGACTCTGGTAGGGCCGAAGCAGACCAGCTCCACGTGACGATTTGGTCATACCTGGTTGTTCACCACGACGTGAACGGTGCCATGGGTAGTGTAGGAGGGCAGGTCGCTCAAGTGGAACGTCTCATACACGATACCCTGCCCAGCAAAAGCCGCGTCTCCGTGCAGGAGGATGGACATCACCTGCGGGGCAAAGATACCACAGTCAGTATGACTGAGAGTGTCCATGTGGGGAGAGGACTCAGCTAGGCAGGGGTAGCGGCCAGGAAAAGGTTCTGCCAAGGCACAAATCCCATTTCCTCGAGCCCTCGGCCTCCTAGAAAGGACTCGGGAACACGTCTGACAGTTTCTCAAGGGTGGAGTCAGCCACGGCTGGCGTGCCTGCTACAGTTCATGCGAAAAAGGCTGGGCCATCAGCTATCCCACCTCAACACCCTCCAGAGGATCGCACATCCAGGGCAGCTCAATCAGGCAGTGGGATGGACCATTTCCGCAGTTGATAGCTGGAGATTATCAGGGACCAGCTGGGATACGAGGGGCACATGATTCAAGCCCCATCCCCAAATACACATGCTTGAAAACAAGGTCGTCTTCTGAGTGGGAAAGTCAAGAAAAATGCACTTTTCCCCCAAGCTCTCACCCAAGGAGATAGAGGACGTTTTGGCAGGAGACTTTGTACTCCCTGCGGAGCCCAGGCCAGGGCTGGTGCAGGGAGCTCACTATGGCTTGAGTTACATATTTTGATATTTTACCCAGGGGCTGGCTGAGGACACTGCCTGTCAGCTGAGGACAGAGTTTGTCTATTTATATTCAGTCCTTGGAGTGTGGGAGGAAGGGAAGTACTTTTGATCTCACCCTTCCACTTCTTCTGGAGCGTTAGAGACAGGTTTGCAATGATTCAGACAGTGAAAGTGTTTGCAAATCAATCCCCCCCACAACCTGCTCCCGGCCTGCTTTCGCATCTGGGCAGGTGCTGTCAGACAGCTATCCTCCCTGAAGGTGGGTTCTCCTTCCAGCTCTACCTTTTCCAACTTGGAGATTGGCTATACCTGGTCAAGTTTAGGTTGAGGCTCCTACTTCTGAGGCCTCCAAGCTGCGATGCTCAGGTTGGCTTTCAGAAATAGGAAGACTCGTCATTTCCCTGCCTTCCAACTACAGATTTGTGCTTCTGCTTCTCCCCACAGCCTGCCCTGGCTGGGCAGAGCAAGCTGATCTTTCAGAGACAGAGGAAGCAGGAATGGGAGCCCAAGGGTGGTCGAGCTCCTACCCAAGTTATCACCAAAGACGACGGGGAAAGACAGAAGAGCAAAGCCAGGGTGATAGGAGAGGTGATGGCAGGGGAAGGGGCATGGCAGGGCAAACAAAATCTGTTGACTTTACTCTCCAAACAGGTCCATCTGCTTGCCTCCCACCATCTCTGTCCAGTCTTAGCCACTCCACTATGATGGAATAGGCGTTTCAGCACCACCTACCTTCTTCCCTTCAGTGTCCCCACAATAAAACTGCTCTGCTTTAGTCTTGCCCTGAACCACAGGATCAGCTGCCTCCAAGTGAGAGGGATTTGCCACCAAGGAGAGAGTGATGTTCCTGTCGGTGACACGGTTTATCCTCCGGTGGTACATTCCCAAGTGGTACTTCACATCACCGGAGCCCTGATGGAGAGAGAGAGGAGAGTCAAGGAACCCTCAAGGAACTCGAGCTGGTTTTGATGCAGGGAAGGAGATCCTGTTGCCTGCAGCTGCAGGCAGGATGGCAGTGACCCTGGGCGCTAGACAAAGGGGACGTTTTCCTGCCAGAGCAGCAGCCGCCAGAGACGCTCCAGGGAATCACGTCTGCTAACAGACCAGTAACTCCGAGCTATCCGAAGCACTGGCAGAAAGCAGCAGGCGCTCACTTTAAGGGCTGACGTCGTTCCCATCAAAGCAAAAAGAGGCTTTTTCAGGTGCCAAAGTACGAACAAACATCAGGAGCAAGCATCAAGCCCATTTACACAAGGTCCTAGGGGCAGGGGAAGAAGGAAGTGCAGTGGGTTTGGGGAACACACTGGAAAATAGAGCTAGAGAAAGGAGATTGTTCCCATCAATGCCTAAGACAGAGCCTCTCCATAGGTGCTGAAAGTCTCCCATATGCATACTAGAGAGCTGCTCATGCTACATGTCCACATTCAGTCCCAGCCCAGCGCTGCTCAAAGTGCCTGGAGGCAATGGCAGATTACAGCAAATTGCTACGGACACAGAACGGAGGAAGGAACTCACCTCATCAGCAGCCTCTAGCTTGGAGTCAAACTGACAGAAGATCTGCTCCAGCTCTTTCCTGATCACGTTGGCAAGAACGTTCAGACGCCCTCTGTGAAATCAGAACTGCCGTCAGCAACAAGCAAAGCCAGCGTGACCTCAAGAGCTGACCAGGTACAGCTCGAGGAGAGACCCGGATTCCCCCCATCGCACAGAGCTGGGGTGATGATCCCACATTTCCCAAGTGACTGAGGTTCAGGATGGCCAGAGCGGAGAACCAGGAGAGGGGACAGGGTTCTGCAATTCTATACAAGAAAGTCTCTTGTCACATTAAGAGGTTAAAAACCCCTCAGCATGAAGATGGACAGGCCACCACCACATCCTGACAACTTCCACAGGACAGTCAAGCCGAACCCTGCTCTCGGCTTCAAGCTCTGCTACGAAATCGAGCTCTTTCTGCCAAAGACATAATGTTTGCCCTGGAGCGACAGTGACAGATTTTCCAGGGGAGTTTCCATCCTTTGCAGCTCAGCGCGCAGCCCCACCCGGGCACTGCACCAAGCCGTGTGCCGAGCATTTCCTCTGGAGAGAGCAGAGTGCGCTTCCTGCACCTCAGGGCAAACGCTCTGCCACTCGAGACACCGCACCTCTCACCACTCTTGAGATGAATTATGAGTGAGCTGAAGGCAGTATTAGGTGGAGATTAAGGGGGAGTTGCAGTTCTCAAACTAAGTGGACAGCTAGCGCGTGACCACCGGAGGGGCAAGACTAGTTAGGTAATAGGAGAAGCCAGTTTTGCTCTGCAATGCTGAACCCCGTGAGCATCCCCTCTTCCATGACCCAAATACCGCTCTGGATAGAGACAGGGTTACCTGTGGGGCATCCCCATGATAACATAATCCACTCCCTTCTCACTCGACTTATCAATGATGGTCTTTAAGGCTGGGATCAGCACTTCACAGCCTTCCAGACCAAAGCGCTTCTCCGAAGACCACTTCCGATGGAGGAACTCTTCAAACCTGGAAGAGAAAGTGAGCGACACATCATTCCCAGGGCCATGGCTGATGGTGGAAAGCAGAGAAGAGACAGGGACCTTACTGAGGGAGCCAGAGCACAGCAGCGTGAACTGATGCTTAAGCAGGCGTTATGCAGCAGTCCGACAGCTTTCCCCGTCACCCCGGATCCCCTCCTCCAGGGTGCTGCTGCCTGGCTTGCTGCTCCCCCATCCCACACGCACACTGACACGGTGCTGCACTTAAGCCTGCTGAACAACATCTTATTTTTAGACCTTTTCTGCCAGGATCATCTGTGTTTTCAGGCTCTTTGCCAACACACTGGCAGCACCTGAGCAAGACCTGCCAGCCCAGCAGTTCAGCTGCG
Source organism: Struthio camelus (assembly GCF_040807025.1). NCBI lineage: Eukaryota > Metazoa > Chordata > Aves > Struthioniformes > Struthionidae > Struthio > Struthio camelus. Next base: position 1,503,522 of record NC_090968.1, on the reverse strand, counting down.
TCACCCTGGTGATCGTCTCTGTTGATTAACTCGGCCCGGTGAGACCACAACAGATGACGTTAAGGAGATGTGACTCAGGTGCTGGCTGCAAGGGCTGCGGATGCTGGCAACAGGGAACAAACAAACCCCTCGCAACAGGGGAACAAAGGGGAAGGCTGAAGACAGCAGCGGGTTTTGCTGCTCTCCTGGCGGGGGGGGGAAGAGCCGTACAGCTGACGTGCGACTCGCTGGGGTAGAGAAGCTGCCCAAGCCCGGAAGCGAGACCGTAACCCGCTGCCTCGCCGCATCTGGCATGCGGGCACAAAGCGGGAGAGAGGCTGCAGCCCTGCACCACGTAACCGAGCGCACACACCCAGAGGAGAGCGGCTGGGAGGCGCACCCTCGCTGCGGCGAGCACTGCAGCACACCTCCCCGATGGCAGGCTGCCAGGCGTCCTCGTCACATGAGTGTCACGAGCTGGGCGGACTGATAAGGAATCGGAGACTCCCCTCATCGTGAGCAGCGAGGGGAGGCATCAGTGGTTAGCAGAAAGCACTCCTAGGGGATATCGCCGCTCCGCTGGCAGGCGGCCGGCGAGCAAAGCGGGGTACCTGGTAGAGCGGACGAGCCTGGCCAGCAGCGTGCGCTTCTCTTCGTTGGTGAACTGCATGATTCCCGGGGTCTCAAACTTCTGCCGGATCCACTGGCACTGCTCCAGGTCATTGATAAACATGAATTCCACACCGATGTGCTGGCAATACGCCATCTATGCCGAGAGGAACGGAAGGGCCGTGAAACAATAGCAGGAGGTTTAACATGTTTTCACCCCCCTCAAAGACAGGCGCGTGCGATGCCTTATCGGACCACGCAGCTAGGGACTCCCTCATTCCTCTCTTTAACCTTTCAGCGAGACAAAGAGCTCTCCTGCATGAGCAGAGACATAAATCTTCCTGCCTCTCAGCCTAACGCTGCTGGTTTAGCACTGGCAAGAGCAGCCCAGAACAGCATCGGAGGCGACAGCTCTCGGCAAAGACCTGTGAGCAGGTCGACAGGCCCATGCTACAGAAGCCTGGAGCCCCATCACCAGCGGTGGGGTCGGCATATCTGCGTTTTGGGAACCTGCAGATAGTTTGAGCTGGTTTTGCTAGCGCTGCCAGGCACGGTGAGGTCCTTTCAGCTGCAGGGGACCTTCCAGGCTGCTACGGGGCTGTTGGGATCATCCACGTGACTCAGGCACGCGCTGGGAACGGGCACTGCTCTAGTATAAAATCTGATTCGTTCCCCTTCCTCAAGGCGCCCAGATCCTTGAATCCTTTACCTCCGAGGCAAGATTTTCACAGTCGTCTCAGTTGTGACCAGATTCACACTCCCCAGGGAACGATCCTTAAGAAAAGCCAGACTGGATGTCAGGCTTTCTGGGTTTAACCCCGGGCTCTGGAGCACTCCTCTTGGAGCTAAGCACTCGCTTTTTTTGCATGGCTGGCAACTTCAGGCGCAAGTGTCATTACTACCCGTCCGCGTGGGGTTTGGAGACTCCCACAGGAAAGGAGGTTACAGAGAGCCCTTCAGCTAGGGACTCAGCATCTTTTTAGACCCCGCTCATTACCGCGGAGAGCAAATCAGCTAGACAACTCCAATAAAACAGGGAAGCCGTTCTGCTTGTCACTTATCTAAGATGTTTACTCAGCCTCGCCTCGCCCAAGGTCAACCTGTCTCAGCAGAGACAGCATGAACACAACTCCAGCTGGACTGGGAGCCATCTGTGCTCACAGACTAGACAGGGCACATAATGAAAGGCGGCAAGAGATGGTACTCCTTCCAAGAGCTGGAAGCCGCAGCCCCAGCAAAGTCCTTCCAAAAGGGCCATCGCTTCCACGCTGGGTACCTCCAAGGGCAGCCGGGCTATCGCTTGCCTCTGGCCCGCTCCTGTGCTTTTCTAGCACTGTTTGCCGCTTTAAATTGCGGCGGCAGAAAAACTTATCTGACTAGCTGCTGGCCAGGAAGAAAGGAGCTGCACTGGACAGGTTTCAAAGCACAGAAAGCATGCAGGTGTCTAGGGTTTGCTCAGTTTTCGACATGCTGAACCCATTGCCCAGCCCTGGATGAAGCTGCAGGCGAGCAGAGGCAACAGGGCTAACGCCGGGCTGCCGCTAAGAGCCGGGCAAGGGTTCAGCAGCATAATTCCCAACCAAAAAAGCTGCAAAGCTGCACGTTGGCACAGGCTGGGGGAAGCAGCAAGACCCAGGTGACGGGCGTGCGGCTGTGGCTAGGGCGGGAGCAGGACTGCAAAGCCAGGGGAAGGCTGCTGCAGCGCTCCAAGCGGCACAAGCGCCAGCAGGGGAGTCACGCTGGCACGTAACGGGGTGGACAGCCAGGGTGCCCCGGAGATGGGGAGAAGGGACAGTCAGGAGCGCAGTCCGCTCTTGGGAGCGGAGCACAACCAGATCCGCCAAGGGATAACAGCTCCTCGCCGCCTCTGCAGAGCTGGGAGCGCTTTACGTGCTAACCAGAAACAGCAACGGGAGGAGAACGCGAATCCTCGTCTCCGTGGGGCGAGAGGGAAAAAAATAAAAGACGACTTTCAAAAAGCAATCGCTCTGCCGCCCCCAACCTGGGCTGCAAACAGGTTTCCCACCGCTTGCACGGCCTCCCGGCGCTTCTTACCTCCAGCCGACGGATGATTTCCCGGAGCGGAAGAGCCGACTCATTTCCTCCGATGAAAGTGGTCGTGGGCAAGTGGAAGACCTTGTCGAGGTCAGATTCATCCAGCCCGTAAAAGCCTGCAGCGTTTTCATGGGTGGGACAAGCGAAAGCAAGAGAGAGAAGGGGAGGATGGGACCGGGGTGGGGGGGTTGTTGGACACAGTCACGCAGGAACCGGGTGTGTTTGGAAGAGGTGGGGAGGGAACAAAAAAGCAGCACAAAACCAAAAATAAGCATGAAGGAGGTTTGTATGGATAAAACCCAAGCAGCAATTAAACGATAGACGTTGAGCACAGAACAACAAGGTTATTACAAAAAGTAAACGCAGGCAATGTCAGGAAACAAAACACAAAGCAATATATATGCATGTAAATTGGTAATTAAAAAATCCAGGGTCAGAATCAGGAAGTTTGTAGCCCCACAGAACACAAAATATATCGGGAGTTATGAACAGAGAGGAGCGCAAATAAAACAGCGGGATTGACATTGAGCAAGACAGAGATTTCCCCACGTGTCCGGAATTAAAAAAAAACAACAACGAAGAGTCAGAGCAGAGAAGGGAAACGGTTAAGACAGCCCAACCCAAACGAAAAGAGAAAAAATAAGAAAAGGAAGCAAGACAGAGAAAACGGCATCAGTTTCAGGGTTCGGCGGTGGACTCTCCTGAATAGCTCAGGCCGGGGAGCGCGGCGCTGCCGGCGCCGGGGCGGTTAAGCCAGGCCCTCTCTGCGAGGCAGCCAGGAGGGTTTCGTCGGCTGCGATACCGTCCCGGTCGACGGCCTTTTAATTTGGGACGTGGTTTAGCCTGGAGCTCTCGGTTTAACGTTGGCGGGCGAGCCGCTGGCAGCCAGGCCGGCCTCTCGAGCTGCCGAAGCCAGGGCGAACCCACGCGCAGCTTGGACGCGAAGGGTTTTTCCTCCTCCGCCGAAGGGCCGAGGAGGCCGTTACGCGGCTGCGCGCGAGGCTAAGGAGGATAATTTAAGCGGTGCCTTTGCGATGCTGGCGGCACTACCGAGGCTCCTTCAGCGAGCTGTGTTTTGCACCTACTTACAGCGTCGTTGCGACCGGTAGGGAACTGGCCTGTTTGCGGAGAGCACGAAGAGCAAGGGATAAATCGGGTAAAGCTCTGAACGCCGAATTTAAGAACGGCGGCTGAAAAGTCCCGTGTGCCGCCGCTAAAAGATCGGCAGATTATTAACGAGTCCCGTAGCAGCTCCGCGGCCCTCCAAAAACTCAAGGGCAAGCTGCCAAAGCTCAGTTTTGTCTTTAGGGAAACTGAGGCTCGGAAGGGGAGGGAGAGGAATAAGCTCTCTCGATCAGTGCAGCAAGGCAGAAGCAGAGCTGGGAAGGGGACCCAGGAGTCCCAAGCCCCCTTTTAATTGGGAACTGGCCTGGAAGTGGGGCAGAGAAGCCGAAGTGCAGCAGAGCCAGGTTTGAATGAGTTTTTCTAAAAGTTTTTCCTTTCTAGAAGTGCCCCGACCCCCTCCCAGGAAAGGGGCCAGGCTTCAAGACAGAAGACGCAGAGGAGGCAAGGCTGGATGGAGGCAGAGCTCCCACCGTTTCTCCCCGTCTTTCTCCAAATTAGTCCGGTGCCCCGCTCTAGTCCTAAGGACCCTTTTTTGGGGAGGGGTACACCGTACACCACCACCGTGCTATGCGTGCTGCAATACAGACCTTAAAGGAGCTGTTTTAATCCCCCTCCTCGGTGGGAGGCAGGATCCCGAGACCCCATTGCAGCGGTCGGTTCGGGAACCGCACTCGGCTGGGGTGGCGGTGGTGGTGGTGGTGGTGGAGTCAGTATTTCCCCCCAAAGCCCAGCCAGGTCCTAGGAAGGTTATTTCTGGGATCCCGACTTTTGCTAAGGAAAAGCGACTGCAAGAGGCATTTCCCACGCCGGTGGGAACAGCCGCGGCAGAGCCGCCGCTGCCGCACGCGAGGGACGGCTGCTTTCCCCGGGGCTCCTGCGGGGCAGTTTAACCCGGCTTAACCCCTTCCTCAAGGCAAGCTCCCAACTTCTCCATGGTCTGCAGAACAGAGCCCCAAAGGAGGCAAAAATTTGGCCCTCCGGAGCTCACGCCTCTTGGACTTTATCTCAGAGGTCATCCCTTGCTCTTTGGTCGGGCATTGCTCAATTTGGCATTCGCTCGCGCCCATGTCGGGCGATTCGGAGAGGACGTTAGCAGCAAAGCTGCTATTTAAGCAGCAAGCGGCCAGAAGGGCCTCGGAGCGAGCCGCGCCAGCCGGGGCGCCGCGGGGAGCCCCGCGGGGAGCCCTGCTCTCGCCGCCGCTGCGGCTGAGGATACCGTCGCAGGCGGGAGGCGAGGACGTTTCGCGACGCCAAGAAAAAGCGCCCGCGAGGAACGGCGAGGCTGGAGCCGAGGTCGGCCGCGGTCCGTCTCCGGGCAGCTCTGCAGCCCGACGGCGGAGCCGGCGGGAACGTCCGCGCCGCGCCTGGAGTAAGTATCCCCACGTGGAGCTTTTCCTCTTAATCCTTTCCTCTGCCTTGTTCCGGGATCACCCTCCTGGATCCCGCTGGCTCCGGGAGAAGGGATTAAGCCAGAGCCCCGGAGATATCAGCTCTCCGGCGGGTGACGTGGCTGCGAGCGCTTAACCTCAGCTCGCGGGAGCTGACAGCTTGGCCCCACGTCTCGTCGCGGGCAGGGTCCTGCCCAAGCAGGAGCAGCGGGAAGAGGCGGCTTTAGCAAGCGTCGGAGATAAGCTGCTGGCTCGTAAATCGTGGGAAGGTTCGGGGAAGCCCTCGGCAGCAGCCTCGGGGATTTACTGCGGCTGCCGGTTCTGGCCCGGCCTCGCTGGCAGCTCCGCGAGCGCGCGGGGCTGCTCGGGGCGCAGACGAGCTGCTGCTGCTGCTCGCCAGCTCCCCGGGGCTTCAGCTCACGCTTCCTCCAGTTTTAAGACTCAGATGCACCGAGCGGTAATTTTAGAAAGGTTTTTTTTTTTTTTTTCGGGGACTGGGAGTCTCTGCCTCTGCTTTGCTGCAACCCTCCAGCGTTTGGGCACTGCTGATATTTATAGGCAGCAAGGAACAGTGAGACACCTGGGGATTAGCTGCAGAATTGTCCCTGGGGCAAAACAGGGCACAGTCGCTTCCAGTTCAGGAGGAGATGAAAAGCCTAACAGACACACATTTGTTCAGCTGACCAAAAAGAAGCCTAGGACTCAGTTTTAGTACCCAAAATGGAATAACCTTTCCGCTCGGAAGCGAGAAGGGCCAGGGATTTGAACACGCTTCCTTCCATTGCTTTGTGCAGATGACGTGCAGCACACGGATATTATGGGACATTAAAGGGAGATTTAATTTTTAGCAGACTTGAACCTATCAGGGAGATTGAGGCCTCATAAAATTAACGATCACAATAAGACGGGTACGCTAGCAAGCTAGGCATGCAAACACACAGGATGGAAAAGGCCAGCGAGGCTCTGATGAGACATCTCTAGAGGGTAAAGCACCACTAATCAAGCGCCTAGCTCGAGACTTTTAGTCAGACAAATTAAACATGTTACAAAACTCAAGACTGGTGCAACACAGGAGGGGATCGCTTTACCGGCTTGGTTCATGCCCAGAATAACCTATTCAAAGAGAGTCCTGCACTCCAGAGGGTTAAAGGCTCATTATTTGCATACCTCCTACTGTTAACACTCTCAGCCGCTCCTTGAACACTGCAAGATCTGGGGTGGGCAGGGAAAGGGTGGGGTGCAGAAGGGAGAAGATAGAGAGACGCAGTCAAAGTTAGTTTAAAAAAAAAAAACAAAAAAACAAACAAAAAAAAACTAGAACCGTGAAAACTAGTCATGGAAAGCACAAGTTCAAAAATACAGTATTCAAAATACAGTCAAAAACCACCAGAGGCAAAAAGGGCTGGAATGGAGGATGACTACACACTACATGGCAAAAGAAATCCTGGTGGAAAGTCTTCGGAGAGCTGGCCACAAAAGGAGGGAAGAGCAGGGAGGTGGCGGGGGGGCATCAGACATTGGGTAGCAATTGAGCTGCATGGTTTGAGATCTCCTCTTACGCGCGGGAGAGCAACGTGGGGAACATCACGCCACGATGCCGTCACCAGCTAGGACCAGCCTGACGGGAGGTCCCGAAAAGCATCTCCCTGTCACCTTGCATTAAAAAGAGCGTTATCGGGACTTCGGGGGAGGCGCCGGCAGAGATCCAGGCGCTGAGAGCCTGCCCTTAAGAGCAGCCTTAAATCGAGCATCGTTCCCAAACGGTTTTGTTCTGCTCTTCGCTACCGGGAGCTTTTCAAGGTCACCCCTAAAGAGGAAGAGCAGCTGCGCTGCGCTCCAAGAGGAAACGAGATTCGAGAGCGACCGCGCGGACACCGCCGCTCCCCGCGCGCGCGCAGAAGGGGGAATTAGCGTTCTCCGCATGCGGGTTAGAGACAGGAGCGAGCGCCCGGCCCCGGGCGCCTCCGCGGCTCCTCCGCGCGGCCTTCGGCCTCTCCCCGACGCGTTAAACGAGCGGGCCGTTAATAAGGAAGACAAACAGGCGAGACGCCGGTGTTTCTCAAGCGGGCTGCGGGCATGCTCAGCGCAGGCGGGAGCGCCGGATGCAGGCGGCGGCGGGCGGCTCGCGCCGCCGCGGCTCCGCTCCCCGGCCGGGTTAGGCGGCCTGAGTGCCTCAATCTCGCCCGTGCTACGAGACAACGCTCGGGCAATACCTCTCCTTTTGGTCAGCAGGGAGAAAAGAGTACGGTTTGCGCGAGACGTCCTGTTAGCAACATCTCACGCCGGGGCGAGCAGAGGTGGTGACGGGAGCGGACGGCTCCGGTAACGCCGTGCCTGCTCCTTCCTCTCCCAAGAGCCGGGATGCAGGTGCAACGCGCACCCGCGCGCGGCAGGGAGTAGGGGACATGACGTTGCTGTCAGGTCTGTGCAAAGAGCCTTTCTGCAGGGGAAAGGGGGAGAAAAAATAAAAAAGAAAGGGGGGGGGAAAAAAGCAGCGCTCAAAAGCACTACCCCAATATACCCAGGTGCCCAGGCCCTCAAACCGCAAGGGCTGTTTCTGAGCTGGAGGATGACTTCCACCGTGCCAGCTCAGCAAAGCAGGCCACCGCTCGGACAGCCGCGCCAACGCGGCAGCCCCGGGCCGAGGAAGTCGCCTTCTCTCTAGCTCCTTTCCAGGCTCGGACACAGTTATCCAAAGAACATTTGCCGGACAGAGCAACGGCAGCTCGATGGATCAAAGGATTTTGCGAGCGCAGCTAAGCCGTGCCTAACGATCCCTCCACGCAGAGACAGACAGACAGACACAGACGCACGCGGTCTTCCACGCAAAACCTGGATCTTAGCGTGCTAAGGTATTTCCTCGGACACATCGCCTCGAGTTTCTGTAGTTGCTCTGGTTTTACATCACTTACCACGCGGGGCTGGCTGCAGTAGAAGATCAGGAGAAAGAAAAAGAGGAGTTTGGTTCTCCAGCCCTACCCTTCGGGCAGCCCTGGGGCGCCTGGCTTCAGAAGTGCCCGCCGTCCCCGGGTTCCCCCAGGCAGGCTTTCTCACCCTTACCATTTTCTGCAAAGGTCACGCTACTTAATCCAAAGAGAGCTTCCAAAACAGACAAAAGCAAGTCGCTAAACAAAAGGCAATTGAGAAGCAAGATCAATTTCTGAGATTAGCCATGCAACTCTGAATTACGGCGCTGCCCAGCCAGTTTAAACTGTGAGCAGCACAGCTCCCACTACAAAAGCTGACCTTTAAGTATTTCACTGCACACAAATAGGAAACCAGATTGTTTCCAGGACAAATTTGAAAAAAAAAAAAAAAAGTTATTAAGTACTCTGCAAATTAACTGCAGCCCCAGTGTTAAGAAATACTCTTTCAAAGCGAAAAGCCAGCAGGATTTGCTTAGGAATTGACTTTCTCTACAACAAGCTGGCTACACCGGATCCTAGGCGGCACCTAGAACATTTGTACTTGTCTTCCTGACAGCTCGAGGCCTGCAAAGGTCAGGCTGCAACAGCAGGTTCGAGGCTGTCTCCCGCCCCATCAAAGATCCCAGCACTTCCATCAGTAACAGGGCGAATTAACTCTCTTTGTAGTATTTTCCAAAATGCAGACTCCAAGAAGCATTCAGAGGTATGGCTCCGCGTAGAGCCAATAAACCTGTTCTAGTTACCTTCGGTAGGCCCCTTCAAAGCAGTTCTTGGGCCACAAGTGGAAAACGCTACCCAAGAAGAGCGCACTGTATCTGGCACGAGGATCCCCTGGGCTGTTTAACACCCAAGGCAAGGGCTGCTCTTAGCTCGCACCCAAAGCCCAGCCGGGCACAGAACCTGCAGCGCTTCACGGGAAGCACATTTTTGGATGGCACAGCTCTGAACTGCTGGGTTGCAAAGTACGCCAGAAAAAAAAGTAATTCTCACTGATCCAGGCCTGCGCAGCAGTGCTGGAGACTGTTGCCAATTAAGGAAAAAGTCCTGCATTGAGCCACATGGAATTTGCTGCTGGCTTGGGTTTAGCTACGCTTAGAAAGGCAGCGTTCGTCTACAGGGCTACGAGAACAGCAGCTCGTCTTCTGAGCTCTGCTCTCTTGACCGAATCACTGACCACAGCAGCGTGTCCTTCGGGTCCGCTGGACAGCCCGGACAACACTTGCCCGGCTAGAGCTGCGAGCAAACTTCACACCAGTGCTCTCCTTCGCTGCTTGTACTGAACAGTTAGCAAGCTCCAGTTGCCAGCTTTATTTTAAGATCCATCAGATGGAGTTTTCCATCTGGTACTACTGATACAAGAGGAAAGCCCACTCAGCAATAAATAATACTTACAGCAAGACAAAAGACCCTCCGTTCATGAGGCATATCCAATTTGAACCTGGGGTCCTATCAGCTGAAGGGATACAATCCCAGGGTGAACTAGCAGCTGATACTAGTAGCTTCTTCCCCAAACTTCATTCACTCACCATTTCCTATGATTTCACAGATTCCTGGTAATTAAATCACCACCAGGAATTGCAACGACAGATATCTTCTTAGTAAAAAAAAGCCGCAAAGAAATAGAAGTTAAAATTAAGGCCTGACTTAGGCACAGAGGCCTCGGACTGAGATTCTCTTCCAGCTAAAGCAATGCCCAGACGCTTTCTGCTTGGCAAGCCAGGCAGGGTCATGCTGCCGGGCTCACGCCTGCTCACACCGGGGAAGCAGGAAAAACGGAGCTTATGTTGCTTTGCCTAGATTTTGTTACAGCTACGATGATGCTACTAGCCTAGCCCTGCAGTTAGTGCTCCAAGGGAAGAGCAGCCCCAACTGGTTGAGGCCTGACTGTCTCTCTTGGACGGGGAAATGGGGAACGGCTGGCTGAAAACCAAACAGGCACATAGCAGCATCCAGTAGGCGCTACACTGTAGGGACAAAAGCTAAAAGCTACAAATTAAACAGATCCCCAGGCAGACTGCCTACGCACCACTTACAACGCCAAAGCGGGATTTTGGGAGGAACCTCCAGGCAGCTTTTATGCCCCTCTGAATTTCTGCCTTTGAGGAGGACAGCCTACACAGCTCCCAGAAACGGAGCAGATCCTACTCAGGCTCATGCATCAACTGAGTATCGACTACATTTAAGTGGGACAACCACCGTCAGCCACGCACAAAGCCAGGAAACCATTTCCTTCTGCCCTCGGACCTCGCAGGCTACATCCTCTCTCAACTTGTTTTCCTCTGCTAGTGCTGCGACTTACTGAACGGTGTCATAACTGCGCTCCCAAAACACAGCTCCCTTTTCACGCCAGGGATGCCCCACTGCAGCCACCTGGAGATGGCCATCTCTGGCTTTTGTGCACGCACTGCTTCCCCTTCAAAAGGGAACTGCATCCACTCGGTGCGGGACTGCTGGTCTAGTTCAGACAGAACGCAGTGCCGCATATTGGCCAGAAAAGCAGGGTTAAGAAAGGCTTTCTTTATCCTTTCCTCTCCTCAACCACTGCCTGAGAGTACGCTACAAATTAGAGGGTCTTGTTATAAGTGTCCTTGCTGCTCCCTTCCAGTGCTGACACTGCTTGCAGGCTTCGGGAACTTGTTTCCTCTCCTGTATGTGGGTACACAACCATCATCTTCCCATCTCTTCCCTTTGCAAGATCCCAGATATGGGGCTTGCTCCAAAGTCTGCTGGCTCCCGAGACTCAGGTCAAAAGCCCAGACTTCAGGAAGGAGCAGTTTCCCCCACTATCCACCAAGCTGGGGCAGCAAAAAGCCATTATTCCTTCTCTATTGCTCCCAGTTCAGGTAATCCAGTATGAAACTTAAAGAGTTCAAAGTATACTTTTGCCTATAAAGGGACTGTACCACAAGCAATAAAAACATACGCCCAGCCTCAGCTGCAGGGGTTTCTGGAAGCAAAGCGCTCTTTGGTTGGATTACCTGTCCTTCAGGGCCACGGCAGCACTGCTCTCGCAGCAAGCTCCTGCGCTCCAGCCAGGATAAACAAGTTCATTTGGGGGAGGACTCTTCCCACCCCCATCCACCCCTAGATGGGTTCCAGCAGCATGAAGGCCCGGTGTCCCTGTGCTGGTAGCTGGACAAGTAATCAAGTTCATTTACATGCACCATATATTCTGATCGGCTGTTTCAGTTGTGCAAGGTTAGTAATCATTACTGTTGCTCTACGCTAAGTTAGAAGCATGCCTCTTAAGAGCACTCACAGGACCAGGGTCAACAACCCTTGGAAAGCACCAGCAAGGTGACAGAGCTCAGCCGCCGCGACCTATTCTAGGCTAGAAGGATGGCAGTGTACTACAGAGATCAAAATTAAAGCATGTTTAGAGTGCTGAGTTGAAGCACTTTCAGATTAGGATTTCAAGTCCTAGGCGCCACACACTTCTCCTGCGCAACACACATGCATCTTTCATCCAAAGGCGCTGCAATCTCCACCTCTCTATTTGTAACGGGAACGCATCCCAAAGCTTCCTTGTCATGATCACTGGCAGTTGCTCAGACTTGGAAAAAGGGGGCAGTTAACCGATTTAAAGATCCTGCAGCAAGCCAGGAGCAAAGGCAGGGCACCGTCACAGCTAAGCGCTGCACCATACAACAGCGGGCACGCCAAGAGCCGCTCTCTTGGGCGGCACGAGCCCCGCATAGAGGCACCTCCTGTCCTCCCCCAGCCAGCGGGGCCCTGAAGAGGGCAGCAAGAGATGCTCGCGCTCTCGCCAACACAAACCCTCTCGACTGCTTTGCATTGCCAGCAGATGCAATTGTTTCCATCCACTGGAGGAACGGGTTCAATTGCAACGGCAAATTAATTGGAGGACAACCATGACCTGAGCAATAGGGTTTTGCCATAATACGCGTTCGCCGTGACAGCCAGAGGGGGGCAGAACTGCACTGCTGCTGCCAGTCGGGTAGAGCTCCCGCTCCAAACCCAAATTTAGAGTGATCATTACTAAGGAAACTTAAGACCTTTCCCCCTTACTGGTGAAGCGTTCTACCTACAAAGCTGTGAAAGAGAGAGGAGCTCAAGCAATGCAGCACTAACTGCTCTCAAAGCCCTCACCCAGTTTGTCTGTGGATGAGATAATATCGGCTGGAACGGACGAGTCCAGATCTGCATCCAAGATGCCCAGTGGGTCGAGTTGTGCTACATGATGCCCTCGAATCTATGAAATGGGCCAGGAATGGACAGGAGAACAGATACCAAAGAGGGATGGGGGGGAAAGAGGAGAAAAAACAAAAGAGGGAAGGGGTAAAAAAGTTAAATTACATTAGAATTAATTTGCAGAGTAATTCTCACCGACGTTTGGAGAAACAGTTACTGGCGCATCATCAAAATTTACACAACTAATGCCGAGAGGATCAAGTTTTGCAATGTGATGACCCCTGACCTGGAAGCAACAACATAGATTAGTTATTAAAACAAGTTAATTGAAGATACATTTGTAAAGAAAAAACAAACAAACAAATGCATGTTTTCCCTCTGCATGATCCTGCAGAGCCACTGGACAGAAGAGACCCAGCCCATCTACGCAGCCCATCGATTTTGCCACGAGCTAGCTATTAACCCCAAGTTCTGGCTGAAAATAAAGCCTGGAGAAGCTGCTTACGCGACGTCTGCACATGCTGGGAAGAAGCCAACATGCACGAGGGCTCTGCAAGACGATATGGTTTTCAGCCACGTAACCTGCATCCTTCGACCAGCCCCCTCTGCTTTCCGGGACTCCGGGGATGCTTCCTTTCCTGGTACCCACGTACGCGCTCCCCTAAGCCGCTGCTACGTTGCGGGATGTCTAGAGCAGAGCTTGCACAATCCCCAGAGCAATCTCAGCAGCATTCCCATGAACAGGGCAAGGGGCGCTCATGCCTGGGGGCAGATCTGTGGCCCCAGCAAGGCTCCAGGCTTTATGACCGTCGTATAGCAGGAAGACGGTCCAGTCCACTGTACGTGCTGAGGTTTGGTACCTGCACGGTGCCTTCTCACTCCCACAAAGAGTTTGTTTTCTGTTCAGCAGTTCCCAGCACGCAGGTCTGAGCGCTGCCAGTCATAGCATCTGCTGGTGCTCGGTCTGAGGCAAGGCGATCTGGGTGCTGCCCACAGCCACCACTTTCCTTCCAGTGAGATGTACGATGCCACATGGGAAGTGAGTTGTTTGTCTTGTGCTCGTGCTCAGTAGCTGTGTTTAACCTAAAAAACCTCCCCTCTTTGCCTGCTTCTCAGCTGCTCCTGAAACCTCTGCGTCAGCAGCTTTTACTTTCAACGTCTACTGCTACCCTCCAAGCAGGGCTCTGTTTCCTAAGTTACAGGTGCCTGAACCTAGGGAGGTCACTTGCTTCTTTCATTGCTGTGAGCCGATTTCGATTCAGACCTCGCCTTTTTTTTTTTTTTTCAGTAGTCTGAAGAGACATCTCCCTTCCACAACGGCGGACATCTCACTGTGCAAGACTTGCTTTATCTCAATGGCCCGCGCTCTCACATTGGCAAGCCACGGTTTATTTCTTGACTAGCTCCTGTTCTGGAAGCTTTGGGCTCAGCTATCCTTTCCAGTAGGTCAGGACGCACTGTCTGTTACTATGGTATAGGCATACGGTACGGAAAATATGGTATATTTTCTTTAAGCTCTGAAAAGCTAAACGCTGAATTATGCTCTTAGCCATCAAGACAGTTACCCAGTTATAACAATCTCTTGCATCCTACATCTCTTTTATAAAACAGGTATACTGATCTGACCTTATTTACCAGAAAAAGCTACAGATCCCACCGATGTGCATGGCGGTTGCACGTGGCATTCCTATTCCTAAAGTATCCCAATAGGGTTTTAGAAAAGGATTTTTGTGGTTTTGCCAGCCGAAACGCCTGAAATCCGCCATTAACTTCAAGGGAAATTGCTACGAATGAACCGGATGCCACATGATCTCTGCAAAGCTAGACAGCGTGCCCCTAAGCACCGCTCGCCGCATGGAAAGTGCTTTCTCTGGGCCAGCTTTGTCTGGGAACTCTTTGCTTGTATAACCATCCGGCTCGCAACCAAGCACGAGGGCTATCCTGTAATTTAGCTATAGGCAAGACGGGAGCTCGCTACGCTCAAGCCCTCAGGTCAGGCACTCTGGGGCTCCGCGGCCGGCGCGTCGCTGTTGGGACCAGAGGCCAGTTGGGGCGGCCACAGCTGCTAAACCGCTTGAATGAGGAGTGGCACACGGTGGGGCTTGGTCGTTTTGTTTCTAGGTCGACTCAGCAGTACGTGGGTACGCAGCAAGTCCTCAAACTGATGTGGGAACGAGGAGGTGGTCTTTTCCCCAGTAGGAGCCGTGTTTCTCGCAGAAACAGCTGCAGAGCACTGACACGTCGAGCTATGTAGGCAGCCAGGAGAGCAGCAAGCGGCAGTGATCCAGCCGGGTGGGTGGCGCGACCGCCTTCGTTACGGTGACAAAAAGGCAGATTGTTTTCCCCAACTCAAAACAAGACTGCAGCAGTTATTGAAAAGGAAATAATGAATTGGACATGCGACCACTGCTGCAATTAGGAAGCAAGCCATCACCGGTGCCACTAAGAACCACAGCAGAGCAGGATCACTGCTCACCTATAATTAGAGCTCAATCCCATTTAAGAAATTAATGGCCTGGTGTTTTAATTAGGTTGCATGTCACAGGCAGGGCTTCTTACCTTCATATTCTTTCGTACCTCCACACTCTATGCTGAAATTCCCTGCCCGGACATCCCACAGCAGCTTATGAGCCAGAGTATCCACACAGGGTTATTCCACTGTAGCTACAGCGGTACAACGATACCGGTGCAGAAACGGAGGCAGATCTCTCAATACAGCCATGTTAGAAAAACAAGGCCAAGAGCGACCGCCTCCCAACACTGCCATTTCAGAGGCTGAGGAAGCGAAGGGAACGCAGAGGAGGTTGAACGTTTTGCATTCAAATTGATGACATGGAGTTGCTGCCTCCAATTGCATCAGTCGCCACTTGTTTTAACTTGGCGTCTACCCGCTTATTCCACCAACTAGGCTGCACGATACTAAAAACAGTCAGCCAGGAGAAGCCAAAGCTGACCACAGCCGGCAGGGCGATCATCTCCCATGACATCAGCCACGAGGCAAGATCTACAGCCCTCCCGAGCAGGTTCCAGCTTCAGCTTGTTCAAGAAAAGCGAAGCCGACTGCTGACTGCAGTCTTTTCCTGCGGAGATGAGCTGGGTGCGTGCGCTGCCCTTCAAGCCAGACAGCAGAGTCCAAGGCTGGGCAGACCTCTGGACTTTCCCAGTGCTGTAGTTATTGTGTTATCCTGTTGCCTAGTACATGGGATTTTTCCAATACCTGAGCAGGGTCCCAATCTGCAGCGGGTGCTTCTTTGTAGCAAGACAGTGGTTAAATATAACATCACCTCCCTGGCAGTTGGACTTGTTACCTTCCCACCGCAGCCACCAGTAAAGCCCAGGCTGCTTGACAGACCAGAGCGTAACCAAAAACTAGAGAACGACACAGCTGTGGATACATTTAAATGCTCTCTCAAGCTAAATATTGGCCATACCATTTATGCCTGCATTGCTCCTTTAGCCAGCGGATGTTTCCTTTCTGCTAGAGACCCATTTCTCCTGAAAGGTTGATTTTGGCAGCATGGGTCTGAATGTATCAGTCAGCAGAAGGTTTTCAACACGCTTCAGGAGCTAGCAGCACCCCAGCTCTTTCCAGTTTGCAAATTGCAAGGAAGTGTTTCCTGAACTTTTATTTTAGGACATCAGAAGTTCTATCAAAAACACATTCGAAATACGGGAAACAGGACCCGCGTGCTGTCCCACACCAGTTTTGAGCTAGGCAGGAAGTGGGAAATGATAACCAACTCCACATGAGTATAACACCAGAGGCTAGTTTTCAAACACCAAACAATACCCGCATGGGAAAAGGTCTCTCCCTCTCTGCAGTTCCTGGGCTGGGGTTAAGAGCCAACTGTGCTATGATAATTGCTCTGTCTGGGTAACAATAGCTTTAATCTTCCTACTGTCGCGCAAGCATCAGCTGATGCATCCGCTCCAACAGGTCAGCAACTGCTGTCAAAAATAAGGCAGACCAGCAAGCCGGCACTTAGCCTGCAAATTTTCCATGCAAAACAGACAGATGCATCAAATGCACTAAATGGAGTGGCTTTTTTAGCGCTGGACCGAGCTACCAAAGGAGCAGGGCATCAGCAGAGCTGCTCCTGTATCCCTCTTCACTCGCTCACGGTGTGCCCAGGGCAGCGGAAAGCTGTGCTCCTTGCTCTACAGGGAGCGAGCTCCTCCCCTGCGCAGAGAGAGGCATCTTCTTACCTGATATGCCCTGATAAGAGATTGCACCGCGAGATGGTCTTCCACCAGTTTGTCTACATTGGGCTGTGCTTGAACCAGGAACTGTGCTTGTGACAGTGCAGAAAGGCTGGTACTCAGTGGAGGGGGGCTTTGGTAAGCAGTGCCTGGAGCAGCTCCAGCGTTGGCGTTGCGAAAGAAGATGTCCCATGACTAGGAAAAGGGAAAGGAAGGAGAAAAAAAAAAAAAAAAAAAAAGAGGTGACAAGTTCATTATACACCACCTCCTCACTCAAGGCCCCAGTGCCCTCCCATGGGATGAATGGCTGCTGCAGTCTCTCTCTGTTGCTGCAGCAGCCTTTAGAGACCAGCTGCCAGGTGGGAGGAAGAGGGAAGAAAATCCACGGGGGACAGAGCTGCCTCCTCCCCACCTGCACCCAAACACCCCATAGCTCCTGCCAAAGTCAAAGATGCACAGACCTGCCAGGAGTCAGCAAGTAGATCTACAGCCTCGTTAAGGAAAAACCTCTGCACATTAACAACAAGGTGCAGGACTAGAGGAATAAAAAAATAAAACAACCCCCCTCCAAACCCCTCTTTTCTGCGCACAGTATTCACAGGCACGAAAATAACCTGTGGTCCCAGAGAAGATAACACGACCCTCAAGGACTTCAGATTTCACTTGAGACAACTGACAAACAAACACACAAGTATGAATTTGGGCATGAAAGAATTAAAGCTCTTAGGCTATTTCGGTTGCATGGTTATTCCATTTTCCATCCATCTCCATCGCTGCTTTTGGTAGGAGACACAGTGAAGAGGACAAGTGGACACGGGCAGAACTCAGCAAGTAGCTGACCTTTTTCGTTCCCCGACTAAACCCAAAGAAACCACACATCATCATTTCTGGCCAAGTGAGGGGATGGCTTCACTAAGTGGCTGTTTGGTTAGGCTTAAAAATGGCATTCTGAGAAATTAAAAAAAAAAAAAGTTTCCCCAGGAACTCCAATTGCATGTTTAATTCCAAAGAAACGGGTTTTAGGATCGGTAGCTTTAGACACGGATTAGCTTAGCTCCTTGATTGCATGTAGTGAGAACAGGAGAACGACTCCATTCCCCCTCCTTTCCCAAAGATCGAGGGGACCAACTAGTCGGACCCGCTGTCCACCACAGGTCCTCACATTTCACCCAGATGCCACAGACCGGAACGCAAAGACTTACTCAGACCCCACATTTGACCAAAGTCTCCAACCACCAAAACGTGGGGTAATTACTCTTTCCGATTAACAAGTCCAAGTCCGGTTTTCAGACTCTCCCATTTCCTAGCTGCAGGTTTTCATCCCTTCTCTCCAGGGCAGGAGACTGCTATTTAATACCCACAGCATTTTCTGGAAGATATTTTTATCCTGTAATTAAATACACTTCTTAATCTTTTCCATAATCTAAATGGATTGAGATCCACGTCCCAAAGTAAGCCATTTTGTCCAGCCCTGACATAGCAATGGCTTTTTTCCTGTCCTCTCTCTAATTTTTCACCAGCCTTTCAGCAACGTTGATACCAGTGTTGTATACAGTGCTCCAGTACAAGCTGTATCATGTTGTTAGTGAGGCGGCATGTCACCTCCGCACGCGTTCCCCTTTGCAGATAAGATAGCTATATGCATTATTGCACAAGGGCTGCTACACTATGTGACCCTCCCCCAAATTCCTGGGTCCTTTCTCAGATGTAGGCTCCTAGTCTCTGGGACATCTCACGTTCTTGGTTTTATGGATTGGTAGGTTCTCTTCCTCCAAGGCTCGGGCGAGAGCTTGTTTTGCAGGAGAACATCTGGGAAAACAGGTCAGAGGCATCTTTGCACGCACCTACATCCCTGCACTAAAACCACCCTCACCTCCAAAACCAGGTCAGAGTTGGCCGTGGACGCGAATCAAGCACGGGATCCTCCCGGGCGCAGCCCAAGCCGTGCAGGAACACATCCGGCGCTAAGAGCCAGAAAAGAGGAGGCAGGACTCTCCATGGCGCTCTGGCCATCTTCTTCAGACCTCGTGTCCCTGTCTGCAACCAACTGTGGTTAAACATGAGCTTTTCTGTCAACGCCACAAAAATAACCTACTTACAGCAGGGTGAAGAAAGTGATGCCTACTTTGAGCACGCTTCCCCAGGCAAAAGCTTCACACTGTAATCTTTAAAACGGCAGGAGCCCTTAGATAACAACCAAGGAAGCACTCAGCATCCGAGATTAGTGGGAGGAATAAATCATTCTGCCGTCTCCAGGATTTTAGGGGGTTTTCTTAATGGCCACCATCAAAAAGCCTCTCAGGGCTTTCAAGCATTTTTCTGTCGATGCCAGTTCAAGCTCTCGCAGCCAGTGCCCATCTATGAAAAGGCCGTTTCTTCACCCTAGCTCTTGGGTTTTTTCAGATGTTCTTCACAGAAAAGGGGAGAAGTGGCGAAGGAAAATTTAAAAAACAGCAAGAGTCACCCAGACTCTCCATCCTGATTTTGCAGGCGAGACTATTTAAGAGGTTCAGGAAGCAAATGGGCATTTCTAGGTGTAGAAGAAAAAACTAGACAGAACTTGTTAACAAGAAAGCAGCTTCAACTGCGTGTGACTCATCCAGCACTGCCCAGGCAGCTCAGGAGAAGTGTCCCAGGCCAAACCCAAGTTAATATGTCTGCTTGGAGAGAAAGTACTGGATATGGGGAAGAGGAGAAAGACCAGCATGTTGAGCCACTACAGAATCAGATATGGCACAGGAAAGGGAATTTGAGCAGATATTTCAGTCAACTCCTGTTGCCAGACAAGGGGTTTGCACCTGGAGACTTCAAAGGGCTAGACGCCAGCATCTTGGCAGGCAGAGATTATCTACAGCTCTGCTTCTCCTAGCACGTGGAAACCCATTCTTGGTAAGACAAACCCAATTACACATCTATACGAGCATTGGGGTCAAGTTGTGGAAGTACTTGTCTCCGTTGCCCTTTCCTCAGTTTCTTCGCAAGTCTGGATATAAGCAGGAGGCACAGTATGGTCACTGCTCTTCCAATTTTCTCTTTGCCCTCTCCCGCTATCGCTACGCCTGCTATGCTATCACCCATTACCCGTACCACACCTGTCTTATTTTCCCCCGCAGAGCAGAGGGCAAGCCACATATTTATTCCAGGCACGCTCTCAGCCTTCACCCCTCCCTAGCTATTTCCTGCATGCCACTGAATAATGTCAAAGGACAAAGGCAACCTGCAGCAACGCGGCCCCGGAGCCGCGTGCCTGTACATACCCAAGCCGCTAGCTAGAGCAAACGAGTCCTTTCGGACTCGCTGTCATTCAGCGCCGGTTTCAGCCCTTCAGATATCCGTGGGGACCCCGCGGCATTGCAGCACCCTGCCCGTCACAGATGTGCACCTATGGGTGAAATGCAAAACACCAAAGTTATTAAGACCATTGCCACGGGGAAGGTGGGCACGGCGGCGGGCAGCTCCTGTTCACGCGCACCGACGGGGGCGGGCACCGCGTGCTGGGAGCCATCGATGGAGAGCTAAAACCCAGCCGAGCCAAGCGGTTCACTGCTCTCGGCAACCTGCGCATCCCTGCGATGCCCCGCCGAAGGGGAGCCCTATTTTGACCCCGGGATCAGGCAAATCAGCCAGACCAGCCTGGTCCTCACGTCGGTTAAGCAAAGTTCAGCAATTTTCAGCCAACATGTGCTTCTTAAAGCACAGGATGAGTTCAGTACCAAAGAAAACAACCTCTTTAGGAGGAAACAACAGCAAAGCAGAAGGAAGTGCTAAGAAATTCAGTAACACTGGTTCTTACTATTTTTGGACAAAGCACAACACTGTGGTTAGAGTCAGATATTTAGTTGGAAGTCTAGTTTCGACTGTACCACAGGCTGCTGTGGAGAATAACACCTGCCTCGGGACTGCTTTTTTGGCTGCAACACATGGAATTTGCTCATTACGTTTGCAGTGAGCTCTGAAATTCAACCTTGACGACGCAGAGAAGGGCGAAGAGCTGCATACCAAAGGACGACGGCTGTTAGCAAGGGTTGTTACAACCCGCAACAGCTCCGAGAGCTACGTGAGAAAAGTGCCGACGAGCGTGTTCTAAGCTGAGCCTTCAGAGCTGCTTCGGTGCCGGTTTGGGGGGAGAAAAGGAAGGTTTCGCCCCTTCAGCGAGTGTATTCCCAGGGACTGGTGCTCCTCTAACGGCACCGACGGCGGTCACATGCTGCAGGAAGCTATTTCCAGCCTGTCTGATTTACGCAGACGTCCCATCACATGGCTGCACACGGTGATTAAATTTAGAAGCGGCTCATAGCGAAGGAACATAAACAAAAAATCGAGAAAAAGATGCGACACCCTCGCTGATAAACAACAGCTCCCTCAAAGAACAAACAAAATGCGCCCCAACCGCGTTTCCATTGTGTTCCTCACTGGGAAAGGAAATCACAATACGAAAAGGAGGAGGGCTGGGGGCCCCCCGAGGCTGCCTTTTGTCAGATCCTCACTTCTGCTCCTTCCGATAATAAATGCAAGTTAACATCACATCGAGACGGGCCAAAGCCCACAACGCTCACGGAACAGGAGCCGTCCTCGTTTTGCCTGCTCTGCCGTTTGAGGAGGCCAGGCGCGCCCCAGAAGCGATCGGGAACGAGCTGAGCCGCTACCTGCCGAGATGGAGATGAGATGAGATGCAGCAGAAGAGCTCGGTCGATACCCGACTGCCCGGGAGCAGCGGGAGGGAAGGGAGGCCGCGCGCCAGGCTCGGCGCCCTCACGCTGGGAAGGAATCTGACTCACCGCTTGGTTTTCCAGTACATTAAACAACCTTAAACCTCCAGACAAAGACAGGCGAGGGAACGGGAGCATCTGTTACCCTAACTAGGGAGGGGAAAACGGGGGGAGAGAGACTGTGAGAGAGATTTCCTCCTCGGTTGACAGCAGCCTGGCAGCAGTGCTGGAGCCTGGAGGCCACGCGGGGACGTGGTGAAGGTGAGGAGGAAGAGCTGGCCAGCCAGGGGGGTGTCGCAGGACGAGGTAGTCCTCCTATAGGCTGAGAAAGAGGGATATTTCACACCTGGTGGGAACCACCAAACCACCAAAGGCCTCACCTGTACCTCCTGGAGGAGTCCCGCGAAGCCTGTGAAACTACCGCCCCTACAGATGGGGAAACCGGGCACAGAGAAGCCATGCAACGAGGGGGTTTTTTCAAGGCGATTTTTGCAAGGGAAACGACATACTGAGGCCAGACCTTCATGACTGAGACCAGCACGTTTTACTGGGCTGCATGGTCCTCTGCTATAGCTGCTAGCTCTTACCGCAAGGGAACGAAGATGGTAACCTTTGCTCTGGACATACCACCGGCAGGCAGGGCAAGCTCCCAGCAGTGCCTCCCCGCCTGTTAGTCTGGACACGTCTCCCAAACCAGCCTGCCTTCTTTGCCCCATTTGAGTCACGCGTGAAGCGGCTAACGTCCACATTCGAGCAAGATTTGAGAGAAGCAAAAAAGCTTTTAAGAGCTCACTTATCAAACCAGGATGATTTCCCAGGGCACATACGCTTTCGCCCCACCTAGATATTTAAGCGCTGCCTAAGGAATAGCACACGCTTAGCTTCGGAAACGCTCACTTCATCCCAAACAGCCTGCAAGAGGATCTTCATCTCCTGTCAAGGCTGCTGGGCCCAATACACATCTTAACCAAACAAACAAACCAACCCCCCAAAACGTGCCCTGCTCACTGCCACTTTTTAACCTGAGAAGCACAACAGATCGCTTGCAACGCAGGTATGTCATTGCCTTTACGACCTTCTCAGTCCCGACATTCAAAAACATTACCCCTTAGAGATGCAATTTGCTTCTGTCCTGAAAGAAAAAGTTCAGCTGTAAGCTCGCCAAACAAGGTGCAGCACTGGCTTAGTCAGCTCAGGTACTTTCACTGAATGCTTTATTGCCCAAGATAATTATAGAGTGTTTTGGGCTACTTTACTGCAGGCTTCGCCCTCAGCAAAGCCCTGGCCTTGATAAGCACTAGAAAAGCCTTAGCTTTCAAGTTTCTGACATGGTTTCGAATGTGAGGATATTCTGCAATAAAAATGCAAATACACATGTGTCTCCTCCTCTCTCTGGCATGGGCTACCTAAGGGCCTTCTGCAAAACGCCCTTGGAAAAGCTCACGTACCACCCGGGAGCCACTGAGCAGCCCCATTAGCGTTATCACAGGCAGGAGGACTTTGAATTCAGTGTTTGCTGAAGGTAACAGCAGTAATAAAGCTAATCAGGTTACTCTCCGCTGACCTTCTTTGTGCTCACAACAGCCTTGGACGCAGCGCTCGAACGGAGGGCGCCAGGTACAGGTCCCCAACCAGCTGGCATGGCAAACCCTGCAGCAGTTATCCTCCAGGCACCGGGACCGTCCCTTCTTCCTCCTCAAGATCCATATGTCTAAAGAAAAAGCCTCCAACAGCTCATTACAACCTAGCTGCTACAGGAGCCCCTCAGATTTGCCTCCTGCGATAGAGCTTAGTCGGACAAAACAGATAAAAAATTCTGCCATTAGGTAAAGCAAATTCTCAGGAAGGCTGGTCCTCAGAGCAGACTCCCAATACCTCATCCCACATACCCAAATTTTTTTTTGTTTTTTGGGGTTTTTTTTTGCCCAAACTCCATTTCACTTTTGTACATGCACAGTTAGAGCCCAAATGTCATGGACTCCCTAAGGGTGCAGGGCTCTGAGGCTCCCTCTTTTTGTGTCCGTCCGCTTTGCACTAGACAGATACATCACACTTTTATTCCCACTGCCGCCCCAAGCGGAAAAGCAGGGCCTGCGTCCCCCGTGACAGCACGAAGCATTCAGAACAAGCTTGGCCGCCCACCCCGAGAACAAAACACAAGGTTTCAGGCAGGAAAGGGGTATAAAAGAGCTCAGTTTTGCCTCCTTGCTCTTAAGGGGACTCAAAGTTGACGTTTCTGCTTCCAGGCACACAGGCAGCATCCAGGCACCAGCACACTAAATGCCGTCGCCCCCAGGCCCCCACTGCTGCTGTCTCACGTACCAAGGCCACGCGTCCCATGAGGGCCGCAGCACAAGGGTCTTGGCATGCCTGCGCTGGGACCGGCTTTCCCTGTGCTCCTGCAATCTCTGTGCTCGGCGGCTCTAAAGAGCAGGTGAAGCGCTCGTGCACGGAGGGAGAGCCAGCTGCCCTTCAGAAGGTGACTGCGACAAGCCTAGACAGCTCAGGCATTAGGAACAGAGGGATTTTTAGCCCAGCTTTGAGAGCGAAGCTCACCACAGCCTTCTCGGTTGAGTCATTCCGGCCCCACAAACAGCTCACCAAGCGAAACCCAGCATCTTTCACTTCATTTATCAGATCCGGTTCCCGAAGAAGGGCGTGAGCTCGGACTACAGAGCCCTTCCTGCTCTCCATCAACGCCAGCCCAACGGGACCCCGAGCTCTGTGGACTTCTGGGCTGCCACGAAGCTCGGGAAGCGGGGTGCTCCATCACGACTGCGTTTCAATAAAGGCACACCGTTTATTTCATGGGCATCCTTTTTCCAATAGATATCCCCTGCACCTTCCTAGCTGCATCCCGCTTCGGTCGCACACGCACGGCAAGGGAAAAAGGGTGAATGTCCTACAAGGAACCTTAAATTGGGTTAGGGCTGCACCAAGCTGGGACCTGTACAAGGGAGATGTGGTCCCTGCACCAAACTCAAGCTGCAGCCTTGCATCTCCTGCCTGCTGCGCAGCAGTCAACCCCTGCAGACGTGAGTCGACTCAAAGCACCATCCAGACATGCTCATTACGGTCTCCAAGCCTGGCAGCGCCTACTGCTTTAGCAAAACACCTAGCTCTGCGCTGCAGGAGAACAGCAGAGCTTTCAGCTTTGCTCAAGGCTGAAAGGCTAAGAGCCCAAGCCAAATTTCGGGCAGGCAACCTTTGCTGAGAAGAGGGAGTCAAGCAGCTCTCAGTTGGTTAGCGCTCTCCACATCTGCTGAACTTCAGCAGGAAGACAACAGCCTTGTCCTAAAGCCAGCTGAACACAATCAACAGAAATAAAAAGGACTTTTAATTCTCTAAGCTGCTCATTTTTGAAGAGCTGTGATGAGACCAAAACGTCTCCAACTCTAAAGCAAGACTCCTACCAACTCCAGCAAGTCCAGACCTTATGTTTGAGCACAACTGTCAAGGACAGGTGAGAGACACCTCCTCAAGGCCAGGAGTCAGGGTCTGGCCTCAACGAAGACTGCAGGATTGCTGCTGTTGTGCCAGTATATTGTACAGTACAGCATGGTCCACACATACGTTGTGGTCCCATAACTAGTTTCAATATGTAACCCATACCACTAGCATATTAATAAGTCCATATTGCAGTAATAAGTTCCTAAGTCCAGACTGCTTGATGTATATACATACGGGCAAGGCTGTATCCCTTTAACTACAGCAGTTCAGCCTAAACGTAGGGGTTGCTCTTTAGCAAGGCCTGAGCTGAATGCAAATACATACGGCGGGGGGCTCGCTCATCTATCCACAATCAACACTTTCCAGCCTCCTTCCTTAAAGCGAGCAAGTTGCTCGGGGTCACGGGGAGTGGGAGAGGCGTAAAGGAGACGGCGCGAGCAGTTTGGCACGCTGCATATCACTAGCAGCTGGCGGTGCAAGCAAGTTTGCAAACAACCTCAGAGGGCCTTGCAAGGCAGCAGGAGGGCGTCACCGTTTTCTTAGGAAGCGGTCGCAGGAACGAGAGAACAGACCAGCTACCACGCTTAAAAGGCGGAAAGAAGGCTCTTAACACAACGCCACCAAGACAGTCTGCTAGAAACTGCTCATTTTTGGGGCCTTAGTTTGCTCATTTTGCTCAATTCAGGCTCTCTAACTGGAATTCAGCCGAAGAACACAGGGGAGAAAGAAATAATAATAATAAAATAGCTTTGTTTTACCTTCTCTGCACTAAAACAAGCGCTTAAATATATTTTGCAATTTAAAAACAGCAATCTCTGCATGGAAGAAATGAATTTGTTTTGCTCAAGAGCCCAGAAGTACACAGGGAACTGTTCTGCTGGGTAAAATTCTTGTAGATTTTTGGCCACAAAACCATAGGAAACCCCAGCAAATCCATGGCCCGAGACAAGTGAAAAGCAGCACAACCTCCTGTAGGTGTAAGGAAGCTCGTACACAGTTTCTGCTCTGTGGTGGGAATAGATAAGCCACAGTCAGGCCTGTGCAACAGCCTGGCTTTTTTGGCAACACCACCCAGCGAAAGCTATCGCCCTCGGCCACGCGGCCGGCTACTCCCTGGCCCGCTTCTCTCAAAACGATCCGAAAACAGGATTTTGCAAAGCCTGCTCAATCGCTTTGATGGGAGCGGAGAAATCGGTAGCTACGCCAGGGAGCAGAGCCGGGGCTGCGCACCCGGCCATGCTCAACGGCGCTTCTCCCGGCGTGACCGCGGCCAGGGTAGAGGCTACATTAGCTTAAAAAACCCCACTCCGTCCCTGTAGCTTTGTAAAACTATTCCACGAAGCCCTGCAGGATCCTGACTCACCGGGGCCCTACACCCTTCATGTGTGCATGAGTTTTGCCCTGTAAAGTTAGCATAACAAGGCGACTCCCCGACTGCACAGGGGAGAAGCAGAACAGCCGCTATCAGCTTCTTTCACCAAAGCTGTTCAAGCAGGTTTTAGACTAGTTTTACAGGTTTAGCTTGGAGGGATTTGAAGGGAGCCGTGTTTGTTCCCTACCTTACAGCCGATCCACTGAGGCTAGCTCTGCCTCGCGTGCCCGATACGAGGTGTTTGCCGGGTATCGAGATGCAAGAGCACGTGTCCACCATGCAAGCATTAAATATATCTGTGTATATCTGACACATATAGAAGCATATATCCGACACGGACAGCGAGACAGACCTGTAACCCCCAAGCACGAGCGCGCTTCCCAGGCTGCAGCGTTAGAAGCGACACAGCTCCCTGCGGCCAGCGCGCAAGATCAGAGAAAGCTCGATTTTAGCATCCGTCAAACGGGATTCGGCATTCACTGCCAGGAGTTACCCCCAGGCAGAACGGTGCCGCATGAGGTTTTTGGGTAGCTGGTATCCAAAGATCCGCGACGAGCCATGGGATCGGGAGATCCCAGCTCCGCCGGCACATCCGTTGGGCTGCACAGAACAGGGAGAAGTAATTCTGCCGATTTTGTTTCTCTCATAACATGCAATATTAATATATTAGTTAAACTATTATATTGCACTTCAGGTTTGGAGACAGGCACTTTTCAATCTCAAAGTTTGCTCCACTCAGCGGAAAGTGCAAGACTGAAATTCCTAAACCTGTGTTTAAGACTTCAGCGTCCTTAAGATTTTAGGAAGCCTTTTCTTCTTAGCAACAACCACAAGAAAAAAAATCTGAGCCTCCTCTCATCTTTAGGGCTTAAGGGGAGGGAAATACCAGCACCAAGATATGAATACTTTTTTTTAACCCTATGTTGTTGTTGGGTTTTTTTTGCTGATCATACTCCAAGCCAAAGCAGCGACTGCACGTTCCCAAATGACTCTGCTGTCACTCTGCATTAGCGAGGGCTCCATGGTTGCTCCAGCATTATCAGGATCTGACCCTTTAGGTGTCCGCCTAAACGGATTAATGCCAACTTTTTTTTTTTTTTGGGGGTGGGGGGGTGGTGTCTAGTGGCACGACAGTGGCTAGTGGCCTCAGCGAGGCTTTTGGGAGGTGCTGAGGAGCTGATCTTGCTGTCGCAGGCCAACAAAGGTCCTTAAAATAAAGACGGGCAGCTCCTGTTCGAGGCAGCGAAATGGGTGAACTTTGAAAGAATAGAAAGGGGGGGGGCAACAGGGGCAAAGCCAGAGGCTGGAAAGGGATCTCGGCAGCAGCGTTTTAAAGGAAGCGGAACCAGCTGGGATTCACCCAGGACAGAGATGAGCCAGTGGCAGCAACAGCAGAAGCTGCAGTTAACGTAAAGACGACACCCAACAGCAAAGCTCATGCCAAACCGCAGGTACCGACTTCACCAGAAGAGTTTTGGGAACCGGATTTGGATTTCCTTCCCCTAAACAGGATGCTAACTTGGTTTTATTCAAAAAGCAGTCTGTAATACACTTGCTTTTTCTAAAACCAGTGTCAGGTTTGCTTCCTGGCACTAAGACGACCCTGTTTCATTTTCAAACCATTTTTGTTACTGCCTAAGGGAGGCACCTGCCATGCAAACATATACAGCCACGCTCGAAGCACCGAAAAGAGCATACCATAATTCAAATACAGGCCTCCGGGGCTGAAACGAAGCCCTGCACCTGAAGAGCTAGCAAAGTGACCAATTTAGCCTGGAAATGAAAGTTCAGGCCCCGTTCAGTCTGGGGAGCCACAAATGAAACCTCTACCGAGCTAGAGATCACGCTCACACCGTGCATCTGCCTGGGCTTCCTATCCGTCTCTGTGCAAGCGTCCAGGGGCGGCTGCTGCCAGCAACCAGAGCGTCTGTGCAAGCATGCTGGCAGAGCGCATATGAACACGAACCGGCTTCACAAAGCCAGAACACAAAGGCTATTTTTACCCACCTCTGATCTTTACGTCCTCGGCCAACGCTTTCCGAGTCTTTTCTGCTTTTACAGCTAAGGGTTTCGGTTACTGCCCAAAAGCACTAAGTTGGCACCTTCCCTCCAGGCTGTATGCGCCGGAGACTGGCAGAGCCGCAGCTGCAGAGAGCTGGCGTTTGTGGACATTGCTTTTTCTGGCTGCTTTCTAAAGGTCTGCAAGGACTAGTTCAAAACAGACACCGGTTGAAGCAGCCTCCCGCTCTTTCAGTTTATGGAGCATCAGTGAAAGGGCAAGACAGTCAGAAGTTCAGAGGCACAATCATTTTCTTTATGGAAGGAAACCTTAGAGAGCAGTGAAGCAGTGGCTGTAAATATTCAAAAATATTTCAAGGGACATCTGTTTCCAGCAGTAACTAATACACACCCGTAATTCTTCACAGCGGGTGAGGGGGTGCAAACACTAGAGTAGGGCCCTGGAAAGACTGCAGGAGCTCCATCCTTGGAGATGCGCCAAACATGACTGCACAAGGTCCTGAGCAAGCTAGTCTGGCTGCTAAGTTGAATCTAACTTAAAGCTGGCCATGCCCAGGGCACAGGCTTGGACTAGAGACTCCAGCGGTTCCTTCCAACCTAAGTTATTCTACGATTCCTTCACAGCTAAGCATGCATGAGGATCCCTGTATAGCACCATGCACGGACTGCCTAGATATAGATGGACTGATGAAACTACGTGGGCTACATGAAACAGGTGACGAGACTTAAAAGATCCAAAGGTCCACTGTGGCCTCAGGACCCCAAACTAGTTGAATGCACTTTTCGCAGCTGCCTCAGCTAGTCGAGTTGTTTACTCGACCATCCGTTCGGCAAGATATTCAGAGTTTGAAACAGGGTTTGTAGACTGGCAAAGAGCACTCGCGGTTCAATAAGGGCTCTTCAAAGACAAAACCGTACCCTATCATAGAGGCAAGCCTGGTATAACCCTCCCTCATTTTTAAGTGAATTAGGACTATAGTATTTAGACTGGTGTGCAGCAACTTTTAATTCAGCATCTCACCTCTGAAGGACTGGGTTATACCACATCACATGGAACAGAAACGTGCACTTGGCGGGTAGCTTTCAAGTCACTATTTGACAAACGGCACAACCCAAAATAACCTGTTTTTGTGTTTTTAGAGTCTGTATCGCTTCGCTCACCCACCCATTTGCCTAGAAAGAAGCATAAAGTCAACTCTGTTCATGAAAATCTCACTTTGATCCTACCTTAACACCTTTACAGGAGCAAACACCCTACAGGCTGCGTATTTTGGATGCATGGGATCAGTGCCATGGAAAACATGCTCAATGCTGAGGCATGTGTTCGAATGTGAGATTCCTTACTCATCTCTTGACTGCTCATCTCATATCTGCATTCTGGCTTACAGGCTGTTCATGTGCCACTGGACAAAGAAAATCCCTGCTCTACATCAGAACAGGTAGGAAACCGTCTTAAGTTTCCCTGGGTAGTGCTGAAACTTAGTCACTACAGCAATGTTTTCTTCATGAAACACTGGAAAAATAAAATGCGGTAGGGTTTCAGAAATCCTCTTCTCAGCCAAGACCTCACCCACCGCACAGGCAGTTACATGTCCTGCTTTGGCAGCACTGTATAACTGCAGCCCCACGACCTTTTTCAGACACGAGGCTGAACGCCATCACCTCCCGTTCCTTCCTGTTTCACATCCTGTAGCGCAGCCGATGTAACACACGGACACACCGGCCGCGTCCGACTGGCTTCCCTGACGGCCCTCCTTGGATTTGCAAGGAGACTCCGTTCCCCCGGCTCTGACAAGTACAACCAAGCTGATGTTACCTTGCAGCCAGCACAACCCCACTCAAAAGAGGGCCTGAGCAACACCGAATCGCCCAGGGCTGTGCCCTACATTAGGAAGTTGGCCGCCTCCTAGCTGGAGGAGCTTCAGTAATTTGGTTCGAGAGAGGCATGACAGACTTTTGTGCATACTGCCCACAGCTAAGTTGGTTTCCCAATTTTTAGGTAAGGAGCAGCACGTGGGAAACTCTCTGGTTACCAGAGCAGGAGTCTGAAATAGTTCCCCTCCCCAGGCTGCAGTGGTGGATTGATGTCCAGTTTTAAGCACAAAGTCAGCTTAGTTATAGCTTGTCTGCCTCAACATGTAACGCCACCCAGGCTCGAGGCTAACAGGAAAAAAGGAAAACAATCAAGACGGGAAAAATACCCTCCCTCTCTCCTCCACATCCTCCACTTAAGAATTAAACCCTCCTAATAGGCCATCAGAGCAGGAGGGGAAAAAAAAGCATCAGGAGCTCATTAAAGGTGGATTCCCAGGAGAAGCCATTCCTCTTTGTATCCACGTGCGATCCCAGAAGCAGAGCACTCCACGCTGACCATGTCCTGCGAGCCCGTGACATTCACTCTTGACCAGAGAAGCTTTTCTTCACCTTGCTCCTGCTCAGGCAATGGCCGTTGTTTTCTCCAGGAAATACGAGGCAGAATAGCGATCCAGGACTATCAGGCCCCTCTGGCTGAAATCCTCCTTGGGACACTCGCACTTACCTGAACTTACTGTTTAAACACACAGACACACACGGAAGCCAGGAAGCGAAGACAGTATCCTGGTGAGGTTGCTCCTTACCTTGTGTACACTTTTGGGATTTTCCAGCCAAGCATAGTACATTTCCTCCACATAGTTTGAACTAGTCCCACTCAAAAAAGGCTCAGCAGCCACAGGTGCGCTGTAGCACCTGATCTGTTGAAACGTCCTGGGTGCTGCTGGCCTGTGTTGGGAAATTGTCTTAACAGTCTGAGAGGCCGTCAACGGCCTCAATTTTGCTGCACAAGTCCTTAAGTTAAACATTTTTGTCCTGTAGCCTCACACAAGTTCCTGTTGGAATAGAAATGGAAAGCATTTTAGAAATTATCCAAGACACCGGAGGCCATAGACCACCTCCCACCCCTTCATACCATCAGCCCTTATGCAGCGCTTGGAGCCCGAGGAGGAGAAAAGACTTTTCACCCTGGCAGGAAAGCACGATTCGGGGACGCGACTTGGCCATACCACTTGGCTGTCAGCCACGTACCACTAGCAAAGCCACAAGCAACACCTGAGGCTCTGACACGCCAACCCAAGACCAAACCCACCAGACCAGGCTCTTGCATTCGACTGACCCAACACAAGACGGGAAGGATTTAATGGCAGAACGAGAACAGCGTTTCTTTTGCCTAGTGGTCCCTACCCTTTTGCTTCAAAGCACTCGGATACACCAGTCTAGGATGAGTTTTTATTTTGATTTCTTTTCACAACATACACAACTGTAGTTATTCACAATATACACAACTGTAGTTAACTTTACTGTCTCAGAAGCGAGTTACACAAGAGAGAAGAGTCTATGCAAAGAGGTGCGAGGTGCTGCGGTGGCCTGAAAACAGCTGGAAAGAAAAGTAGGATTTTTTTTTTTTTTTTTTTACAAGTTTGTTGGCATAGGACACAGAGAGCAACCGGCGTCTCGTCTCCCAGTCCCCAACGCAGGGACGTGGGGCAAGTTTTAAGACGACTTCACGGGGCGGCGGGGAGGGAAGACGAGCCGCCGACAGCAGCTTTCCCACAGTGCAATCGCAACTAATGAGAAGTGACGGCAGCACTTTCCAGCAAACTTTATTCCCGTTAACCCTCTTGGGAGCCCCAGCTGCCCTCGGTAATGCCCGGACTGCACGTTCCCGCGCTTCTGAAACAAGAAAAAACAGCGCTTCCTTGCGCCAGTGTGCACGCTCAGCGTTTCACAACACGTGCCCCGCTGCTCGCGGCAGGAACGGGTCACAGGAGCGTCCACCTCGCCAAGACCACGATGGAAAAGAGCATAAAGCTGCCGGCTATTATGTGAAATTAAAGCCCAAGAAGTGTAACGGGAAACAGGTTACACATTTGGATTTGCCAGCCGAGTCTACGCAGGCTGAGGAACGAGGGTTTGCGAGAGACATCCCTCTTCTCGTTCTCCGTGGAGGGGACGCTGGGTCTTCTCCCTACCTTCTTCCCTGTGGACAACACAGTCATTGCCTGTAAAGAGGAATCTGAGCGGAAATGAGACACCGGTACAAAGTAGATTGCTTGGTGGGATGTGCAGAGTTGTCACCAGCTCAGCCACCGTGAGTCCAAGCTACCTGCACATTTTATATTAAAAAAAAATCATAAAAATAAGGCATGTTTTATGGTGAAACGCGGCCCAGATTAACAGCTCCCCCAAAGGATCAAGTTGCCCTGGTGTTTTTTCCACATTGCTTCTCAGACCTACTCCATTTCCAATGAGTATATTAAGTATTTTTTGATTCTTCTTCAGACAGCCCTCTAGTTTTTACAGGAAAAAAAAAAAACACTGTGTTAAACTCAGATTCCAACAGAAAGTGGACCCTTAAAAACCGTGGCCCTTAAATCTCCACTCTTTTTACGCAGTTTGAAACGTTTCTTCCAAATCCTTGAGATCCTGCCCTGCAAGAAAAGTCCATCACCTCGCAGGGACTGTGTGAAATTTGGGAATAACGGCTAAAAACAAGTGCCCTAAACAGCCATCGTTAGCAGAACCGGAATCGGTTTAAAGGCTCTCAGCGTCAGGAAGGCAGTGACCACAGAGTGACCTTCCCGCGCTGCTGAAACAAAAACCAAAAACAACCCAAAACAAAACAGGAAGCAACTTGGGCGTTTTAATCCTGCAACGCTGCAAGTCTGAGAAAAGGGGATCAAGGGGAGAAAGAAACTTTTAGAAAAAACAAACAAACAAACAAACAATCACATTTGCAAAAGCCAGTCATAGTAGCTTAAAGAACAAATGCCTATTGACCAGCTACCAAAACCGACAGCCATTCCTAGAGGAGCGTCGGAAAAAAATCGGTTAGCAGCTGGATTTTAATGCCGAATGTCACATTTTCCTTCCCGGCCTCACGCGGAGCTGATGGAGTCTAACAGTGTGAACCCTTCCAGGTCTGCACAAGTCACAGGGAAATAACTTTCGTTATATAAATGCAGCTTGGAAGCTTTTTCCTCTTTCTTCTTTAGAAGGCCTTGGCCAACAGCTGAACTGGAACGGCTCTTCTCAAGGCAATTTTTGCTGCATTACTCACTCAGCAGTCAGCGCGCTTCTGGCCTCATTCAGTCTAAGCCTAGTCAAACCGTAGCACCGTTAAGGTACGCGCGCCAGGCTCTTCATTGCGTTGCTCCTGACAATCAGGTATCTCAGGAAAGCCGCAAGAAATACTGAAGCTGTCACCCACGGGTGACCAAAGCTCATTACCAGATGGCACCCGCACAAGCCGATTTAGGCCTTCCCTTCGCCGGCAAGCGTTCAACCGCAACCTGACAGACGCTCCTTCGTTCGCAGGCTCGCGCCCGAAGGACGCAGGGACGCGCTCTCCGCCTTCGGCCTCCGACTTTTATTTTCTCTCCTTCACCTATCCAGGGCACGTTTTTCTGTTAGCAAATCCACAGCGAGAACCCAGCGAAGGCGAGGCGGTTTACGCTCCAGGGGAATTCAACGCAGGCTGCTCCCTCCTCTCTGGGAACGTTGCGCCGACGGGACGGCACGAACCTCTCCCTCCACCCCTCGCTCGATGCCTGCGGGGACCTCGCTGGACCTCGACGCGCCGTCTAACGTCTCTGCCGGTAGCGACACATCCTCCACCATCGCGGGGCACTTGCAGCCGTTGAGCTCGGCTTTGCTGATCCCAAAACAAGCTGCCCAAGCTTTGCTGAGGTTGTCGCCTCACGCTCATACGCGCTATGCGCGCCGCGATGAAGGTTTTCCTCCATCCCTGAGCAAAAGACTTAAGACGTGGGCTCCAAGACAGATCACTTAATCGCTGCTTCCCCCTAAAAGCGAAGCTCCGAGAAGGCTGATCCGAAAGATCTAGACGGGGGCTCAACCCTTTTAGACCTGTCCAGAGAAGTTGGGCGGGGGGGGGGGGGGGAAAGCAACCCAGAGATCTGCGGGACAGCCACCTACTCTACAGAGACGTGACAAAGGCAGGGGTAGAAAAGCAGGGTCGGCAGGGTTAACTAAACTACCTCTTAAATAGACCCGATTGAGAACGGCAGCCCGAGCTCAAAGGAAAGTGCTGGAAAGCGATCACCTCGGGGAAAGTGCTGGCACCTGGGGACAGCTCTCCTTGGGCTTGCACTTTCCAGCTGCCTGGACTCCAGAGCCACCTAATTGCTCCCATAAGAGGCAGGATCCAAGGTCGGAGCTGACCCGAGCTGGCTCGTTTCCCTGTTCCCTACTAGTTTACAAGTAGCAGCCAAACGTCAGAGCAGCCATCACTCATTCAAGAGATAAAAATGAAGTTTCAAAGTGCAAGACTGAACTGAGGAGAAAAAGAAAATATATCTTTGTTACTAATGTTTCATCAGCCAGGCTCCCGGCCCCGGTTTGTTGAATCTAGTTCTGACTACTCAGCACCGCAGCAGCTAAGCTTCCCCTCTCAAAACACAGATTTCGGTCCAAAGAGCACTCGGGTTGATGCAACTTTAAACGCAGCAGCATCACGACTTGTTCGAGACAGCGACTGGTAGCTGCACCCCAATGGGAAACTCTATTTAGAAGCAGGAAACTGCAGCATTCGGCATTTCTGGGCCCTCATTAGTTGTAGAGGTTAGTTCAGGAGAGAAATTTAAACCAGCCTGAGGAAGGACCGAGATCACTCCACCGCTTCTAGGGGTTAACAAGAGCCAACACTTTTTACAGATTTCTTCAGGGGCAGGAGGAAAGACCATTCGTGCTTTCCACTCTGCTCTCACTTCTGCCCACAGTCGAATCAGACTGTAACTCACAGCTGACTTCGGAGAAACCCAAACTTAGTTTACAGACAGAGCATTTTGACCCGGCAAGAAACGGCAGCAAAGCGCAGTACAGCGAGCGTGACAATGTTGTACGACCATTGGATGTTTTCTCCGCTTATGATTCATCTCCCTGAGCTTTAAGCAGCAAAATACACAGAGATACTTTAGAGAGCACACTGAATCACGTGCCCATGGCCAGGCGCACACACGCATGGAAAAAAAAAAAAGCTGCAGGACTAAAGCTTCAGAGTAGTCTCTAGCTTTGGTATCCAATTTCAGTTCTGCTGAGCACCCAGGGACTCTGCGACGTCTCCGGAAAACTGGGGTGCCTAACCCTGGAGTTCAACCTAAAACGAGCAGAACCGCCGTGTCTTTGAGGGTCTCCTGGAAAGGGATCGCTGCCAGGATTTGGGAGAGCCCAGGCTGTGTCGCAGCAGAACCAAGCCTGTATCGGAGCAAGGATGCTTCCGAGTGAAATCCAAGTAGCGTAGCAACGCGTAGGAGCAAGGACTCAGGAGAACGAGCCCAAAATTACTGATATGGGAATAGTACCTTAGTACAAGGCTTCACGCACAAAGTTACCCTGCTTCAACTCAAGTGGTATTAAGGAAAAAAAAGAAAATCCATTGGTTGTTGACCAGGCCCTTACTGCTAAAGCTGGATTAGAACTCAAATTCCCACTTCTCAGTCTTGTGTTTTCACTGAAAGGTCAAACAACAAGAATATTCATAACAGATTAAGGGCTCATACATTCAACACTATACCATTAAGCAAAGCGGATTAAGCTACTAAATTTGACCTCTGACAGCCAGAATCAGTGAAACCTGCCCCAGAAGACACTTAATTGGGCATTGCTTTTTTGCTTACAATCAAAACCACCAAGTAAAGGATAAGAAAGAATTAAATACTTGATCAGAGGAACAGCCAAGCGGTTCATCAGTACACCTAACTTAACGTATGGAAAGCATAGTAAGAGAGGAAGCCAACTTTTGAGTGCCTAAGTGCTAGTGCTTGCGGAGCGTGACCGATCCCAGCCTTTACCTAGTGCTAAACGCATGGGTCCGCTTGGCAGGAGTATATAATGACATCAGAGTTTTGATTTACTATTTATTCTATAAGCCAAAGTACGAAGAGTAACAGTTTTTACTCCTTTTTGTTAGGAGCGTGGCGTATTTGGCATGAAGGAAAGTGACACTGTTGTAATAGCCAAGAGAAACACATATTTATAATATAAATATATGCATTCAACAGCATCTCAAATGAGTCAGTTCCCTCTAACTGTTTAGTCTGGTAGTCATGCCAATTAAATATCAGACATATTACTATACTATCAAAACACTGGGAAATGAAAGTGAGGGTGGTTTTTTTTAAAAAAAAAAAAAAAAACTTGCATATCTGAAAGCTCATGAAATTCCCATTAGAAAGCAGATGGGCTTTAACATACTGCGGCTAGCAGATCTAAAGAACGCATGCTGCTTGAATTGAAGCTCTAGAGGAAGAGGTTTTGAAGGTATACGCAGTATATTCTCGGCAGTCGCGCAGGCACGACCGGGTGAGATCCCTTCAGGCTCTGGCGCGGCAGAAACCGGGTACTTGCTCCAGAAGAAGCTCCTCGCCACCTTTCCGCCACCGAAGCCCAGGTGCAAGCGCCTCGCACCTGCGGGCGCTGCGGCTCCGGGGGAAGCGCTCGGCCTCCAGGAGTCCTCAAGGGCGGCGCAGGCCGGAGCGGGGCGTCGAGGCCTGCTCGACCCTCAGGCGGCTGCTCGACGCCCGCTCCCTTGGCCGGACAGCGGGCTCGGGGGGGGGGGGGGGGGTCCGTGCCCCCCCCCCCCCGCCACGGCGAGGGGTGCCCCGGTGACCTTGGGCCTGGCCGGGCCCCCGCCCGCGCCGCAGCTGCCCCGCGCGGAAGGGGCCCACGTGGGGCGGGGGGGGGGGGGGAGAAGGGCGCGCGCGCGCCTCCCGCCCCGCCCCCCACCCAACGCGCGCGCCTGGCCCGCCCCCGCCAATCAGCCGCCGCCGCCGCGGCTGCCCCCGCCGCGCGCCCGCCCGCCGCCTATGGGAGCGGCGCCAGCCGCCGCGCCGCCTCCCCATTGGCCGCGCCGCGCTGCCCGTCCGAGCGCAAGCCCCGCCTCCGCCGCCCCCCACCCCCTTCCCTGAGGCGCCCGGGCGGTGGCGCCAAGGACACCGGGGAGCCGGCGCGTGGCCGCCGCCGCCGCCACCGCCCCCCGCCGCCACCTCTCCCGGCCGCCCGGCCCTGCCGGCTCCCCCCCGCCCCGCCCCGCGCCTCAGCTCGGCCGCGCCCGCCCCGCCCCGCCCCGCCCGCCCTACCTGCCGGCGCGTCCGTCCGCCCCGCTCGCGGCCCCGGCTCTGACAGCGGCCCCCAACCGCCGACTACCGCCCCGCGCCGCCGCCCCGCCCCGCCCGCTGCGTCACCGCGTCGCCCCCGCCTCCCGCCCCGCCCACCCGCGCGGCCACGCCCCCGCCGCGCCTGCGCGCCGCCGCTCGCCCGCTCGCTCTCGCTCCCCACCCGCCGCGCGCGCGCGCGCGAAACCGAGGGGGGCGGGGCTAACCCTCTGGAGGCGGGGCTAGGCGTTAGGGCGGGGCTTGTGTCGCCGGGGGGCGGGGCCCCCGCCGTGAGGCCGTCTCCATGGCTACCTGCCCTCTCCAACACGGCGTTGCCCACCCCCCCCGGGGTGGCCCCCTGCAGCCCTTAGGAGAGTCGTGGGGGGGGGGCAGCACCCCTGCCCCCCCCGGCTGCCGTCACCCCCAAAGTCCCCAACCGCCTTGCTGTGGGGCTGTGGGGCGCAGGTGGCCGCAGGGAGGGGGCACCCTGGGGTGGGGGCCTAGCTGGGCCCTGGCCGGGGATGGAGCCCACCCATGGGTGCGGGCAGGCCTGGAGGCAGCCCCGGGCGGGGGGCAACTCTGGGGGTTTCTCTGTAATTTCCTGCCGGGTGAGTCAGCCGA
This sequence comes from Struthio camelus, assembly GCF_040807025.1. Classification (NCBI taxonomy): domain Eukaryota; kingdom Metazoa; phylum Chordata; class Aves; order Struthioniformes; family Struthionidae; genus Struthio; species Struthio camelus. The sequence goes on along the minus strand of NC_090968.1, from coordinate 1,465,767 downwards.
CCGCAAATCCGGGGCCTGGCTGGCGGGAAGGGCGCGGAGGGAGCCGGCCCCGGGCCCGCCAGGCGCGAGGAGAGCGGCACCGCCGCGATTTGGGGAAGCGAAACAGCGCCAGGGAAAGACCCCCCCCGCGCGCCTCCCCGGGACAGGGCCCCGGCCCGCCCGGGAGCAGGACATGCCGCCGGCCGCCATGGGGTGGGACGGGGCCAGCAGCACCAGCACGTGGAGGACGTGCTCGGGGGGGGGGGTGCTCGGAAGCGGAGGTGAGGGGGGCACGAAGGGGACGGGGACGGGTGAGACGGGACCAGACCCCCGGGTCGCTCAGGAGAGGAGGCCTTGGGCCACGCTCCTGGCCGAAGGCAGCGTCCCCAAGGACTGTCCCCAAGGGCAGCCGGCGCCACAGGCGGGCACGAGGGACCCAGATGGACGGGGCTGATGTCCCCTGCCTCCCGGCAGGGCGCCCCGGCGGAAACTTGGGCGAGAGCGAGCGGCCGGAGGCACCCCGAACCGGGTCACCCGGCCCCAGCCCGGCCGAGGAAGAGGAAGCCGCATGGAGAAATCGCTGAGCGGCGACGCTTGCGCCACCGCCTCCTTTTCGGGGGCTGCCGGCGTTTCCCCAGCCCTGACGAGGGTGGGCGTCATCATGGGCGCCGGGGCAGTCCCCGCCGCGTCACCCTCGTTCCCCGAGGCCGGCGGGCCCGCGCGCCGCCGCCGGCCCCAAGTCACCGCTCGGGCGCTCCGCGCGGAGGCAGGCGACCCTTCCCCGGCCTCAACGGGGGTGCTCGGGCCGGCCAACCCCCAGCTCCCGGAGGCAGGCGACGGGGAGGAGCGGCGCTCTCCCCGCCAGTTTAGCCAAGCAAAGAGAGGGATAGCAACGAGCCCCGGCGCAGGTGCCGGCTCCCCGGCACGTCTCTCCTTGCCCGGTGGGTCCGTGCCAGCGAGGCTGGGCGGCCCTGGGAAGGAGAAAGCCTTCCCTGGGAAGGGAACCGAAGGGGAAGGAAAGCCTGTAGAGGGAACTGGGTAAACCCCAGGCGTTGCGAAACGTGGAAATCCCGTTCTGACAGCGCTTCCTTCCAGCAGCGCATGAAAACCCGGCACGCCGGCGCAGGGCTCAGAGAGCGCCGAGGACACGCGGCGAGCAGCACAGGCGGAGCCAGCGCACCGTTTGGACAGGTAGCGGCAGCCCTTTCCCCCTCGGGGCGTGCGGGATCCGGGGGCGCGAGGCCCGGTGCAAAGCGCCGCGCTCGGCTCGCCCGGGCCGGGCGCCGAGAAGGAGCGACGCTAACGGGGATTGCGTTTGCCCGGCAGGTTTTGCAGCCCGTGGCAGAGATGGCGTTCGTCCCTGATTTAGACATGCTGGAGAGCAACAGGTAAGCGGGGTCACGGCGGCGGCATGGCCCAGGGGTGGCGGGGACGCGACGCTGGGGCAGGGGCGATGCAGCCCTGGCACTGGCCTCACCGGCTCTCTTTGCTTTCCAGCCTGACCGAGGAGACATTTTATGGACCCGACTACGTCTGCCTGCAGAAGGTAGACGGGGACGTGGGGACGTGGGAACAGCCCCAACCAGAGCCCGGCCCCACGGGTGTCCCCTCTCTGGGGCACGGCAGAAAAGCCAGGCTCTCATACCACATCCCCATCTCTCTCCAGAAGCCTCGCCTGAGCTCAGACCTGAAATCATCTGGCCAGAGCCCCTCGGAGGTAGATGTCCAGGTGACCATCACGGAGGGACACCCCACCAAGACCTTCCGCCAGGTCGCCGTGCTCATGGTGGCCACGACCAAGCTCTTGAAGAGGCCGTCACACCAGGACTTTGCCGACAGCGATCTTGGGAGCTTCCTGGATACCGTTTTCGGTACGGTTGCAGTGTGGCTTTGGACGATGGGGAAGTCACTGGAGGGAGGTGTGAGTGGGTGCTGTCACCGCTGGGCATGCTGGCACCCCTCCTAACAGTGTCCTACCCCGCAGAGCCCGTTCCCTTCCAGCGGTTAGAGAGCAGCTACGCAGGGGCCCCCGTGTACCGCTACACCCGCTCGCTGTCCTTCGACATCCTCGACATCAACCACAAGAGCTTCGTGCTGGAGTCGCCCACCCAGCTCGTGGCCCTGCACCTGCAGGGCCCCTCCGCCAGCCGGAAAGGTGAGGGCACCCCAGCACCATCCCGCTCCCTTCGCCACCAGCCCCAGGGACAGCCCGCTGACCCTGTCTCTTCTCTCTGCAGTGAAGCTCAACATCGCTCTGTACCGGCCCAAGAGCTCGCAGGGCAACCCCGGGGCCATGCAGGTGCCCGTGGCCCTGGGCATCAAGGGGTACAAACTCTACATGTCGTGCGTGATGAGCGGTGCCAAGCCCATGCTGCAGCTGGAGGTGAGTGGGCTCCGAGGCGGCACCCTGCCCTGCGTCCCCCGTGTCCCCGGGCTTTGCCAACATCCCTCTTACCCCGACCCGGTGGGGAGGCCTGACTCCTTTCTCTGACTTGTGGCTCGCCCCGCTGCAGGAGGCCGACATCACCAAGGACATCGACAGCTTCGAGCTGACCCGCTTCATCTTCTACCGCCTGGACAGCCCGGCGGAGGGGACCACGCGTTTCGAGTCGGCCGCCTTTCCCGGCTGGTTCGTCTGCACCTCGCTGCAGTCCAAGCAGCCAGTGGGCATCACCAACCAGCCCGACCAGGTGAACATCACCACGTACCGGCTGAGCAGGCACTGAGCTGCCCCTGCACCAAACCAAACCAGCAGTCACTGGTTTTCAGGCCGTATGTACCGAGTACAAGCCAGCTAACCCGCGTGGCTGGGACCTGCTCCCTTCCCTGCCCCACGGAAGATCTATTTCATGTGAAATAGCAGCTCTGGGCCCTGTGGGCCTGAGTCGCAGTCAATTTATACTTATTTATTATGTTGGTCCATTGCTTTTAATTTACATAGCTTCTGAACATAACTATTGTATTTTTATTATTTGCCTGTCTTAGCAATGACTGAATTGCTGACTGAAAACTGTTGAAATAAAAACTTCCCCATGGTTGCATTTCTCGGCTTGTCACTCTTGCAGGGCAGCCCAGGATTAAACGATCCGGGGATGGTTTCGGGCAGGGAGGGACCCACTCTCAAGTTGGGCATCATCAGCAGGAAAATCCCACGGTTTCAGGTGCTTTTGGGGACTCTCTGGTTCTGCGTTGGTTTTTCCTCTTTCTCATCCTTCCTCCACATATCAGGGTACAAACCTAGAGCCCAGGGACCACCCAGGAATCACCCAAGAGCCCGGGAACAACTCCAGAGCCCTGGAGACTGCACAGAGCCTAGGGACCACCCCACACCCCATCCTGTGGCAGCCTTAAACCCAGCCTGGAAGCCACCCACCCTCCCCAAGCTCTAGTGGCCTTGGCTACCTCCAGGCCTTTACAGGGCCCCAGGAGGGATGCACCCTCCTGGCTTCCCTCTGGCAGGTGGCCTGGCTTCAGAGCCCCCAACATTGACCCTGCCCTGTCCCCATGCCCTTGAGAATGACGTGCTGCTGGGCTACACACTGCAGAGGGAACAGGATTTAGTCCCTGGGGGTTTTGGGGAGCAAAACACAATTGCATAACTCAGGAGGTCTCTGTCCCCCCCGCCCCGGCATATCTCCAACCTGCCCCAGTGCCAGCGAGCGGAGGGCAGATGATGGCCAAATCCACCCTGGGAGCCCAGGCAAGGGGGAAACATCCCAGGGAGGGTGATGGGTCACATCCAGACCACAGCATGGCCATAGCACTGGGACCCAGCCCGCACAGCTCGGGAGCAGCTCTGGTTAAGCTCCGCTTAACACCCCTGGGGCTCCTTTCCCCATCCCCAAAAAAGCAAGGTGGCCTTGGGACGCATCCCACAACCCCTCTGGCAGCCACTGACTGAGCCTCACCACCAGTAAAGACCAGTCTGGAGCGGGGGAAGCATCTCTCTCCCCCATTTTCCCAGCATCTAGGATGCTCCCAACAGTCACCATGGTAAAGGGGCCCAGCCTGAGAGCTGGGCCTCTGCCCACAGGGAGCCGCCTCCCACCTGGCACCCATGGGTTACAGCCGGCCCAGGGGACACCACCACCACCATGTCCATCCACCCCCTGCATGAGGACACCGAGGCCCCAGGGCACTTCCCAGCAGAGCCACCCACTCATCACAACCCTGGGAAAGGGCAGGGCAGGAGGCCAAGGCTGCCAACTCCCCGAGCGCCTCTCTCCCTTCTCTGTATTGCATCAGCCCCAAAATTCCTGCGTGTCATCACTGCAGATCAAGGGGAGCGTCAAGCCGGGGGCCGCCTTGCCCGCCCCAACCTTGCTCCTCTCCCTCTCTCACACCCTTCCCCGCAGCAGGCAGATGGCCCCGTGCCAGGGAGCAGCACCAAGCAGCGGCGCTCCCTCTTCTCCCTGCTCCGCTCGGGCACCACGCGCCGCTTCGGGCCGGGCCTGAGCCACGCCAACGCCAACGCCAACGCCAACGCCAACGCCAACGCCAACGCCAACGCCAACGCCAACGCCAACGCCAACGCCAACGCCAACGCCAACGCCAACGCCAACGCCAACGCCAACGCCAACGCCAACGCCAACGCCAACGCCAACGCCAACGCCAACGCCCACCTCGCCCCCGCCCGCTCTGCTTTTAAATGACTAGCCCCGCCCCTTTCGACAAGCCACGCCCACTTCCTTTCCCCGCCCCCAACGGGCGGCCCGCGTTCTTCCCGCCCCTCTGCCCGCCTCCAACCAATCGCGACAACTCTCGCCCGCGGGCCCTCCCGGCGCCGGCGGCTCCGCGCTCTCCATTGGACGGTTTGAAGAAGGCGCTGGCCAATGAGCGCGGCGGGGCGGTTGGCCGCGGCGGACGGACGGTTGGGCGGGCTGAGGCGAGAGGCCGGCATGGAGCGGGCGGGGGGCGCCGGCGCTTCCGCGCAGGGTGAGGGGGCCGGAAGGGGGGGGCGATCGGGGGGGCGGCGGGGGCAGGGGTGATCGGGGGGCCTTGTGGGGGCGGGTTGGGGGTATGGGGGCAATGGGGGGGGCCTTGTGGGGCGGAGGGTGTTGGCGGACAGCGGAGATCCGGGCGCTCTGTGGGGCAGGGAGCAATGGGGAGCCCTGTCGGCTGTTGGGGGTGGGGGAGGCGATGGGTGAGCCTGTGGGGGGGGGTGTAGGTGTTGGAGTTGGGGACAATTGGGATGCCCTGTGGGGTATTGGGGGCTGGGCATGATCTGGGGGCCCTGTGGAGCGCAGGGAGTAGGTGGATGGGGGAAATGGGGGGCCCTGCGAGATGTTGGGGGTGGGGGAGCAATCTGGGGGCGCTGTGAGGTGGAGGCGAAGGGGGGGCCTGTGGAGCGAGGGCCCTTGGCGGACAGCGGAGATCTGGGGGGCTCTGTGGGGCAGGGGCAATGGGGAGCCCTGTAGGGTGTGGGGAGTTGGGGGACGGATGCAATGGGAGGTCCTGTGGGGTGTGTCTTGAAGTGCTGGGGGGGGCAGGATGTGACAGGACTAGTGGGTCCTGCGGCACCCTGGGGTGCTGAATGGCTCTCAGGACTCTGTGAAAGCGTTGGGGTACAATGTCAAGAGAAGGGGGTGTTTTGGGGGGGTAGAGGGCTGGCAGGGGGGTCGGAGGTGCCCTCAGAGCCCAGACACATGGGCTGTTGGATGAAGGCTTCCACGTGGGGCCAGCGCAGTTCGGGGGACCCCTTTGAGCAGGTGGCTGGGCCAACTCCGGTGTTGGGCATGGGGCCAAAGCCCTCCTGGGAGGAGAGAGGGGTCCCAGCCCTGGGCACTGGGTGATGCTGGGCCAGACTGTCCCTGCTGTGAGATTCCCCAGTACCAAAACCCTCACCCAAACTGGGAGAGTCGGAGGTACGCCCTGACCCCCGGCTGAGCTGCTGCTCATTTTTCCCAACTCCCTCCAGTGCCAGGGGGCTTGGCCGCAGAGCGGTATAGCCTTATGGGATATGAATTACACAGTTGAGATGGAGCCTCTGGGTGAACTAAACAGCGATTGAATAGTAACTGTGAGCAGACAGAGGGTCCCTGGGGGAATCCAGGGAGAAGATTACTGTTTGCCAACAAGCTTAGTTTTTTTCTAGTTTAGACAAGCCTTACGAGAAGCCCATATGTCGTAAAACCAGCTGGTGAGTCTAAAGAAGAGGGAAACCTAAAAAGAAAGGATTGTGTTCTGCCTTCATTGTAAGGAAGGTCTGGAGAATGTCTTTATTCATTGCACAGCAGAGGAGGGTCAGCAGCAGCATCTCCCTTTTCCTCTCCTTTCCTTCTACAAATTGAATAAGCCTCACGCAACCGAGGCTTTGAGCAGCATCACGCTGCGAGTGTCAGAGAGCTCTGGTCTTTATGTGCTAATGAGTCGCTGGGCGATATCACATGCATGGAAATGTTCTGCAAAGTAGGATGTTGATGGGGTATTTCTGGGAACAGCATTGCCAGGCTCAGGCAGGGCGCTCAGGGAACTTGTACAGTTGTACAATAACTTTAATGCTGTGAATGTGAAAGAAACCCATTCTTATCAGTGCTCAAAATAATGAGGTTGTGGCACGCGCACTACCTTTTCCTATAATCTCTTTGCAGAAGAGCGAAGAAGACAGCTGCAGGAGTACCTGGCAGCCAAAGGAAAGCTAAAATGCTCAAGTACAAAGTAAGTTTGGAGGATATATAGCTGATTCTTCCTGGGTTGCCAATATTTGCCTTCTCTCTGCATTGATTCACCAGTCAAGAGAGAATTACCTCTTTGCAGCGTCCAGCTGTCAAGACGGTGACCAGAGATAGCTGCGGCCCCATGGTGCCCAGGCTGTGCTCTCTAGAGTTACTGGCAGCAAGAGCAAAGAAATGGTTCTAGTATTGAGATTTCCTGCTGGTTGATGTAGTCTCTTGTGGGTATTTTCTGGGTCTCTATGAGACTTTCCCATCTCAACTTTTGGGTCTGTCAGAACATTATCGAAAAACTCAGCTTCACACAGCAAAGGCACAATTGAATCTCAAAGAAAGGGTGGTTCAGGTTTGACTGCTGCTTTTTAATGCCCTTCCTGGGCTAGACTAATACTAGTAAGGAGCATTTTCAGTGCGTTTAAAGGGAAACAACCAGGGGAATCTAGACAGGATCAAGTAACCTGTTAGATGAGTGAGTTACTGGCTCTGGGACTCCTTCCCTGCCTCACTCAGTTCCTTGGGAGTGGGGCTGTGTACAGATACACCGCTGTGACCACAGCAGGTATTTGCAGGCTGAGTAGCGAGGCATCTTTCTTTAAAGCTTTTAATTGAAACTGCAGCTTCATCTGGCAAATCTGAACACTTTAAAGACTCTCAGTTGCAGTGAATATTTCTCATGATATTACAGTGCAAAGGAAACCATAAGACTTGTCAGTGGGGAGATGATATAGGGAAGCAGGATCAGAGACCAGAAAAAGCAATAACAGTCCCTGATGCCAGGCTCTGAAAAACACTGCTATAAAACATAAATGAGAAAAGAAGGTTCAAAATCTTTCTTTATAGTGTAGTACACAACTTGTGCAGAATAGAGGACAATGCCCTAACTCTCCAGGCGCTTTCATTACAGGAAAATATCTGCAGAGAAATTAATCTTGGTTAGCAGCTGAACTGCTGGTTCATAAGCAAACTGCTGAAGCAGAGGGGTGGGAGAATCCAGCATATCGTTGCTGTCAGAGGACTCCAAATGACAAAGGAGGACAGCGTAGTTGGGGACAGTTGACGAGGTCACTGCCCCAGCTCCCCGCTTTGCTGCCGGTACTGGCTCCGAGGTGCTCGTGAATCAGCCACTGCAGCACTGCGGCTCACCGCGCAGCGTGGCAGAGTAAACCCTGGCTGATGCGCTGTGAGACACTGCTGTGACCTGCAGCACAGCAACAGCTGACTCAGATGCAGCTCAGCCGTCTGCAGCCGTCTGCAGCATGCGGGGGAAGTTGGGGCGCCAGCCAGGCCAGGAGGGGCAGCAGCGTCATGAGCTGTCCAAGCCTATCGCGTTCTTGTGTCTACCGGGCCCCCTCAGCTGCATAAACCATTTTGATTACTTTTCTTGTCAGCGGAAGACATAACTTGGGTGACAACATTGGATGTCAACTGTTTGCGTTGCTTTTCTGCAGCCACTCAAAAGAAAAAGAATTAATGTTACATCACAGTTCCTTGACAACTTTCCGGTTTCAAAAAGCTTCTCGTAAGCTCCTGTGCTTTAGATACTTAACCTTTTCTGCAGCAGCTGTTAAATACACTGATATTTTGTTTGACTTTTCACAGACCCTATTTAAAGGACCGGACTAATCACCTGAATCCACTCTTAAAACCACTTTCTAAACCAGAGCATGTAAGTAGCAGAGCAAAATCTTTTTGAGTCTAGTTTTCTATTTCACGCTTGAGGCAAGTCCACACAGAACAGGGTACGCAAATCAGGAGAGCGAGTTCCTGACCCCAAATGGGGTACAGGTGGCGCATTGCTAAATAGCTGGGCAATAAGACAACCAATTGTTTTTCAGAGAAATTTAGTCTGGGGGACTTCTCCCCCGTACCATATGAATACTGGTGGGTGTTGTGTCATTGTTATATTGGCAATTGCTGTGTCACCGCCAGCCTTTGTGTGTGCCTCCCGTGGGCTGGCAGGGCTGGGGCAGAAGTGAACTGTCATGGTTTGACCAAGCTGGGCTCTCCTCTGGGCTCTGCTGCTTTTGGGGCTGAAGTTCGCTTTGTCTCTCCTCCAGGTTGCCAGGAACAGGAAGGATGGTCTTGCGAACGTGGCGAAGGCTGCTCACAAGGATGACAAGCTTGGTGTCAAAACGACACGGCGCACCGGCCGCGATCCTCAGCAGAGGTCCTCAAACCCAACCCAGAGAGCAGCGGTGGTACATTCGGAGCAGTTTCGGAAGAGCACAAAGCTGCCCCTGGGGCTCATACCCAGCACAAACCACTCTGCACAGCCCAGAAGGAGGCTACCAACTTCTACCTCTTGTCACCTAAATGCAGAAGGGACTGAGGAAGCTGTGAAGGAGACTGTCACTGCTGTCACTCTGACCAGAAGTGACTTCCTGCCTGGAGCACCATGCTCACTAAATAAGAGCCTGCAAGAAAGGCTGGTGTGCAACAAAGAAAACTTCCTAGGGCAAGCCCCTCCAGACCCCGCGCTGAACAGTGTGTTTGAGGCTGATGGAAACAGTCACAAGAACAGGAGAGTCCTGGCTCATAGGCAAACCTCAGGCACAATATTGAGGACCATCCAGGGCCCAAAAGACAGAACTAACAGCCGCCAGACGAGGGAGGAGCTGATTCAGGATAAATTCAGGAAATCCCTGCCGGGCTCAAAGAACACATCTCAAAAACCAAGCAGCAAGACTCAGGCGTTGCAACCCCCTCAGTTGCTTACTGCCTCTAGGACTTGGCTACATAAAAAAACAGGAGCAAAACATGAGAGTATTAATACAGCAAGGCAGCCCGTAGGAAAGCCACTTGGCACACTTCCACTGGGACGTTTCAAGCACCACAGTAGAGCGTCCCAACTGAAAAGATCTCCCGTAAAGCCTCCGGCCTCCAGCAGGCCCCAGGGGACTGCAAAACTGGGGCCCGCAAGGAGATCCAGCCTGAGACTGGCTGGCACCGTGCAATGGCAGAGAACCATGGTGAAAGGGGAGGCAGGTAGGAAGGATGCGAAGATGGTGCCTCAGGGGCGCGCAGCGGCATCCCGAGTGACAGCCCCCCGAAACCAGGCTTGCAGCACACATGGCTCCAAAACTCAAGCTATTGAGAGTGAATTTAAGACTAGGAGAGAAAGGCTTAAACCTGAGCTGCCAAAGGCAAGCGGAGTGCAGGCGAAGCGTGTTCCCAAGACCCCAGCGGCTGAGGATCGTAAGTAAGTAGCACCTTTGGCTGGCTCTGCCCTTGCCTCCCTTCCCTTTCGCAGGCTCCAGTGGGGCCTCCGAAGGCTCCTCCTGGCCCTTCGCCCCTTCTGCCCAGCAGGTGTAACTCCTCTCCAGCTGGATCAGCTCCCAGGGGCCCCCAGGCCTCTGTGCTGGCTTTCCAATGAGATTTTAAGCCCTGAATAATGTTAAACTCGGCTGTCCACCTGCCAGTTAAAAGTGTTTAACAGGCTGAATTGGCTTAAAACTGTCAACAACAGGGCCCAAACTCACCTTGTCAGTGAAGGCCTGTCCTTTGGAGACTGATGCCCCAAAATAGAGAAGGATGGAGATGAGATTTGGTAGTATTCTGGGTTCTCTCTTCTCCCGTCAACTCAGTGATCTTCCCTGCTCAGGCATCACTGTTGCTCTCACAGACCAACCGCAAATGTAACTCTGCAGTGTTTTACTCAGCAATCAAGTCATGAGGCCGAGGAAACAAAAGGCCTCATGAGTTTGTATGCAGAGGAGTGGCAGCCCTGCAGCTTGCCTTGGTGTAGCAGAAGCAGCGGAGCTGATAGTTTTGATGTCACGCAAACAGCAGTGAGTGGTTTCAGGATGTCGTGACTTATTTCTGAACAGATTGACCCTTGCAGGTCAGTGCTGCTGTCAGAGCAAACTAGAGGAGAGCACGCAGCTGCACTCCTGTTTCAGCTTCAAGGCATGCTTAAACTTGAGAGGGTTTTCCTTCCCTAGCCTAGCTCTGATGCATTTTTAGGCTAGATGAACTGGTTCTTCCTGAGCAATTGGAACTGGGCTGGAGTGAGATTCAAAGGGAGAGCAGACAGTAGCTTGGTAGAGGGCTGGCACACGACAGCTGGTAATCTTCTGTGGTGGTAACAGCAATCCCTTGATCCTTTAACAGGAAACAGCTGGAGCAGTGGTTGGCATCCAAAGGGAAGTCATACAAACGGCCACCTATGACGCTACCTCAGAAAAAGCCAGTGAAAGAGAAGCTAGCCTTCGAGAGCAATGTCAAGGAGGAAGAAGAGGAGAAACCAGAGCAGTTCTGCTTGGACAGGATCAATAGCATCTTAACCGACTGCCTGAAGCTCGTTGAGGAGGTGTGGATGGGAAAGGAGCTACTTTACCAGGCTCTTCATCTCTCAGAGCATCCCAGGAGATGAGGGCTGTGTCCCCCCAGCAGCACAGAGTGGGGACTAAAGCCCTGGCTGGGGCTTTAGTGGGTCCGTTAGTGTTGGCGCTAAAGAGTTTATCCCCCAACATCCCTCTGAAATATTATCCTTGTTTTACTGAGGGGAAATGGAGGCAGGAGAGCTTTATGATTTGTCCAAGGTCATGCAGAAGGCTTGCAAAGAACAAGTGCAAAACCCAGATTGTTGAGACCCTCCTTTCTCTCCCCAGAGAGCACTGGGAAAGCAGTTAAAGTAGCAGCCCACCTCACGCACACCTCTGGACCTCCTGACTGACATCTTTCTCCTGGGCCTGGCCCTGTTGTTGTAGGGTGTCCCTTCAGAGGAGCTCTTTGAGATGCTGTCCCATGTCCCCCACGCAGAGAAGTTTGCCAAGTTCTGGATCTGCAAAGCAAAACTGCTGGCCCGGAGCGGCCCCTTTGATGCAACAGGGTTGTACAAAGACGCGGTGTGTGCCGGTGCTGTGGTGAGTAAGGAGTCCTTCTCTTTGGCCTTCCCCAGCGTTCCCTGTCTGTACCCCAGCAGATTTCCTTGACAGCCAGGGGTCAGATTTTGGGATGAGTTTAGCAGCGCTAGTTGTTGATGAAACCGCCCTTTTGAGCTGCAGGTCTGTTTGCGCCTGTAAAAACACCTTCAGCTTTAATCAGCCGAGGCAGTGTTGTACAAGCATGGACAGGGCACCTGCTCCCTGCTGCGGAAGGAAGGGGAAAATGGGCAGTTTTCTTACAGCTGTAGCTCAGAAACAGCAGTCTGATGGCAGCTCCGTGCCTGGGCTGGGCAGTTTAAGTGTAGCATCTGGTAGGATTTACCAGTTGCATGTGGATAGCTGTCCAGCAATACCTGCGTGCCCACAGATTAATTTGCAGAAGACAAATTCTGCAGCCTTCTACTGTTCTCTCTGGCATGGGGTGTAGTGAAAAAGCTTTCCTGCTATCCTCTCTGGACTGCAGTCTTCGTTGCCGAGTCAGGCCTGCCTTGACCTGCGTTCTGCTTTTCTTGCAGCCACTCGAGGAGCTCAGAGAAGTTGTCCTTGATATTTTGAAGACCACAGACAGAACATCAGAAGGTATCACATGCGTGTAGGGGCTGGCTGGCAGGCTAGACTGTGGGCGGGCAGGGCTTCCCCACTGCTGCACGCAGAGGAAGGAGCATGGTTTGCAGTCTGTCCCAGCACCTCCTATCCGTGTTGACGGAGACAGCGTTGTGAAAGCCCCGAATCCTGATCTTGAAAGCGGGGGGGGGTGAGATTGCTCTGCCAGGGCTGGGCACAGTGCTGGCCTAGCAACACCTCCATAGCACGAGGCCCTTAGCTGTGCCCAGAGCGCTGTGGTGTGGTAATCCCACCCCCAGCTGCAGCTTTCTTCCTTCTCTACAACCGCGCTGCCCCTTTTCTCTCTCCTGTCAGGGGAAAAGGCTGAGCAACCTGCTCTTTGGCAGCCCGCAACGCCTTGCCCAAGTGAGAGGCAGCCCATGGTAGCGACCCCCTGCCTGACAGGGAGGTGCCTGACCAGCCTGCCTGTCTCTTCAATCAAATTACAAGTTGTGTCCATACCTAGGTAAGGCTTGCCCGCTGCTGGCAGCGAGTGTTCCTCTGCCTGCTCCACTGCTCCTCACTGCAGGATTTATCTAACGGCTTGTTCTCCCCACAGACGAAAGGAGTGGCCAGAAGGCCGAGAGCTGAAATTCTTGACGCCTGTGCGACGCTCGCTGCGGATAGAGCGGGCTGGGAGCCACTACCCGGAGATGCTGAAGGACCACGACACTGTGGTGTCATCGCTCGATGAAATTCTGGCCAGTGAGGAAGAGAGCCAGCTCTTTTTCCGGAAAAACAAGGCCTTGCCAGAGGTGGCAGAGATGGAGGTTTTGGCTTTGTAGCCCTCCAAGTGCTGCTGGGGGATTTCCTGAGTGATGCAGCCTGGCAGGCTCTTGGCTCTCCCATGCTACCTGCTGCCTCACACTTATTTCAGTCACTTCTCTCGTTGCCTCTCAGTCAGATGTAAATACACAGGGGTGGCATGTAATTAACCTTTTCTGCTGTTTTTAAATACATATATATATATATATATATATATAAAAACTTGGGAGTAGAGATACAGTGTGGCTTGGTGGGTAGCATGCAAGATCCAGGATTGGAGACCCAGATTCTGTGCAGGATCAGCTTTGGTTCGCCACTGTGGTGACACACGCTGTCACCCTGATTTTCCTGCTGTAAGATGGTATCATTCAGTCTCTGCTATGCTCCAGCCACTTTCTGGTGTTTTGGAAGTGATGTCCTGAGGGATTTGCTCCATAGCTATGTTGTCGCCTACCTGGACATCATCTGGATATTCTCCACTGGGAGGCACGCACAGACCACATCCGGGAGGTCTTGGGTTGCTTGCAGTAGCGCCAACTGTGTCAGACTCGTGATGCTCCTTCCACCAGTAGAGGTTGGAGCTCCCAAGACCTGTGGGACGCCAACAGCTCACGTATGGAGCCCAAGGAGGTTGAAGCCATCACACATTGGCAGCCCCCTTCCGGCATGCAACTGGTGCAGAGGCCCTTAGGATTCACCAGCTTTTCTCAGTGGTTCATAAAGGGATTTTCTGGTGCTCCTCAGCCAGAAGGGGCTTGTTTTTGGTGGCCACCTGAAGCACAAGCAGCTTTTGAGAAACTGAAGCACGCTTTCATGCCAGCTCCTGTTCTAGCCCACCTGGAGCAGGGGCTGGCTGTTATGGGCTGGGCTCAGTCCCACAGCACCTGAGCGGGGCTGGTGACAGGTTCCAGCCACACTCCCAAAGGAGGCAAGGGAACCAGTCTGGTCCAGGGAGTCCAGTCAGGAGCAACAGGAGACAAAACCATGATGTAGCTCCGAGGTCCGACCAGGCGGTGGAGATGGGGCTAAGCACGCTTCTCCCTATCATGCAGCTCAGGCCAGGCCTGGGCCTGAGCTTCAGTGAGCTCCCAGGCCGATGGGCATGGGTGGAGGTCTCAGGTGAGGCCAGTCGCAGCCCCATCTTCACCTCCCCATCCCTGGCAAGGGGTGGTCAAATGCTGACCCTATGCTTTCGCCTCCTCGGAACGCAGCGACCACCAGCTTTGCTCAACAGCAGCTTTACCGAGAAACCTCAAGAGCTGATGAAGCATCATATACTACTATCTGAACGTCCTGGGCCTGGTCTGGCTCCGGTCTGCAGAGCCGCCGGGGGTCCCGCTGGGGCAGGGCCTGGCACCCTCCTGCACGTAAGATGTGGCTGCCACGGTGCCAGCAGAGACGGGTGTCTCAGCACCGCGGCCCCGGCTCGGGGGCTTGTGTCCCGGCTGCTGGCTGAGGATTTGGGAACTTCCCTTTCGTGGTGCTTTGCTCCCATCTCCCAGGTTCTGGGGCAAAGGCCTTTTCCTTTCAAATAACCAGTTTTATGTCTTTTCCACTCTGCAGCGCCAATAAAACTTAACCAGGAGTTTGAGCATCATCTTTTATAAATAGAAAAGGGTAAAAAAACACGAGGGGGCCAGAGCCCAGCAGGTAACAAGGAACCCAGAGGGAGCAGCAGGCGCTCCCAGAGCCCTCTTGCATTTGAGCAACATCCATCCACGTCTACCCGGAGCCGCACCGGAGCCCAGCGCCGGAGACGGAGCGATGGGAGCCGCCGGCTGCAGAGCCCGGTGTTGGCTTGCGATGCGCTTTGGGTTTCCAGTGCCGGACCCGTGGACAGTGGTGGTGGCAGCGGCGCGAGCGGGCTGGGATCGCCCGCGCGGAGAGGAGCTCCTTGCCCACCCACACGCCCTCCCGGGGTCTGGCACCCGCCGGCTCAGCAACCCTCGGCGCTGGGAGTGGGCTCAGGCTTCACCATCGTCATCCTCCGCCCTGGTGGCGTCCTGGAGGAGGAGCAGGTTGGCTCAATGGGTCCAGGACCCCCCCTCCTTGGCACCAGGGTGCTGGCGTCAGGCCACCCGCAGCCACCAGGTGCTTTTGCTCCTCCGGCCATGCCGAGGTGCCACGCCGGCCTCCAGCTGCTTCCGGAGCAGCAGGACCCTCAGCTCTGCCCACCACCACCTTCCCGGCCCCACGTCACCCACCTGCTGGCTGGGGCGTCCGAGCCAGGGTGCGGGAGCCATGTCCACCTCTGCCACGTCCAGGCGGCTATGCTCCACCGTCGACTCGTGCGGCATCTGCAACGGCAGGGCGGCAAGGTTGGCGGCGAGGGGCCGGCACCGGGCAGCCGGTGGGGAGGGAAACCGAGGCACGGCGTTGCAGCAGGGTCCTACCAAGGCAGGGGCCGCCCGGAAGAGGTAGCTGAAGGGGTAGTAGAGGAAGTTGATGAAGGAGGCGGCGTAGAGGTCGGCGTAGCGCATGAGCTGGTTGGCGAAGAGCGTCTGGCGCGAGCCGCAGCGGAAGAGGCTGCCCATCTTCCCGTAGCACAGGTCCATCTCGTGCGTGACTTTCTGCGGGCGCAGCGGGCGAAAGGGTCAGGGCACCCGGTGGCCCGGGGTGGGGGAACGGGGTGCCAGGGCCGGAGCCCTGGGCGTCACCTGGATCTGATGCTTGATGGAGCTGATGTCCGGGCGCTCGCTGCTGCTGCTGTCCAAGTCCCTGGAGGGAGGGGACAGACCCGGCTATGGGCTCGGCCGCAGGGGACCCTCCTGGGCACCCACGGGTGCTCCCGTGCCCACTCACTGGTACAGCTCCGCCAGCAAGAGATCCAAACTCCGCAACTCCTCAAACAGCTCTGCAAGAGCAACCGGGTCTGGCTCAACGTTGGGCTGGGTCATACCCGGCTCGGCCACCCTTCCCGTGGGCGTCCCCAGCACGGCCTCGTCCCCGCGGCCCGCCGCTGCTCACCGCTCTTCTCCGTCCACACCTGCAGCTCGCGGGCCAGCTCGGGCACCACCAGGAAGGTGCGCCAGCCCTGCCGCTTCTTGGACTTGAGGATGTCGCCGAAGATGTGGTCGCCCACGTAGAGGATGTCTTTGCCCTTGACGCCCAGCAGGTCGCACACCAGGTCCGAGGAGCCTGCGGGTGGCTGGGCGTCAGGACATGGGGTCAGCGTGTCCCCCCCTGCTCACCGCCCCCAACCCGTTCGGGCCACCCGGCCGGGCGCTCACCTCCGGAGTAGACGGCGCAGTGCTGGAGGGGGCCGGTGTACGTCCCCATGCGCAGCTTGCCCGTGTCCTGCGAGCCAAGGGGACCCCACGGCGGCGGCGGGAGGGGACAAACGCGCTGTTACCCACGCAACGAAAGGCGACCGCACCCCGCAGGCCGCCGGCGCCGCCCCGATTCCCGCGCCCGGGGCCCCTCACCGTGTTGACTTGGCGCAGGACGGTGCCCTCGGCGAAGAAGAGCGGCTTGCGGGTGTCCACCACGATGAGGTCGAAATAGGATCGCCAGGGGCGCTGCAGGCTCCCAGCCTGCCCGGGAGCGGGCGACGGGGTCAGAATTGGGTGTTGGAGGGGCGGTGGGAGGGGGGGACGGGCTGGTGGCCGGCACCCACCTTCCCATCCCCGCGCCGGCCACAGCTCACCTTGTCCTCGTCGCCAAAGTCAAACAGGTAGGACATGATGGCCTGCAATGACACCCCGGTGTCACGGCCCTCCGGCGAGGCCGCTAAGCCGGGGGGGGGGGGGCACCCTCTGCTCGGCAGAGCACCCCAGGGTGCCCCCTCGTGGCAGGCCGGTCCCCAGGGCGCCCGTGACTCACGTCGGTGTAGCTGTAGTCGCTGTTGGTGGCCAGGAAGACCTTGCCCACCTCCTTCATGCGGCTCAGCAGCAGCGGGACCCGGGGCTGGCGAGGGGCGAGAGTCAGCGTTGGGGGGGGGGGGAGGCGGCGCGGGGCACCCCGGCGCGGCGGCACGGGTGCTGGCGCGGCGCCCGCGGCCACTCACGTCTTTCACCACGTATTTCTCCAGGTTCTCCAACGTCTTCTCCTTCAGGCAGCCCTGCGGTGAGACAAAAACCCGCCGGTGCCAGCATGTCACCACCCCACCTCCTCCTTGCAACTCCCCGGGGTGACAGTGCTGCAGCCGGGGCAGGCCTGAGGCCACTCCAATGGGCTCAGGATTGGGATGGGGGGGGTCCTTTCCCATGGTACCCACCGAGAGATGGACGTGGTCCATGGCCTCGCGCACGTCCTGGAACATGCTGCGGAAGGACATGAAGAGGTTCCCGTGCTTGTAGCCGGTGTCGCAGCTGCAACGGCCGAGAGACGGGGTGGGGTGGGTGAAGGTGGACGTGCCGGGGGGGCGAAAGTTCCCTTTCTCACCCCAAAACACAAGCGTGCCCACGGCCCCTCTTACTTGACGTATCGGGAGCAGTTGCTGAAGAAGTCCACGAGGCAGGCGTAGAGGTAGGTCTCTGCCGGGGAACCGGGGGCCGTGGCGAGGGTGTCCGCGCCAACGAGGTGGTGGCATGGGTGCGGGGTGGGGTGGGGGACGTGGGTGGAGGGGGAGGATTTGGGGTGGGGGGATGCTGGCTCACCCGTGAGGTTGAAGAGCGTGTTGAGGATGTGGAAGCGCTTGGTGTCGTCCCGCTGGATGAACTTGTTGGGGTAGTAGCGGAGGATTTCGGCGCTGCGGGGAGGGCGAGGGAGCGCTGCGGGGTGGGGGGCACCCGCGGCAGCGCCCCGGCCACATCCTGCCGTCCCCTCCAGCCTGGGCGCCCCGCTCCCGAACCCCGGTGGTGGTCCTCACCCCTTGAGGAAGCGCAAGCCGTGGGCGCAGACCAGCAGGTTCCCGTGCGAGTCCACCTTGAGCAGGTTGCCGAAAAGGGTGTCGAACACCAGCCCCCTGCGGCACGGAGGGGGACGTGAGATGGGGTGGGGGGGTCCATCTCTCCCATAACCCCCCTCTCCCTCCCGCCGCCGGGGCTCACCGGGTGGGGAAAGCCGGGTCGTAGCGGTAGGTGAGGATCTCGGCCGGGTACCCGATGGAGACCAGGTGCTCCAGCAGCAGCTCGAAGGCCAGCGCCTCGTAGGCGGGCGATTTGTACACTGCGGGTGGGGGGTGGGGGTCAGGCGGGGGGGGGGGGACACATGCTGGACCCTCCCCACCCTTGCCACCACTGTCCCCGTCCCCCCCCGCAACTTTTCGGCACGGCTCCTACCGGCCAAGGTGTAGTCCATGTCGAAGCCGAAGCACTTGATCTTCTCCAGCGCCAGGCTGCGGTTGACGAAGATCCTGCAGGTGACGGGGGCGAGGGGAGCGGGTGACGTCGGGGCACCCTGTGTCCCCCCCCCCAACCACGGGGACGGCGAACTGCCCCCCTCCCAGTTTGGCTCCACGCAACGGCCCGCCGGGAAATTATTAGAGCGGAAAAATGGACTTTTCAAGTGAAAATGGGGCAGCGAGGGCCCCCCCCACTCCGGCCTCCTCCTCTGGCACTGTTTGTGCTGCTGGGGGGGGGGGAACCCCCCAAACCTCCCCCTCGACCCACCCTCGACTATTTACCCCCCCCGGCCTGTTCCCAGACCCTGCCCCCCCCCATCACCCTGGATCCTGCACCCCCCCCATTACACCCCCCCAACGCCACCCAGATCCTGCCACCCCCCCCAAGCTGCACCTTCGATGCCCCCCCGCCCAGTTCTTGTCCCCCAACCCCCCCCAAATACCCCCCCCAGGTCCTGCCCCCTCCAGATCCTGCCTCCCCCCAGATGCCCCCTCCAGATCCTGCCTCCCCCCAGATGCCCCCCCCAGGTCCTGCCCCCTCCGGGTCCTGCCCTCCCCCAAGATGCCCCCCCGGGTCCTGCCCCCCCCCCGCCCCAAGGTCCTGCCTCCCCCCGGTTCTCCCCTCAATCCTGCCCCCCCCCGATATCTTGCCCCCTCCAGCTCCTGCCCCCCCCGCCGCCGTCGCCCGGCCCCACCGGTGCCGGCAGTCCCTGCGCAGTGCCCGCGGGTCGCCCTGCCCCGGGGCCGCCGCCGCCGCCGCCGCCGCCGGGTCCCGCTCGCCCTCGCTGCCCATCGCCGCCGCCTCCGGCCGCCGCCGCCTCTGGCCGCCGCCGCCGCCGCTTTAACGGGGCCGCCGCGGCCCGCCCCCGGCCCGGCCCCGGCCCCGGCCCGGCCCCCGCCGCCCCGGGCACCCCGCGCTGCGCCCCCCACGCACCCCCTCCCCTGGGCCACTGCCCCCCACCACGTGCTCCCCCCCAGGGCAATGCCCCCCCCGTGGGACTGTCTCCCCTACGCACCCCCCTAACTGGGGCAGTGCCCCCCCCGCACCCCCCCAGGCGTTGCCCCCAAACTGGGACTATTCCCCCCCCCATGCATCCCCCACCCAGGCAGCGCCCCCCAACTAGGACAGTTGTCCCCCCCACGCACCCCCCCCGGGGGCAATGCCCCCCAACACCCCCAACGAGGGCAGCGCTCCCTTATCTGCCCCCCCGGGTGCAGTGTCTCCCCTCCCACCCCCCATTTACCCCAGCTGGGGCAGCACCCCCCAGCACAGCCCCCCCCCCCGGGACCCACCGCAGGGACAAAGGTGACACCGGCCAGAGGAAACGTCCTCCCACGGCCTCGGCCTCCGCCGGCGCCAGCCCGGCTCCCCGCAGGGGCACCCTCGGGGCAGGCCCTCTGCGGTGGCCAGCGTGGGCCCCCACCCCGCCAGCACCCTGCTCTGGTGGGGGCCGGGACCCCCCCCCCACCATGCAGCCCCTTATCACCGGTGTTTGCGCAGGGTGACACTGGCAGGGGTGGCACAGCGCCCACCAGCAAATCATTAAGCTGGGGGTCAAGGCCCCAGGCCTTGCACAGCGCACCCCGCTACCGCCTCCGATCGCCGCCCGCGAGGGGACCCAGGCATCCGGGCCAGGCTGCGTCCCTGTCCCCATGTCACGCAGCAGGGGCACAGTGGCAGCCCCGGGGCCCGCTGCAATCACCTGGGGCTCTTGCAACACAGTGGAGCCGTCACACTGACGTGGGTCCCCGCGGCCCAGCCTTGACCAGGGCCAGGCTCTGCAGACAGGTTGCAGCTTCCCCAGGGACCCAGGTGTCCCCAACCCCCATGAGCTTCCTCAGGCGCCAGCAGGGGGACAGGGGCCCCAGTCCCTCCCCCCACTCTGCACCAGGTGATAAGTGGCACTAGTGACACCGCAGCTGGGTAAGGAGCAGCCCTGGCTGCACGGCCATGATAACCCCCCCCCCCAGCACAGGGCAGCTGGGGGGGCTGTTGACACCCAGTCCCGTGACAGAGGTGGCACATGAGCCACTGTTATCAGGCCCCACAGTCGCAGCTCCAAGGCAGGGTGGGGCAGAGACTGCAGCTCCCACAGCACAGGGGGACCGAGCCCCCCCAGCCCTGCAAATGAAACCCCGCAGCACTGCTGTAAGAAGGAAGTCTTTATTGAATTTGAGGTAGCAGCAGTGCATAGGGGACGGTGGGGCTGCCCCCCTCCAAAAGGGAGAGGGGGGGGAAAAAAAAAGGAGGGGGGGGGGAAAAAACCACAGGAGCCAAGAGTGTGATGGTACTGCAGCTTCTCTTGTTTGTGCCACACTACGGCGATGGAGGCAAAGCTGAACACGTGACAGCCTGCTTTCGGGGGGGGGGGGGGTGACCCACCTCCGCCCCGTTGGCCCCCGAGCAGGGCAAGAACCAGCCCAAGTCCTTACTCCAGGAGGAATCATGGCCCTAGGATTTTAATTAAGTCATTAAAAGGAAAGAGTGGCCTCCCAGAACTGCTCATCTAAAGCTACACAGCAGCAGGATAGGCACAGCTCTGCGGTGAGCACCGACTTACTGCTTCACCCACCGCTTCTAGAAACTTAGCGCCAAAGAGTTTAAAAAAAACAAAAGATACTTCAGTGACAACACTAGACAATTGAGGAAAGCCCAATAAAAAAAAGTACAGAAATCTACAGTAATTCACAGCCTGCGCGGGGACGTGCTCTGGGACAAGTCCGCTCTGGCTATCTTGCGGCTAGTCGAGACAATCGTTAGCATGAAAGCAGGTACAGCACGAGCTACAACGCTCCCAGGGCTCCCCCGCAGCACCGGTCCCCTCACACTCCCAGGATGCCATACTTGAACACTGCCATGATAGCCGCGCTGATGAGGCCCGAGATGGGGACCGTGACGAACCAGGCCATGAAGATGTTGCGGAAGAGGCGCCAGTCCACAGCCTTCCTGGAGCGGAGCCAGCCCACGGAGACGACTGAGCCCACCTGCGGGAGAAGCCAGCCGCATGTGGGGGGCTGCTGCTGCACCGGAGCTGGCTGCAGTCCCTTGGGTGCCTGCCTCATGCTCAGCATCTCCTGCCTGCCCTGGCTCTGTGGGGTGGCTCGCTCCTGCCCCGCATTGGGGCCTGCAGGGCCCCAGCCCTCTCCAAGAGGGAGCGCACAGGCAGCTGGGCTGTTCCTCCTGCAAGCAGCCCAGTAACCCTGCCCCGAGCCAGCTCGGAGCTTTCCAGACCTCCACTTCTGACCAAAGAGCCCCCCAGCTCCCACCAGCACCCCTCACAGCCCTGCTCCCCAGCTCCAGGCAGGCTCGCGACCAGCGAGAACTGCCCAAGGAAAGCAGCGGTCACACAGCCGAGGGTCTTGCTTGAGGCCCTCGCTGCCACAGGCTTCCCAGCAGACCCCAGCAGGGACAGAAGTGGGTGAGAAAAGGCTTGGCAACAAACTGCCTCCCAAGAGCTTTGATCCGGAAGAAATGCAGCAGAACACAGGTTCCCATGGCCGAGCAGCCTGGGCCACTTGGCAGAGCCATAAAGGGTCCCACAAAGCTCTTTTGTTCCACCACAGCTCTGCGTCCAAGTGTTTCCCCAAGCGCCTTTCTTCAGTGACTCTTCCTTAGTTCCTGGGCCTATACTCTTAAGCCCACTTGCCACCATACCACATTCAAATGCAAATTTAAGACCTGTGAACTAAAGGCCAGCAGGCAGCCTATTTCGGGAACTCCTGAACAGTCACCTTATTAGCACCAGGGTTTGAGGCAGCCAGAGTCCGCACCTCACAGCGAGAAGCGGGTCTGACCACACGCCAGTGCCACCAACTGCGCTGTTAACTCCTCACTCCCACTTACCTTGCAGTGGGTCGTGCTGATGGGGAGGCCAACATTTGAGGCAATCACCACCGTCAGGGCAGACGCCAGCTCGATGCTGAAGCCGCTGCGGGAAGAGCAAGCATGTGGGAAACTAGGAGAGGGCTGGCACCAAGCACCTCACACGCTACCCGATTAGGCTCATTTAGCAGCAAGCCTTGGGGCTGCTCCCCCCACACAGCGCTGAGCGGATCCT
Source organism: Struthio camelus (assembly GCF_040807025.1). Classification (NCBI taxonomy): domain Eukaryota; kingdom Metazoa; phylum Chordata; class Aves; order Struthioniformes; family Struthionidae; genus Struthio; species Struthio camelus. Next base: position 1,443,521 of record NC_090968.1, on the reverse strand, counting down.
AACACAGCAGGATCAGCTCCCCACTTGGTTCTCCAGGCCTCCAGCAGCCCAGGATTAGTCCCTCAAGGGCTAACGAGCCGGAGAGAAGTCAGTGTGCAGCCCCAGCAGAAGGTGGCCCTGCATGCAGGGACATGTCACACAGTCCCCATAGGCTGCAGTGGCAGCATGCTCCAGCTCCTCTAGCCAAGCAGGGCTCCACCTCAAGGAAGCATTGGAAGCTCTTCCTGATCCAGAGTGGGGCTCTGGGAGCAGGATGCTGCTCTGCAACTGCCTGAAGTTCGCCCCAAGCAAGGCCTTACCTTGACGGTGTGATGGGAGTCAGGTCCTTCCCCATCGTCTGAATGACTCTCCTGCCCCAGACCCACAAGCCAATGCAAATGCCAGCACCTCCATACAGCAGCAGCCAGATGGGAGTCGCCACCTTCGTAGCCACATCACCCGTCTGGTAGACAAGGTAGAGAGCGACCAGAGGGCCTATGGCATTGCTGCAAGAGAAAGGAGACTTATGCTAGAGGCCAGCAGCTTCATCACTCCACCTTCACAGGCGGGTGGCACATAACCACTTCAGAACCAGCACACAAACCCACCACTTCTAACTCAACTGACCTGACATCATTGCCACCATGAGCAAAAGAGCCAAAGCAGGCTGTAAGGATCTGCAGGAACTGGAAGAGGAGGGACACTTCAGGTTTGTCCTGGTCATGCCACTCTTCCAGGGAGTTACTGCTGCACTTCCTGTCACTAATGCTGATCTCCACCTGGGCCGTGTTCAGATCCACATCAGCGGCTGGGTGGGTGTCCGCCACTGCGTTGCAGTAGCTGGTGTAGCTGTCCATGCGGACCCTCTTCTTAGTGTCTGCAGCAGGCCAGGTCAGCTTCTCCATCTCTTCCCCCTTGGGCTCGCCCTCCTTGGCCCGGAAGGAGTCCAGGGGCATGCCACAGATGGCCATGGTGTAAGAGGTGTAACTGTTGTTGCGCCGCAGCGGCTTGTCCGAGTCACCCATGCAGTCCCCCATTTTGGCAAGGTGCAGTTTATGCAGCAGCTCCTTGTAGAGGCCGGAGTCCTTGTGCACGGTGTGGTACTGGTACTGCCCGCTGGAGTTGATGTGGTGGCTCACAGCCTGGTTGAACTGAACGAGGTTGCCATTGGGCAGCTGCACTGCTCCTGCTGAGAAAAGGGACATTTAGCTCCCAGGGATACCAGCCTTGCAGGCAGGTGCACAAAAAACACAGCCAAGACAATCCTCAAACACCTGCATCCCCTCATTGACCCCCCACCCCAACTCACCACTGTCAATGTTGGTTTCCTTCAGGTCAAGGCTAGGGAGCCTCTCACGCTCCGGGGCCTCCTCCAAGTCTCCCAGGTTGAAGGAGACAGTTTTCTCTTCCACAACTGCCCGGTGTGGCACAGCTGACACTGTGTCAGCAACAGGGCTCTTGGCATCCCCCACACTATTGCCCAATGGCACCTTGGGCTCCTCGTGATCTTCCTTCAAACTGCTGTTCTTCTCCATCAGGGGGCTTTCGGAAGGACTTGATTTAATCTCTCCTGTGAAGAAAGGCGGTTGCCATTAAACCCCTTTCCCACCACCACAGCCAAAGCCATGGAGCCACATCCACCCTGCTCCTCCTCCCCAGGGAGTTGAAGATCAGGGGCAGGCCAGCACCCCTCATGGTTCAGATTTATGGCAGCTAAATTAGTTTACAGCTCCCAGTTCTGAACTTTGGTAACTGTTCCCCTTCCACATTAGTGCTCAGCAGTCACACCTTGTCACAACAGCCAGACTGTCATGAGCCAGCTCATCTCCTATTTTTAGATCCCACACACCCACACTGGGTGGGGTGAGCAACATTATGGGGCTTTCGCCTGTTATTCCTACAGCAGAGATTCCTCTTCTGCCAATCACAAGTCATGGTTATCTCTAGGTACACACAAGGCTACATCCTCATTTCCAGCTGCCATTGCAAGCGCAGCTATTTGTGTCAACTAGCCTGTGGCAAAGCTTCTCATGTGGTAATGATGCCTGAAGGTGACAGGCAAATGCCTAGTAAACACCCCAACTTCTCTCTTACTTCACCAGCTCAGTCCAGCACTCAGTGCTAGCTCATGCACCCAAATAGCCCAGTTGGCCAGGAGGCAGGCTCCACCTTCCAAGGGCAGCTTGGTTTCCTGTTCCACTGGAAGAGCCAAGCCAGTATTTTCAGACCCTGGAAACCAAGGCAATTACTCCCCCTCCACCAGGAAGCCTGCTACCTTCAGGTGAAAACACAAGGTCAGCTAACACAGACAAAAATTGCCTTCGCATTAGCGACGTGACTACTTTCCTGCCAGTTGGCTTGCTACAAGGACTATCAGACTGCAGGATTCAGCTACCCATCCTGGCGTAAAGCCTCTGTAGAGCTTCCTAGCCGAGCTGCACAGCTTGTGCGCTGCAGCAGCGCACATCAGCAGGGCTGTGGGGTTTGATCATGACCTCTTCCAGCGCTGCTATCCAGCAGGCACGCTTGGTTAGCAGGCAGGAGTTAAGCTGAAGCCCTAACAACTGGAAGAATTTCAAGGGCAGCCATAAAACTGTTAGTCACACCCCAATTACACAAGCTTGACAAGGACACTTGTTATCCCCTCATCTACAGTTCTTGAAACGCCTGAGACTGCACATGAAATTTATATGCAAGACCACACACTACTCCAGGAGAGCTCCCTGCACTATTAGGAAGTCAGAGCTTGGGACTGCTTCTTTGGATGTCTTTCAATAGATAATTTTTGCTACAGGGCAAGGATTTCATAAGATTACACAGCTTTAACTTGTGATCTGCAGCCACCAAGCCAAAGATTGATCATCAGGTATGTGCAGGATTAAAGGTTACACCGGTTAACAGGCATGTGCCCTCCTACCTTCCCTGTTTCTGGGTGGATGCTCAGTATGAAACAGCATTGTTTATTGCCTGGTGTCTCTTCCAGTTCAAGGAGAGATCACCTTGCTCAGAGGGGCAGGCAGAGAAGTCAGCTGCCAGACACCACACAGCAGCGTGACAGCTACTTAGAGGGGACATTTCAGGTCTCAGAGGGCAGCATTCAGGTGCTGCTGCTGGTTAGAAGCATGAAGGGTCCAGCAACAGCCAACACCTCGATTAGAAATGCCTAGTGGCTCAGGGTTCGCACAGCAGCTGAAGTGCTAGCTTAAGCTAAGTGTCCCTGCTCGTAATAACAACCCCATGCCTAACAAGATCCCCCACTGCAAAAAGAAGTTGGTTAGCAAAAGCATGCCCTTCCCCACAGAACAGCAAAGAGCCAGCTATTACTTACGTTCGATTTTCTTCTTCATTCTCGGACATACAAAGAACCAGACGACGAGAGCACAGACAACAGCACTCCCCGCCGATATTAGGAGGATACCCCAGAGAGGAAGTTTGTCAAAGCCCAGCACTAGGAAATAAAACAATGGATCTTGAAAACCCCAGGGCAACAGCCCCCTCAATGTAAGACTTTGCTCTTCAGCTTGAGGAACTGGTACCCAGCACAGAGCCTCCAACCGCCTGCAACATCCTGAGCTAGTTTGTCTGCCAGCTCCATGGCAGGGAGAAATGAGCTTCCAGTATACATCGAGAATCCACCACTGACCATACAGAAGCCAGAGCTTAACCCATATAGGAGCCCCACCAGGTTACAATCTCCCCATCACAAGCTAATCTCTTTCACATGTTCAGACACTTTCCCTCCCTCCCACAGCCAAACCAGATTAGTGACTGGTGTGCATTCTGCCCTGGCAGCAAGCAACTGGAGTATTCTCACCCAAGCTTAGTTGTCAACACCACACACACAGAGCCTTGTGTCCTGACTTGCTGCAATGTCAAAGAAAAAAAGAAAAAAAAATGAGCAAAAGCTGCTGCAGCAGACAGTGCTATTCCCCCAGCACACCAGTCTGGGAGCAACCAGGGGAGGGACACACAGGACCTCAGCTGCTCCCACTGGAGAGCCAGATGTCTCCATTAACTCTCCTAGCTGCTCTGGAAAGAGGATTTTTCAGCTATACAAGTCACTAGAAACTTAAGCCCAAACTGCCTCTTCACCAGGAAAGGCATCCAAGGTGTTAAGTGACCTACTTACAAGCATTCTCACATGCAGTGAGACTTCTAGCAGAAGCTTTACATTATACAGTCTGCTGCAGCCCCCAGTCAAGATACCCAATGCTTGCAATGGCTCAACTCCTGCATTTCCTGCTGCAGCCAAGAAAACTTTGCTCCTAGCGCACCACCAGCAACATCACAGCTGCTTTATACACTCTGTTAACCTGTAAGCAAATAGCAGCTTACAACAATCCTGCCTTGCTGAAGGCTACAAACCCTACGTTAAGGAGCACTGAGCTTACCCAACCCCCTCCTCAAATTCAGGGCTTAAGTTAAATATGAATCTACCTAGGGAAGTGCCAAGCTGTAAACTGGTTTGAAGCAGTGCTGTTGATGCTTTAACAAGCCTCAGTGCCTCCTGGAGAATCCCAGCACTCCCCTGCTGCCTTCTCCTCACAGCCCACAGCTCAGGGACACTCCCAGGCTGGATGCTGCATCTGAGCAAGCCAGAGATCCAAGCGAAAGCTGACATCCCTCCAAAAGCTTTCAGTCACTGTTTACAGAGAAAACCCTCAAAAGCCAACACTGACTACTGTCAACTCCACCTCCAGCTCCCAGTGACCTCTTCCACTGTTCCACAACAGGAAACCCACTCAGACTGAAAACAACTCATGCTGAGCTACTCTGACTGATGGAAGTTATGATTTGAGCTTCTCTACATCAGCTTGCCTTCCAGCTCTGCGGGCCTCCTGCTTATTATGCAAAGCTACCCTCCCGTGCCAAGCTAGCCTGACAACAGCACAGTGCTTTTCTAGTCCTGCCCTGGGTCTGTCCCTCTACATAACAGCCAAACAAACACTTCAATTTGGTGTTCCCAGGGTTTCAAACTGAAGCATGAACTCCTCTTCTCAGTACAGGTGCCAGCTGCAGTATGCCAGCTCTTCGCGCCAGGAAGTCTCAGGGATAATTAGTTTATTCTTAGGGACTAGGTGAATCACAAGGCCACAGACTCCCATCCCAAGCTCCAGCCCTGCTCCTACCCTCACTACTGGAGAAGGGGGAGCCCAAGGAGTCTCTTCAGCAGCAGCTGGTACCTGAGTTTTAGCACAGGTAAGAGAAGGAAGGGGAAGTCATGTTATCTGCCAGTCCTGTGAAGTCTAAGGAGAAAGGTCTGTGGGGGTTTAGTTTGAGCAGGCCTCTTTGGTTGGGCAACTAGCTAGTTTTAGAACTCAGCGCACGCTAGCCTGCAGCCTTCTGTAACCGGCACAGGCCAGCCGCCTTCTAGAAGATTTCAGCCCTGTAAAGCAAAAAGGGGTAAATCGTGCATTTAATGGAGGTTTTGTAAAGAATTTAAAAATTCAGGCTTAAGTATTCTGACATGTACTTACAAGGTGCACCAGTATACATGATGGAGAAGAGGTTGATCCCCACGGTACAGGCATAGAAGATCGGCAAAGCTCGCAAGCCACTGGGAACAGGATCTGCCTGCAAAACAATATTCAAAGCTGCAGAAAAACAGACCCCAGGCACTCTAACTCTCACCAGGTTGCTTCAAGGGCTGTGCAGCAGCTGAGGAACAGCTGAACAACAGCCCCTCACCAAAAGGGTCTGTGTGCCCCTTCTTCAGTCAACTGCCGACTAAAACACTGTGCTCCCCTAAGCTCTGCCAAAAGCCAGCTCTGGGAGAGACCCAGAAGGCTCCAGACAGCTTTTCCACTACATTCCAGTTAGAAAATAATCTACCAGAGCTGTCAGAAGGGCTGCTGCACGGCGAGATTCCCCAGCTATCTCTTGAGGGCAGAGGTGGTGGGAGAATGCAATGGGTCGCCCGAGGATTTTATGATGCAGTCAAGAGCCCTGTACTCCCCAGCGACCCAAGCACAGGACAGGACCAGAGTTTCTCAACACCGCCCAGGTACTTTCGAGGCCAGGAGCACAAGCCTGAAAGAAGCTGTGCCTCCAAAGCACAGCTAAGAGCCCAGGCAGCCTCACACGACCAGCGAGCTAAGCAGCCTGGTTCAGCAGACAGACTCCTCTGCTGCTCTTCACCAAGAGGCAGAGGAAGCCTGGCTCCTCCACCAAGCCCAGCATATGCCTTCCTAAGGCTGTTTAGCCTGCAGAACTCCCAAGCCTCCAGCTGCAGATTTGTTTTCTCCTCAAACCACCAGGCACTTTCAGACAAAACCATTTGTCAAAGCTTTTGCCTCTTTCCAGCTGACTGACTAATTAAGAAAGTCCATTACTCATACAAGCAGCTTATTCAGCCACATACCTGCATACAGAGGCCCTCACCCAAGCAGCAGGAGCACTTAATCTCTGCTGCTGCCCAGCAATCTGGGTCTAGTGTTGATACAAACACACTGAGTGTTACTGAACATTGAGCAAGACAGAGCAACCATGCTATTTGGTGCCAGAATCTCTTGACAATGGGACACTAAGTGGCAGTGCAGCTTTGAAAGGCCAGTTACGCAAGGTTACTCTGACAGCAATGACGCTAAAGCGTTTCAGAGGGCTGCCAGGTAGAAGCAGCAATGATAAGATCTAACATCTCTTAAAGCAGAAAGAGTTAGACCCAAGACCCAAAATAATTTAAGTCATTAACCTCCAATGCGCAGAACAGATTATACAACAATGCCAAAGTTCAGTCCTCTGGACAGCTGGCTGAAAATCCCTGACCAGCAGCATCAGCATGCTTCAGGTTCATCAGTTCATCACTGCAGAAGGTTAACACCTAGAGCTACCACCTCCATTTCAAACATCTCAGGTGCCGGGTCCTATCTCCTGGGCTTTCAAGCACTCCAAACAGTGGAAACGTTTTCTTACGAGCTCAGCCAGAGAGGCTTTGGTTCAGACGGAGCCTCGGAGGCTCTTCAGGAGGCAGCTGCTGCCGCCTGGCACTTTCAGCAGGGAAGAGCCTGGAATATTTTCTCTGGGGAGCCTCAACTGCAGGTTTCACCTCAGACCCGGGCCTACAGCTCCCAAGACAAGGGATCACGTACAACGTGACCTGAAGGAAAGCCTCAAGTTACCCTGAACTCATTTCTCAGGGTGGCCCATCCCAAAACAGCTCCTGCACCCACTTAAGCAGCAATAGACCTGTGAGGCAAGTCATTGGCAATGGAAACACTGTTTCTGTGTACAGAAAGAAACGTTTCTCTTATACATTAATGCTAAAGCAGATCTTCCAAGTTAGAGCAATGCTAACTGGCACTTCCACTCATCACACCTTTGACTGAGCACAAAGCAGCACCCAAAAAGGTGCCAGAGCCCTCCTTTTGCTTTGAAGGGCTAAAACCAGCCAAAACTGTACTAAAATCTTAGCGATCAGAAAGCAGCTGATGCAGAACAGCCTGAAGATGTGGGCTGCTCAGCCAGCCTCTCCTAGGGAAGAGAGCGCAGTTTCCACAGCACCAGGGACAATTCCGGCCCTCCTGTTTTTATGCCATCGCTGTCAGTTACTGCCTTCATCTGCAGCACAGAGGAGGTTCAGCCTTTCACCACTGGTTAAGCAGCCAGACAAAAGCCTGGCCAGAAGCTCTGATGTTACCACTTCCGAGCTGCTTCACTACTTGGAAGCTCTGTTTCTGCTTAGGCCAGGCAGGAGATGACCAGCCCAGATGTTTTGGGGGAGGCAGGTAAAAGCTCATCTCCTAAGCTCCATTTTACGGAAAACATCTACAGACCTAGTCTTCCCATCCCTTCACCTTCTCCTGGATGAGGGGTCAGCAGTGTCAGAGCAAGCACACATCCAGACAGATACTGCTGGAGAAGTTCTGATGCAAGTAAGCCAACCCAATGAGCATGTTGGGTCCTACAAGGAAAGCACCTGGGAACCCCAAGCTGCCAGAACATGCAGCCCACAGCTAGCCCATCCTTACCTTACAAAGGATGAGCCTACGGACAAGGAAGAACAGGATAGCAGACATGATGCCAGAAAGGAGGGGTGAGATGAACCAGGACAACACTAGGAGAGAAGAGGTGCGATTAGTATCCCATTACTGCAAGGGGAAGCCCTGGGCTGGTACGGTCGCAGCAGATCACACACAGTTATGCAACTTCTGAAGCCACCAGTGAGTTGGACTTACCAATTTTAAGCAGCTCCGACCACTTGACACCTTCTTGCCCTTTGGCCACCAGCGAAAAGCCAATCGTTGCTCCAACAATACAATGGGTACCAGAAATGGGAAGCTTCAAGAACGAAGCCACTAGCTGCCACACAGCCGATCCTGAAGCACAAGAACAAGCCTGGTAATGGAGTTACCACCACTGCAATATAGGATAAATCGGGCACACCTCAGAGCACGAGGCTAGCCTGTGAACTTCAGCCCATCCCTTTGCTATCTCAGCAGAGCACTTACCAAACATCGCACTGATGGAACCAGCCATTAACAGCTCCTGCGTAGAATTGTACATTTCCACGCCAATCAGCCCCTTCCGGATGGTCTCGCTCACTTTGGCTCCCAGGAGAACAGAACCCACCGTCTCAAAGATACTTGCCAAGACGCATGCTTGCCGTAGGGTCACTACGCCTGACCCAACCGCAGTTCCAAAAGAGTTTGCCACATCATTGGCACCAACAGAGAATGCCAAGATGAAGGCAATGACAAAGCCCAATATCAACATCCAGAGGAAGCCCGTCATCGGAGTGGAGACCATGTTCTCCGCTGTGCTCGTCAGCAGCTCTATGACAGCCGTGGGTTCAACATGGGTTAACTCCATGATTCTACCTTTAGTGGTTTGGGATTAACAGGAACTTGGATATGTAAACAAAATATGAGGTATGAAAACGCTAGAATAAATAATGTTATAAAATTAAATAAACTAAATAAGCTGGATTGGGAGCAGAGTTCCTGCTATACAGTGCATATGGGAATCTCTTTCCTAGAGTTCCTTCGGCTCCGGCAGGTCAGGGCTGGGAAGCGCTCCATGGTGAGGGACGGGGAGAACGCACGCTCTTCATCCTGCCAGAGAGAGAAGCAGGCCTCAGCGGGGGGGGGGGGGGGGGTCCGGGGCACCCACCCGCCCGGCGACGGCGGCGAGGCCGACGGGGGGACCGCGGCCTGCCCCACGGCCGCTCGGGCGGCCCCGAGCTGGGCCCTAAGCGCGCCCCCCCCCCCAATCCCCACGCGCGGAGGCCGCGCCGGCAGCCGGTTCGCCGGGCAGCGGCGCTAGGCCGCGCGGGCGACCGTTAACGGCCGCGGCCCTCATTCAAACGCGGCGCGTGCCCTTCCCGCGCGGCGGCGGTTAACGGCCGCTCCCGCCCGCCCGCGGGCGCCAACCGCCCCCACCGGCCGCCATGTGCCCCGCGCCCCACCCCACCCCCAACGGCGGCCGCCGCCGCCGCCTCAGCTCGGCCCGGCCCGGCCCGGCCGCCGCTCACCGACACGCGACCCGACAGGAAGGAAGCGCCCAACGGACCCGACTGGCGGCGCCGCCGCCCCCGCCGCCCTTTCATAGGGTCCCGCCGCCCCCACGTGACCGCGCCCCGCCCCCCCCCTCCTCACTCCGCGCGCGCCTGCCGCGCTCCCATTGGCCGGCTCCTCCTCCCCCTCCCCCCCGCCGCCGCCGGCCCCGCCCCTCCCTTCCCTCCCCGCGCGCGCGGCCCCCCCCCCCGTCGCCCCCGCGCGCGCGGGCGCGGGCAGCGCGCCCCGGGCACCACGTGCGCCGCGGACCCGGGAGCGGCGGGCGGGCGGGCGGGCGGCCTGCTGCGCACCCGGCGGCGCCGGGGCCTCCGCATTGCGGTCGGGCCGCCGTCCCTAGCGCCCGGCTCAGGGCCCGGTTTCGGTGCCCGGATCAGCGCCGGTCCCTAGTGCCCGCTCCCTGGATCGGGGCTGGTCCCCCGGGGGCCAGTTCCTGCATCAGGGTTGGTCCTCGGTGTCCAGTGCCCGGTTCAGGGCTGGGCCCTGGGCCCCCCGGCAGGGTCAGGCGCCAGTCGCTGGGGCCTGGATCAGGGCCTGTCCCCGCTCCCTGGATCGGAGCTGGTTGGCGGTGCCCAGATCAGGACTAGTGCCTGGTGCCCAGGTCTGGATCAGGGCTGGTCCTCAGTCTGCAGACCGCAGCCAGGCCCGTGTCCCTCGTCCCCACGTCAGGGCCACTGCCCGGGTCAGCCCCCGGTGCCCGGTCACCCCATCAAGGTCACCCCCAATTGCCAGATCTGAGCCAGCCCCAGTTTCCCATCCCCACGTCAGGGCCAGTCCCTGCTCCCCAGGTCGGGCCCAGGCCCCCGGTCCCGGGATGAGGACCAGCCCCGCTGCCACACGCGTGCCTGCGCCCCCTCGCACATGTGCGCACACCCCTGCACCCCTTGAGCACTGTCCGGTCCCCCCCCCGCCACCGTCACGCTCGGGGCCGCTCGCAGCGGCATCACACCCCGGGGGTGACCGGCAGGAAGCACGGCTCAGCGGGCAGAGCCGGGGCCGGGACGCCTGGGCTCCCGCCCAGGGGGCAGCAGGTTTACGCCGGGCCGGATGTCAGGGGGCTGAGCGGGGCTGGCTGGGCACCCGGACGCCTGGGTCCCTCGCTCCGCTTGCGGTCCCGGGCACGGCTCAGCGGGTCCCGGCTGGGGCATCGTGGGCCGGGGTTGGGGGGCTGAGGCCTGGCCCCGCTCACCGCCGCGTCCGGGGCAGAGTCCGGCCCGGCGTGCCTGCGTGCATGGCCCGGGCCGGTGACGCCGGCGCGGTGACCCGTGTGTCCTGTGCGCCCCGGATCCCGTGTGTCCCCTGTGCCTGGCCAGCCCCCCGCTCCCTCCAGGCTGGCGGGGGGGGTGTGTGTGTGGAAACTGAGGCAGGAGCCTCCCACAGACACCCTGGGCCGGGAACCCAGGCGTCCGGGCTCCTAGGTCCCATCCCTGTAATTAGCCCCCACCCCAACCGCAGCGGGGAAGGGGCCCAGGCGTCCGGGCCGCTCCTCTGCGGCGAGGCCGCCCCCTGGCGGTGAGAGCGGCGGCGGGGTTGGGGGGGACAGTTGCCTTGGGCACCGCTCACCCGCTGGATAAGACCATCTCGGGTGCAGCTCCCTATTGCACGGGTTGCCCAAGAAAGGTCCCCTGCGTCCTTTCCACGCAGACCCTGCTTGCGGGGGGCAGAGGTTGCCCAGCAAAGTGACGCAGAGCAGAAGGGCTGCGGAGCCCATTGTGCTGCCCTGGGACCACGGTGGGAGGGTTATGGGGTGGGCTCAGCGTGCCTGACTCCCCGTGCTGCCCACCGGGACCCCCAGCATCTTTGCTGCGGAGCTGCTGCCCAGCCAGCTGCCCCCCATGCTTGGGGCAGCTCCTGGAGGAGAGCAAACGGACGGGTCCAGCCAGGGAGAGCAAACGGACGGGTCGTCTCGCTTAGGAGACCGGCTCCGGGGGTGCAGCCGAAGGGCCCTTGGCATTGCACGAGTTCAGGTGCTGCAGAGCAGGGGAGGGCGCAGGACTCTGCCTCCCTGCCCGCACCCCCACGGGGCCGGCAGTGCCCATGTGCACGCGGTGGGGTGTGTGCACACCCTGTCGTGTGCACGTGCATGTGCTGCACTGCGGGTGCTGGTGCTGGGCGCGCTGCTGGGCAGATAGGCGATGTCATGTACAAGCAGCCCGTGGTGGGTAGGTGCGCTGTGTGGTGTCCATGGCCGTTATGCCCTTCTGTCCCGAAAGATCACTCTGGGATGGCACACGAGGTTCATAGCAGCACCGCCCTTTTTAATCCCGGCAGAAAAGTCCATCTCAGGTACAGGGTGGTCTCTCCTTCGCACGGCAGCACTTCCTAGGGCCTTCCCATGCGGTGCTCCAGGGGCGTCTTCTGCCCGGTGCTAGGGAGGCCGAAGGAGAGGTGCTCAGGGTCAGGTACAGGGAGAAGGCAGAGACATGGTGCGGGTATTCCCGGGTGTTCCTGGAGCTGCGGTGGGGTGTCCCCAAGGTCTCTGCAGTGCCATCCCAGCCCCGTGTCCCCAGCAGTGAGCAGGGCCCCCTCTTGCTTCCCTCTGCCCCCCATGGCACCCCTCCGCCCCCATTGCACCCCTCTGCCCCCAACCCCCCCCATGGCACCCTTTCGCCCCCATGGCACCCCTCTGCCTCCCATGGCCCCCATGGCACCCCTCTGCCCCCATTGCACCCCATTGCACCCCTCTGCCCCCAACCCCCCCCATGGCATCCCTCTGCCCCCATCGCACCCCCCTGCACCCCTCTGCCCCCCACGGCCCCCATGGCACCCCTCCACCCCCATCGCACCCCTCTGCCCCCCATGGCCCCCATCGCACCCCTCCACCCCCATGGCACCCCTCCACCCCCATCGCACCCCTCTGCCCCCCATGGCCCCCATCGCACCCCTCCACCCCCATGGCACCCCTCCACCCCCATGGCACCCCTCCACCCCCATCGCACCCCTCCGCCCCCATTGCACCCCTCTGCCCCCAACCCCCCCCATGGCACCCCTCTGCCCCCATCGCACCCCCCTGCACCCCTCTGCCCCCCATGGCACCCATCGCACCCCTCCACCCCCATCGCACCCCATCGCACCCCTCTGCCCCCCACGGCCCCCACGGCACCCCTCCGCCCCCATCTCATCCCCCTGCACGCCCCATCCCCACGGCCCCCTCCGGGCCGCCAGGGGGCGCCGCGCCCCGATGGCCCCGCCCCCGCCCATAGCCCCGCCCGTGGCCCCGCCCGGCCCCACCCCTGGCACCGCCCCCGCCCCCGCCTGGCCCCGCCCCCGCCTTGCCCCGCCCCCTCACGGGCCGAGTAAGATGGCGGCGCCCGTGGCGGCCCGGGCGCTGCGGGTGAGGCGCCGGGCGGGGGGCGAGAGGGGCACCGGCCATGGGGTGGGCGGCTGTGGGGGCTCCGGGGACACCGGGCATGGGGACATCGGGGGCCCGGGGTGCTTCGGAGAGGGGGGCCGTGGGGGGCGCCGGGGAGGGGGCCGTGAGGCCCGGGGCGTTTAGGGGAGGGGGCGTGGGGGACATGGGGGCCGGGGCGTTTAGGGGAGGGGGCTGTGGGGGACATGGGGGCCGGGGCGTTTAGGGGAGGGGGCATGGGGGACATGGGGGCCGGGGCGTTTAGGGGAGGAGGCGTGGGGGACATGGGGGCCGGGGCGTTTAGGGGAGGGGGCTGTGGGGGACATGGGGGCCGGGGCGTTTAGGGGAGGGGGCGTGGGGGACATGGGGGCCGGGGCGTTTAGGGGAGGGGGCGTGGGGGACATGGGGGCCGGGGCGTTTAGGGGAGGGGGCTGTGGGGGACATGGGGGCCGGGGCGTTTAGGGGAGGGGGCATGGGGGACATGGGGGCCGGGGCGTTTAGGGGAGGAGGCGTGGGGGACATGGGGGCCGGGGCGTTTAGGGGAGGGGGCTGTGGGGGACATGGGGGCCGGGGCGTTTAGGGGAGGGGGCGTGGGGGACATGGGGGCCGGGGCGTTTAGGGGAGGGGGCGTGGGGGACATGGGGGCCGGGGCGTTTAGGGGAGGGGGCTGTGGGGGACATGGGGGCCGGGGCGTTTAGGGGAGGGGGCTGTGGGGGACATGGGGGCCGGGGCGTTTAGGGGAGGGGGCTGTGGGGGACATGGGGGCCGGGGCGTTTAGGGGAGGGGGCTGTGGGGGACATGGGGGCCGGGGCGTTTAGGGGAGGGGGCTGTGGGGGACATGGGGGCCGGGGCGTTTAGGGGAGGGGGCTGTGGGGGACATGGGGGCCGGGGCGTTTAGGGGAGGGGGCTGTGGGGGACATGGGGGCCGGGGCGTTTAGGGGAGGGGGCTGTGGGGGACATGGGGGCCGGGGCGTTTAGGGGAGGGGGCTGTGGGGGACATGGGGGCCGGGGCGTTTAGGGGAGGGGGCTGTGGGGGACATGGGGGCCGGGGCGTTTAGGGGAGGGGGCTGTGGGGGACATGGGGGCCGGGGCGTTTAGGGGAGGGGGCTGTGGGGGACATGGGGGCCGGGGCGTTTAGGGGAGGGGGCTGTGGGGGACATGGGGGCCGGGGCGTTTAGGGGAGGGGGCTGTGGGGGACATGGGGGCCGGGGCGTTTAGGGGAGGGGGCTGTGGGGGACATGGGGGCCGGGGCGTTTAGGGGAGGGGGCTGTGGGGGACATGGGGGCCGGGGCGTTTAGGGGAGGGGGCTGTGGGGGACATGGGGGCCGGGGCGTTTAGGGGAGGGGGCTGTGGGGGACATGGGGGCCGGGGCGTTTAGGGGAGGGGGCTGTGGGGGACATGGGGGCCGGGGCGTTTAGGGGAGGGGGCTGTGGGGGACATGGGGGCCGGGGCATTTAGGGGAGGGGCCGTGGGGGACATGGGGGCCGGGGCGTTTAGGGGAGGGGCCGTGGGGGACATGGGGGCCGGGGCGTTTAGGGGAGGGGGCTGTGGGGGACATGGGGGCCGGGGCGTTTAGGGGAGGGGGCTGTGGGGGACATGGGGGCCGGGGCGTTTAGGGGAGGGGGCTGTGGGGGACATGGGGGCCGGGGCGTTTAGGGGAGGGGGCTGTGGGGGACATGGGGGCCGGGGCGTTTAGGGGAGGGGGCTGTGGGGCACATGGGGGCCGGGGCGTTTAGGGGAGGGGGCGTGGGGGGTGCTGGGCCTGAGGTGCTTTGGGGACAGGGGGCTCCGGGCCCCGGCTGCTTCGGGGATGGGGGGGCGCAAGGGGTGCTGGGGACGGGGAGGGGTCCTGGGGTGCTCCGGGGACGGGGGGTGCTGGGGACGGGGAGGGGGCCCGGGGCGCTCCGGGGACAGGGGCTTGGGGGGTGCTGGGGACAGGGGACGGGGAGGGGTCCCGGGCTGCCCCGGGGTCAGGGGGTGCTGGGGGCAGGGGAGGGGGCCCGGGCTGCCCCGGGGACGGGGGGTGCCGGGGGCGGGGGAGGGGGCCCGGGCTGCCCCGGGGACAGGGGGTGCTGGGGACGGGGGGTGCTGGGGACGGGGACGGGGCCCGGGCTGCCCCGGGGACGGGGGGTGCTGGGGGCAGGGGAGGGGGCCCGGGCTGCCCCGGGGTCGGGGGGTGCTGGGGACGGGGGAGGGGGCCCGGGCTGCCCCGGGGACGGGGGGTGCTGGGGACGGGGGAGGGGGCCCGGGCTGCCCCGGGGATGGGGGGTGCTGGGGACGGGGGGGTGCTGGGGGAGGGGGCCCGGGCTGCCCCAGGGTCGGGGGGTGCCGGGGGCAGGGGAGGGGGCCCGGGCTGCCCCGGGGTCGGGGGGTGCCGGGGGCAGGGGAGGGGGCCCGGGCTGCCCCGGGGTCGGGGGGTGCCGGGGGCGGGGGAGGGGGCCCGGGCTGCCCCGGGGTCGGGGGGTGCCGGGGGCGGGGGAGGGGGCCCGGGCTGCCCCGGGGACGGGGGGTGCCGGGGGCGGGGGAGGGGGCCCGGGCTGCCCCGGGGTCGGGGGGTGCCGGGGGCGGGGGAGGGGGCCCGGGCTGCCCCGGGGACGGGGGGTGCCGGGGGCGGGGGAGGGGGCCCGGGCTGCCCCGGGGACGGGGGGTGCCGGGGGCGGGGGAGGGGGCCCGGGCTGCCCCGGGGTCGGGGGGTGCCGGGGGCGGGGGAGGGGGCCCGGGCTGCCCCGGGGACGGGGGGTGCCGGGGGCGGGGGAGGGGGCCCGGGCTGCCCCGGGGTCGGGGGGTGCTGGGGACGGGGGAGGGGGCCCGGGCTGCCCCGGGGTCGGGGGGTGCTGGGGACAGGGGAGGGGGCCCGGGCTGCCCCTGCCTCACCCTTCCTGCCCTGTCCAGGCGGCGGCGGCGGCGACCTGGGGCCGCAGCTGCGGCAGCCCTGCCCTCGGCGCCCGCCGCCACCTCCACGCCAGCCCCGTCTGCCTCAAGGTACCGTCGGCGCCCGCCTGGCGCGGCCCCGGCCCCCCCGGCCCCGCTCGGCCGCCGGGGCCAGGGCAGCGCTGACGCCCCCGCCCCGCTTTGCTCCCCTCCCCGGCAGAGCCGAGCGGCCCGGGTGCGCGTGGGCAAAGGGGACAAGCCGGTGACCTACGAGAAGGCGCACGCCCCGCACTACATCGCCCACCGCAAGGGCTGGCTCTCCCTGCACACCGGTGAGCCGCCCCCGGCGTCCCCTCCCCTCCGTCGGCGTCGCCCCCGCGGGGCCGCGAGGAGGACCGCGCTCGCCCGGGGCTCCCCGCCGCCGACCCTCGCTCTGCCCGCAGGTAACCTGGACGGGGAAACCGGGGCGGCCGAGCGGACGGTGGAGGACGTTTTCCTGCGCAAGTTCCTCTACGGCACCTTCCCCGGCTGCCTGGCCAACGAGGTGGTGCTCAAGCGACGCGCCAACCTGCTGGTGGTGTGCCTGGTGGTGGTGCAGAGCCTGGCGCCCAGCAAGCTCTACTTCCTCGTCGGCTACGCCGAGACCCTCCTCTCCCACTTTTACAAGTGCCCCGTCCGCTTGGAGGTGCAAACGGTGCCCACCAAGGTCATCTACAAGTACCTCTAGCGTCCCTCGGTGCCACCTGGCCGCGGCGGGAGCTGCTGGGGACGGCGGGTGACGCGCCCGGGAGGGCGCTGAATGCCGCCGGAGCGGGGAATAAAAAGGTTTTGTGCCCCTGCTGGTGGTTCTTCGTGGTGGCGGACTGTCGGGGAGGACCCCGTCCCCCGTGATGCCCGCGTGTCCCTTGCTGCCCTGTCCCCACGATGTCCGTATCCCCCCCCCTCCATGCACCCCGTGCCCAGATCCCGTGACGTTTCAGAGCGGAAACGCAGCCGCTTCAGTACGCGCCCCCCCCCCCCCCCCGGCCCGTCCTGCTTAAACTCGGGTCTAAGTGTGAGAAAACGACTTTAAATAAAAGTGCAATAGAAAAAGCCGCGGTGGGCCAGCGCAGCGCCCGCGGGTGGGGGCCACCGGCGCTCAGTGTCGCCTGGGGGCCGGGGCCGTGTCCTCGAAGCAGCCGTTGTCGAGGCCCTGCCCCGCGCTCTGCTCCTTGCTCGCACTGGGGGTGGCCGCGGGCACCCGAGGGCTGGGTCCTGCGGGGAGAAGAGGACAGTGCCAGGCTGCACCCGACGCCGGGGACCCGCGTGGGTCCTGGTGACGCCCATGGGGGTCATTGGGGCCGCAAGGGGCCGCAGGCGTGATGGCAGGCGGCTCCCCGCGGTGCCTTACCCATGTAGCTGAGCAGGACGGGGAGGAAGATGAGGCCGTGCGCCAGGCCGGTGAGGGTGATGATGAGGTTGAGGCGGAAGAAGAAGATCTGGATGAGCTGGGCCTTGGCGAAGGCCAACACCACGATGCCCGGCAGGTTGGTCATGGCCACGCCAGCCACCACCTGCGCCGGGGACAAGGTCAGCTGCGGCAGGGCCGTGCCACCCTGCCCCACGCGTCGCCCTGCATGGCGCTCCCTGGGAGCCGGGCCACCCTGAAGGGTGTCCCCATGGCCAGGCCACCCCGTGCCCACCTTGCTGCCCATGTTGACGGTGGCCTCGGCTGCCCGCTCCACGCGGCTGGGCTTGGTGCTGCGGGTGAAGGCGCATGTGAGGTGGGACACAAACTCCACTGAGATGCCCACGGCCTGTGGGGACGGGGTGGTCACCAAGGTGGCACCCATAAGTGCTCCCCGGGCTGGCGCGGCTGGGGTGGGGGAGTAGGTGGGTGCCCATCCTGTGTCTGTGCACCCTGCGTGACTCAGTCCTCCCTGTGCCGCCCTGAGTGCCCCAGGCCCCAATGTCCCCATGCCACCTTGCGTGTCCCAAGCCCTCGTGCCACCCATGCCACTGTGTCACCCCCCCCCCCGGTGACCCTGTGCCCATGCACCCCACGTGCCTCTGTGCCACCCCCCTGTCCCCAGGTCCCCGTGCCACCCCGCCCCGCACCGCGACCAGGTTGATGAGGGCCACGGCGTTGTAGGGGATGCCCCAGAGGGTCATGGCGCCCACGGTGTCCACGAGGATCATGACGAGGGTGACGAGGGTGGCGGCGCTGGAGCGCAGGTCCATGCCCAGCAGCACGAAGGAGACGCCGAAGGTGGGCACCAGGCACACGGTCAGCGTGAAGAGCCCCTCGAACACCACGCTCAGGTACTGCTCGTAGTACACGTACGTCACCCTGCGAGGGAGCGTCAGCGCCGCGCCGGCACCCGCAGGGGCGCCCGGCCCACTTGGGCACCCCTAACCGGGTACTGGCGTGCCCGCCCTGACCCCCAGCTGGGCACCCCCTAACTGGGCACCTTCGCTGACCCCAGCTGGACACCCCTCACTGGGCACTGGGTACCCACGCTGACCCCAGCCATATACCCTGTAACCGGGCACCCCCCCCCAACCAGGCACCCCTAACAAGCACCCACACCAACCCCAGCCAGGCACCCCTAACCAGGAACCGGGGTGCCCACCCTGACCCTGGCTGGGCACCCCTAACCTAGCACCCATGCTAAGCTCCAACCGGGTATCCCAAACCAGGCACCCATGCTGAACCCCAACCTGGCACCCCCCCCAACCAAGCACCCATGCTGAACCCCAACCTGGCACCCATGCTGAACCCCAACCAGGTACCCCAAACCAGGCACCCATGCTGAACCCCAACCGGGCACCCATGCTGAACCCCAACCGGGTACCCCAAACCAGGCACCCATGCTGAACCCCAACCTGGCACCCCCCCAACCAAGCACCCATGCTGAACCCCAACCTGGCACCCATGCTGAACCCCAGCTGAGCACCCCTAACCTGGCACCCATGCTGAACCCCAACCTGGCACCCATGCTGAACCCCAACCGTGTACCCCAAACCAGGCACCCATGCTGATCCCCAACCTGGCACCCCCCTAACCAAGCACCCATGCTGAACCCCAACCTGGCACCCCCCCCAACCAAGCACCCATGCTGAACCCCAACCGGGTACCCCAAACCAGGCACCCATGCTGATCCCCAACCTGGCACCCCCCTAACCAAGCACCCACGCTAAACCTCAACCGGGTACCCCAAAACAAACACCCTCCCTAACCAAGCACCCATGCTGAACCCCAACCTGGCACCCATGCTGAACCCCAACCAGGTACCCCAAACCAGGCACCCATGCTGAACCCCAACCGGGCACCCATGCTGAACCCCAGCTGAGCACCCCAAACCAGGCACCCATGCTGAACCCCAACCTGGCACCCATGCTGAACCCCAACCGGGTACCCCAAACCAGGCACCCATGCTGAACCCCAACCTGGCACCCATGCTGAACCCCAACCTGGCACCCCCCTAACGAAGCACCCACGCTAAACCTCAACCAGGTACCCCAAAACAAACACCCTCCCTAACCAAGCACCCATGCTGAACCCCAACCTGGCACCTATGCTAAACCCCCAACTGGGCACCTCTACCCAAGCACCCAAGCTGAACCCCAAACCGGGCACCCACGCTCATCCCGACCGGGCGCCCCGCGGGGGCGGCGGGCGCTTACGTGTAGGGGAAGACGCGGAAGTCGGGGGGGGTGCCGGGCACCTGGCGCAGGGTGGCCGTGATGTTGTCGGCCAGCTTGCGGGCCGCCCGCAGCGCCTCCGTGTACTCCTGCGAGTTGGTCAGCGGCCGGTGGTACGCCATGAACCGCGAGGCTGCCGGGAGGGTGCCGGGCTCAGGCGGGCACCCATGGGTGCCCTGGCCTTCGCCCACCCCCCCCACCCCCACCCCAAACTCACCCACGATGGTGCCGTTGGGGTCCATCTTCACCGAGGTGTCGTAGGCACCCAGGCCGCTGCAGGTGCAGGGGGAGCGGGTGAGGGTGGGCACCCCTGGGGGTGCCCAAAAATCTGTGCCCATGGGCATGCACCCAAAATACTTGTGCCGTGTGCAGGCGCCCAAGTAGCCTTGCCCGTGTGTGCACGTGCCCATCTGCATCTGCCCAAATGGCCTGTGCCCGTGTGTGTGCGCACCCCTGTGCCTGCACCCATGTGTGCGTGCCCGAGTCCCTGTGCCCATGTGTGTGCACCCATGTGCTGCACCCAGGCGTGTGTGCCCACGTGTGCACCCCTGTGCCTGCACCCATGTGTGCGTGCCCGAGTCCCCGTGCCCACGTGTGTGCACCCCTGTGCCTGCACCCATGCGTGCGTGCCCGAGTCCCCATGCCCACGTGTGTGCACCCCTGTGCTGCACCCAGGCGTGTGTGCCCACGTGTGCACCCATGTGCCTGCACCCATGCGTGTGTGCCCGAGTCCCCGTGCCCACGTGTGTGCACCCCTGTGCTGCACCCAGGCGTGTGTGCCCAAAACACTCGTGCCCATTTGCTGGGCCCGTTGGCACGTGCCCGTGTGCAGGCACCTGAGTCCCTGCGCCCACGTGCCCACCCGCCCCTGCCCCTAGGCGCCCCGCAGACCCCCTCCCCGCCGCCCGTGCACCCGCGGGACCCGCGGCGGGTGCCGCCTACCCCTTGGGGCACTGCAGCGTGGGCTGGTCGTAGAGGAACCAGGGCAGGAAGCGCTCGAACTCGTCCACCGTGGGCCGCCGCGACGTGTTGAGGCACTTGCCCAGCAGGCAGCTGAGGGCGTCTGCGGGCAGCGCTGCGGCTCAGGCGCTGCCCGCACCCTAGGGTGGCCCCCGGCCCCCCGACCCGGCGCCCCGCTCACCGCTGGTGGAAGGGCAAAACTCGCCCTGCTGCGACCCGAACTGATGCACCCGGCAGCAGCGCCCCGTAGGGTTGAGCCAGTCGAGGAAATCGTCCACCCACGACGTGGCCGGGATGGCCAAGAAGGACCTGGAGATGGAGGAACGAGAAGATGCCGGGACCCCGGGCGCCCGCTGCACCCGCTGCCACCCGCTGCACCCGCCCCACTCACACGTCCGGGAAGCGGGTGGCGTACTCGATCTTCTGGGTGAGCGAGTCGGCGTCGCAGCCGGCGCTCGAGCAGACGGCGTTGGTGCCGGCCGCCGAGGAGAAGTTGTAGCCGCTGGTGGTGACGAAGTAGGTGGGCACCCCCACGGCCAGGTACTTGTTGAGGGCGGCGAAGTACTCCAGCATGTAGGAGTCCTGCGGGCAGCCGTCAGCCGCCGGGCGCCCGCGGGCGTCGCGCCCGCCCGCCCCGCGCGCCCCCGCCGCGCGCCCACCTTGGGCATGGCCAGCTCCTGGTCCAGCCCCACGGACACCTGCAGCGTGAGGTAGAGTCCGGCGCAGGCCACGAAGAGGAAGAGCAGCATCTGGTTTTTTGGGTGGGGGGGGGGCAAGCCGGCGTTAAGGGGCACCCCGGCACCTGCTCCAGGGTGCTGGCAGACTCCCCCCATCGGTGCCACCGGCCAAGAGCCTCTGGGTGCCCACATGCTCCCCCCCCACCACCCAGCACCCCAAAGTCACCTTTGAGCCTGAGCCGAGCACCTCAGGGTGCCCCCCATGTTTCCCCCACCCCTAGGCCACCCCCTAGTCCTCCAGGACCTCCCCAGGACCCCCCCAGTCCCCCAAGCCCTCCCTAGACCCCCCAGAACCTCCCTAGACCCCCCAGGACCCCCCAGTCCCGCAGGACCCCCCCAGTCCCCCAGGACCGCCCAAGACCCTTCCAGGACCTCCCTACACCTCCCCAGGACCTCCCCAGTCCCCCCAGAACCTCCCTAGACCCCCCAGGACCCCCCCAGTCCCCCAGGACCTCCCAGACCCCCCAGAACCTCCCTAGACCCCCCAGGACCCCTCAAGACCCCCTAGGACCCCTTCCAGGACCCCCAGGACACTCTCAGTCTCCCAGGACCCCCTCAGACCCCCCCAGGACCTCTCTAGACCCCCCAGGACCCCCCCAGTCCCCCAAGGAACCCCCCCAGGTCCCTATGTTCCCCCTGCACCCCCAGCCCCCCTAGTACCCCCCCAGCCCCCGGCTCACCACGAGGGGCCGGGTGACGCGGTGCAGCAGCAGGGGCGCGTAGTAGCGGTGCATGAGCGGGCGCAGCACCCCGGTGCCCGGCCCCCCGGGCGCCCCCTTCTCCAGCCCCCGGCAGCAGCACACGTCGAAGCGGGCGGCCTGCGGGCACGGCGGGGCCGTGGGCACCCCGTGCCCACCCTGGGCCCCCTCCTGCCCCCGGGGTGCCCCATGCCCATCCCGGGCCCCCTCCTGCCCCTGGGGTGCCCCACGCCCACCCTGGGCACCCCCTGCCTCAGGGGCACCCCATACCCACCCCGAGCCCTCCCTGGGCACCCTCCTTCCCTGGGGCACCCCATGCCCACCCTGAGCCCTCCCTGGGCACCCTCCTTCCCTGGGGCACCCATGCGCAGCCCATGCCCACCCTGAGCACCCTTCTGCCCCGTGGCACCTTGTGCCCACCCTGGGCCCCCTCCTGCCCCTGGGGTGCCCCCTGCCCACCCCGGGTCCCCTCCTGCCCCCAGGATGCCCTGTGCCCATCCTGGGCACCCCCCACCTCAGGGGCACCCTGTGCCCACCCCGAGCCCACCCTGGGCACCCTCCTGCCCCAGGACACCCGGTGCCCACCCAGGCCCTCCCCAGCTCAGGAGCACCCATGCCCACCCTGGACACCTTCCTGCCCCAGGGTGCCCTGTGCCCACCCTGGTCACCCTCCTGCCCCATGGCACCTGGTGCCCACCCTGGGCACCCTCCTGCCCCAGGGGCACCCCACGCCCACCCTGTGCCCACCCCAGCAGCCCAGACCCTCCCCCGGGCGCAGGTACCTCCTGCCGGCGGGCGTCGAGGGCCAACAGGGCCACGAAGCCCGAAATCTGGAGGAGGAAGTCGAAGGCGATGGCCACGGCCGCGGTGAGGGCGAAGGTGCGGACGGCGGGCATGGAGGAGAGGGAGCCTGCGGGCACCGGGCCGTGAGCGCTGGGCCTGACCCCGTGCTCAGGTGTGCACCGTGCCCATGTCCCTGTGCTCACCATGTCCCCGTGCCTGTGGTGTGCACCATCCCCACTGTGCCCCCGTGCACCTTGTGTCCCCATGCCCATGGTGGGCACCATGCACCTTGTGTCCCTGTGCCCGTGACATGCACCATGCCCATCTCGTGCACCGTGCCTGTCATGTCTCCGTGCCCATCTTGTCCTCATGCCCATGGTGTGCACCATGCCCACCCTGTTCCCATGCCCGCTGTGTCCCCATGGTGTGCACCGTGCCCACCCTGTTCCCGTGCCCGCTGTGTCCCCATGTCCATGGCATGCGCCATGCCCATCATGTGCACCGTGCCCATCGCATCCGCGTGCCTGCAGCGCCCCATCCCCATGCGGGTCTTGTGCACCGTGCCCATCACGTCCCCATCCTCAAGCTGTGCACCATGCCCATTGCGTCTCCGTGCCCATCATGTCCCCGTGCCCACCGTGTCCCCACGCCCATGGCATGCGCCATGCCCATCATGTGCACCATGCCCATCGCGTCCCCGTGCCCACCATGTCCCCATGCCCGTGGCATGCGCCATGCCCATCATGTGCACCATACCCATCGCATCCCCGTGCCCATCATGTCCCCGTGCCCACCGTGTCCCCACGCCCATGGCATGCACCGTGCCCACCGTGTCCCCGTGCCCGGGCTCACCCAGGAGGAAGCAGATGACCTCGGAGAGGCTGCACAGCAGCATGCTGGGTGCCACCTGCCCCAGCACCCGCCCGATGTGCTGCTCCCGCGTCTCGCCCGGCTCCCGCACCGACTGCTGCTGGGCCACGGTGGTGAGGCCAGGTGCCAGCACTGGGCACCCACTGCCCCGGGGGGTGCACGGGCTGCCCCGCGGGCACCCATCGGCCAGCCTGGGGTGCTGCTCTCATGCCCAGTGGGGTCTTCTGTGCCCCCCCGGGACCCCCATGCCCAAGCGTCCCCCATGGCCACGTGCCACCTGGGGACTCCCATGCCCAGCTGCACCCCCACACTCCATAGGGACCCCCATGAGGACTCCATGCCCAGTCATCCCTACATGCCCCACGGGGGTCCCTGTGCCCCCATCCACCCATGCCCACGTGCCCCATGGGGACACCGATACCCAGCCGTGCCCCCCATGCCCGGCGCCCCGTGGGGGTCCCCGCGCCCGGCCCTGCCGCCCACCTGGTACTCCTGCACGAAGATGAAGATGTTGTCGGCGCCCACGGCCAGCACGAGGAAGGGCACCACCTCGAGGATGATGAGGGACGAGGGCAGCCCCATGAAGGCCAGGCAGCCCATGGAGGCGAAGACGGCGCCCAGCACCACGGCGATGCCCCCCAGCGCCAGCGTCACCTTGGACTCCACCTGCGGGCAGGGCCGTGGCACCCGCTTAGGGCCCGCCGGGCACCCTTGGGTGCTCCCCCACCTCCGGCACCCGAGGACGGGAGGGAGCAGGAGGGGGGACGGAGGCGCCTTACCAGGACGCGGCGCCAGGCCGTGTACTCGCCCAGCGCCACGGCCACGTAGGCGAAGACGACGAGGTAGCTGATGGCGAAGATGGGCACGTCCTCGCCCGTGGTGCGGTTGATCTCGTCCTCCAGCGAGCGCTGTGGGCACAAGGGCGGCTGAGCGCCCGGCGGCGCCCCCCCACCCCGTGCCCGCGGCGGCGGCGGGCACCCGCTTACCTCGGCCATGAAGGCCACGGAGAGGTTGGGGCCGTGGGTGCGCTGGAAGTCGCGGACGATGGCGAGGAAGCGCTCCTCCCAGCGCAGCACCCACTCGAAGCGGGCGTCGTCGCGCGGGAAGTTGTTGAGCGAGTAGGTGACGATGAGCGCCTCGGCCTCCGTGTACTCGGAGCCTGCGGGCACGGCCGTCAGCGCCCGCCCGCGGCCCCCGGGGCGGCAGCGCCCGTGCCGGTGATGCACGTGGCACCCATGCCGGCCATGCATGCAGCACCCGTGCTGGCGATGCACATGCATCCACGCTGGTGATGCAGGCAGCACCCATGCCAGTGATGCATATGACACCCATGCCAGTGATTCATGCAGCACCCATGCTGGCGATGCACATGACACCCACGCCAGTGATGCATATGACACCCATGCCAGTGATTCATGCAGCACCCATGCTGGCGATGCACATGACACCCACGCCAGTGATTCATGCAGCACCCATGCTGGCGATGCACGACACCCACGCCGGTGATTCATGCAGCACCCATGCTGGTGATGCACGACACCCACGCTGGTGATTCATGCAGCACCCATGCTGGCGATGCACATGACACCCATGCCGGTGATTCATGCAGCACCCATGCTGGCGATGCACGACACCCACGCTGGTGATTCATGCAGCACCCATGCTGGTGATGCACATGACACCCATGCTGGTGATTCATGCAGTACCCGTGCTGGCGATGGCGATGCATGCAGCACCCATGCCAGCAATGCATGCAGCACATATGCTGGTGATGCAGGCAGCACCCATGCCAGTGATGCACGTGGCAGCCGTGGCAATGATACCCGTGGTGCCCATGGGAGCAATGTGTGCAGCACCCGTAGTGGCGATGCATGTGGTACCCACAGCAGCAATGTGCAGGGTGCCCGCGCCAGCGATGCCTGCAGCACTTGTGGCAGCGAGGCACATGGCACCCGTGCCAGTGGTGCCCAAGGCACCTAAGGCAGTGATGCCCATAGCACCCATGCCAAGAATATCCACAGCACCCATGGTGGTACCACATGCGGCACCCGTGACAGCGATGCACGAGGCGCCCATGCCAGTGATGCCCGTGGCACCTGTGGCAGTGATGCCCACAGCACCCATGCCCACGGTTTCCCTGCCCACCGGGGTGCCAGCGGGCACCCGGCTCACCTGGGTACCCGCCGAAGGTGAGGAAGGGGAAGACGGGCCCGCCATACTCAGCCATGCAGCTCAGCTCCAGTGCCGTGATGTCCTTGAAGGAGAGCGGCGAGCTGGTGCGGACACAGGCGCCGGGTGAGCGGGCAGCCGTGCCCTCCGGCCGCGGTGCCCATCCCGACCCCATGGCGCCCGCGCCCAGGGTGCTGGGATGGGTCCCGCACCCTGCCCCATGGAGGTACCACCCTGGCTTGGCCACCCACAATCCCACCGCCCGGGGTCTCCCGGGCCCCCACCGTGCCCTGTACCCTGCCCCACGCAGGGCATCACCCAACCCCGCCGCCCGGGGTCCCTTGGGCACCCTGCCCCACGCAGGGCATCACCCAACCCCGCCGCCCGGGGTCCCTTGGGCACCCTGCCCCACGCAGGGCATCACCCAACCCCGCCGCCCGGGGTCCCTTGGGCACCCTGCCCCACGCAGGCATCACCCTGGCTTGGCCACCTGCAGCCCCACAGCCCGGTGTCCCCTGGGCACCCACCGTGCCCAGCGCGGGCACCCGACCCCCTCCAAACAGCCCCCCCCCGGGGGCGCCACCCACTTGACGCAGTAGAGGAGATGGTCGCGCCAGTCGACGGTGCCCGTCCTCTTGCCCGCGGTCTGGGTGGCGGTCATGGCCAGGCGGGTGCCGTTGTTCTGGAAGTACTGGGTGACGCTGGTGACGCAGCAGTCGGCCAGGCTGGCGTTGGCCGGGTTCAGGGGGGCGTAGCAGACGTCGCGCAGCGTCACCTCCCGGCCCGCCGCCTCCACCCACACGGCCGCCGCCGCCAGCCGCTCCTGCAGCTCCAGCAGCGCCCGCAGCACCTCGTCCGCCAGCACCCCGCTGAAGTTCTTGGCGCCCAGCAGCACCGAGTCGTAGGTGGCCGCCAGGCGCCCCGGCGCCCGCACGATCACCTGGTTGGAGCGCAGGAAAGGCCCGAAGTTGGCGTCGTAAAACGCCTTCTCCTGCCGCGCTTGGCTCTCGGGCGCCGACCACAGCTCCACGGGGTCCGTCACCAGGCGCAGGGTGGCCATGCCCGTGGCCAGGGCGCCCGCCGCCGCCGCCGCCACCGCCAGCACCGCCGCCGGGTGCCGGGCCACCAGGGTGCCCCATTTGCCGAAAGCGCCCGCCAGCGCCACGTGGGTGACGCGGCCGAGACAGGCGGCGCAACCCGACGCCCGCCGCCGCGTCCCCGGCCCCGGCCGCTTCCGCCGCACGCAGCGTCGCGCCGCCGCGCCGGTGCCGAAGAGGAGGACGAGGAAGGCGAAGAGCAGGCAGCAGAGGACCAGGGCGCCGTCGGCGGCGCCCAAGCGGAAAGGGGGCCGGGGACCCGGCGGCGCCGGCACGGCGGGGCAGGATTCGGCGCAGTCCTGGCAGGAGCAGGGCTCGCCGGCGGCGTCCAGCGGCTCGCTGCAGGGCCAGGCGCGGCCGCTCAGCGGCTCCAGGTCGCCGCCGGGCCGGGTGCCGTTGGGCACCAGCTGGAAGTCGATCTGCAGCGGGGCCAAGCCGTTGCTTTTGTCGCCTTGGAAGTCGAGCCAGCGCTGCGCCGTGCACAGCTTGGCCCCGTAGCGCCCGCACATGGCGTCGATGGCGTAGCCGCCCGTGCTGGGCAGCCGCACGCCCTGGCACGAGGCGAAGGCGGCTTCGGCGAAAGCCTGGTCGTAAAAACACTGGTACTCGAGGACGGCGAGCTGGCTGAGGCCCGGCACCAGCGTGACGTTGGCCACGCGGGTGACGTTGGTGAAGAGGCTCTGGTCGGGGCTGCAGATGTTGCGGCAGTAGATGTTGGCGAAGTTCCTGGCGCAGGCCGGGCAGCGGGCCAGCACGGCGCTCGAGAGCGCCACGCTGAGCTGCAGGGAGTTGAGCTGCGCCAGCGAGCAGCACACCAAGGTGTCGTTGGCGCTGCCGCCCGCCACCAGCTCGGGGCACACGGCTCGCAGCTGGGCCAGCAGCGCTGGCGTGGCCGGCCGCGCCGGCGTGTTGGACAGGCAGGGCACCTTGGAGGGCACCAGCGAGACGTTCACCTCCGGGTTCTTGCCGCACTCGCCGTAGAAAGCGCAGTAGCCGGCGCGGTGCACGGGCGTCAGCGTCGGCGCGGCCTGCGGCGGCGGCACGGAGGGCGCCTGGCACCGGTGGCACCCGCCCGTTCGGCCACCCCCAGCCTCTCCGAACGGACCCTCCGGTTTGGTCCCCGGGGCGGGTGCAACCTCGCTTCACCCTCCCTCCCCTCCGCCGCCCCGATCCCGTCCCCTCCGGCTTGGCATCGCCGCGATTTCGGCCACCCTGACCACCCCCCCCAACCCAAGGCACCTACCAGCACCAGGAGGGTGCCGAGCACGGCGCCGGCGAGCGCGAGGGATCCCGGCATCGCGGGCGGCGGGAAGAGGCCGGCCGTGCCTGGCTCCTGCCAGACCCCGTATCCCCCGGGGCGGCTTCTCACCCGTGAGGTCTTTTGGACTGACGGCGCTCAAGCCAATCAGCCCGCGCCCGAGCTGTAAATCCCTTGTGATCATTAACCGGCCCGACTGATACCCGCCGTCAGCCCACGCAGCCCCGGCGGGGAGGCGCCCGGACGCCTGGGTCCCATCCGTTCCCCCCCCTCCTCCCCGCCACCGGCGACTTTCCCACGGGCGCTTTGAGCTGGCGACGGCGGCGAAGGGGTCGCGGGGCATCGCGCCCCGGATCGGGGGGCGGCACGGCGCCGCGCGGGCCCAGAGCTGCCCGGCGGCAGCGCTTGTCGGTGCTCGTCCCCGGTGCGCCGCGCAGCCTGGTGGCACTGCCACCCCCGGCCTCTCGGCGAGGCCCGTTTTGAGCGGGAGACGGGGAGTTTTGTGCCCGTAGCGGCGTGGGGAGGAGGCACGGCTGTGCCCACCCAGAACACCCCAGCCGGGTGCCCTGCAGGTGCAAGATTAGCAGAGAAAACCCCAGGGGAAGCCAGAAACAGAGTGGCGATACCAGCCGTGGGAAACGTTTTCTCCTCCTGCCTGCCAGCCTGGCACGACTGGCACTGGGGTCAGGGGTGCCTGGCACCCCTGGAGCTCCCCAGCCATGCCCACGGCGTGTGCCAGGCCACCAGGAGCGAGCGGGAAGAGAACCGGGCTCCCTTCCTGCCGTGTGGGCAATAAAACCTTTCCAGTAATGGGAGCAGGGCCACCGGGGCCGCTGTGCCTGCAGGGAGGGCAGAGGGATGCCAGTCCCGGAGCCCTCTGGCCCGTGCGGGTGCTGGGAAGGGTTCAGGGTCCCAGGGCGGCCTTGGAGAAGAGCTGCGGCCCCGATAAGGCACTGGAGCGGGCGATAGGGGCGCCCCGAGCGATAACGCCGACAGCGGGAGCAGGCACCGCACCTGCTGCACACGCCACAGGGCAGGGCTTGGCACCGCGCGGGGCACGAACCTGGGCACCCGGCTGAGCCAGGCCAAGTGAGCAGCACGCAAACAAGATACCCCGGAGGATGAGCCTGTGCCACCCAGGTGACACCCAAGCTGCTGGGGATAGGCGGGTGCGGTGCCAGCGCCGGGGATGGCTGCTCCATGGTGAGATAGGAGCGCAGAGCCAGGTTATGGGGTGGCAATGCCCACGTCTGCGCTGGCACAGAGGCAGCAGGCGCCTAAAAAGAGGCCAGGAAGCCCCCCGAGATGGCGATACCACCTGCACGCCCTCACCCAGGGCAGACACCATACCCTTGCCCTACTTTATGGCTCCCACACAGCCTTGGCCTCGATAAGGGGGCCGATAACGCCCTGGCACCTTCGCCCCACATCAGCGGGGCACGCCGCCATCTCATCTCCACGTCACCAAGCAGCTTTCCCTCCGCCACCCGCCACCGTCACGTAGCCCGCAGGCAACGCTCGGGCTGCGGGAGAAGCACCCCGCAAGAAAACGGCGCGCTCGGCACAGTCCGCTGGCACCTTTATTGGGCACGGCTGCCCGCAGGGTACGGCACAGAGATAACCTGTCCTCGCGGGGCTGCGAGGCGGCCGCGGTGCCCCCAGGGGCTGATGGGCACAGTCCGGGGCACGCGGCGGGCTCAAGTCGGCTGCGTGGCCGGGCGCTTGGCACGGTGGCGGGCATACTTGAAGCTCTGCAGCGGGTTGGCGGTGCCGCGGGCCTGCAGGCGGGGAGAAAAGCCGTGTCAGACCACCCTGGCACGGAAAGGAGGCTCAGGCACCCGCGTGCCAGCGGCAACCGGGCTCGCTGCGTGCCTGGCTGGGCCGAGGGAGCCCCGTGCTCACCTTGGAGCCGCCCCGGCGGCTGGCACCGGTGTGGGGCACCCGTTGCCTCTTGCGCTTCCTGAGGGCGGGCTTGGCGATGCCGCGGAGGCTGGGGGGCACTGCGGGCAGAGAGTACCGCACAAGAGGGTGTCAGCGTCCCCGCGGTCCTCATGCGTTGTCCCCATCCCGTCGCCGTCCCCCCTGCCATGTCCCCGTGCCATCCCTGGGTGCCGTTCCGCAGCCTCCCTGTCCCGAGGCACCGTTGCCAGCATCCGCACCGCTGTCCCGTCCCGCCTGCGCCAAGGTCCCCATCCTGCCCCTTCCCCCCGCCACGTCAGCGCCCGCCAGTCGGCGCGGGACGTACCCAGGTACTCGGGCACGTTGCGCAGGTGAGGTTTGATGATGGCGGGGTGCAAGGGTTTGTCGTGCCGCAGCACGTGCAGGTCCCGGGGGTTGTCCTCGAAGTACGTCTGGACGCAGAGAGCCGGTACGTGTCAGGGCCTGGCGCTGCCAGCACAGCCTGGCAGCTGCTGTGCCCACCCTGGTCCCCACAACGCCACTCGGTGCCCACTGTGGGCCCGCTGGGTGCTGTGGGGGACTCCGGTGCCCCGCAGGTACCTTAAGTTTCTCCGAGTTGAGCAGCTCCTCCTTTATCTCCCGCAGCCGAGCCTCCTTCACCGCCTGCTTGGTGACAGAGCGCATGGCGTCCTGGGGGACGCAGAGTCAGAGCCGCTGGCCTGGGGCCCTGCCATCCCCACCCAGCAGCACCCTCGCACCCCCAGCCTGGTGCTGCCAGCACCCTGCCTGCGTGGCGCCCACGCACCCGGCACCGGTAGCGCAGTCCCTCGATCTCCTCCATGCAGAACCGGTAGGGCTGAAGCATCGACTCGCCGCTCTCTGAGGACGCAAACGAACGTGGGGTCACCGCCACCTTGCTGCTGCGGTCCCCACTGCCACCCGGCAGGCGTCCCCTGCCACAGCTTGATGTCCCTTGGCACTCACCACCCACCTCCGAGCACCCCTGTATCCACCACAGCACCCCCGATTGCCCCCGTGGCGAGGCAGGGCCCCTCCTGACCTCCAGCGAGCGCGTCCTCGATCTCGGCCAGGCGGTCCTGCTCCTCGGGCAGCACGAAGGTGAGCGCCGTGCCAGGGTTGTCTGCGCGGGCTGTCCTGCGGGCGCAGAGGGTTGTGGCGGTGGGGTGACGCAGGAACCCCCACCCAAGGGGGTGGCCGGCCAGTGGGGGCACCCCTGTGCCCCCTCCAGCCCCACGCACCTGCCCACACGATGGATGTAGGAGTCAACCGTCGGCGGCACGTCGAAGTTGATGACGGCAGCCACGTTTTGGAAGTCGATGCCCCGCGCAACGCCATACTCCGGGTCCTTGCCCCTGACGGGGGGGAGGATGAGACGTCAGGGTGGCTCAGGAACCCTGCTGGCATGGGGACACCCTGGGCAGACAGCCGGGGGGGCACGGGATGGGGGCATCTGGAGCAAGGGGACCCACGTGGGCACAGGGACCCCTTGGGCAAGGAGAAACCCCCTGGGCATGGATGCACCATGAAAAAGGGGAACCCCATGGGCACAGATTCTGGGAACCCAGCGCTGGCACCACCCACCACGTCCCCACGGAGCACCGTCCCGGCGACGTGGTGGCACCCGCGTGGGCCCGGTGGCCGCTCACTTGTCAGCAGCAGCACCCTTGCGCTTCTTGCGCTGGGGCTGCGCGGCGGGCACCGCCGGCACCTCCTCGTCCGTGGCCACGATGTAGTCGTAGATGCCTCGGTTGAACTGGGTGATGACGTGGCACCTATGGGACCGGCGAGCGCCCATCAGCGTGGCACTGCCCACCCTGATGGGCTGGGCACCCCCCTTTTCATCCCCCGCAGGCCCCTCTCTCCCAGGGCACTCTTTGCCCTTCCTGGGACCCTCTCAGGGCATCTCTTGCACCCTGTGGGTGCCCCTGTGGGGGTGATCCCCTGGACACCCTTTCCCCTCTTTTCAGAGACCCCGTGGCCTCCCCATCTCCTCCAGGCACCCCATTTTCGCCCACCACTTCCCTCCTTCCACAAGCAGCCCACAAGCACCCTCGCTCTCCAGGCACCCCGTTATCCCCCAGGCACCACTTGCCCTCCTGCACAGGCACCCTGGGCACCCCATTCCCCCCAGGGGCACCCCTTGCTTTCCTTTACCTCACCCAACGGGCAATGTTGTTCCCTGGGCACCCCGTTTTTCCCTGGACATCCCTTTCCTTTCTCCAGGGACCCCATTCCCCCCACCCCGAGCACCCGCTTCCCTCCTCCACAGACACCCTGGCACCCCATGTTCCTCCAAGCACCCCTTGCCCTCCTCCACATGCACCCGCCAAGCACCCTTGCTCCCTGGGCACCCCGTTGCCCTCGGGCACCACCCCGCCTCGCCCCATCGTACCGGGAGCGGGCTGGTAGCTCGGAGTTGAGGGCGCAGGCGGCGATGCCGAACTGCTCGAGGAAAAGCTTGAGGCGGTAGCAGCGGGCGAGGGTGCCCACGAAGAGCAGCGCCCGGCCCCGGAGCAGCGTCAGCTTGAGCAGGGCGCAGAGCAGCAGGAACTTGTCCTCCTCGGTGCTGCAGCGCACCTGGTACTGCCGCAGCTGGGTGCTGCCCGGCAGCTGGGGCTCCCGCGGGCGCACCGTCACCTGCGCCCGCCATGCCAGGGTGAGGGGCACGCGGGCACGGGGCCGCCATGCCGCCCGGGACAGCACACGCCGTCACCGTGCCCCCGATACGACGCCCGCCGTGCTGCCTGCAGGTATTTCCTCTTGCCTGCCATGTCCCCACGGCCCGTGACCCCCGTGTGCCCGCATCCCTCGCCCTGGCTGGCCCCCCAGCACCCACTGGGGCCCCCAGCACCCGCTCACCGGGTTGTGCAGCACCAGCTCCTTGAGGGCCTCCACGTCGGGGCTGAAGGTGGCCGACATGAGCAGCGCCTGGTAGATCTTGGGCAGGTGGCTGGGGGGCCGGAGACAGTCTCAGCGCCAGCCCCCCACCTCTTCAGCCCCCTAGCCTCGGTAGTGCACCCCCAAATCCCCTCCGATACCCTCAAAATCCCCTTGCTCCACCATGCCCCCCAGCCCTGGCACACGGCCCCCGCTATCCCCTAGGCCTGGCCGTGTTCCCCCAACCCCCGGCTTGTCCTCCAGCCCCAGCAGCGTCCCCCAAATCCCCAGCCGTGCCCCCCACGTCACCTGGCTTTAGCAGTGCTCCCCAAACCCTCTTTGTGTCACCCAGGCTCCCCAGCTCTGGCAGTGCCCCCGAAGTCCTCAGCTGGGCCCTCCATGTCTTCCAGCCCCAGCAGTGCCCCCCAGTGCTGCCAGTGCCCCCTAAAACCCTGCAGTGCCTCCCAGCCCCAGCAGCATCCCCCAAACCCCTGGCTGTGCCCCCCAACTCCCCCAGCTGTGCCTCCCAGTCCTGACAGCTCCCATCCAAATACCTGGCCATGTCCCCAATGTCCCTCAGCCCCAGCAGCATCCCCCAGACCTCTGGCTGTACCCCCCCAGCTCTAGCAGTGCCCCTCAAACCCTCAGCTGCATCCCCCAGTCCCGAGAGCACCCGCCAAACCCCTGACAACACCCCCACGTCCCCCGCAGCGCCCCTCACCACAGCAGGGCCTTGAGGTCTTCGCCGAAGCCAAAGGAGAGCAGCAGGTCGGCCTCATCCAGCACCAGCAGCTCCAGCGAGTGCCGCAGCGCCAGGCTGCGGGCGTTGAGGTGCGCCAGCACCCGGCCTGGCGTGCCCACCACCACGTCCGGCTTCTCCATCAGCACCGGCCTGGGGGAGGAGGGGGGACGCCCGGCACGTCGCGTCACCCGTCCACCTAAGGACCCCAGGACGGACGGAGAGGCGGGTGCTGGGGGCGCCCCGCGCCTTACCTCTGAGCGGCGAGGTCCGTCTGGGCACAGACGTCGGCCACTCGCACGTCGCGGGCGCAGAAGGCCGCCAGCTGCCGCAGAGTCTGCACCACTTGCTGCCCCAGCTCCTTGGAGGGCACCAGCACCAAAGCCCGCACCGCCTGCGCCACCGCCGCCGGCGCCTGCCCGCACCACCACCGTCGTCGTCAGCCGGCCGGGCGCCACGGGGACGTCCCCGCCGCGCCCAGTGCTCCCGCCCCGGCACCCAGCCACCCGCCCGGGCGGCCCCGCGACGCCCCAACTCACCGCCTTGACGCGCAGCAGGTGCTGGAGCAGCGGCAGCCCGTACGCCGCCGTCTTGCCGGAGCCCGTCCTGGCCCGGGCCAGCAGGTCGCGGCCCTCCAGCGCCAGGGGAATGGCCTCGGCCTGGATGGCCGTGGGCCTGGCCCAGCCCAGCTCGGCTACCGCCTGCGGGACCGCACCGTCACCTCGGGGGGACCCAGGCATCGGGGATCCCCGATGTCACCCACCCCGGGGGTCCCAGGTGTCCTGACTCCCTGGTGTCACTCAACCTGGGAGGCACCCGGGCGTCCTGACTCCCCGATGCCACCACTCTGAGGGGTCCCAGGCGTCCTGGCTCCCTGATGCTCCCCCTTAGGGGGTCCGAGGAGTCCTGGCTCCCCAATGCCACCACTCTGGGGGGTCCCAGGTGTTCTGGCTCCCCAATGATCCCCCCAAGGGGGTCCCAGGCGTCCTGGCTCCCTGATACTCCTACTCCGAGGGGTCCCAGGTGTCCCGGGTCCCCAATGCCACCACCCTGGGGGGTCCCAGGCATCCTGGCCCCCCCATGCTCCCTCCTTAGGGGGTCCCAGGCATCCTGCCTCCCCGATGCTCCCCCTTAGGGGGTCCGAGGAGTCCTGGCTCCCCAATGCCACCACTCTGGGGGGTCCCAGGCATCCCGGCTCCCCATTGCCACCACCTGGGGGGTCCCAGGCATCCTGGCCCCCCCATGCTCCCTCCTTAGGGGGTCCCAGGTGTTCTGGCTCCCCGATGCCCCCCCCAAGGGGTCCCAGGCACCCTGGCTCCCTGATGCTCCCACTCCGAGGGGTCCCAGGTGTCCCGGCTCCCCGATGCCACCACCCTGAAGCGTCCCAGGCGTCCTATCTCCCCAGTGCCACCACTCTGGAGCATCCCAGTCATTCCGGCTCCCCATTGCCCCCCCCAGGGGGTCCCAGGCATCCTGGCTCCCCGATGCCCCCACCGGGGGAGTGGGGAGAAACTCCCTAAAGTCCCCTGGGGGGCGGCAGGCGTCCTGCTAAACATCCCCCAACCCCGCAGGGACTGAGGCGCTTCCAAGCCCCCCACCCCAAGAACCCAGGCGCCTGGGCCCCCCCAAACCCCCTCCCCATGGGGGTAGGGGACGACACAACTAACCCCCCCCCCCGCGACCGAGGTGCCCCCAACGCCCCCCGGGGCCCAGGCGTCCGGGCTCCCCAGTGGCCCCTCCTCGCCCCGAAGGGACCCAGGCGACTGAGGGATCCCGGGGTCCGGGAGCCCCCCTGGGGTCCCGGCCAGGCTGGGGCAGGAGACGGAGCCCCCCCCCCGCCCCGGGTCCAGGCGCACCCGCAGCAGCCGCCCGTCCAGCCCCATGTGCTCGAAGCCCCGCGCCGCCTCCGCCATCGCCGCTCGCCGCCCAGTGCGCCTGCGCGCTCCGCGCCGCCCACAGACACTTCCGCCACCCGCCCAGAGTGTCCGCTTCCCCCCCCCACCCCGCCTGCGCCCCTCTGTGCGCTGGAGGACCGAGCAGCACCACTCGTATGCCTGCATCCTGTCTCTGCTTTTGGGGGGGGGGGGGGGTGACGAGGGAGCCCGGACGCCTGGGCTCCCTGCCCAGTTTGGCCCAGCAGCGGGGCCGTACCCCCTTGCGGCGCCCCAAGAAGTTCCAGCCAGCCCCTTCGGAGCCCCCCAAAGGTTTATTGAGCTGCGAAACACACACGGAGCGGGGGGGACGCGGCCGCCCCTCGCCGGCGGCAGGCACGGCCCCCCACCGCGGCCGCCGGGGCTGGGCGGATGCAGCGCCGAGGCGGGGTTGGCATCCACCCCGGGGGTTACACCAGCTTCTTGGCCTCGAAGAAACTCTTCAGGTGTCTCATCTGCCAGATGCCGGTGAGGATGAGGATGATGGTTTGGGCGATGGACCACCACAGCACCCGCTGGTTGGTGCTCTCGCTCGTCATGCGGAAACGCTCCTCCCGGTACTGCGGGCAGAGCACGAGGCGGGGGAGTGTCAGCGGCGGGCACCCCCCAGCCCTTCCCCGGTTGCCCCCCGCTTCCCTCCTCCTCTTCCTCCTCACCCGCTGGTAGTTCTGCTCCTTCTGGATCTGCTCCACCTGGTCGAGGAGCTGGCGCGCTCGGAGCTGCAGCTCCGTCAGTTTGTCCTTGGCGGCGATTTCGGGGTAGTTGTTGGTGTGTTCCCCCACCTGGATGTCCAGGTGCACCCGCTGGGTACAAAACAGGTCAGGTCAGCGGGTGCTGGGCGCTGTCATCCCCCCCACCCAAGCGCCACGCGACGCCTCGGCACGCAGGACTCTCACCAGCTTGCCGCCGGCGAAGAGCGCCATGCGGGTGGAGTTGGAGTGGAGGCAGATCTGGTGCTCGCCCGGCGTGTGCGAGGTGAAGGTGAAGCGTCCCTCCGAGCCGTACTGCCGCGACAAAATCACCTGCGGGACACGGCGTCAGGGCCCTGCCTTCCCCGCGGACTGCCCTGCCCAGGCTGGCGGGTGTCCCGGGCTCCCCCAGGGACTCCCTGCGTGGGTGTCCCGCAGGCCCCGGTGCGACTCACCTTGCCGTCGGGGTCCTTCACCTCCACGTGCATGCCCAGCCCCGGTGTGGAGGGCAGGAATGACTCCGACTGCTTGTCCCACAGCTGTGTCCGGTAGTTCCCTGGGGGCAGCAGAGGGTCAGAGTGGGCTTGGCACGCCGGGACCACCCAGAGCCCCCCCCCCCCGGGCAGGGGCCTCCTCATTACCCCCCAGCTTCCAGCATTCTTTTGCATTGCCCCCCCTCCAGTTGCTGGGGTCTTTTCCACTGCCCTGGTGGTCTCTCCTGTTGCCCCCCGGAGTTCCCTGGGGGCTCTCTTGCCCCCCCCAAATCCCCTGTCAGTCTCTCCAGTTGCTCCCTCTCATCTCTGGGGGGTCTCTCCTGTTGCCTTCCTGGTTCCCAGAGGTCTCTCCCACTGCTCCCACCCAGTTCCTGGGGGTCTCTCCTCTCCATCTCCTAGTAGGGCAGTCCACTGCCTCCCCTTGTTCCGGGGGTCTCTCCCATTTCCTCTTCCCAGAGATCTCCCCGCCCTTATCCCATAACAGTCTCTCCCAGGTCCTGGGGCTGGGGGGGGGTGGTTCTCTCCTGTTGCCCCCCTCCTGGATCCCAGGGTCTCTCCCACTGCCCCTTGCCCCGGTTCCCAGGGGTCTCTCCCGTCACCCCCCCCCGGTTCCAGGGGTCCCTCCTATCATTCCCCCCCCAGTCCCTGAGGTCCCTCCCGTCGCCCCCCCCCCGTCTCGGTCTTCGGTGTCCCTCCCATCACCTCCTCCCTCCCCGGGGGCACTCCTGTCACCCCCCCGGTCCCCAGAGCCTCTCCCGCCGCCCCCAGTCCCCAAGGTCCCTCCCCGCCCCCATCCCCTAACGGTCCCTCCCGTCACTCTCCCGCGGCCCGTACCGATGACCATGGTCTCGTCGGGGATCTCCTCGATGAAGCAGCGCTTCTCGGTCTCGCCGATGTGGAAGTAGAGGGCCTGCGCGCCCCAGCCCGCCAGCAGCACGGTGGCCACGGCCGCCCGCAGCGCCCCGCCGCCCGCCATGGCCCGCGCCGCCCCGCCCCGCCCGCGCGCATGCGCCGCCCGGCGCCGCCGCCCGCACCGCGCATGCGCCTCCCCCCTCCGCCGGCGCAACGCGCAGGCGCCGCCGCCTGGCGGCCACTCACCGGCCCCCACGATACACCTACGGGTGCCCGCTGGGGCCCCGCGGGCAGGGCGCTTGGCAGCACCCGCATGCGCAGTGTTTCCCTCCGCGTGGCGCAGCGGGGAGGGCGCAGCGCCCGTACCGCGAAGGTTGAAAGTTCGAATCCCGCTTCGGGGAACTTCATGGGGGGCCTGATGGCCTCAGGTTTATTGGAGCCTGTCGGTGCCCCGGGGGGTGACCGTGGGCACCTGGGGCTGCTCCTCGCTGTGGGCACCAGCCACACTGCGCGGGGGACGGGGGGTGCACCCGCCACACCGCGCAGGGGACACCATGGGCATCAACCACACCGCGCATGAGACACCACGCGCGCCAGCCACGGTCCAGGGGACAACGCGCCTGGCAGGCGGGGGACGAGCCCTCTAGCAAAGGAGCTGGGAGTCCGAACCCTTGCGCCCCTTTCCCTCCCCTCGCCAGGGCCACACCATGCCCTTCGCGGGGCCGGGCCGGCCCTTCGCACCCAGCCCGGCGGCAGCGGTGTGGCAACGCCGCCACGTCCCTTCCTTCCTGCCGTCCCATCCAGCCCACGGGCAGATGCACGGAAATGCCACCCACTTCCTGCCCCGGGGCACCCGCCGCCGGACAGCCTTCGCCCCGTGCAGCGCCGTGCCCCGCTCCGGCGTGCAGAGGTCCCATGGGTAGGTGACGGGGGGCTGCAGTGCCGGGAAGGGTGACGCCGGGCGGGAAGAGGAACCGGGGCAGGCGAGGAAATTGCAACACGGGGCCCTGGCTGCCCCCCGCCTCCGCAGCTTGGAAATTTCGGGAGTCCCGTTTCGAGAGTGCCTGTCCCCGCCGGCTATAAAGCCAGGGTGGCAGTGGGGTGGTGGCGCCTGGCGCCATGGCGTGCCGCCCTTGCGCCGCGCTCGCCGTCACCCTCCTCTTCCTCTGCGCAGAGGCCGAAGGCTTCACCCTGTGCCACGCTCCCACCCTGCAGACCAAAGTCTTTAAATACCGGTAAGGAGCAAAATGGGGTGGGGGGATTTTTGGGGGGGGGAACGCGGCTATGCCGGTCACCGCTGGCATTTTTCCATCCCCGTTCCCCCCCCCCCCCCGGCAGGATTTGGGACATGGACCAGAAGTCGCTCTACCTGCTCAACGACCAGCTGGTGGCCGGGCACCTGCAAGGCGCCAACGCTGCCCTGGAAGGTGAGCGGCGGGCAGCGGGGCGGCGCGGGGCACCCCGGGGTGCCCTGACACCCCTCTCGTTGCCCCCGCAGAGAAAGTTTTCTGGGTGCCCAACCGCTCCTTCGCCCAAGCCCGGCTCCCCGTCATCCTGGGCATCCAGAACGGCACCCGCTGCCTGGCCAGCCGCGCTGCCCCCCAGCCCACGCTGCGGCTCGAGGTGAGGGCGGGTGCCCCGGCGGCGCGGGGACGGGGCACGCCGGTGTGGCTGGCGTTGGGGGCAAGGGGTGTCGCGGGGATGGGGCATCATGGGGATGGAGCAAGTGGACATCGTGGGGACAGGGCACACGGGGCATCTTAGGGATGGGGGAGGTGGGCATCGTGGGGATGGGTGATGTGGGACGTCTTGGGGATGGGGCGCACAGGCATCACGGGGATGGGGGACATGGGACGTCTTGGGGATGGGACATCATGGGGATGGGGCAAGTGGACATCATGGGGACAAGGCACACGGGGCATCACGGGGATGGGGAACGTGGGCATCGCGGGGATGGTGGACATGGGACATCTTGGGGACAGGGTGCACGGGCATTGCGGGGATGGGGGGCATGAGACATCTTGGGGATCAGGCACCTGGGCATTGTGGGGATGGAGGACGTGGGACGTTTTGGGGACGGGGCGCACAGGCATCATGGGGATGGGGGACGTGGGACATCTTGGGGACAGGGTGCACGGGCATTGTGGGGATGAGGGACATGAGACTTCTTGGGGATCAGGCACCTGGGCATTGTGGGGATGGAGGACGTGGGACGTTTTGGGGACGGGGCGCACAGGCATCATGGGGATGGGGGACGTGGGACATCTTGGGGACAGGGCATCATGGGCATCGCAGGGATGAGGGACGTGGGGCGTCTTGGGGACAGGGCGCATGGGCATCGTGGGGATGGTGGACATGGGACATCTTGGGGACGGGGCACACGGGCATCGCGGCGCCGGGACACGTCGGTGACGGAGCCGTACCCACCGCCAACGCTGCCGCTCACCCCCGCGCAGGACGCTGACATCACGGCGCTGCCCGGCGCCGGCGAGGCCTCGGCACCCTTCACCTTCTTCCGCTCCTACAAGGACGGGCTGTGGCGCTTCGAGTCGGCCGCCAACCCCGGCTGGTTCCTCTGCACCTCGGCCCGCGCCCACGAGCCGCTGGGGCTCTCGCGCGGCCCCGACGCCACCCACGTCCTCGACTTCTACTTCCAGCTCTGCTGAGCCCCGCGGCCGCCCCGGGCACGCTGCCGCTGCCCCGCGGCACCTCGCTCCCGGGGCCAATAAAGTCACTTGGTTGCCACCTCCTCAGGCGATGCTCCGCGCGGCGATCCCCCCGGACGCTTGGGTCCTCCCCTCCCTCCGCCTCCGGCGGCGTGCCCGTGCCGGCGTCAGCGTCGCCACGCGGGACGCCCGGTCTTGCGCCAGCCCGGCCCGGGATGTCCCCGACAGGAGGTGACGCATCTGGCGGGGCGGCCGCCGAGCCGGGCGTCTCCCGGGGATGTCCCGGTGCGGTCCCTTCCCGGATCCGGCAGCGGCAGCACCCGGCGTGCCCTGACCTGCCGCGTCAGCAGGGAGCGCGGCGGGCTGGGGACACGCGGGGACGTGGGTGCCGCGGGGATGTGGGGACAGGGGCACTGTGGGGATGGGGCATACAGGGTGCATGGGTGTCACAGGGATGGGGCACACAGGACAGATGGACATCACAGGGATGTGGCACGTGGGCAACATGGAGATAGGACACACAGGGCACAGGAACATCATGGAGATGGGGCACACGGGACACGGACAACACGGGTACAGATACGTGGACATCATGGGGACAGGGCACATGCGTGTCATCGGGATGGGGCACACGGATATCACAGGGATGGGACACACAGGTGTCACAGGGATGGGGCACATGGGGCACAGACACCATGGGGACATCACAGGGATGGGGCACACAGATGTCATGGGGATGGGGCACACGGGGCACAGACACCATGGGGATGGGGCACACGGACATCACGGGGATGGGGCACACGGGTGTCATGGGGATAGGACACAGGGCACAGGGACATCATGGAGATGGGGCACACGGACATCACAGGGATGGGGCACACGGGACATGGACAACACAGGGACAGAGCACATGGACATCATGGGGACAGGGCACACACATGTCATCGGGATGGGGCACATGGATATCACAGGGATGGGGCACACAGGTGTCATGGGGATGGGGCACACGGGGCACAGACACCATGGGGATGGGGCACACGGACATCACAGGGATGGGGCACACGGGACATGGACAACACAGGGACAGAGCACATGGACATCATGGGGACAGGGCACACACATGTCATCGGGATGGGGCACACGGATATCACAGGGATGGGGCACACAGGTGTCATGGGGATGGGGCACACGGGGCACAGACACCATGGGGATGGGGCACATGGACAACACAGGGATGGGGCACACAGGGCACAGGGACATCATGGAGATGGGGCACACGGACATCACAGGGATGGGGCACACGGGACATGGACAACACAGGGACAGAGCACATGGGCAACATGGGGACAGGGCACACAGGTGTCACGGGGATGGGGTAGAGGGGGCAGATGGACATCACAGGGACGGGGCACACGAGCAACACGGGGATGGGGCACGCAGGTATCATCAGGATGGGGCACATGGGGCACACGGGGACAGGCCATCCGGCCGCGGTGGGAACGGGGTGCCTGGGTTCAGAGGGCTGGGCCCCGGTGTTTCCCCATCGTTGCCTTCCTGGCTGCCCCGCCACCCACGGGTGCGCCTGCGCCCGGCCCAGCCCGCTCACCCCCGGCGCTCCTGTTTGTCTCCCCGTGCCACATCCTTCCTGCACAATTAGCCGGGCGGATTGTCCCCTCCCTCCGCTCCAGTCCCTATAAGAGGTGTTGCCGCTTCGGGTGGGCGGCAAAGAGGACGGCACAGCCCGTGTCAGGATTTTGGAGGCTGTTGGGATTGCAGGTATCGCTGCCGACGCCGGGGTGGGGAAGGGCTGGGTGCTCATGGCCTCAGGCGCGACACAGCTGCAGGTCCGCAGGGGGAGGCCTGGGCAACGGCTGCTGAGCGTTCACTCTGAAGCCTACTGACAACAGATGGCATGCAGTGCTGGGAGGGCAAGCTTTTTGGGGGGGGGGGATCCCCGGTGGCGCGCTGCCCGGTTTACCCACGTGCTGCCTGCTCTCTCGCGCAGGCTCTACCATGTCACAGGCACCCAGACCGGCGCTGAGGTGAGTCCCACGGCAGGGCGGCGGCGGCTCTCCACGCCTTGTGCTCAGGGCTTGAGTCATCCTGGCACGGCGCCCGGCCCGCTCTCATCCCTCTTTTTTCACTTTCCAACAGTGTCGCCACAGGCTGGGCCAGGCTGGGGAGGTACCAGGTAAGGTGGGCACGGGGTGCCCGGGTGCCGGCGGGCTGCAGCACCCAGCCCCGGCCCACCCTGACGTCTGTGTCGCTCGCAGGCCCCCAGGGCGGGATGCAGGGCCAGGGAGAGCTGGGGCCGATGCCAGCCCTGGTGGCACCTACCGGATGCCCTCACGGTGCCGGGTGCCGGCAGACCACTGGGCGCCCGCACGGTGCTGGGTGCCGGCAGCCCCACGGTGTCCGTCGTCGACCCCGACATGGAGGCACTGTTTGAGCAGTTCCTGGGCAAAGGTAGCGCCCGCAGCACCCCGCCGTGCCCGGGTGTCCGTCCCCATGTGCCCCATGCCTGAGTGCTTTGTCCCCCTGATGTCCGCGTGCCCCACGACGCCCATTTGCTCGTCCCCACGTGCCCCAGCCCTGTGACGGCCACATGCCCCACGGTGCCCATGTCTCCATCCCTGTGATGCCCACGCGTCCTGTCCCCACAATGCCCCATCCCCATGAAGCCCTCGTGTTTTGTCCCCATGGTGCCCACGTGCTCGTCCCCATGATGTCCATGTGGCCAATGTTGCCCATGTGCTTGCTCATCCCCATGAAGCCCTCATGCCTTGTCCCCACGTGCCCTGTCCCTGTGAAGCCCATATGCCTGTCCGCATGATGTCCTAGTGCCCCACGATGTCCATGTCCCCGTCCCTGCAATGTTCTTGTGCCCCGTCCCCATGATGCTCCCATGCCTGTTCCCCTGTGTCCATGTTGCCTATGTCCATGTCCCTATGATGCCCTCACACCTTGTCCCCACATGCCTCGTTCCCACGATGCCTGCATGCCTGTCCCCGTGATGTCCGCATGCCCTGTCCCCACAGTGCCCGGCCCCACAAAACCCTCACGCCTTGTCCCCACATGTCCTGTCCCCATGAAGCCTGTGTGCCCCACATTGCCCATGTCCCCGTCCCCATGAAGCTCGCATGCCCTGTCCCCACAGTGCCCGGCCCCACAAAACCCTCACGCCTTGTCCCCACATGTCCTGTCCCCATGAAGCCTGTGTGCCCCACATTGCCCATGTCCCCGTCCCCATGAAGCTCACATGCCCTGTCCCCAGGTGCCCCATCTCCATGAAGGCCACATGCCCGCCTCTGTGATGTCCACGTGCCCCCCAATGTCCATGTGCCCCCTGTTGCCCACGTCCCCATCCCCATGAAGCCCACGGGCCCTGTCCCCACATGCCTGTCCTCATGTGTCCTATCCCCACACTCTCTTGCAAAAGTGTCCACCACCTCAGAGGACACTTTCACCATAGCCGAGAGGCCGGAGGTGGAGGAGCTGTTACCACAGCCCTACCACTACCGGGTGCGCGACACCGACCAGAAGGTGCTGTGCCTGGAGCATGGGCGCCTGGTGGCCGTCAACCTGCAGG
This sequence comes from Struthio camelus, assembly GCF_040807025.1. Taxonomy (NCBI): domain Eukaryota; kingdom Metazoa; phylum Chordata; class Aves; order Struthioniformes; family Struthionidae; genus Struthio; species Struthio camelus. The sequence continues at coordinate 1,399,800 of NC_090968.1, read as the reverse complement.
GCGCCAACGCCGCCCAGGAAGGTGGGTGCCAGAGCGGGAGGGGGATCCCTCGGGTGCCAGGGTGGTGCGGTGGGGCGGCCTGATGCCCATCCGCCCTGACAACCGGCTCCACGCAGAGCACATCAGCGTGGTGCCCAACCGGCACCTGGAGCGCAAACGCTGTCCCCTCATCGTGGGCATCCGTGGGGGCACCCAGGCACTCTCTTGCGGCATCGGCCCCGAGCCCCAACTGCAGCTGGAGGTAAGTGCTGCACGGGGCACCCCAGGGTGGGGGCATCCCCAGGTGGGGCATGCCAGGGTGGGGGCATCTCAAGGTAAGGCTCCCCAAGATGGAGGTAGCTCAAGGTGGAGGTAACTCAAGGTGGGGCCCAAGGTGGAGGCAACCCAAGATGGGGCACCCCAAGGTGGGGGCACCTGAGGGTGGAAGGTGCCCCAAGGTGGAGGCTACCCTGAGACTGAGCAGCTCAAGGTGAGACATCTCGAGGTGGAGGGCACCCCAAGGTGGGGGCAACCCAAGATCGTAGTGCCTGATGGTGGAGGGCGCCCTGAAGTGGGTCATCCCAGGGTGGAGGGCACCGCAAGGTCAGGCACTCCGAGGTGAGGCTCCCCAAAGTGGAGAGCACCGTGAGGTAGGGGCAACCCAAGGTGGGGCACCCTGAGGCTGGTGGCACCCCATGGTGGTTGCACCCTAAGTCAGGGTGACCCAAAGCCAGCGGCAAGCTGGGGCGGTCCCACCCTGAGGCGGTGGCACCCCGAGGCAGTGGCACCCCAAGACTAGGGTCACCCTGAGGTGGTGGCTCCCCAAGGCCGGTGTCACCCCGAGGGGGAGGCGCCCCAAGGTGATGCCACCATCAGGTGGGGGCACCCTGAGGCTGGAGGCACCCCAAGGCCAATGTCACCCCAAGGCAGCGCCACCCATGGCCAGTAGCACCCCAAGGTGGTGGCACCCCATGGCCGTGTCACCTCAGGGTGGTGGCACCTCAAGGCGGTTGCACCTTGAGCCAAGGCAACCCAGAGCCAGCAGCACCCGGGGTGGGGGGCAGCGGGGGGGGTGAGGTGGCCCCGAGGCGGCGTGTCCCCGAGGCTGGCGGCGTGACGCCGTGCGTGCCGCGCCGGCAGGACGTGGGGGTGCTGGAGCTGTTCACCCGGGGCGCCGAGGCCAACCGCTTCACCTTCTACAAGACCTTCAGCGGCTCCACGCACACCTTCGAGGCGGCCGCCTTCCCCGGGCACTTCCTGAGCACGGCGCCGCGGCCCGGCGAGGCGCTGGCCCTCACGGCGCAGCCCGCCGCCACCGCCATCACCACCTTCTACCTGCAGCGCAAGTAGCCCCCCGCCGCCGCCCCCACCGCCCCCAATAAAGCCTCTCTGCGGCACCCGCTGCCTCGCCGCGCCGGGGGATTTGGGGGCAGGACGAGGCCAGTGGGGCAGGAGCTGGCCCCTGTGGGGTAGCGCCGGGCCTGAGAAGGCAGGAGCGGGCCCTAGGGGGCAGGATTAGGCCCAAGGAGGGGCACGATCAGGCCCCCCCATGGGGCAGGATTAGGTTTAAGGCCGGGAGGGGCAGGACTAGGTTCCCCATGGGGCAGGGCCAGGCCCCGCGGAGAGGGGGGCAATGCCAGGCCCCGGCCCCATGGGGCAGGATCAGGTCTCCATGGGGCAGGATCAGGTCCCCATGGGGCAGCGCCAGGCACCGCGGAGGGGGGCAGGACCAGGCCCCTCCCACCATGGGGCAGGATCAGGTCCCCATGGGGCAGCGCCAGGCACCGCGGAGAGGGGCAGGACCAGGCCCCTCCCACCATGGGGCAGGATCAGGTCCCCATGGGGCAGCGCCAGGCACCGCGGAGAGGGGCAGGACCAGGCCCCTCCCACCATGGGGCAGGATCAGGTCCCCATGGGGCAGCGCCAGGCACCGCGGAGAGGGGCAGGACCAGGCCCCTCCCACCATGGGGCAGGATCAGGTCCCCATGGGGCAGCGCCAGGCCCCGCGGAGAGGGGGGCAATGCCAGGCCCCGGCCCCATGGGGCAGGATCAGGTCTCCATGGGGCAGGATCAGGTCCCCATGGGGCAGCGCCAGGCACCGCGGAGAGGGGCAGGACCAGGCCCCTCCCACCATGGGGCAGGATCAGGTCCCCATGGGGCAGCGCCAGGCACCGCGGAGAGGGGCAGGACCAGGCCCCTCCCACCATGGGGCAGGATCAGGTCCCCATGGGGCAGCGCCAGGCACCGCGGAGAGGGGCAGGACCAGGCCCCTCCCACCATGGGGCAGGATCAGGTCCCCATGGGGCAGCGCCAGGCACCGCGGAGAGGGGCAGGACCAGGCCCCTCCCACCATGGGGCAGGATCAGGTCCCCATGGGGCAGCGCCAGGCACCGCGGAGAGGGGCAGGACCAGGCCCCTCCCACCATGGGGCAGGATCAGGTCCCCATGGGGCAGCGCCAGGCACCGCGGAGAGGGGCAGGACCAGGCCCCTCCCACCATGGGGCAAGATCAGGTCCCCATGGGGCAGGGCCAGGCCCCGTGCAGGGGGGCAGGGACAGGTCCCGGCGCCATGGGGCAGGATCAGGCCCCCACGGGGCAGCGCCAGGCCCCGGGAGGGGGGGTGGCAGGACCATGTTCCCCCCCTCACCATGGGGCCGGATGAGGCCCCCTGCGGAAGCGGGACGGGCCCGGGGGCGGGGCTTACAGGGGGCGTGGGCAGGGGCGTGGGCAGGACCCTCCGTGCCCCGCCCCGCGCGGGCCGGGGAGGGGAAGGGGGCGTGGCCGGACGTGGCCCCGCCCCGCGGCGCGCGCCCGGAGCGCCGGTAAGGGCGGGGGGCGGCGCGCGGTGGGGGGCGGCACCGCCCCGGCCCCTCGGGAGCCCCGCGGGGTTTCCCGTGGGCGTGGGGGTCCACCCCAGCTCCGGGGGGCGCCCCACAGCCCCCGGGGTGCCCTTTGGGGTCCCCCACAGCCTTCGGGGGTCCTCTATAGCCCTTCAGGGTCCCCTATAGCCCTCGAGGTCCTCCACAACCCTTCAGGACCCCCCCCAATAGCACTAGGGGTTCCCTATAACTCTTGGGGGTTCCCCCTGGCCCTGGTGGCCTCCATGGCCCTTGAGAGTCCCCGATCATCTTTGCTATGGCCCTCGGGGTCCCCCTATAGCCCTCGATGTCCCCCATGGTTCTTGAGGGTCCCCAATAATCTTTGCAGTCACCTACAGCCCTCAGGGCCCCCCTATAGCCCTTAATGTCCCCCATGGCACTTGAGGGTCCCCCACAGCCCTTGTGGGCCCCCCCATAAACCTTGGGGTCCCCTATTAACCCTTGAGGGTCCCCAATGCCTTGGGGTTGTGTAAACCTCGAGGGCCCCCGAGGGTTCCTCCTGGCCCTTGAGTGTCCGCTATAATCCTTGGGGTCCCTCGTAGCCCTCAAGGGTCCCCTATAACCCTTGAGGGTCCCCCATAGCTCTTGAGGGCCCCCCTTGCCCTGGAGGGTCCTCCATGTCCCTTGGGGTCCCCCACAGCCCTTTAGGGTCCCCTATAACCCTTGGGGTCCTCCATAACCCTTGAGGTTCCCCGTAGCCCTAGAGGGTCTCCTATAACCCTTGAGGGTCCCCCATGTCCTTAGAGGGCTCCTCCTAGCCCTGGAGGGTTCTCTATGTCCCTAGAGGTCCCCCATTGCGCTTGAGGGCCCCCCTAGCTCTGGAGGGTCTCCCGTGTCCCTTGAGGATCCCCCATAGCCCTTGAAGGTCCCCTATAACCCTTGGGGTCCTCCCTAACCCTTGAGGATTCCCCCATGTCCCTTGAGGGTCCCCCATAGCCCTTGAGGATCCCCCATAGCCCTTGAAGGCCCTCCCTTGCCCTGGAGGGTCCCTTGTGTCCCTTGAGGATCCCCCATAGCCCTTGAAGGTCCCCTATAACCCCCTTGGGGTCCTCCATCACCCCTGAGGTCCTCCATAGCCCTAGAGAACCCCCTTGAGCACCCCCCCCGGCCCATGAGGGTCCCCTCTGTAGCCCTTGAGGTGCCCCCCCAGCCCTGGAGGATCCTCTGTCACCCTCGGGGTCCCCCGGGTGCCCCACGGTGGCGGCGGCAGCGGGGCGCCATGGCCCAGCCCTCCCTCCGGCCAGGCCCCTGGGAAGGAGGTGGCCGTCCAGCGCCGGGCGCACGGGGTTTGGGGTTGGGGGGGGGGAACGAACTAGGCTCCCCTGGCCAAAGCGGGGTGCACCCCCCCCCCCCCAGCCCGCCGAGCCGGCCGCCCCACGGCGGGAGCGTGTCCGGCGGGGCGTGCGCGGCGCGGCAGGAAGTGTGCACGGCGGGCGCCGCCGGGACAGCGGGTAAGTGCGCGCCGCGGGCCAGGCCGCGGGGACAAGGCCGGGGACCTGCTCATCTCCCCCACCTCCCCTCCACCCACCCACCCAAATCTGCCCCCCACCCACCCAGCCCCAGGCCGTGCCCGCCGAGGGGGACGGGGACACGCCAGGCAGGGGACGAGGGGGAGCCCGGCGGGCGGACGCTGCCGGGGTGGCGGGGGCACGGCCACCGAGCGTCCCCGCCGTGTGGCCATGGCCGGGGGGACGTGGGGACATGCTGGGTGTGTGTGGGGGGGGTGCCCCAGCCCCCCCCCCAACCGCTCACCCCCGCCGCTGGGTGCGGGAAGCGCCACCTGTGGGTGGGACCTCCTCTGGGCTCGGGATGCCCCCCGAGGAGGAGGAGCACCCAAATTTGGGTGCATGATGCTGCCCCCCCCACCCCAGTGCTGGACACCCCCATCAGCAGGGAGCACCCGCTCTTGGGTGCATGACCCCCCCCCCGGTGATGGGACCCCTTCTGCCCCCCCGCCCCGAGCAGGGAGAACCTACCCTTGGGTGCAGGACAGCCCCCCACCCCGGCATGAGCAGGGAGCACCCATCCTTGGGTGCACAACCCCCCCATCACGGGACCCCCCAACAATGAGCAGGGAACACCCACCCTTGGGTGCACGATCCTCCCCATCATGGGACCCCCCCAATGAGCAGGGAGCACCCACCCATGGGTGCACAACCCTCCCCATCATGGGAACCCCCCCCAATAGCAGGGAGCACCCACCTTTGGGTGCACAACCCCCCCATCACGGGACCCCCCCACAATGAGCAGGGAACACCCACCCTTGGGTGCATGACCCCCCCAATCATGGGACCCCCCCCAATAGCAGGGAGCACCCACCCTTGGGTGCACAACCCCCCCATCACGGGACCCCCCCCCACAATGAGCAGGGAACACCCACCTTTGGGTGCACGACCCCCCCCAATCATGGGACCCCCTCCAATAGCAGGGAGCACCCACCCATGGGTGCACAACCCTCCCCATCATGGGAACCCCCCCAATAGCAGGGAGCACCCACCCTTGGGTGCACGACCCCCCCCCAAAAGGGCCCACCCCCCGCCACCCCTGTGCCAGGGGTGGGGGCCCTGGGTGCCCCCCCACCCCGGGACGCGGGCAGGGTGGCCGGGCTCGGCGCCGGCGCGCGGTGGCCCCCGGGCGCGGGCGCAGCCGGGAGCCGCGTGCCCACGCGCAGGCGGGCGCCCGCCCGGCAACACATGCGCACACGCGTGCGCACACGTGTGCGCCGCCCCCCCCGACCCCGGCGCCGCCGTCGGCCGCTTCCTCCTCTTCCTCGTGGTCCCGCTGAGTCAAGGGCGCGTGGCCCCGTCGGGGCCCGGGCAGCGCCACGTGTTGGTGCGGGGACAGTGCCACGGCGGTGCCACCCGCCTGGGGACACGGCAGTGCCACGGCGGCACCACGGTCGGGGACGCAGCGGGGCCACAGTAGTGCTGTGTCAGTGCCATGTTGGGGACACGGTTGGGGACATGACAGTGCCATGTCGGAGCCACATGGCTGGGGACACGGCAGTGCCACGTTGGTGCCATGGCTGGGGACATGACAGTGCCATGGCGGTGCCATGTCAGTGCCACGGTCGGGGACAGGGCAGGGTCACGTTAGGGCCGTGTCAGTGCCATGTCGGGGACACGGTCAGGGACATGTCGTGGGCACAGGGACACGGCAGTGCCATGCCAGTGCCATGGTGGTGCCACAGTCGGGGACAGGGCAGAGCCATGCCGGTGTTGTCAACGCCATGGGCAGTGCCGCGTTGGTGCCACGGTTGGGGACACGGCAGAGCCAGCCAGCCCACCCGTGGGGACGGCGGCAGCTGAGCGGGTGCCACCTGCTGCCCCAGCCTCCGCTGGCTTCTCTGATGGCTGCTACCCAGTTGCGCTCGCCCGCTTGCCGGCACCGCGGGGCCTTCGGCCTCGGCCCCGGCCCTGGGCCCGCCGTGGCACGCGCCGCCGTGGCCCCCGGCACGGTGCTGTTTGCACAAGGGTTGGGTTTGGGTTTCCTCCCTCCCTTCCCCCCCTTCCTGCCCCGGCGCAGGCAGGGCCGGAAGCCACCCGGCCGGTGACGTGGGTGCTGGGTGCCGGGGAGCGTGGGGCCCGGCGCCCAGCTCCCTGCCCTGCGGCTCCCAGGAGGTGCCCACCCTGACCCCAGCCCTCCTTCTCTCCGGCTGCTCCCATCAGTCTGTCCCTCCCTCCATTCCCCACCTTGTCCCTCCCTCCTTCCATCCCTCCCTCCTTCCATCCCTCCCTCCTTCCATCCCACCTTCCTTCCATCCCTCCCTCCTTCCATCCCACCTTCCTTCCATCCCACCTTCCTTCCATCCCTCCCTCCTTCCATCCCACCTTCCTTCCATCCCTCTCTCCTTCCATCCCTCCCTCCTTCCATCCCTCCCTCCTTCCATCCCTCCCTCCTTCCATCCCACCTTCCTTCCATCCCTCCCTCCTTCCATCCAACCTTCCTTCCATCCCTCCCTCCTTCCATCCCTCCCTCCTTCCATCCAACCTTCCTTCCATCCAACCTTCCTTCCATCCCTCCCTCCTTCCATCCCTCCCTCCTTCCATCCAACCCTCCTTCCATCCCTCCCTCCTTCCATCCCACCTTCCTTCCATTCCACCTTCCTTCCATCCCTCCCTCCTTCCATCCCTCCCTCCTTCCATCCCACCTTCCTTCCATCCCTCCCTCCTTCCATCCCTCCCTCCTTCCATCCCTCCCTCCTTCCATCCAACCTTCCTTCCATCCCTCCCTCCTTCCATCCCTCCCTCCTTCCATCCAACCCTCCTTCCATCCCTCCCTCCTTCCATCCCTCCCTCCTTCCATCCAACCTTCCTTCCATCCCTCCCTCCTTCCATCATCCCTCCTTCCATCCCTCCCTCCTGCCATCCCACCTTCCTTCCATCCCTCCCTCCTTCCATCATCCCTCCTTCCATCCCTCCCTCCTGCCATCCCTCCCTCCTTTCTCCTGCCATCCCTTTCTCCCTGCTTCCACCTCTCCCTCCCTTCTCCTGCCCCTCATCCCTTTCTCCTTCATCCCTTTCTCCCTCCTTCCATCCCTCTTTCCCTCCCTCCATCCCTCCCTCCTCTCTCCATCCCCATCTCCTTCCATCCATCCACCCATCTCCATCCCTTCCTCCATCCTTCAGCCCTCTCTGCTTTCTTCCACCCAGCTCTCTCCCATCTCCATCCCTCCATCCCTCCGTTCACCCCTCCTTCCTCCCATCCATCCCTCCTTCCTTCCAGCCATGCCTCCCTCCTTTCCCCATCCTCTCCATCTTCCTTCCCTCTCTCCTCCATCCCTCTCCCATCTCTCTCCATCCCTCTCACCTCCATCCCTCCCTCATCCCTCTCTCCCTCCATTCTCCTGCAGCCCGGGGAAGGGATGCAGCGCCCAGCCGTGCCGACAACCGGCGTTAACCGTCTGCTTCCTCCCCCTGCAGGGCGACCCACGGCCATGGGGCCGGGCAGCGGGGCGGCGGGCGCGCCGGGCGGCCACAGCGGTGCCCCGGCCGGGCTGGCGTAGCCGTGCCGGACACGGCGCCATGGAGCCGGCGGGCACCCCCGAGCGAAGCTGCCGCCCCACGCCCGGCGTCCTGGCGGCGCAAGACGCCATCGTCTTCTCGGACGTGGCCGGAGACGCCGGCGCGGGTGCCACCGGCCACCGGGACCCGAACGCCAAGGAGCCTGTTCGGGGCGTAACGCCCGGCGCCGCTGGGTCCGTGGGCGCCGATGTCTTCTTGGCCAGCCTCGTGCAAGCCCAGATGTGCGTGTGGGACCTGCAGGGAGCCATCGAGGGGCAGCCGGCGGCCGAGAGCGCCGGGCGCGAGCGCCAAGGCCACGTGCCCGCAGAGGGGAGCCTCTCGCGTGAGTATGTGCCTGCGGATGGGAACCTCTCGCACGAGCGCCTGCCCGCGGAGGAGAGCACCTTGCCCAAGTGCCTACCCACAGATGGGAGCCTCTCGCACAAATGCGTGCCCACGGAGGAGAACATCTTGCATAAATGTGTGCCCGCGGATGGGAGCATCTCGCACGACTACGTGTCTGCAGATGGGAGCATCTTGCACGACTTTGCGCCCATGGATGGGAGCATCTCACACGACTACATGTCTGCAGATGGGAGCATCTCGCATGACTACGTGTCCACAGATGGGAGCATCTCGCACAGATATGTGCCCGCGGATGGGAGCATCTCGCACGAATATTTGTCCACGGATGGGAGCATCTCACATGACTACGTGTCTGCAGATGGGATCATCTCACATGACTACGTGTCCAGGGATGGGATCATCTCGCACAGATATGTGCCCGCGGATGGGAGCATCTCGCACGAATATTTGTCCACGGATGGGAGCATCTCACATGACTCTGTGTCCAGGGATGGGAGCGTCTCGCGCGACGACGTGTCCAGGGATGGGAGCGTCTCGCGCAAGCATCGGGACCACGAATCTGGAGAGGAGGACGAGGACGAAGAGGAGGACGACGGTTCGTCCTCCCGGGAGGAGGACGCTGAGGAAGAGGAAGACTTGGAGGAGGAAGAGCGCCACTTCTACACCAACCCCCTCTTCCAGGGCCTGGCGCTGGCGGGCTCGCCCAGCGGGTGCCCCCCGCCGCCCTGGTACCCGGTGCCCGTCTACAAGCCGCACGGTGCTGCCTTGGAGCCGCTGGTGATCACGGAGCAGGACATCGCGGGCGCTCGTGCCATGGGGGGCACCCAGGAGGTACGGGGGTGCCGCGGGCGCCACGGGGGGACGGGTCCCCCACCCCGGCCCCCAGCCGGGGCCCGTCGCCCGCTGCGCCCACCCAAGGCCTCTCTCCTTGCCAGGACGCGGCGGCGCGGGGCGACGGTGCCGGCGCCACGGAGCGGGGTGAGTGCGGGGATGCTACGTCGGTGGGGGGGGGAACGTGGCAGGGAGCAATTTGGGGGCGATGCTGACTGGGACCCCCCCCACCCACCTCCACCATGTCTTCTCCCTCCAGGATCCCCTGGCCCCCCCAGCCTGGTGCTCTCCGGCCCCCCGGATCTGCCCCCAGGAGAGGGGGACCGGGACCCCCCCAGCCCCCTGGATCTGCACCCAGGATTGGGGTACCCGGCCCCCCCCAGCCCTCCGGTCCCCCTAGATTTACCCACAGGAGGGGGCTACTGGGACCCCCCCAGCCCCTTGGATCTGCCCCCCAGGCCCCCAACCCCCCCCGAGTTGCCCTTGGGAGGGGGGTACTGGGCCCCCCCCAGTCCTCAGGAGCTGCCCCTGCAAAGGGGTGACTGGGCCCCCCCAGCCCCCCTAGATCTGCTTCAGGAAGGGTGGTCCCAGGCCCCCGCCAGCCCCCCGATGCCCCCGGATTTGCCCCCAGGAGGGGGGTCCCAGGTTCCCCCATGGCCCCCGATCCTGGATCTGCCCCTAGGAGGGGGGTCCCAGGCCCCCCCAATCCCCCTGGATTTACCCCCAGGAGGGGGGTCCCAGGCCCCCCCCAGCCCCCTGATTCCCCCAGATCTGCCCCTGAAAGGGGGGTCTCAGCCCCCCCCGATCCTTCTGGATTTGCCCCTGGGAGGGGGGTCCCAGGCCCCCCCCAGCCCCCCGACCCCCCTCCACCAGCCCCCGGGAGAGCGGCAGGGGGCTCCCCCGAGCCCCCCAACCCTCCCCGCTGGCGGAGGCCCCCTGCCGCCCTCCCCGGGCTGGGCCGGCGGCGGGGGGCTGCCGCCCCGGGGTCCCCGGGCTGGGGGGGCGGCGGGTGCCGGGGGAGCCCCCGGCGGGCCGGGGCGCCGCTGCGCCTGGCTGCAGGCCACGGCGGGCGCTTCCTGCGCGCGGGGGGAAGTGGCGCAGGCCCCTGCGCCCCACGCTGCCGCCGCCGCCGCCGCGCCGCCGGGCTGCGCCATGGAGGAGCTGCCCCCCGAGATGGGCGACGAGCCCCCGCCGCGGCCCCCTGGCAGCACCCATGGGTGAGGGCACCGCCACCTCGGTGGCCCGCGCGGGGCCACGTGGTCTCCCCCCCCACCTCCGGCTTCCTGCCCCCCGTTTGTCTGTCCCTCCCCACTTCCCGCCTGGCCTCTGTGTGTCCGTCTGTCCCCCTAGACCCCCGTTCATCCCCCCCCCAGGCCTCTGTCTGTCCATCTGTCCCCCCCAAACCCTCGGGCATGCCCCCAACCCCCCATTTGTCTCTCTGTCCCCCTAGATCCCATCCGTCCTGCCCAGACACCCATCTGCCCCCCCCAGACCCTTGTCTGTCTGTCCAGCCCCCCACCCCATCTGTCCATCCGTTCTCCCAAACCCCTGTCCATCTGCCCCAGACCCCCATCTGTCTGTCCGTTCCCCCAGATCCCGTGTGTCCGTCTGTCCCCCCAAACCCGCCTCTTTCCCCAGACCCCATCTGTCCCCCGTCTGTCCGTCCATCCCTCCCAAACCCTGCCTATCCGTCCCCCCAGACCCCGTCCATCCCCCCGTCCACCCCCCCGACTCCCTTCTGCCCTCCCCAAACCCCCATCTGCCCCCCCCCCCAAAGCCCCTCCTAGAGCCGTACCCACTTGCAGGGCAGCCCGACTGCAGCGGGCAGAGTTAAGGGGATTTTCGCCCACTCCTACCTTGTGCCCCCCCAGGTGCCTGGCGGAGCCCCCCGGGCAGCCGGCCGAGGGCGAGCCGGCACCCGCGGGGCTGGCTAACGGCGGCCACGGGCAGCGGGCCGAGGCGCAGCGCTTGGCCGCCCGCCTCTTCCACCTGGAGGGCTTCAAGAGGTCCCAGGTAGCCTCCTTCCTCCGGAAGAAGTAAGGAGCCGGCGGGCAGGGAAAAACACGGGTGCCAGCGGGGCTTTCGGCAGGGCCCGGGGAGCCTCCCGGGGAGGCCGGAGCGCCCCGCTGAGCCCTGCGCCGTGTCCCCCAGCAATGACTTCAGCGGCATGGTGGCCCAGGAGTACCTGGCCTTCTTCCAGTTTGGCGGCCAGGCGCTGGACCGGGCGCTCAGGTGCTGCCGTTAGGGGCAAAGTCAGAGTTAGGGTCCATTGGGGTTGAGGGCCGAGCAGATTTGGGGTCCAGCAGGGTCCAGGGAGGCAGATTTGTGGTCTTTGGGGGTCTGGGCGGGGGCAGATTTGGGGTCTGCTGGGGTCCATTGGGGTCTGGGGGGGAGCTAGGGTCTGCCGAGGTCTGGAGAGGCCAGATGAGGGGTACATCAGGGTCTCTTGGGGTCTGCGGGGGTAGATTTGGGGTCTATTGGGGTCCGTAGGCATCCAGGAAGGCAGAGATGGGCTCTATCGGAGCCGGGAGGGAGCAGGTTTGGGGTCCGTTGGGGTCAGCTGGGGCAAATTTGGGGTCTGTTGGGGCCGATCTGGGATCTGTCAGGGCCTCCTGGGGTCTAGGGGGGCAAAGCCAGGGTCTGTTGGGCTCCAGGGTGGCAGATTTGGGGTCTCTCAGGGTCCGTTGGGGTCTAGGGGGCCAGACACGGGGGTCTTTGAGGGGTTTCCTGTGATCCAGCAGGGCCAGATTTGGGCTCTGTCAGGGTCCAGAGGGCAGATTTGGGATTTAGCAGAGTCTCTTGGTGTCAAGGGGGGCAAATTGAAATTTTGGGGGGGGTCCCTTGCGCCCAGCCCCGCTGCGAGCCACCCCGTGATGGGTGTCATCGTCCCCCACCCCAGGTCCTTCCTGCAGGCCTTCGTGCTGACGGGCGAGACGCAGGAGCGCGAGCGCATCCTGGGCCACTTCTCCCGGCGCTACCACCTCTGCAACCCCGACGCCTTCCCCTCGCCGGGTGAGAGGCGTTTCGGGCACCGTGTCGTCCCCCCCCCGCCCCCCGGTGCCTCAGTTTCCCCATCCGCTCCCCTCCGCACCGTGGCTGGCTCCGGGGACGAGCGCAGCCCCTGCCGCTGCCGTCGGGTGCGTTGAAGGGCACCGGTTGTCCTGCCCGGAGAGGACAACCCCTCGCTGACTGTCACCCACCACCCCGTGTCCCCCCCCGTCACCAGATGCCGTGCACTCCCTGACGTGCGCCATCATGTTGCTGAACACGGACCTGCACGGGCAGGTAAGGAGAGGGGACGCGGGCCAGGCAGGACCCCCGTGGTGACACATCCCATCCCCTCCCCATAACGCGTGCCGACGGGTCCTCCCCGAGCTCCCGTTCTCCGGGTGCCACACGGGGGGCTGGTGGCACTCCCCCCCCCCCCCCCGCCGTGAGCCGTCTCCCCCGAGGCCCTCGGGAAGGGGACGCGGGTGGCCGGGGCATAGGGGTGACACGTGCCACGTGCCTTCCCGGCTCTCCGCAGAACATCGGCCGCGCCATGACCAGCGCCGAATTCGTGGCCAACCTGAGCGGGATGATGGACGGGCAGAACTTCCCCAAGGAGCAGCTCAAGGTAGCGCCCGGGGTGGGAAGCACCCGCTTGTCCCCCAGCAAGGCGGGGGGGACAGGTCACCGAAAAACACCCGTCCTCTCCGTGCAGGCCCTCTACAACTCCATCCGCAACGAGAAGCTGGAGTGGGCGGCGTAAGTAAGGGGGGGGGGGGGGGGGAGCCGAGCCTTCCCCGGCGTGGCGTCCCCCGTGACGCCGACCTCCGCCTCTCGCCCCAGGGACGAGGACGAGCTCGAGGGCGCCCTGCGGCATCGCCTGGCGCCCGCTTCGGCCAGCCGCAAAAAAAGCAACCCCTTCGTCGAGCTGCCCCGCGACGCCGCCACCACGTATCGGCAGGGCTTGCTGGCCCGCAAGGTCCACGCCGAGGCTGACGGCAAGAAAAGTAGGTGCCGCCGGGGCTGGGGCTGCTGCGGGCGCCGAGCGGGAGCCTCAACCGCTCACCTCCATCCTCCTTTTCCAGCGCCATGGGGCAAGAGAGGCTGGAAAACCTTCCACACCGTGCTGAAGGGGACGGTGCTGTATTTCCTGAAGGTAGGAGGCTTTGCTGCTTCGCGGGGTGGCGAGCCCGAATCCGGGACGGGAGACCCCCGAGGCCGTTTTTCTCTTGGCGCGCAGGACGAGAGCCGGCCGGACGCACCGGGCGCCGAGGAACCGCTGGGCGTCCACCACGCTCTGGCCGAACGGGCCAGCAAGTACACCAAGCGCCCCAACGTCTTCCGCCTGCAGACGGCCGACTGGCGCGTCTTCCTCTTCCAGGCCCCGTGAGTGGCCGTGTCACCGATTCGGGTCCGGCCCGGCTCCTCCCGGCCGCTGACCGCCCTTCCTCCCGCAGGAGCGCCGAGGAGATGTCCTCCTGGATCTCCCGCATCAACCTGGTGGCCGCCCTCTTCTCCTCGCCGCCCTTCCCCGCCGCCGTCAGCTCCCAGCGCAGGTTCATCCGGCCCATCCTGCCCGCGGCGCCCAGCCGCAGCGCCCCGGTGAGCCGCCGCCGGGCGAGAGGAGGAGGAGGAGGAAGGGCGGTGGTGGGGTTGTGACCATGCCCGTGCTGAGAGCGCCCGGCTCCCCGCAGGAGGAGCAGCACCGCTCCCACGAGACGTGGATGGACCAGTTCGCCGCCGAGCTGTTCGAGCATCAGCGCAACCTGCCCGACAAGCGGGGCCGAGCCCGCGACCTCGACGAGTACCGCTTGAAGAAGGAGTACCTGCTCTACGAGGTGGGCACGGCCTTTTTGGGGGGGGGACGGGGGGGGGGACGCAGGGACACGCCGGCCGGCGCGGCCGCTCACCCCGGCTTCCTTTCGCAGAAGCGCCGCTACGAGACCTACGTGCAGCTGCTGGAGACGTGGATCAGCTCGGGCAGCCAGGATTTGGACGGTTGGGAAGCCCACGCGGGACCCGCGGCCGCCCCCCCGGAGCCCCCCGGCCTCACCAAAGCTCATTCCAGCCCCTCGCTGGCTCCCGAGACGCCTCCCGCCGGCGTCCGGGTCAAACGCAACATCTCGGAGCGCCGGACCGTCCGCAAGATCGTCCCCAAGCGCAACAAGAACCTGCTGTGATGGATTCGGGGTGGGGGGGGTGGTGGGGGCAGTGAGGGGGGGGGGAGTCACCTCCGGCCTCCCCTGCCGCGGTACGAGGCTCCCCCCCAACAGACTCGAACCGGCAACCTGCCGGCACCGACAGTATTGAGCCACCGAAGGGGGGGGGGGGTGCTTTTTTGCAGGGTGCCGCCCCCCCCCCCCCCCCCGTAATTAAGGACTTCAAACTCAGGGAGATTCCCCCCCCCCCCATCCCCTCTGCCTGGGAAGGGGGGACGGATGCTTCGAGGTGGGGGGGGGGGGGGGGAACGGGGAAATCGTGGTACCCCCGGCCCGAGCCGAGCTTCGCCGCCCCCTCGCCGCTGCCTGCTGCTCTCGGACACGTCGGCTCGGGGCCCCGGCGGCCGCCGTGCAATAAAGTGTTGGACCTCCACCAGCCTCCGCCTGCCGAGGGACCCAGGCGTCCGGGCCACCCCCCCCCAACACCCAGCTCTCAGTATTGCTTCGTTAGAGGATTTGCTTTAATTGCTCTTCGCCTTAACACCCGGGCAAGGCAGCGCCGCCAGCCCAAACGCCGCGGGGCAAAGGAGAAGCTCTTGCTGCCGATTACGGCTCTTCTTCGGGTCTCCGCTAGATCTGAAAGTCCCCCCCTTTCCCGAAACGGGAAGGGGGGGGTTGAACGCCCAACGCCGTCGCAGCAGCTCCTCGCTCCCGGCAAAATATCTGTATTGACCGCGCTAACCCACCGGCTCCGCACACGAGGGCGGCGCGGCCTTATTCGCTCGTCGTGGCCCCCGGCGCCGTGCGTCCCCCGGCGCGTCCCCCTCCGGTCCCCGGCGCGGCCGTCTCCGTCGGGGCCACCGGCGACGGATGCGACGCCCCGGGGTGGCGGGCGGTGGCCGCAGAGCTGGAGGTCCCCTCGGCGGTCGGAGGGGGCAGGACGCGGGGACTCGGCCTCGCGGCCCCCCGGCAGCCGTAGAGCAGGTTGACCCGGGCGGCGTCGGAGGCACTCAGCTGCCGCCGCTGCCCCAGCACGGCCGCCGGGGTCCGCAGCGGCGTGATGGTGGGCGCCCCGCTCCGGCTGAAGGCATATCTGGGGGGGGAATTAAAAAAATTAATAGCGGTTTTGGAGAAGAGGAGGAAGCGCGGCGGCAGGCCCGGGCTCACCTGCTGTAGTGCAGCACGGAGGAGTAGTCGTAGCCCACCAGCATGTTGGGCGTCCGGGATTTCATGAAGTTGCCCTCAAAACCTGCCAAGAAGCCAGAAGGCGCCTGATGGCTTCATCCTCCCCGCCGGACCCCGGCGCCAGGTCGGGTTCAGGCAATGCCGGCGGCTCACCGGGCAGGATGTGGTCCCAGGAGATGCTGATGTAGTCATCCCGGTCGGCGCGGCTGTGCTCGTGCCAGAAACCAGCCACGTGCATGAGCTCGTGGAGGGCCACCCCCTTGCCCCGCTGCAGGCAGGCGGGCGCCAGGGAGAGCGGCTGCATCCCGCCGGCACGGCCCACGCTGGAGAAGCACCTGAGCAAAGAGACAGGGGCGCTCATCTCCCCACCACCAGCTGGGGCACGTCCGTGGTCAAGCGGCACGTCCCCGTTGACTGCAGGCAGGTGTCCCATCACCCATGGGCACGTGTCCATCTACTACTGCTATGGATTGCCACCTCACCCTCCCCATCACTGATGGGCATGTGTCCGTGGCCTACAGGCACGGGTCCATCATCACCCATGGGCGTGCCTCCCCCATCAACCACGGGGGCATGTTCCCCATCACCCATGGGCACAGGTCCATCTGCAGGCACATGTCCCCTGTCACCAACAGGCATGCATCTCCCCATCATCCCATGGGCATGTGTCCCCCATCACCCCATGGGCACGGGTCCATCATCTACAGACACAAATCCTCTGCTGGTGTGCATGCATCTCCCCATCACCCGCGGGCATCATCCATCATCTACGGGCACCGACATGACGCTGCAGCCTTCCGCCCCACTCCATCACCCCCCTTGCCGGGGTGAGCGGCTGCAGGAGCCCACTGACCCAGCCATGGGAGCAATGGAGACGAAGTCCCGCTGGTAGGAGTGGGGGACAAACCGGACGCATGTGAGCCTGGCAAAGTCGCCGAACGCTTCCTCGAGGATCTTCACGCTGGCGTTGTCTGGCAGGAGAAGACCCAACAGCTCAAGACCCGGCCGTGGTGCATCCCATGGGGAGCCACCTCCACGCAGCCAGACGTCACCTACCGTATCGGTCGGACATGATGTAGGGGATTTGGACAACACCTCTTCTCTTCGGCCATTTCGGGTTCGCGGCCGCGAACGCTCTGGAGGGATCCTGGCGAGCGATGCGTTAGCGGGGGGGGGTCCCCAGGGCCAGATGTTGGGCAGATGTCAGGGCAGACCCAGCTGCGAGAGCCCACCCGGCTGGGCCACATTTTCCTGCCCAGGACTTCAGGAGCACGACGAACGGCCGGCAGCAGCCTTGGGGGCTGCCAGCACCATCCCCGTAGGCACCCCGCGGTGGCCCCGCCACCCTCACTCACCGCCCGGACGATGTCCCCTTCGACAAGGAAGCTGCTGTCGGGCGCCTTGAGTGGAGCAAGTGCTGGAAACGCAGAGTGAGGAGGGTGGCTGAGAACGGGGCAGCTCAGCTCAGCTCCCACCAGCCCCCAGCCCACTCTGAGCCCCTTTGGGTGCCAGACGCCGAGGACAGACCTCCTTCCCCCCTCTCCCCGAAATACCACCGAGCCCCTCACCTCCATTGATGCTGAGGATGTCGTCGCCCCGCGGGCCACCGCCGCCACGCTGGGGGCTGCCCGTGTGCTGCGCACCCCCAGGGCCACCTGCAAGGGGACAAGAGGCTGAGCCGGGCCACGGTGGCCAAAATAACACACGGGGAGAAGAGGAAAAAGCTTCATGCTCCCCCCAAAATCCTCAGCACCTTTTCACTTACCTTCCAGCAGCCAAAAGATACTGCTAAGGAGCAGCCAGACACTGCGAGCCAGAGCCATGCTACCAACAAGCCTGAAACCTCATCAGGCCAAGCTGGTTATTTATAATGAGTTATTTGTAAATAATTGGGAGCAGCTGGTCAGCTGGAGGATAACTAAGAGCCCCGTTAAGCAGCGTCAGCGCAGCGGCGGTATCATCCCTACAGAGCCCTCTGCAAATGCGAGCTGCTACGGGTACAACCCGCTGTTTTAGAGGTGGTTGCCCCAGCTGGGAGAACAAATCAGGAGCCGGATGTATAATTAAATATCTCGATAACGTATCAGTGATATATAGAATAGAAATAATTTCCAGGTGGGGATTAATGGGAGCTGTAAGGGGGGTTTCCCTTGGGAGCGCTGCCGCAGGGACAGCCCAGCCCTGGCTTGTGCTGTGGCTTCGTTAATGCGGGGGGGGGGGTTAATTGGAGCCCGTTTTCCCGCTCCAATTACAGGGCTGAATAACCGGCGGGGGGGAACGAAAGCTCCCGGGAGGGTAACCGGAGCCGACCGCGCGGTGCCGAGCGGAAGGGGAAGCGGTCCCCCGTTTCCGCCGCCTTCGCGCCCCTTCCTGCTTCCGCCGCTCACTCGCTTCGCCCCAAAACACCCGTCGCTGGATTTTTGGGCCCCGTTTGCGGAGTCCAAAGCGGCTCGGCCCAGCGGCGATAAGGGTCCGTCCCTGCCGCCATGGCCGCGGCCGCATCGCCTGCGCCCAGCCCGGAGCCTTTCCTGGGAAAACACCAGCGCTCGAGGCCACCCGGGAGTAGTTTGGCTGTTGCTATGACAGATGATTTATTAATATTTTTGCCAGTCACACAGATTCCTCCCTTCCCCAGAGCTCACGTTAACGCCGCCCCCCCGCACGCAGACCCTCCCGTTTTTGGAGGGCTGCGAGAGTCCCCGCGATCCTCCAAGAAACGCGCTGGCCGTGCGAGCGAGCGCTAAGCCAGCGGGTTTCGGTTCTCCGAGCGCGTCGTGGCCCAAAGGTACTCGCAGAGCCCACGAGCCCTCCTCCGGCGAAGAAACAACAGCTTAAAAAAAAAAAACCAAAACACCCCCAAACCCAACCCACCCTGCCCCGAGGGAGCGCTCGCCCCTGTTTCCGCAGTTCTTCTAGTCCAGGCCTCCCACCCGAGCAACGCTGACCCCCTGCCCTGCAGCCCCCCCGTTCCTCCGCGGAGGCAGCCACGCGTCGAAGGGCCTTTGGCCGGAAAAAGCACGCGACGCTGAAGCATCCTCCGGCGGCGGGGAGCCCCCGAGGGTCCCCCCCTCCGCCCGGCGCGCTCCGAGTCGCCCTGAGAGAAAGGCACTTTCCTCCGCAGAGCCGGAGGGACGCTCAGTGCCCCCACCGGAGGCCTCGGAGGTGCGCTGCCTCCCCTCGCCACGCGCCGGCTGCCGGGAGAGCGGCGAGGCTGCGTCAGGGAAGAAAGTTCGACGGTGCCGGGCAGCGCCGGCCGTGGCGTTTGGCTCGACCCAGTAACGTTCGGGGCCGAGAGTCCAAAGAAAGATGAGAAAAAGGAGGGATTGGGATGGAGAGACGCTGTCCGTGCTGCGCTAGAAGAGACGTTTCCACGGTATTCCTTCCTGTCCCGGGGGGGGAAAAAAAGACATACTGGTACAGAAAGATGATTACACGACATTACACGTCATCGGCCTGGCCACGAACACGCATCGCGTCGGGGGGCAGGACGGCCGTCCCCATCCTCGGGCTACCAAGAGGAAGCAGAGCTTTGGAAACGAGAGGAAAAAAGCTGAACTAAGCTCCAGTGGCTGCACATGACGGGTCCTTCTCCCGAGCCCGGCTCCGGCGTGCCGGGGCTCGGGACCGGCGGGGGCCCTCAGGCGTACTCCAGTTGGGCAGGGCCGCAGGTGCCTTCACTCTTGTGCTCGGCGCTCGCCACGCTCGCTTTCCCCTCGCTGCTGCCGCTTTCGATGGGCTTGGCAGACATATAGTCCCGCACTTCGATCTCCATCTTCTTGGCTTTCAGGGTGGCCGTATGCAGCTTTTCCAGAAAGTCCGGCATGCCTGGCAGGAGAAGCGGGCAACAGTGAGCGAACCAGGAGAGAGGAAAACGGGTTCACGTCCGTGAGCATCTGCTCTGCGCTGCACCCTCCCTGCTACCTCCGATCCCCCGAGGTGCTACCCGAATCCCACCGGTTTCGGAGAAAGCGAGAGGGCCAAAGCAGCAAAGCTCTTCTCCCACCTCGGCCACGGATTCCACGCAAGATCTTCCTACTTTATCCCCTTCTCCAGCTCAGTTTTCATCTTTTCTAACTCTTCTCCCTGCTTATTACGGTAGAGGAATAAGTCAAAGCTCAGCACCGAGCTCTCGCAGCGCTACGACTCCAGCCGGAGCAGCTCCAGAGCGCAACGCTGCAGTGGCAGCAGTTTTGCGGCTGCATCTCGCCGCCCCGCTGGCGTCAAGGTATTTCTGACGCTTCCTGCCCTCAGCCCCGGTGCTTAGTTATAACCTCGGGAAAGCAACGCTTTGAGGTTTCTTTGTCTCAGGTTGAAACAACTTATGAAACTTCAGCCAAAACTGGTTCCTGACTGAGAATAAGGTTAGAGTACTACTATACATATATATATATATATATATACACTTTTAAAGATCTAACACACCACAGGGCTTAAATATCACGGGTGAGCCCCAGGCAGCAAGCGCAGCACCAAGAGGATTTGGATTTTGGAACTGGATGAGGAATCCTCTTTGGAAAAGGATTCCTCCTGCAGCTGGTCCTTCCGTCAGCTCGTGGTGCCAGCGCTCAGTGCTCCCGTGATGCGCGTGAAGCAAAAGGGACGGAGGAACTGGGAGTTTAAGGTGGTTTTAACCAGAACGCTTCCTCAGACACTCGCAGTTCAGCTCTGGTGTCAACCGTCCGCTCATCTGTCACTACTGGACCTCTCTGAACCCCCTTACTAGGAACTGCAAGCCTTGTGCCTTCAAATGACTAGTTTACAGAGAAGGAGAGAACTGTTTTTTCTATGAGATCCACCCCAACTTTCAGCAGAGTTTTCTGCGCTTCAAATCAAGAGGGGACCCCTGCCTCTGCCAGAAGAAGGCAGGCAAACAGCTCCACGCGATTAAAACCTCGGCCTCGGAGGTGCTTCCTCCATTCACCATTTTCATTCTAAAAATGAGAGTTAAGTGCAAAATCCAAAATCAAGGCAGTCTCTGCAACACCCGGTTACTAGGTCAGAGGTGTGCCCATATTATTCCAGCCTTCCCCTAGTCTTAGATGCATTAAACAGCACACTCTGGAAGAAAAGAGGTTTAAGCGGTGAAAGAAAAGTTGATGTGGTTGGCTGTAGACTTTTCAGTTTGTTAGGGACAGAAGAGCAGGGAGGTGGCAAAGAAGGAGGTTGGGTCTAATGGTTACATGTGTTGATGCATTTAAACTCTTTCTTGCCGCCATCCCTCTGACAAAGTTGTGTGATGCTAAAAAACAACAACAACCACCACCACCACTGTAGCTGAAACTTCTACAAGTGGCTTCTGGTTTTATTTCTTTATTTGTATTTATTTATTTCATTATAAAACAAAACTTAAGGGTGAACATAGCCCCTTTTACTCCCAACTCACTAAAAAGTAGTTCTCTAAATCTTTCCCTTCCTCATGGAGGACCATAAAGCTCCCAGTTAGTACTGGATTGGAAGTGTGCCAGGTTTAGCTGTGGGTTGCTCTGCATACAGCTGTTAGCTGTTCCGTTCAGTCCTTCCCAGATTCTGCAAATGCTGATTTTTTTTTTTTTTTTCTCCTTAAAGCTAGTTCCACTCTGGGAATCTCAGTGTAGGCTCCGTCTGCAACAAAAAGGAGTTTCCTCCCGTTTGCTGACATGACAGGAAAGAATTACATCCCAGAAATACTTAAAGTGAGGAAAAAACAGTTCAGCTTAGTAGGAAAAGGTGGATCTCAACTACTCAAGCTTGAGACCAGTCAGGAGGAGTCTGAGATCCTGCTTTTCCTTCATTCTGCCTACAGTACACTGGTGAGAGAAAGCATCCTCGTGCAGGGCTCTGGTGCAGAGACCCCCCCCCTTCCTCCTCACGGTGAGTAATCCAAGCACAAGTTCCTCCCCATAAGAGCAGCCTGGGGCGCTCACCAAAAACGCCCCAAATCCCCCAGGCAAAGGCCAGTGGCCTCAGTATTCAACCCTTGCCTCCCTCGCTTGGCGCTCGCAGCCCTGCGCAGGCTCAGGATACCAAAGGGAGGAGCGCTTAGCGCAGCCCAGAAAAAGAAGCCGGATGAATTCCTACAAGGTGTGTTCTCACGACTACAGGTTAAAGGCAGCAACTCACCGCTAGAGACCATCCAGCTGACGCAGTAGCGTGGGAACACGGTCTGTGGGTTGTCACTATATGTCAGCAAGTAGTCAAAACCGTTCTGAAAAAGGAGAAGGCTAGTGAGTCTGACCGGGCAGAGGAACTCTGCTGGGTGTTACCGGACCATTCTCATCTAAATGTCTTCCTTGCTGTCACTGCTAAGTGGAAAGCAAGATGTTTAAGGTAATTTGATCAAAATGTTGGCATCTCTACAAATACTACATTCAGCTTTTACCAAAGTGTGATCAGTTTTTCTACGGTCCCTTTTGAAACGGAACAGAAGGCCGCTCACATCTGACAGCGAGCACTACTGTCTCTGCAGGGCTTTGGTCAAAGTATTAAGGAGGAAGAGATATGGCGATACAGAGCAATAGAAAACCCAGTGAAAGTACAGAGGAAGGTTTTAGGAGGAGGAAGGTGTCATTCACCCCAGTACTTCACTGCCTCAGTACACCCTCTTCAGGCTCTAGATATCCTGCAAAGATCCAGTAGCACTTGTTCTGAGCAAGTTAAGCACAAGAGACAAGATTTTAGAGGCTTAAGTTTTTTTTTTTTTTTTTTTTTAAAAAAAGAGTCTGGTTCTCTGAAGTTGTCTCTCTCCTTTAGAGAGAGTCTCAAGCTACCTAGTCAAAATTCTTAGTCCTCTCCAAACAGCACGTTTCACTTCTGGAAGCAGGGAAGGGTTTCCTAGTGTTAGCATTCAGGAAACAAACTGAACCCTCTTTTCTGACTCTATATTGTTTACCCTAGATTACTGTTATGGACAACAGCCAGGGAAACTACTGCTTGGACAACAACCGTAAGTGTTTACAAGAGTTGCTGCTTGCCTTATGGCTCTCTTGTGAAGAGCTCAGAACGGCAAGTGGCTTTTCCTCTACGTTTCCCCGACCATCTGAAAACTCACCTCATCAAATGTTTTGTGCGGACGGATGACCATCTGAGACTCGTAGGTTCTGACCCGAACATACTCAGGATCTTCTGGGACACTTGGGTGCTCCACTGCCCTGGAAGAGACACAACAGAAGGGAACATTACAACTAAGGGCGGCATCCTCAAAACATAAGCTCTGGATCTGGATTACACCAAAATCTGCTGACCCAGGACAGATACTAAGGGAATATAGTTTTCACCCTACAGGAGGAGGCTGTTTTTTCCAAACAGATCCCTGAGTTTTTGCAGCCGTTTAGAAAAGCTCACAAAATCTGTACCCAGCTCTTTACAGTTCATCTCAGAATTTTCCGTTCTACAGCTAGGAAACGGGGGCAAAGCTTTGAAATGACTCTATTGGTTACCAAGGGAGTCACTAGTAACATAAAAAGCTCGACTCCTTCAGCAAGCAGGACTGATGTGACCCTCACCAGAGGCACAGGAGACAGCACATCCTCACACCCTGGCAAAAACACAGTTCGACTAGGTTGAACTGACAATACGTACCGTGACACTAGTACCATCAAATTGTTCTCTTTGTCTACGCTGTACCGTCGAACATATACGTAGTCTCGTGAATACATAGGGTACTGCGGAAAGGAAAGGACAGAAATCAATCTCGCTAGCCGTTTGTGTGGTGTTGAGGAGGGTAACCGAAGCAGGAAAGGAGAAGGAATCACTCACCGGGAAGTGAGTTACCCAGTGAATCACTTCCGAACCAGTGGCCAGGTCTCTTTCAATGACATCCAACTTGATGACCAGTGAGTCCCACTTCTTCCTATACTCAGTGTCCAGCTGGAAAGAAAAAGGGACTGAACCACAGCAAAGTCTACGCATAACCAATATCACCACTAAAGGAAGATAACCATCCCTTTTCCTCCTCCTGGGGGAACAAACTGTCACGGCCAAGTTTTACCCACCAAGAAATTAAAGACTTTGAAAGATGTCAGCAGAGGAGGAAGCACAGGTGCACTACGCTACCCGGCAGGGTACGCAGAGGGAGAACTAGGATCAGAAACCGGATGATGCCTGCATGTCCTGCAGCGTATCAAGGCCAAGGGCCCGCGTGTGCCAATGTTTCACTTCCCGCAGGAACGAGCAGCAGAGACTGATCAGAGAAGCCAGTAAACATGGGATAACTTGGCCCGTTCTAATCTGTATTAGGATCTAATCTAAGCTGGTTTAGATCATGCAAATGATACAAACAGAAGATGATAATCACCATTTTTCTTTCCATCCCATCCCTTCCGGCAAGGAATGGGAAATAACACTTTATTTCTAACACATTGTACAGCCTAGATTTCACACGTACTCACCTGTACATTGAAGAACTGCCTGGGAGTCACATCTGTGTATGTTCCAAATACTGCAGTAAAGAGAAAGGCTTTAGTCACAGGCATAAGCAAGTTTTTAATCTCATTGCTGCAAGATTTCAAGGAAAAGTCATTTTCCAAGGCAAGTGTCAGGGCTAGGGCGACTCTGAAGGGCTGATGGGACCAGTAAAGAGGGGAGTAAAGGACGACAGTTTTGCATTTTCTCAGGTTCCTATAAAGAAAGGCCAGACAGGAGGCACGCAGCACACGTCTGAGGACTCTGCAGTGACTCATGTGGAAAAAAAGCTATGCAAGCAGGCAAGGAGCCGAATTACCTCGGTACTGATACAAGTGGGTGCCCTCAATCGGACGCCTCCAGAGCTTGAAGTGCTTCTTGTCCATGATCATCTCCCAGGGCTGCTCCCCCGATTTGGACTCTAGCCTCTGATACTCGTCTGGGGTGCTGCCATGAAACAGGCTGGATATGTTCTCCATATGCTTCATCTCTTGTGCAGATCTGGGGCAAGGAGAAAGAAAAGGAAAGGAAACACCAGTCAGCAACGAAAGCTTCATCAGAGGACAGAGTCATTCTGCTACAGACGGAGCCTCCAAGGCCTGCTAAGCGTCCTCAGCAAGTTACAGGCCTCATCTAGCGTGTTATTGCTGCAGAAAAAGCAGTCTCAGCTCCCCCTTCATGCCTGGATCATTTCACCAGCAAACAAAACACGCTCAGCCACGCACTGTAGCTGCCGTAGATTTTTATCTTTTGTCTTAGCGGTCTTATGTTATAACACAGTGTTGAAAATTGCTTTGTGGGTGTTTGGAAGGGGCTTCCCATGTGCGCTTTTAAGGTAGAAACTTATTCTGTGGTTAACTGCAACTGCTGGAGACTCTGTAACCCAAGTAGTCCCTTTCAGTGCTGTGAAAAGACATCTGCAGCACAAAGGAGGATTGCAAGGGTCTTTCTGCAAGGCAAAGAGAGAGAAAAAAAAAAGCAGCTAGGGGATAACAACAGCTGCATTGTGTTAGCTCTGTTTTGTAGGGGAAGTGCACACAGGCTTGTTCCTCGTACAGATGGGTACAGCTTTCTGCAAGACTAGAAACACTTCTGCTCTGAGTAGATTCGGCAAGCAACCACCAGCATCCCACACGAGTTTTAGCCCTTCCAAAAAGGCCCGAATCCCTGTAACAGATTAGTGCGGGTGATTCACAGAGACAGCACCAAAGCTCCTGGGGAAGGATATAGCAGCCCTTCACCTGCAGATACGGATCAGACAGCACGAGGGAAAAACCAGACTTTGCTGGGAGCTACAACCTGTCACAGATTTCTCATACGTGGAGTTTGTAATAAAAAGCTGGAGAAGGAGCCATCAGACGCTCACAAACCGAGATTTCTCAGCACTCCCAGGAAAGAACGCAGTAGAAACTGCCCAGCTGCAAAGAATGAAATGCAGGAAAAGATGGATTCAAGGAAAAAACGGTTTTCGGAACAAAGCAACCAAGGTATTACGCTGTTCACAGAAATAACACTTGCAGCACTGGAGCTGTGCTGAGTCAGTGTAGGGGCACAGGCTAAACCTGATCAGTGAAGCTGCCAGTAATATTCTAGGACAGATTGTTTCCAACTTGCTGACTGCACGGTTATTAGTCTAACACATAACTCTGCTGCATAAGCGGATGGAGGCCCCGTGGGATCTTGCAATGCGATAGGACGCGGGGGAGGGAAAGAAGGGGAATCCATGCTATTTCAGAGGATGGACTAGCTTTTTGAGTCCCCTCAAGTCTGCAAAATGACAAGTGAATCGCAAACAGTGACCAGAGTTTGCAAGATGACGAGCAGGTACAGTCAGCCTCTCCTACAAGAGGTTCGGCAAGACTGACCCTCCTCGGGAAGAGGAGGGCAGCCAAAGGGTGACTCTCACAAACACAGCTCTAGGGACCATTAAATCTCCAGTTTAAGCTTCTTTCACCTAGAGAAACTGGTACTAGAGCGAAAGCACTGGAGTGAGATTCAGATCAAGGCTCCTGAAGATAAGGAGGAAGAGGAGAACACAGAAAAGCTTTCCACTGCGGAATAAATCCCTTCTAGCTCGGGCTTCAGTATCCAAAAATAAAATGGTAGAAAGAAACAGCTCATTTATTTAGATCTGTAGTCCTGTGCGAATACAGAGCAGGCAACACCTACTTCACTCTCCTTCAGCTTGGGCTAGCTCATCGGCAGCGGCCTCCCAGGGACGCAGGCAGTGCTGGAAAGTGCCGTATACCAGCCTGCTGCAGGGTCTCCGAGGAAGAAAGATCACAGGTTGTTTGCAGTGCTTTCAGCATTTCTGAGCCCTGACAGTGCCTGAAGACACTAATTATATTAAAGCAATTAGCATCAGCTATAAGTTAAGCACCAATTTGCAACCTGTAAGGCAGGTCTCACCAGTCTGGTGAATCAATGTTAATGTTCCCTGGAAATTCCCAAAGTAATAACTTCCACTGCTCCTGGTCTAAAAGCTTTACATTGCAATGTGCTTGCTTGCTTGCTGTTGGCATTTGCCTTCAAATTCCACCCTGGGGAAAGAGGATCCAGAGGAGTTTTATAGCAGCTCCACGCAGCAAGGCACCGTCCACTTCTTTTCTTATTCCAGCAGGACATCAGAAAACTTAGCAAGGTCAAAACACGGAGCAGCACCGAGTTCTCTTGTTCAGTTCCAGTTATTGCATTATCCAAGCTATGCAGCATCTTGTAAATCAAAAATCCAAGAGACTTTCCCAGCACTGATACTTCCTCGCAGCTGCGCTGGAGCCGGCAGGCGCTGTGACGGCCCGGAGCAAGTCGGCACAATAGCACTGCGCCGATCCAACCCCCGGCACCACCACCCTTCCCAGGGCAGAGGACTCGATTCAGCTCTCCCTATCGCTGCTCACAGGGACAGGGAAAGCAGGTGGGAGTTTCGGGCAGGGTACGAAGTGACCCAGCCACGCAGAGATACCCTTGCTACTGCTGCAGCTAAACCAGGAGCCAGCGGAAAGAGAGGAGGGAGGCCTGGCAGGGAGATGGAGAGCCCCACCGCCCCCCAAAAGGGCTTTGAGCAGAGGGGTTGCAGGGCGAAGGCAGCAATGAGGACCCCATCTCAGCTATGCCTGAGCAGCTACCTCAATTTGCAAGCGAGGCCCGTACCAGAAGAGAAGGTACCTTGGCCTGAGATGCTTGGAAACCGCAGCTCTAGGTCAGCCGTTCCCAACAGGAGCACCACGAAACCGAGCCCTCCAGATCCGAGAGGGAAAGAGGGGAGGCGACGCAGCACGATAGAGCTCTGCACATCTCCACCCCTCACCTCCTAAAGAAATAACACACACGTTCACGCAAGAGGGACGTCACCGACTCAGCCACGCGTGATCTACAACGGCGACGAGGCAGCGGCCACCGATCCCACGTTTCCCCCAGGTCTGGAGGTCGCAGATCCGGCGCCTCTCAGATCCGATCTTCCTGCACAAAGACCTTGAACTGCTCTACAGGCCTTCTAAGACGATCATCTTCCTCTCGGGAGACGGCTGCCAATTAATGATTATTGGGAAGGTGGCATGGCATTGCCAGCACTGTGAAATAGCTGCGGCGGGTTAGCGATACAAGGTCCTAAAACCTTCACTGAACGGGGAGAGTCTCGCTCCCTCCCGTTACCTCTGTCCCCCACCCCACATGTTCCCACCTCTGATTTATTTATTAGAGCGTTCATACAATCCCTCCACGAGCCAACTCGCCTCCGTAATCCAGCAACAATAACAAAAGGCGAACCAGCTAGTTTTCTGCTGGTTTAGCAAACTGAAATCAGCTTGCAGAGAGGCTCAGAGAACATCAGAGCCAGCATCCCGCGGTGGGGAGCGGGGACAGCGAGGGCTCCCATTTTCGGCAGCAGTAAGCTGGGGAATCAGCTCGGCTGTTTGTACCACCGCAGCTCCAGCTAAGGCTGATTCAGGGACCTTTTTGACCTGCATCATCTTAGTGACCACAGCTGAACTCATGCAAAACTGGAGGGCAATAAACTGCAACGCAGGGCACGATCATCTTAAACGATCTTAGATTTTCCCCCTCTCCCTCAAAGGAAGAGGCGCATCAGCGCCGTATCCCAGAACCCGACGCCAGGCTGAACCACCAGCTCGCTGTTCACCAGCGTTCGAACATGCGATTCTTCTGGGTCATCGATCTCCATGCGGCCCCTTCCCCTCTCCCCAGCTTGATAATGGCTCAGTTTTTGGGGGAGAGGGAGTGTGAGCTGGCTAAAGGCATTTTCACACTCCTTGCCCAGCCCTGGGAGAGTCGAGTTAGCATTGCTGTGCTCGGTAGGGACTGCTAATGCTCTTTAAACCACGCTTCAAGAAGCGTTACCATTTAACTCCCCGTCTCTCACAAGCCCAGACCTGCAACTTAAACCGCTGTTGCAAACGAAAATTAGTACTTAACTGCCGCCTGAAGACGTTCCCACCCTAACAGCAAAGCTGGGAGGACAGTTTACGCAAACACCCCCCCTCCGCTCACCTCTGCATCGACCAGCTTTGCTCGGGCTCCCAACGCCAGCTGCTTTGCCAAACCACTGCCGCCTTTGCTCCGGAGCGGATGAGGAATACTCACATGCGCCGTTTCGTCAGCGTTGGCGTGGGAGGGCCAGCGCAGGGCTGGAGGACGGTCGGGCACAAACGGCAGGCGTGCGAGCCTCCTCCGTGGCGGGCATCCAGCCGCAGCTTCAGATACCTTCGGAAGTGCTCAGAGCCAGCCCGTCACGTGCACAAACGAAAGGCGCTGCACAAGCGCTCAGGCAAAGCGGCGAGGCCTCGCTTAATCAGAAAGAATTCAAAGCGTTTCTGCAGGCAGCTCGGTACAATTTGCAACTGGCGGCAGACAGGGCGCGATCAGCAGAAGATGGCGAGGAGGCACGGCAGACAGGGTGTGAAGCTTGCCACGGGTCTTTTTGTTTTGGCCGTGCTGGGGAAAGGAGAAAGCCAGCTGCACGGCGTGTTTCTCGGATACCAGGCCGGCCTGACCTTCGCTTCATGTTTCGGCAAGCGCCCAGAACAGAGACGCGGCCACCGAAAAGCGCTGGCCGCACTCGCCGCAGGAACGTGCCCTTTCTTCCTCACGCTGCTTCTTGCCCCAGGCTCGTCCTTTCGAATTGCGCACGGAGTTAAAATACGAAGAAATGGGTTATGTTCCCCGAAATAACCCTATGCTGAAGTAGCTGCTGATAAATAGGCACTTCAGCTGTGTCGCTGTTTGGTATTTAAAACCTGAGGTGCAATCCCTGCGCAGAGACACGCAACAAGATGGTGCCTGCTGCCCACAGGTTTAAAAATAAAGGATAGAGAACAGCAGACTTTCAAAGCCCGGGAGCGTCTGAGCAGAGCTGCAGAAACATCGCTTGGGCCAAAACGCCTGGTTTTCATCTCTCATTTACCCACCACGTGCTCTGCTACCTGTGAAACGCGTGACCTGGAACCCAACCGGGAACAACTCGCCCCAAACTCCAGCCAAGCCCTCCTGCCGAGGGCTGCTCGTAGTCCTAACCTGGCACAGCCCGTCCGCACGGCGATCGATTCTCAGTCCCTTCAGAAAGCCCGCAACTATCAGCTGTTTCAAAGCTTGACAGAGAGGCTCCAAACACCGCAGGCAGATGTTTTATTTACCGTTTTGATGATCAAATCCTCGCATTACCCCAAACGCTAGGAATCGCTGCACCAGAAGCACCTTATAGGGAAGGCAGAGTAACACCAGAGCAGACACTCAAGATTTTTTACTAATCTTACCGAGGAAAAAAGCATAGCCTCGCCATCAAGTTAAGTTAACAGATTTTGACGGCAAGCGTAATTTTTGTGAGAATAAAGCAAGCTACGTTTTACTGATGCTTAAACTGGTTCCCAGGGACAGGTAGGAGAAAAGGAGCCGAGAAGGAAAACAGAAAGACGATACCCAAGCGGGGTGAAGCTCTACTTTAAACCCCATACGCGTCCAGTATACCTGGCTGCGTCGCCGAGGACTGCTGAAGACACAGGCATTCCCGCCAGCCAGCCGAGGGCAAGCAATAAGGAATACAAATAGCAGCAAGAAGTTTTAGATGAATTAATAAGAGGGGGAAGGTTTCCTCTCTCACGGCCAGAAGGCAAACTGCAGCCCTGCCTACAGCCCAGCGATTAGGATGCTCGCTTAGGAAGGGGGAATAGATGAGTTTCACCGCCCACGCACAGAAGTCGTCCGAAAATCAGGTCTCCCGCCTCCCCGAGGAAGCATTCGAGCTGCTCTGCTGACACATAAGAGGAGGAAAGTCCTTCCAAAGAGCACCTCTCCCTCCTTCAGTCCCTCTTTTCTTGAAAAAGGCAGCTGGTGCGCTTGGCATTGATCAGGTGCACGTAAGGTTTATTAGTGTGAGAGAAGCCTTGACATCCACACATCAGTCTCTAAGCCGTACCACAGCATCGCGCTGAACATCTCCTCCTTCATACCTCCTTTAGACTTTCCTCCTGCTCCTACCTCTTTCCTACTGCATCCGATTCACGAAAGGATGTTTTCTTGTTGAGATCACAAAACCCTTTTCACGTTTTTTAAGGAACAAGAAATCACACAGTGCAGCAACCTTATAGCGTATTAACCTGCTCAGAAGCAAAGCTGAGACACCATAAGCCAAACATATTCGAAAAGCAACTCCTGATTTTAAGTGTTTGTATTGCAAGACACCCTTTCAAGCAGTCTTGCTTCTGACATGATTTTTTGCGGTCAAAGCCCCAAAGGCTAAAGAAAAAGCAGAGCAGATACAAGAAACGGGAGGCGCCTTTAGAAAGAGCTCGTCATGCCCTTATGACAAATAGTAAGTCACTAATCATTTGTGACAACTCTCGGCTCAGGGGATTGCCTGTGTTTATAGAGCAAGCAAAACGGACAGAGCCCGGGATAACAGCTAGGAAGGCTTACTGTCACTTCGCCCCCCGCGCAGCAAACGCGAGCCTGGCATGCGAAGGGTACGCGCAGTCCAGCATGCTCAGCACCTAAATACAATAAAAAAATTGTATTCTGTGCTTATCTCAGCCGCCTATTCGGAGCCTACTTCCAGCATCAGCAATACCCCATTTCTACCCATTTTGTTAAAAAAGAGAGTAGTTAAAGAGAGGATTGAGAGCGCACATCAAGCAGAAGACAGATTCAGAGGAAGGCAGGCTTCATTGATCCCACTACTTGTGAAATAAGTTGTTTTATCTCGTTTTCAAGACCTCTTGCGACTCTCAACTACGAACAAGTTATAATAAGCACCGAGCAAAGAAACACCCTTCAAACTGACTTTACTGAGAAGTTTTTACTCCCACAACAGGCAACAAGAGCACGGTCATCATTTAGTCTCCCCGTGTTAGAAACCAGCATTAAAGACGTCCCACACAACCCCAAGTCAGGGTCTCCCTCTTGAACGTATTTTTTCATCACATTAAACGGTAGAGCCTTGTCTCGCTAGCCTATAGACAAATAAGATTAGGGCTTTCTAGACTTAAAGCTAGCAAGTCAGGATCAAAAGAGAGTAAATAGTAAAAGGAATAATAAAAGTGAACTCTACCTTGCTCTATAAAGTGCGCTAAAAGAGGATCTGTTATTAGGCTTGCTGACTCCTTAAACGAAGGTCAAGAGGCTCAATCCTGTAAGAAGCAAGCGTGCGAGCTCGCACAGTGCTGCCACGAGTAACCTTGAACAAAACAGCCCGACTCAAGTTTTAATCACACGCCTAATCCAATGCCTGCTGAGATCAATGGAAAACGCTATGTAGGGTTTATTATCCACGTGATCAGGGACCACGTTCACAAGCAGTTACAACACGAGCTCCTGAAAGACCTCGCTGTGCATAGCCACATCGGAAACTCCCTCATCAGGAAAAAAATAAAATAAAGACTTGTCCTTTTCAACTTTTGCTGCGCATGAAGGCATGCACTATATATAAAATATCTGAAAAGGTCATAAATCAACATGAGGAGATGCAAAAGTGAGGGCTGTTTTCCTGTACGACTAAGATTTAATTAAGTATTATGTAAGCTACTTAAATCAGTGCATTTAATGCCCTCAACGCGGTCCGGACAAGGATAAGCAAAGTGCACTCGGACAAACCATACAGAATTGAAAAGAGAAGGATTTGGGGGAAATCCAGCAACTCTCTATCGCACCAGCAATTTCACGTTAAAGTTTTAATTACCCTTTCTGATTCAACACCGCTCTGTCACGTGGTACGGTTAGCGCTCAAAGGCAGAACTGCAAAGCCATGCATTCCCACGGTGATCCCCGTGATCCCAAAATGTAAGCAAAAAGGCCGGAGACCCCTTCCCCACCGCAGCTCCTGTGCAGCCCCCCAGAAACCCTGCGGGAGATAATCTAGGGAGGGACTTGTCCCCCCCAGGGCACCCTAGGGGACAGGATTTGGGGAGCAGAAGGTGCACCCCAGGTCCCCGAGAGGGGACAGGCCAAGGAGGTGGGAGGGACGCCACCAGGATACCAGGCAGGGGAGGGGCGCACCCTGGGACAACCTATGGGGCAGGATGTGGGAGGTGGGGGCACTCCTGGGCTGTGGAGGATCTTGGGGGGTACCCCTAAGCATTTTGGGGGGGGGAGGCATCCCAGGCCCAGGAGGACTGGGGGGCATCTGGGAGGATTTGGGGAGGCACCTTGGAGCTCTGAAGGATTCTGGGGGCATACCCCTGAGGATTTAGGGGGGGGATCCTGGGCACCCTTGGGACCTGGGTGATTTGGGGCATCTCAAATTCTACAGGAACTGGGGGGGAACCTCTAAGGATTTTGGGGGGTTGCCTAAGCATCAGAAAACGTGGTGGTGGAGCAGGAGACCCTAGGGTCTGAAGGAGTGTGTGGGGGGGGGCAAACCTGGGCCCTGAGAAATTTGGTTGGGGGTGTCCCTGAGGATTTAGGGAGGGGGAAACTCCTGGGCCTTGAAGGATTTGGGGAGGCACTCCCAGACCCTGAAGAATTTGGGGGGAATCCCTGAGGATTTGGAGAGGGGTAACCCCAGGTCCAGAAGGATTTGTGGTGCACCCCTGAAGATTTTTTTTTGGGGGGGGGGGAGACTCCTGGGTCCTGAAGGATTCAGGTCCTTGAACCTTGAGGGTTTTGGGGACAGCCCTGAACCCTCAAGGATTTGGGGGGCCCCTGAAGATGTGGGGGGCCACTCCCAGGCCTGAAGCATTTTGGGGGGGGGGCATCCCTGAGGATTTGGAAAAGTAGAAACTCCTGGGCTGTGAATGATTTAGGGTGCATCTCTGAGGGTTTGGGGGGGGGGGGGGACCTTGGGCCCTGAAGGAGTCAGGTCGGGGGGGGGGGGGGAACCCTGAGGATTTGGGGCAGCCCTGAGCCCTCAAGGATTCGGGGGAGGGGGGGCGCCCTGCGGATGGGGGGGGGGGCCGCTCCCCGGCCCTGAAGGAGGTGGGGGGGGAGGGCCCCCCCCCGGGCCGCGGCCCCGCGGCGGGCACCCACCGCTGCAGCTCCTCCTCCTCGATGCGCTGCCCGTCCCAGACGAACACGCCGGCGAGGGCCGCCATGAGGCGGGCGGCGGCGGCGGCGGCGGAGGAGGAGGAGGAGGAGCGGCCGCGGAGCAGCCGCCGCCACAGCCCGCGCCGCGCCCGCTCCGCCGCGCCGTCGCCGCCGCCGCCGCCGCCGCCGCGCTGCCAGGCCTGCTGCGCCCGCCGCGCCCGCTGCCCCGTCACGTAGCTGCACTGCCGCGCCAGCAGGCCCAGCAGGCCGCGCCGCGCCGCGCCGCCCCCCGCCGCGCCGTTGCCGTTGTTGCCGCCGCTGCCGGCGAGCGGGGGGGGGGCGGCGGCGGCGGCGGGCGGGCGCGGGCCGAGGCGGGCGGCGCGGGCGCAGCTGGCGACGAGGCCGGCGGGCGCCCGCCGCGGCAGCGGCTGCAACATGCCGGCCGCCTCCCCTCGCGGGCCTCCCCCCCCCCGCCCACCACCCGCGCCAGCGGCGCGCCGCCGCTGCGTCACCGCCGGGCGCCCGCGCGCCCCGCCATTGGCCGCCGACGCCGCGGCGCCGAGCGCCCATTGGCCCGCGCCGGCGGCGGCCCGGCCCCTCCCCCCCCCATCCGGGCGCGGGCGACGGGGCAAGGGCGCCGCGGACCTTCGCGCCACGGGGCGGGGCTTGCCGCCGGGGGCGGGGCTTGCCGCAGCGGAGGGCGGGGCTTGACGCCGATAGGGGCGGGGCCTGACGCGGAGGCGGCATGCGGTGCAGCGCGCCCGGGGACACGCAGCAGAGCGCAGCGAGGCGCAGTGCTGTGCGGTGCAGTGCAGCGCAGCAGGGCCCAGGGACACGCAGCAGGCTGCAGCGAGGCACAGTGCTGTGCGGTGCGGTGCAGCGCAGCAGGGCCCAGGGACACGCAGCAGGGCGCAGCGAGGCACAGTGCTGTGCGGTGCAGTGCAGCGCAGCAGGGCCCAGGGACACGCAGCAGGGTGCAGTGAGGCGCAGTGCTGTGCGGTGCAGTGCAGCGCAGCAGGGCCCAGGGACACGCAGCAGGGCGCAGTGCAGCGCAGCAGGGCCCAGGGACACGCAGCAGGGCGCAGCGAGGCGCAGTGCTGTGCGGTGCAGTGCAGCGCAGCAGGGCCCAGGGACACACAGCAGGCTGCAGCGCAGCAAGGCGCAGTGCAGCGCAGCAGGGCCCAGGGACACGCAGCAGGGTGCAGCGAGGCGCAGTGCTGTGCGGTGCAGTGCAGCGCAGCAGGGCCCAGGGACACGCAGCAGGGCGCAGCAAGGCGCAGTGCTGTGCGGTGCAGTGCAGCGCAGCAGGGCCCAGGGACACGCAGCAGGGTGCAGTGAGGCGCAGTGCTGTGCGGTGCAGTGCAGCGCAGCAGGGCCCAGGGACACGCAGCAGGGCGCAGTGCAGCGCAGCAGGGCCCAGGGACACGCAGCAGGGCGCAGCGAGGCGCAGTGCTGTGCGGTGCAGTGCAGCGCAGCAGGGCCCAGGGACACACAGCAGGCTGCAGCGCAGCAAGGCGCAGTGCAGCGCAGCAGGGCCCAGGGACACGCAGCAGGGTGCAGCGAGGCGCAGTGCTGTGCGGTGCAGTGCAGCGCAGCAGGGCCCAGGGACACGCAGCAGGGCGCAGCAAGGCGCAGTGCTGTGCGGTGCAGTGCAGCGCAGCAGGGCCCAGGGACACGCAGCAGGGTGCAGTGAGGCGCAGTGCTGTGCGGTGCAGTGCAGCGCAGCAGGGCCCAGGGACACGCAGCAGGGCGCAGTGCAGCGCAGCAGGGCCCAGGGACACGCAGCAGGGCGCAGCGAGGCGCAGTGCTGTGCGGTGCAGTGCAGCGCAGCAGGGCCCAGGGACACACAGCAGGCTGCAGCGCAGCAAGGCGCAGTGCAGCGCAGCAGGGCCCAGGGACACGCAGCAGGGTGCAGCGAGGCACAGTGCTGTGCGGTGCGGTGCAGTGCAGCGCAGCAGAGCCCAGGGACACACAGCAGGGCGCAGCGAGGCACAGTGTAGTGCAGCAGGGCGCAGCGCAGGTAGATGCCACGGTGCAGCACCGCGCGGCGCAGTGCACGGTAGCAGGCTGCAGCGCAGCAGAGCTCAGCGCGCTCAGGTGCAGCGCCAGGCAGTTAGGTGCAACGCAGCTAGGCACAGCGCGCTCAGGTGCAGTGCAGCGACCCGCACGACGCAGCGCAGCAGGGTGCAGCACAGCAAAGCAGGGCGCTGCAACACGGTGCCATCGAGCACAGCGGGGGCAGCAGAGCACGGTGCCACGCAGCAGGACGCAGTGCAGTGAGGTGCAGGAGGGTGTAGATTTGCCCAGCGGAGCGACAGGAGAAATCGAGAGCAATTCCTGCATTTTAAGAGAGAGAAAACCATCTCGTGTTTAAGCCAAGGAAAGTAATCCTCAAGTTAAACGCGTGGGCATTATTTTTTTCCCCCTCTTTGCTAGGGAGGGACTGAGATCACTTCCAAAAAGGAAACGCGCCGACAGCAAAACGCCAACGGCACACACGCTCTGGTTACAACCGTTTGCCTGCGACCCGAGCAACCGCCCAGCTTCCCTCCTTTCCCTAGCGTGACATGGAAATAAAGCCAAAGAGAGGCACGAGGGTGCAGGCAGTACTCAGAGAGAGGTAGAAAAACGACCTCAGTTGTGCAGTTTCTCAGCAGGATGCGGTTTAATCTCCCTTCGGAACAAAGCGCAAGCTCGCAACCAACGCTATTTACATCCCTTTTATTTTCTCTAGAAAAAAAATCAGGACACGGAGGGGTAGATTTACAGGACACGGCCGACAGCGCCTCGCGGGGACGGTGTAAAAAGGATCACGTCAAAGCAAACGTGCCTGTAAAGCAGCCAGCAAAGCCGCGGCTGCACGAGTCCGGCCGGGAGCCGGCCGTCGCTCGCGAAACAGGTACGAACCCCTTTGGCACGCGGGTGCTTCGCCCGCTCTGCTTTCTCCTGCCGTGGGTGACGCAAGGAGAAAAGCAGCAGCGAGGAGTCAGCGTGTTTAAGGACTTCCCCAGCTCCCGTTTAGATTTCTTCAAGCCCCGTGGATTAGTAGGTGAGGGAAATCATGGCATTTTTTTTTTTTTTGTACAGAAATACAATATGTTTATGCACAGACTATTTACAGTTAAGCCCTCTCTTGCATACGGTCACCGCCGGGGAAACCCTAAATATTTCCCAGCGAGACCCGCTGGGGAATCCGCGCCGGACGGACGCCCTAGCGCGACGGCGGAGAAAAAGCTGCTGAATGATCAAAGATCGGCCGTCAGGAGACGGACCGCGGGACGTCTTAACGGAGTTGCTTTGGCCAAGAGCAGGCGCGGAGCTGCGTGGTGGAAGAGCGGCGCTGGGATTACCCGCTACGCTAAACCCTCTCAATATTACGCTGTCGGCTTCTCTCTAAGCTCTGCCCACCTCGACCAGGAGCCTCGAAGGCTTCGAATCACCACGTTTGCTGCTTCAAGTCTTTTGTGGCCACCGTGGAAAAGACTCCTAATAGTCCTAGTCCTCTCCCATGGAGGCAGCGCGGCGGACACAAGCAGTGCTCTCCTAAAATAAGATTTCCCGGTTTCGTTCCACGGCCCGAGGCCTGGAGAGCGGCTTAATCTCTTGCATAGCCAGTGCTGCTGCAAGCGGAGAAGGAAAAGGAACAAGCTGGCCAAAACAGCCAGCTACAAGAAAATATATAATAAGCGTTAGGAAGGGAGGGGTCACTGGGAACTGTGTGAGACCTACAAGCAGTATTCCTGTCCTAAAATTACTTGTCTAAGCCTCTGCACCTTCCAGGCCAAGCTGGTGCTTGGCCATCCCTTTCGCTTCCTGAGTTGGTGGTACGGCGCTCAGGCTGCTGCCTTGCTGCTCAGCTTTCGCTGCTCAATTCGCTTTAAACAGCCTGAAAACAAGATCCTCAAACCAGCACAAGTTTTGCTCTTTCGCCACCAGCTACCTTCTTGGCCGGGCCGATAGTTGTGGAAGCGCGGGGCTGGTTTCCCTCGGCCGTCCGGCGCCGTTCGGGGCACAGCTCGCTCTTGAGGCCAAGCGACGCTGAATCCCTACAGCGTCTCGCGGGGCTCGCAGAGGAACAGAGTCTTTGTCACAGGAAGGGTAATAAACTAAGAGCAGGACAGAAAAACAGCTAAGTTAAAAGGGGACAAAAAGCGTAAAAAGTCAGCTTTGCGCGGAGGACGAGAACTTGCATAAAAGCTATAGTCGGAGATGCCCGTTTTCTAGCAGAGGCTCAACCTGCTTCTCAGTAGTTGCCGCTACGTAAAAGTCTGGTTTCAATCTTGGCGGAAAACAGATTTACTTGCGACATGCTCAGGGGAGCTAGGCGCTGCAGAGGGTGCAGATCGCTCCCCCCAAATCACTGCTGGAGTCGGCACGGCTTCGCCGAATCAGCCCGCGATGCGCCTCCTTCTTGCAAACCTCGCTCCGGGGGTTTGTAACGGTGACCGTCTACAGCAGCTGGCCCCCACGAACGTCACCATCCTCCACAAAGTCTGGGAAAAGGGCAGCGAGCCTCATGAATAAAGTGCAAAATGCTTGTGTGATCAGCGCAAGTCAGAAAACAAGAGCAGTTAGAGCGGTGGCCACAGGGCTGCTGTACCTGTCGCCTGTTGTACAGCTGCTACAAAGGGCTGTTCTCCCTCCCACCAGCACACCGCGCCAGGCGTTTCACATAGAAATAGATTCACGCGCACGTGTCTGCACCCTCGCAAACAAGGGGGCGATTTCACCCTCGCAAGCACGTGGCTGGAAACGAGTGTCCGGGATCACGCGGAAAGGTGGGAGCTGCTGACACCGCTCTCGTCTGTTATTCTTTCAGCCACCCAAACGGGTACAACGCGGAGGGGGCGAGGGGGTTAAAATCACGCTACAAAGGTAATAAAACGAGGGGTGGTTTTTGGAGAGCGTCGTGTGAAGAAACCGCTGGTCATCCGATTCTTAAAACAAGTCCTTTCCTTTGCGTGGAAGAGCTCAGAAGAGTGAACAAGGTGCCTAGAAAACGAAGCACTGGTGAAGGGGCCCTTGCGGGTCGGGGAGCACATCCCCACCCGAGGACAGTTTAGGGCTGGGAGAAAGCTATTACCGTGCTCCACGGCCCCGGGTAGCGTCACGGGGTGTAAGCCGGCGGCGGCTGGAATTGGTTGATCACTTCATACTCGGCTGGGTAAGGTTCGTTCTCCTCCATCTCGGACAGGAGCTCTAAGGCCTGCTCCTCTTCCTCGGTCGGGTAGTGGCGCAGCAGGTTGGCAGCGGTGGCGAGGATGGAGGCTCCGCCGGCTCCCGCCACCAGGTAAAAGCTCACCGCAAAGGTGACGTAGACTTGGGAGCCGTGGTACTTCTTGTGCTGCTGCTGCTGCGCGAGAATCAGCTCCGAAGCCCAGTAGCAGAAGCCGATCACAGTGGCGCACTGCAGGACTGAGGGCAGCACGGGCAGCGGGAAAGAGAGACAGAGAGAGAGGGAGAAATTGAGCATCCGAGAAAAAAGAAAGAAGGAATAATCAAATTTATTTCACAGTTAAGCTAGCAATGGGACCGCAGAGGAAAGCCACCACAGAGAAGGATGCCAGACGTTCAAGGCCAGCTCTGCTTCCTGGTGGTATAAAGCAGAGCAAGAAACATCCAGGCAAAGCCTGGCCTCTGTCCAGCGCGTGGCAGAAGGGTGCAGCGGGCACTCGAAATAAAATGCTCACGCACCCTGCTTCCACCCTCAAAACTAAACTTCTTTTATTTGGCGCGTGTCCTGGTCTCCGTTAGGACTGCCGAGGAGCTGGCCTAAAAAGTAAGAGCAGCGCAAACGCAAGGCCACGACGGGCTGCTGTCGGCAAACGGCTCCCACGTGCTCGATCTCGACAGCCGCAGAACCAGCAGGACCGGGAGCGAGCACCCTTAGCGTGGCATTGAGGTAAGAGCAGGCAAGCAGCTGCTTCTTAGAGATCTGAAGAGATTATAAGCTAAAATAAGCTCGTCCTCTTCACGAACGAAGGGGAAAGAGCAGGGGACGAAGCAGAACGGCAGCAAAGCAGGTGGCCCTGCACCATGAGCCGAAGCTAAAAGGTTTGGGAGGTTTCTCGGGACCTGGCAGGAGCGTCACAGACCCATCAGCCTTCTCTTAATGCTTCAGGCAGGCTTACGGCTCAAGACTGAGCAGCTCAGGGTCTGACGTGGTTAATTATGTCAGCGACGAGGGGATGCAGCTCTCCCGCAACCTCACGAGGTAAGAGTCAGAAAACACGACCTCCACCTTCTTCCCCAGAAAGGCTCAATTCTGTGCTACGGGATCTCTTTGAAAAATAAAACTTCCCACCCTGTGCCCATCAGTAGACTCTTAACGTTCATCCTCAACTTCTGCCCCTCCCCCCCCCCAAGATTTAGCTGCAATTTTGAAGCTTCAGGTGCACTATCTCAGGCGAGGCTTCTTTTGCCGAGGACATAAGCCACTGCCCTTCAGACCTTATACGCTGCTCTGGCCAAAAACAGAGCAAAGGCGAAGCTCCCGAGCTTTGCAGGTCAAGGTAGCTCTGAGCTAAAGGGCTGAATTATCAAGGCTGAAAAAGCAGCCAAGCCTCCCCCAAATAGAAAAAAAAAAAAAAAAAAGAGGAAGCGTGGCCTTCCCCTAGAGCGGATGAAACGATAAGAACCAGGCCACACGCACGCAGCGCGGCGTGCCGGGAATTACCTGTGAGGATGTGAGCGAAAGCGTAGCGGCGAGTGATCTTTAACGCAGGGTGCTTGGGCCCAAAAACATCCAGCAGGAAAGCGGAGAGACTGCAGATGATTCCCAAGAAGCAGAAGGCAGCGATGACCCGGAGCAGCAACACCGTCTGCGGGTTCATGCAGTAATCTGCGAGCAAGAGAGAATCCAGAGAGTCAGCGCCAAACCTCCGACGCTTCAGGGGGATCTCAGCTTCCCAGCGCGGTCTGCGAATAAAACGGCCTTTTGCGAGCGAACCTGCCGCGGCTTTGCCGGAGGCACCTTGCTCCAGGGAGCTGCAAGAACGTCCCCGCTGCCAGCCCTGGCGAGCTGCTTCGGCTCCCCGCTCCCACCCGCCACCAAGGGGACAAGCATCAAGAAAATCAGTCGTACGCCTCCCTTCTTTGCCCAAAGCTATTCGCCAGAAAGACCAAAGGGTATAACGACACGTACGCTGGTTTGACCCTGCAAAGCGTTTGCCCTTCGTGCTTGCAAAACTGTTACGACGACGCAGCTGCCGACAGAAACCAGAAGGCAGCTGGGTACCCTTAACCAGGTTTTACAAAACACACGTTCTTTATACAGCGGTTGTTGGCCCGAGTGAATATTTCATTTTATAAGGTATTATTCCAATAGACGTTAAAACTAAAGAAACATAACCGAGGCTCCGAGATAACAAAACAGGCTGCAAGGCCGCTTCTTTTAAATCAAGCTGGTAAAAGGACTTCTCCAGCAACGCTGCTAATGCCACATCTCGCTGGAGACCGGGAGGAACAACTAATAGAGCTGCAACGACCGTCCCATGCAAAGGTCACGCGTCCGAGGTTAAGCGGAGCCGATATCTGCCTCACCGCCCGCTCTGCGGGAGGTCGCTCGCTTGTGCGAGTTCTCCTCCCGCCGGGGCGCGTTGACTTGCTAACGCTGCAGAATTCAATCTCATTTATCTGCAGATCGGGTAACTCGGGGTCTTCGGGCATCTGCCCTGTGCCCAAACCATCACTGCGCCCACCGTCCGCACAAGGCAATCCCTTCCGACACAGGCGGTGAAGAGCGAGCGCGACGCGCGGTTGGTTGGACATGCTTTACTACCCTGCAGCGCATTCAGTGCCAGCAGCTGCGTTTTCTATGGGGGAGACGAGCACCCGCGTTTCATTTGCATTTAAGGCAAGTGCTACAGGCAGCAAAGCGACAGAAAGAGCAGCCACGCCGCCGAGCTTCCACACAAAAACCAGATCCTGCCCTTCAGGGACCCGA
This sequence comes from Struthio camelus, assembly GCF_040807025.1. Classification (NCBI taxonomy): domain Eukaryota; kingdom Metazoa; phylum Chordata; class Aves; order Struthioniformes; family Struthionidae; genus Struthio; species Struthio camelus. The sequence continues at coordinate 1,358,618 of NC_090968.1, read as the reverse complement.
ACAACCTTCCTTAACCCACCCTAAACATACTCCCACCTAACTCAGGCATGCACGCCTGCCCTCTGCTCCAGAGCCGGCTCGCTTGCCGGTATCCCAGTCTCGTTCTTCTGCTGGAAGCCTTCGTCTGCACCTATGGTCCCTTCCCGCCTCCAAACCGCAGTCTTGCACGTTCGTTTTTTCCAGCCCTACATAAAAAAAACCAATCCCTCTCTCTCAGGTGATAAAACTGGGAAAAACATGCCATTAAGTTAATGCCATCTGTGAAAAAGATGCACTGCATCGAGATCCGAGGCAGTACTGCATCTCCTACCAGCACAACTTCGTTCACAAGAAGGAGCGTTTCCAGCATTTTTTCCCCCCTAGTTTTCCTGATCGGACAGGCAACGCGCCAGCCCGGCACACGAGAAGCACCAACCAGGCTGGCTAACGGCAGAGGCAAGCTAAAGCTCCGGCTCCCGAGGCTCCGAGAGAAACGCAAACAGGAAACAAGCATTTCGGGGCTGGCAGCCCACCGGCAAGATAAGCAGATGCTGCTCACGCAGGGGCACGAGCTGGAAGGTTGGAAGCACCTCATCCACCCAGAGCCACCTGCAAGGCAGGAACCTGCGCACGGACGGACGGACAGAGCCGCGAGCAGGTAAACCGCGTGAGCGGTAGACTGGCAAGCCGGGACACAGGAGGGAAACCGCCGCTCAAGGTCACAGCCCGGCTCGCACGAGCGCCCGGGACTTCCGGGCTCCTGACACATCGCTCTCATCGCGGCCTCGTTAAACCGTGAGTCAGAAGCCGCTCCGACGCCTTTTGGCAGGATGTTTCGCTTCGCCGCAGCCGTTCGCTTCCCCCAGCGAGGGGGTCGCTTCCTAGCGGAGCTGTTGACAAGCCTCAGCCAATGCCGAGTCCTACTCGACGACGGCAGCCCTCCTGACCCGCAGGAAACGCCGTGAGCCGGAGCCGCTCAGCGTCAGGCAGTCGCGTGCGAAAGCGGACAGCCCACGGGCAATTCGTGGGCCACCTAAGATAGTTTTTAACAGACGGTGACCCCAAAGGAAGCGGAGCGTATTCCGAGCTGCCAGCTCAGAAGTATTACATAACCTCGGTCACGGCTAAAGCTATTTACAAACTCTTCCGTGAAGAGAAACAAAAAGAGGCGGAACTGAAGCAGAAAGCTCCTCCGGGAGCTCATCGGACGCTCGCAGAGCTCCTGCTGCAGTCCCCAGACAGCGTGAGCAGCGGTACCACGGCGACACCGGGCTGGCGAGGAGAGACCCCCTTCAAACAGGAGTATTTCCGCCCAAACGAGGCCGAGCAGGGGGACCGATAGCGCAAAACAAAACCTCTACTCCCACCCCTGCCAAAAGGGCTCGTATTTGCGCGCAGCCTCTCTTTCTTCCCACCTGCAAAGCCGGCATGGCAGCGTTCGCCCCGGCCCACCGAGCTTCGAAGGTAAAACAGCTACAGGAGAGGAAAATACGAGTTAATAAGGAAAGTGGGCAGGTGTACTGCTGCAGCAGGGCACCGCTGAACAGCTTGCGCCTAGCAGGAAAAGAGGCACATAAATCTGGTGCTTTTATGCAAGGAGAAGGCACGCGGAGGTGGGAAAAGAAAGAAGTCCAAGGTGCTCAGAGCTCCTCCTGGTTTAAAAGAACAAAACAAAACACCAAGAAGGGTACCCGTTTCAACAGAGGACACCACGCTTCGCTAAAACGCGCGGGGTTTCCGTTGTGCCGCAATAGCTGTCCAGCTGAAGCTAGCAGCCTCAAAGCGCGCGAACAAACACCATACGTAAGCTCTCCTCTCCTCCAGCAGTTTCGCCAGAGTTGCAAGCTCGCGGATTTTCGGTATCCGCCCTTGGGGAGTTTAAACCTTGGGGGAAGGTTTGCTATGTCGGCGGTGTTTGGGAACGGACGGCTTTGTTGCTGCCCTTTGGAGCTGAATTTCTACAAAGGGCACGGACAGAACGCCCCGAAGCTTAAACGTTAAAGGGAAAAATAAAAAGACCCTGTGGAAGCAGAGTCCAAAACAAGGTGGAAGTTGTTATTAAAAAGAGGCGCTTGGCGTCACAGGTTGCAGAAACTCACACCTTGGTGGCACCCGGAAGTCCCGACTGGTCTATCTGCCTCGCTGAGTGGCTTCAACAGCAGGAAATTACAGCCTAGGTCTTCCCTAGAGCTGCCAAACCAACTATTAAGCTCACCGCGAGAGAAAAAGACCCCGCAGGCCCGCTCGAGAAGTCGGAAAAAGCTAAAAGCTTCGGCGCGACGCGGCCCGCTTGGCGATTCACGGCTCCCAAGCCACGAGGCCGGGAGCTCCCTCGACGCCCTCTGTGAAAACGGACCGCTCCCGAAACGCCGCGCGGAGCCGCCGGCCCGGGAAGGGTGGAACAGAGAGGCCGAGGCGCGACGGACGGACGAGGCAGACGGAGGGGCGACAGCGCGGAGAAACCGCCGCGCGGCCCCCGTCTCCTCCGGACGCCGCCGCCCAGCGGAGCGGGCCGCGTCGGGGCGAAGCGGGGCGGCCGAGGCCGCTGAGAAGGGAATTTAAGGGGGGGGGGGTCGAGGGGCCAAGGCCCAGAATTGGGGGGGGTCACCCCAAAAGGCAGGGCCGGGGCTCCTGGCTGCGGCCTCACCTCGCAGCAGCTCGGGGTCGACGTAGCCCAGGACGTCGGCGACGCCGAGCTCCTGGCGGGCGCAGGTGCCGCCGTGGATGCGGAGCCAGGCGGGCTCGGCCAGCGCCGTGCACAGCGCCGTGATGGAGAGGGCGCCGGGCAGCGCCGAGGCCAGGCTCCGCTCGGGCTGCTTGGGCAGGCCGCCGCCCGCCGCGCCCCGCCGCCGCCGCCCGCCGGGCAGCCCCGGCCCGCCGGGGGTGTACATGGCGCCGCTCCCCGCCGCCGCCGCCTCCCCCCCGCTGCCCCTCGCCGGCCGCCGTCGCTTCCGCTTCCGCCCGCGCCTGACGTCACCGCGCGGCGCCGGGAGCGGGAGCGGCGGCGCCATGAAGGAGGCGCTGTCGCTGCTGTGCCGCCGGCCGGCCCACCCCGACTCCCGCTGCTGGTACCTGGCCTGGAGCCCCGGCGGCTCCTTGCTGGCCTCCTGCGGCGGCGACCGCGTCGTCCGCCTCTGGGGCAGGGAAGGTGGGCGGCGGCGCCGGGCGGGAGGGGCGGGGCGGGGCTAGAGGGAGGGGCTGTGATGAAGGGGCGGGGCTAGAGGGAATGTGAGGGTGGGGTAGAGGGACTGTAAGGGGGGCTGAGAGGAAGGGGCGGGGCTAGAGGGACTGGAAAGGAGGGGCTGTGAGGGGGTGTGGCTAGAAGGGCTGCGAGGAGGGGGCGGGGCTAGAGCGGGCTGTGAGGGGTTGCGAGGGAGGGGGCGGGTCTAGAGGGGGCTGCAAGGAGGGGGCGGGGCTAGAGGGGCTGCAAGGAGGGGGCGGGGCTAGAGAGGGCTGCAAGGAGGGGGCGGGGCTAGAGAGGGCTGGGAGGGGCTGCGAGGGAGGGGGCGGGGCTAGAGGGGCTGGGAGGGAGGGGGCGGGGCGAGAAGGGCCGGGAGGGAGGGGCATGCCAGAGGGGGCGGGGCCGGGGGGACCCCAGGCCGGAGGGGGAAGCTAGCGGGCGCCCGGTGCCCGCAGGGCCCGGCTGGGCCTGCCGCGCCGTGCTGGGCGACGGGCACCAGCGCACGGTGCGCAAGGTGGCCTGGTCGCCCTGCGGCACCTACCTGGCCTCGGCCAGCTTCGACGCCACCACCTGCATCTGGAAGAAGCAGCCGGACGGCTTCGAGGTGAGGGCGGCGCGGGCGGGCGGGCGGGCAGGGGGCCGCCGGGCCGGCCGCCGCTCACTCTCCCCTCTTCCTCGGGCAGTGCGTCACCACCTTGGAGGGACACGAGAACGAGGTGAAGTCGGTGGCCTGGGCGCCCTCCGGTAACCTCCTGGCCACGTGCAGCCGCGACAAGAGCGTGTGGGTGTGGGAAGGTGAGAGGCAAGGCCCACGCTCTCCCTCCGCCTCGCGGCCCGGCCCGGCGCCTCGCTCCTTCGCTTTACAGCGAGCTTTCTCCGTGCAGTGGACGAAGAGGAGGAGTACGAGTGCGTGAGCGTCCTCAACTCCCACACGCAGGACGTCAAGCACGTGGTGTGGCACCCAAACCAGGAGGTAAGAGCTTTTCCCCCTCCACCATCTGTTGCTTTTCCGGGGCTGAGGAAATCCCAGAAACTCGCTGCGAACGCGCCCGCGGGGTGGCTGTTTCTGACCAGCTGCGCCAAGCTTGGGAGAAAAAGATGAAGCAGGGACGAAGCGGCCCCGTCTCTGAGCCTTTCCGGCCTGGAGGGACGCCAACGCCCTGCCCGCGAAAGCCGGGCTCTCCCAGGGAGAAAGAGGGCCTCGCGCTGAGCCTTTCCGTGCAGCATCCGTATTTCTTTCTTTTCTCTGCCCTCCCTCAGCTGTTGGCCTCGGCCAGCTACGACGACACGGTGAAGCTCTACCACGAAGAGGAGGACGACTGGGTGTGCTGCGCCACGCTGGAGGGCCACGAATCCACCGTGTGGAGCGTGGCTTTCGACCGGAGCGGCGAGCGCCTGGCTTCCTGCAGCGACGACAAGACGGTGCGCATCTGGCGCCAGTACAAGCCGGGCAACGAGGAAGGTGAGCGCGCCGAGAGCTGCTCTCGCCCCGTCTCGCGCTCGCCGCGGCGAGGTGGTGACAGCTGAGCTGGTTCTAACCTGCAGCGGAAAACGGTTCCCTGCCTGGGGAACCGTTTTCCCTTTATGCAGCATGACAGAGGCGGCTGGAGGTGAAAGACTGGTGCCGTTAATGGATTTGGCACACGGTCCAAGCGTTTACGTTGATGTCAACTTGCATTTCATGAGCTTGCTTATACTGGAGACCCTGCGGTGCCCACAGCACCTGGCAGGGTTGCTCACCGCTGCAATTTGCCCCTTCCCACCTGACAGCGGATTTTAGGTTATTCTCTCTTGCCTCCCAGGGGTGGCCTGCAGCGGTGCTGACCCCACCTGGAAGTGTATTTGCAACCTCTCGGGCTTCCACACAAGGACCATCTACGACGTGGCATGGTGAGTGGGCTGCTGCTGCGCCGGTTCTCCTTTGCGGGGCTGGGTCAAGGGTGCTCTTCCCTCTCCCGATGGCTTTCGGTGACCCGTTGCACTGCCTCTGCTCTAGGTGCCACCTGACCGGAGCGTTGGCGACGGCTTGCGGCGACGACGCCATCCGGGTGTTCGAGGAGAGCTCGCCCACGGCCTCGCAGCAGCCCACTTTCAGCCTCGCCGCTCACGTGCCCCGGGCGCACTCGCAGGACGTCAACTGCGTGGCCTGGAACCCCAAGGAGCCGGGCTTGCTGGCCTCCTGCAGCGACGACGGGGAGATCGCCTTCTGGAAGTACCAGCGGCCCGAAGTTTGCTGAGCCGCTCAACCCCCTGCCCTGAGGCACCACTGCTTGTCCCAGGTACCGCCGCGGCCCCGACCCAGCAGCAGGCGCGTTTCGGCTCTCGAGCCGACGCGAACACCCTCCTCGGCGCAGAGAGCGGGACAGGAGACGATAACCAACCTCCTCGCCCTGCGCTGCTCCGGAAATTGGACTTCTGTCCCCTCACCAAACCGCTCTGAATGAACGCGGCAGACGGTGAATTTTTTGTTGAGTCTCGTGGGTGACTCCAAGCCTGCAAGGCCGTGGGGTCCCACCCAGTGGCACCGGCCTCCCTGATGACGCACGCGATAGCGCAACTCTTCAGAGGCTTTGGGAGATGGTGCAGGCTGTCATGTCCTGCCTCCCTGTGCAGACATGCACGCCCTGTACTCCTGCCCCAAGCTCAATAAACCTGTGCTGGCCTGGTAGAAGACTGTGGCTCTTCCTTTCAGTGCGCGCGCTGTTTCCTTGACACTAGCACGACCCTCGCCGGCACAGACGTCGTGCCTGTTGCTCTCGGGGGTGAGCAGCCTTGCAGAACAGGCCCCAAGTGCTACGCTGGGGGCTGGACAAGCCCTGCCTGAGGACAGGCCCTCTGAGGAGCAGGTTTTACACCTCCCTGTAAAACACAGCCTGAGGGAGGTGGTTACGTCAGTGCTTGGTGTCTGCAGGCTGCTCTCAGAAATAGCTACTGGGCAGCTCCAACCACTTCTGCCTGGCAGCGGCTGCTATTTGTCCTTCTGACAAACGCCAAAAGCATCAGTTCAGTCTCCTGGCAGCTGAGCGTTGGCTCTGGTTCTTAATTAGTTCTGCTAATGAACCTTATTGAGCACCTAGAGATGCGCGGGGACTTAGGCCTGAGCCCAGCCACCCCTCTAGCCCCAGAGGTAGGTTGACAGCCCTACAGCCCCCCGGCCCTGAGGACAGTCAGAGGCCCTCAGCATCATGGTGCGATCCTTCGAGAGAGGAAGCAGAGATGGTCAGGACTGTTTTCTCCCCCACCTTCCCTCCCACAGACCCACCGCTGCAGAGGCCATGAGGGGGCTCAAGATTTATTCCAGCTGCTGCAGTTGCATCATGCTTCTGCACGCAGCGCCTGTCTAAAAAACACTGTACAAAGCATCAACATCTTAAAAAAAGAACATAGCACGGGAGAAGAGGGAGTCCCACGCTCTAAGAACCGGGCAGGTGGAACAAACAACAAGTGACACACGGCAGTCACACGAACGGACCTGACACAAGCACTACAACGGCTCAGGTTTGCTCGCTGAACACCGGCCGAATCCTGTAGCGACGGGGACCTGCTGCCCAGCGGGGGAATGCTGGGCCGGCGCGAGCCTTCCTTAGTCGGAGTCACTGTCGCTCTCCGCCTCCTTCACGTCCACGCTGAACTTGTACTCCTGGTCGCAGCCCATGTAGGCGTCGCTCATGAAGTACAGCGTGTAGTTGTGCGTCCCCGTGGCCGGGGCCACGAAATCCAGCTTCACCTAGGTGGTGAGGAAGAGCTCGCGTCAGGCTGCGGCACCACCAAGGAGAAGCCCCGGGCACCCTCTCCAGCTCGCCACAGCCGCGTCCGCCCCGCACTGCACCCCGCTCACCTTGGCTTTCTGCTGCAGCGTCAACCGCTTGATGGAGATGAGGCTGTTGGATTTGGAATCGCCGATCACCACCCACCAGCCCTCCTCACGTTTCTGCCGGCGAGATAATAAATAAGCAGCTGGGGGTGGTGGGGACAGTCCCTGGCTTGAGCAGGAAGCTGCCCCCTTCCAGTGGCCCCCTCAGGGTCGCTGAACCCCCCGCAAGAGCTGCTGGCTGAAGCCATCTGGCGCAGGCGAGATCAGGCACGTACCTGGGGGAAGAGGGGCGCAATGACGGGGCCGGTGACCTCCTCTTCACGCTCCAGCTGCACCAGCACCACCACGGGCCCCCCACTGCGTGGAGAGAACCAAGAGGTGATTAGGGCGGCCCCCGCGCCGGCACAGCAGCACCGAGGGGGCCACGCCGACTGCTGTCTCTCCGGGCCTCACCTGCGGATACTCTCCTTCTCCACCACCTCGTAGGAGAGCTCGATGTTGGGGTAGCGGTTACAGAAGCGGGCTACATCTGCAATCTGGGCATCTGAGAGCTGCAGCAGGGCGTTTCGGTCCTCATCCTCCATCTCCATGATGTCGAAGACGCTCTCAACCCCCTGCAATGAACGCGTGAAGAAGCGGAGCCGCCTTTCAGCCTTGTGGTTGCCTGGAGGTCCTCAGCGGGCGAGGGCGGGACTGCCTTGTTCAGGTCAAGGCTCGGCCCCCTGAAGGGAACCCAGCACCACAACCAATGCCAGACTTCAGCAGGGACTGCCGAGAGTCTGGCTTTCCCCCTTTCCAGCCTGAGCAGCAGGACCACGGACTGCCAGCACCTACACAATGCTCTCTAACCTTACAAAATGGCTATTTTTTGGCCGACCGAGAGGCTCAAGGCTGCCCCGCTCCAACCAAGGTCTGCCAGGTGATCCCCCGCTTCCCCAGCACGGCGTTTTCCCCAGAGATGCCAGTTTACCTTGTCTGTGCAGCGCTTGATGTGCTCAGAGGTGAAGTGAGGCAACTGCTTGAGGTACGAGTCCTTCGACCACATGGCCTGCGTGACCATCTGTGCCAGTTCCATTGCAGCCAGCGCAGGGCTGAGCCAGCCGTTGCTGGACAGCACGTCCACGCATGCCTGGATCAGCCGGATTGCCTGGGTGCGGGGGATCAGGACAGGTCAGAAGGCAGCACAGAACCACCCACAACACAGACAGGTACAGGCAGGCAGGAGCTGCTTGTTTCTACGTGTTCCCACGCTCACCGTACCTTGCTGAGGATTTCCTCAGTGTCCGACTGCAGCTCGGCACTCAGCTGCATGCGTGACAAGTGAGCTTGCAGCAGGAGGTTGGTCTTAACGTGGGGATCATTGAATTTGGGGTTGGTCAGCTTGTGGGGAACTTTCTGGGCCAGCTACGGGGAGAAATAAACCTGTCAGTGCTTTAGCCATGCAGAGCAGAGAACGCAGGCAGCATCCCTCCTGTGATCCTGCAGGGCTCGGGCGTGAAGCCACCTCTGTCCCCGGCAGCCCCAGATCCCACAGTTACTTCGGTGACCCAGTTCGGCACGGACACGCTGTCCCCCTCACCTGCCGCAGCAGGTTGTCCTCATGGTGCCTGATGGGGATGTTCTCGTACTCGGCAGCGTTGGATATGATTTCAATCAGCCCTCGCACCTTGGTCTTGGCATTGAGGGACATGCTGAAGAGCTCTGGGGAAGCCAGAGAGGTAGCGGAGTCAGGGAGAATCAGGCAGCATTACACCCCAAAATACAAGACACCTTCAGGCAGACAACACGCAAGCGTCAGAGCATTACGCATTCAACCACACACAGGGCACGTTCTCTCCAATGTCCCTGGCACAGAGAGCAAGGTGTGGGGAGGAGGGACAGGCTCTCCCCCGAGAGCAGGAGCACCAGCAAGCGCCTGTTGTCTGCTATCTGCCCTTCGCAGAGCCCTTATCTGCCCTTCGCAGAGCCCTTACCAATGGTGGTGTAGTTGATGTAGTAATAGGCTGCGATCATCCCCAGGTTCAGAGGAGCTACATCCATCTCGTCCTCGATGCTGATGCACTTGGACTGCTCCAGGTCGCTGAGGGTCTGCTCCACCAGCTCAGACAGATGGTCTGAGAGATGCCTGTGGGACACACCTGCAGGCACAGCAGCATTGCAGAGGGGCTCAGAAACTTCCCAGGACGGGAAAAAGCTGCTCTTGGGGAAGCAGAGCCCACAGGGTACAGGCTAGGAGTCCCCATTAGCCCCCCCTCAACTCTGCCCTGCATCTACCCACCCTAGATCATTCAGCTCAGTGCAGAGCCCCCTGCTCACCTTGCAGGTTGTAGTAGTTTGGATTCTGGGTCATCCTGCGATACAGGAACGTCCAAGTGAGGTAGTCCACTGCGTCCTGCTTGTTTTCAATGGTCTTGGTGACAATCTCAGCATTGAAGTGATCATGCATGCAGTGGTCCAAGTGCGACTCCACCGGCAGGGGCTCGTAGAGGAATTTCTTGAAGAAATCCTAGGGCAGGACAAGAACAGAGGCAATGGGACCAAATAAACCACCTGCAGGCTCCAGGAACAAGGAAGAAGTGCCCATACTGCTAAGTTAGCAGTGCTGGCTCAGTTCCACTCTTGCGAGCAGATGCATGGTGTGGTTTTGAATGCACACGCTGTTCAGCAGTTCCCTCAGCCTGTTGCACATCTGGATTACAACTTTGCTGCCGGGCAAAAATAGCTTTGTAACTAGGACACACGCAGTGCTCTTCGTTGCTGCTAGCCAGGGATCAAGAAGGCTGTAAAAGCTCTCCTGATCTCAACAGCAGGGCTCTCAGCGAGGGTTGCCCTAGCTGGCACCAGTTAGGAGACAGATATTCACAGGCCAGACACAGTGCCCAGCCCTTCACCCACCTTCTTGGATCCCTGGCACATGATGACACAACGGCCCTCGTCGTCCTGCAGCGGGCGATTAGCGTGGCCCACCATCTGCAGAACATCGTAGATGGGGTAATCCACATACCTGAGGCAGAGAGAGAGTTTTGCTTTAACAAAGGGCGGCCGCTTCACGGAAAGCTACCACCGCTCTGCTGCCCAGGGCCTCAATTTGCCTGGACAGAGATGAAGCCCTTTGGGATCTGGGTCTCGTTCCCTTGTGCCCAGTAAAGCCCTGAACTAGCGGGGTGGACATCAAGGCAGACCACATCTGGTCTTGCCTGCAGGTACAATATACTCACGCGTGGATCTTGCCATTATAGTACTGTGTGTCCATGATGATCACGAGGTGAGCAGCAATGCTCATACCCCAGCAGAGGCTGCGGGAGGCAACCATCACCTGAACTGCTCCTGAAAGGCAAGCACAGAGCGGTCAGCCAGCAGGCAGAGCACCTTTCTGGCGTCAACACTTGCACCCCAAGGGAAAACAGGCACAGAAATTCAGGGAAAAAGATCTGGAGGTTCTGCGCTTGGGAAGACAGGCCTCAGCAAAGAAGGAGGCCCCAGGAAAGACAGCGAAACTTAAAACTGCAGCCTTTTTGGACAAATGAGGCGGAGAAGCAACCGGAGACTTGGGCAAGCTGTTATTTCCAGTCCAAAGGCTAAGGGCATTGCCAAGCTCTAGAGAAAAAAGGTTTACAGGTCCACCAGCTGGCCTGCTGCCAACCCATGCCCTCACCGGAGCTGAAAAGCTGCTCCACCACTCGCCGTTCCATGGCCGTCAGCCCCTCGTGGAGGTAGCCCACCCCGTTCACAAGCGTCTCCTTCAGAGTACTGTCATTCAACTTGTCCAGATATGGCACCAGATCCTTCTCTGCGCAGTGCAAGAACCTGCCGGAGAGGGGGAGAAAAGAGATCACCACCAAGCTCAGCAAGCCTGTTCCCCTCTGGACACAGCAGTTGCCCAAGTGACATCTAAGGAGACCGAGTCACAGGCATCTTCCATCGCTAGCTGCCCCTCAGCCCAATAAAGCTGCCAAAAAACTAGCTCAGTCAGAGGAGGGGCAAAGGACTGGTGATGAATCCCACCCAGACACGGCACTGCTACCTTTGCCTCTGGACGTCTGAGGCGCACGTGGTGAGGATGTTGATGGCCGTCAGTCGCGTCTGTTTGCGAGACGGGACGAAGACAATGACTGGCTTTTTGGGAGAGTGCTTCATGATGGCATGGTAGACGGGCTTGGCCATGGAGAGCAGGCGAGTCTGCGTGTGGCTGATGTTGAAGCCCTGCAGAGGAGAGCAGCAGGCAGCGATGCTGTCTGGAGACCCAGCAGAAGGGGAGGGAAAGGAGAAACGAAGGGAGATCACCAAAGCCCTACCTGAATGTGCAGCTCCAGGGGCACGGGGCGGACGTTGGGGTGGAAGTTGAAGGTGGAGGTGGCGCTGCAGCCCAGCCAGTGCGCCACATCCTTGGCGTTGGACAGGGACGAGCTCAGGGCCACGATGCGGATGGGCCGCTCAATCTGGGAGGAGATGTAGCGCATCCGGGAGCAGATGACCTCCAGCACCGGCTGCAGATGGGACAGGGCAGGTTGTAGGAGGAACTGCAGGATCCTCCGCGGCACGGTCACCTCTCCTGGCTGAGCTGCACCCACCGCAGCCCAAGCGCCCTCACCCCTGGGCTCCTCACTCCTCAACTTCCCGAGGGGTTTGGTCTTCCTATCCCAAATCCATCCTACGGCTTCAGCAAACTCCCAACAGGAAAAGCTGTCCTCGCTCCAGACATTAGGAATGAGCGACCATCCACCCCACAGCAGCTCTACTGCCAGCCCCAGGACCAACACAGTCATAAGCATCACTCAAACGAATTGCACCCTCTTCCCTTCCCAGACGCACCCCGTTCTCGCCGCCAATGAGGTGCACTTCGTCCACGATGAAGAGGTTGACGTTCTGGACGTTCTTGCGCTGCTTCCAGCGCCGTGATAAGATGTCCCATTTCTCAGGGGTACTGATGATGATGTTCCCTTTGCCCAGTAACTTCAGGTCAGTGCTGGTCTCCCCCGTCAGCAAGACCACCTTCTTATTGAGGCGCTCCTGGAACTTCTCATACCAGTCCAAGAAGACCTGCCAAAATGCAAGGGTTGCTGTTGTCAATCCCGAATCAGAACGTGTGTGTCCTAGAGACACACACGTGCACAGACATACACACCAGGAACAGCAGGGAGAAAGCTTAAGCGGCAGTGGGTGGTGTCTCTTTACTCCCTCAGAGATATCGGTAGCTCACAATTAATCAAAACTCTCAGGAAACATCCTGAGGAATGTGACAGCACAAAGAGACGAGGAAAGAGAAAAGGGGGGCTGGGAAGTAAACGTAAGCCAGCGTAGGGTTCTAGTTCTCCCCCGCACGCAGGGCTCACCTGCTCCGCTAGGGCCTCCATGGGCGTGATGTATACACAGCGTCCTTCCGAGTTCTGGAGCAACATCCTCAGGATGGCAAATTCAGCACAAATGGTTTTTCCACTTCCCGTGGGGGCACCCACAAACACATTATCATCGCTGTTATAAACTGTGTTAAACACTGGGGACAGAGGAACAACACGGAAGAGAACAGCTTAGCATTAATTCCAAAGGACTTCTGCAGAAACCCGAGAAACCAGCCAGAACTCAGCCTTGACCCAGTCCACACAAAGAGCTACAGAAAAGGCTCCTTAAAGAGTTTTTGCCCAGGATCCTCTGAACAAAACAGGCTGTAGTCCGTCACAGTAGCTCACGCATCAAGTGTAAACATCCCGTTCCGCCTACACCCAGGCAGAGGAACATGGACACAAACAAGCGGCTCTGGTTTGCTCCCGATTCTGTCCCTCCAAGCAGCATCAATGGAGACGTTCGGGGCCACCTGGCTCTGCAAACCTGAGCCACCGGTGCTAGCACGGACACAGCTTCCAGGAGCAGACCTGCCTTCGTCAGCCAGCCCTGGACAGGCTGCTGCTGGGCTCAAACCACAGGACACGAGGAAGATGCTTTCTAGGAACGTGTCAAAGATATCGTAGCCCACAGAGAGTGCTTTCAAGACATCAAACCTCTAAGGCTAAGGGAGGCAGAAGTGATACGCTATTTACTAGAAAAGCTCCTCACCCGAGATGAATGAACCCCACGTAGCCAAGGCTATGGCACTGCAAACACCAAAAGGACCAAAGCTCACTGAGAAACAGTTCAGAGGAAGGGAGCAGAACCAATACCCACCCTGAGTCTGGATAGGGTTGAAGAAGGGGAACTTGTCCTGGTAGAGGCTCTCAAAGGCACTGTTTCGCAGAGCGGACACAGGCAGCGGCTGCAGATCCAGCAGCTCGGTTGGAGGAGGGTACTTCTCAGGGAGGATCAGGTGGCGGAAGGAAACAGGCAGCTGGGTCTCACAGGCTGTCAGAGAGAGACACCCAGAACATTGTCATCTTGGAGAGCACTCCAACATTTTCATCTCGGAGAGCTCCCTCTCCCCATTAGGATTCCCAGGCCCACTGTCAGTCATGCCTCAAAAGTCTTTCCCCCAGCACAGCACTAGGAGAGGCCCTAACTACCCTCTCAGACCACAACGGGAACCGTGGTCGTGCAGTGCAGGGGCTGGCCCAGCTTGTGGGGCGCTCAGCCTGGCTCGCAGAAGGGAGACTTACAGAGCCAGCGGTCAGAGACCACCCGGATGAAGTACTGCGGGGGCAGCGGCTCAAACACGGGTACGAAGAAGGTGACGAGGTGCTCGTCCTGCGCGTACTTGGCTTTCAGCAGGAAGTACTCGTGGTGCAGGATCACTTCGCTGTCCACGTCCTCCACCAGGATCCAGAAGGCTTCAGATGAACCATGCACCTGAGCAAGAAGCGCTGTTACCTTCCTACCAGAGTCCACGTCTTCCCCTTCCAGACTTCCAGGGGCTGAACATCAGCTCTCCCACAACAATTGTGCTCCAGAAGTGCCCTCCTACCTCAGAGTACGGTATTTAGCCCCATGATGTTTAGCTGCTCACCTTCTCATCCCACTGGAAGTCGGGGGCGATGGTGAGCTCTACCTTCAAGGTAGAGCGGGTAATGGGCTGCAAGTGGACAGAGAGTTCCAACTTTGGAAACAGATGGACGTACTTGTGGATTGTCTTGCCCATCTTAGGCATTCGGATCAGCTCCCCTGCAAGAGAAAGGCATTGCTGTCAGGACAGACAGAACCCAGGGCGTCCAATGGTTCTTGAAGTGAACATCATTCAATATCTGTGATCCAAACGCAGCCAGAAAGGCAGAGTGAGGTCTTAGGGCAAAGCCTCTGCCTTCTTCAGACTGTACCAAGATCCTCACCATTTCTGCCCCTTCAGACATATGGGATCAAGCACCCCAGTCTCTGGGTCAAAACACAGCGGAGAAGAACAAAGAGGCAGAAATCTCCCCCTGCCACATTTGCCCTGCATCTCAGTACCTATTTCATTATGGTTCAAGTCATAGAGCCGTTCAAACGGGAAGTTCTTCTTCTCAATTTTCTTTACTACTTCTTCAGGCAGTTTCTTGAACTGGCGCAAAGGGCACATGGACTGCCACCTGTGAGCACACCACGGGGCGAGACAAGCAAAGAAACAGAAAAGCAGTTCTCAGAGCATCGGGTTTGCCATGCTACCAAAGACCAGCCCTCAACCAGACACACCGACTAGCACAAGCACTGATCTTCACAAACGCTGGAGCCCAAGCCCTCCTATGGGAGGAACATCCAGCCTGCGATCAGAAAGGGCCTCAGAGACCTCACTTACATCCGTTTGTCAATCATCTTGCAGAGGTTAAGGGTCTTGTCCGTGAGCTGGGCCCAGCCACGGTTCAGGACAATCTCGAAGATGGCACGCATCAGCCGTCCAGCAGACTACAGGGAACAGAGAGCAGCTCTCAGAGCGTGGCTGGGGTCGTTACACTCAACTCTTCCTCCTTCCTATCCATTTTACTGCCCAGTCACAGGACAAGAGGTTTGAGCTCAGGTCCTTCATCCCAGATGCCCACAAGTGGAGCAATTATTTGATTTCCAGCCTCAGAAACTTGGCTTTTGTGGCAGGACAAGGCTACCCTGTAGTTCTCTAGGGCTTAATTAACTCAGGATTTTGATTACAAATAAAAGACTCCAATGAAGACCTAATTCCCACACAGGTGGCGTTAGACCTCCTCACACACTCACAGCTCTAGTTATTTTCAAAGCCATTTATGAGCACAAACTGAACCCCCTTCCCTCTTACCAGCAGGAAGACCAAGAGGTCGATGGACCGCACACACCTAAGGGGAGATGGAGAGACCCCAGCCACGCTTCCTTACTCACCTGGGTAACGTACACCATGTCTGCCATCAGAGCAAATCCTTCCAGCTTCAGCTGGGAGATGAAGGCCTGGAGGAGCACATTGATCTGGGGAAACAGAAGAGAGGGACTGGTTTCTCAGGGCTGGCTGGGTCCCCTCCGCACCAGGACCTGATCCCAGTGGGCTTTGACGTGCAGCAGGACACAGGGACAGAGGCCATCGATAAGGACTGACTGTTCTTCACATGCTCAACCTAAGACAAGCGGCATCCACTACTCTGAGCATCTCTTACAGTCCAGGATGTCGCGCAGAGGGAGGGAAACGCAAAGCTCTCCCAGAGCAGCAGACCGACGTGACATTTGGTGTGACAGCTCCGTCACAAGGATCACTCTTGTGAGATCCCAAGACAGGCAGAGGAGTCCCCTCACGAGAGCAGAGAGGGCTCACCTTGGCACTGGGCTCCTCTATGCTCTCCTTCACCGGGATCGGAACTCGCTCCAGCAACTTCTGAAGCTCGAGCTTCTCCTCCTGCAGGAAACCAAGGAAAGAGAGATGAGAACGGTCCCACAAAGGAAAAGCTCTGCAGCATCAGGACAGACAGCCTCAGGGCTGTCTCACTTGGGATGGGGGGGGTCTGGTTCCATACCTCTCTCACAGTGATGTTCCTGAACTCCGAGGACAGCGAGAAGACTCGGAACAGCTCGATTTCACTCAGGGTGGGTTTCAGGAGCTGATTGTAAGTTTGCATCGTCTCGTTGGTGATGTAGTAATGGCTGGCGATGCGGCCCAGCTCCGTCACCTGCAGCAAGGACAACAGCAGGAGTGAAGAAGCAGAAAGCAGTTATCTCACTGCTCATGGCATCAACAGAAAATGCTGAATAGAAACTAGCCTACAGGAGGGGAGACATTTCCAGACAAGCTAAGCATAAATTCTCAGGCTACCAATCACCCAGGAAAGTTGCTTTGGTACACAATTCCACATCTTGCACCCTTGCCTTCTCATCTCATTGCCTCTGAAGCAATGAAAGTGCAGCAGTTATGTGAAGTTGCCTAGGAGGCAGTGGCAAACACACAACAAAGACAGACTGAGGGGCCAGCTCTGAGGATCCCTGGCATCACAGACACACATAACAGCAGCTCTGAATGATGCAGCATCCCCTGGGGCTGTGCCATGGTGACATCTGTATTTAATCCATAGGACGTCCCTTGCATCCTTTCTCTCAGCCAGAGGATGCTCCTGTTCAGCTTTGCTTAGTCACAGCACCTTTCCAAGGTCCTGCCTTACCTGGAAGTTCCCCGTCTTCTTGTCGTATTTCACCAGGTTGTTCTTGTCTAACATCAGGGCTGCGGTGTGAACCAGATCCAGGCGGCGCTGGTCCAGCAGCGGATCCCCCTTCAAATCATCGTGGGATATCCCGTAGAGAGTGGGGGAGCGCAGCATTCGGATGTACAAGTAGGTATAGCCAAGCCAATTCACTGCATCCTGAGGAAACACCAGGGCGCCATCAGGGCCAGAGCCTACAAACATCTCTCCCAGCAAGCGTAGGTGACGCACTGGTTCAGAGCCCAGTCCTCCCAACGCTAGCGTAGGACACAGCAGGCTGAACCAGATGAATCCTGCTGGGTCAGTGTTAAACCACACAGTTTTGGAGCCCAGCAGCGCTGTATACACTCCTATTCTCACAACAAAACCCCCCCACACAAAACAAAACAACAAAACCTTCCCCGCACACAGACTCTTCCCCACTGTTTTTACCCAGGCAGAGAATCCTAGGCCTGCTCTGAATTACAGAAGCATCTACCCATTTGCCTGGCACATGATTCAGCCTTACAGGTCTGTAGTTCTCGTGGCTGCCCTTCCAGACCTCTTAAAAATTAGATTTGCTTTCCTGACACTGGAGAGAGGAAACAGGCTGCAAGTTTCTTGGTTCCCCTGTAGTGACCATTTCCTCAGCGTGAGTGACCTCACCTCTGCACAGCATTGCCTGGAGAAAAGGTCGTGCGACCCATTCCATTGCTGAGCTTAAACGAAGCGCAAAAAAGGGGCGCGCATACGTAGAGAGGGCGCAGATTCCCACTCACCTTTGCGTTCTGGACGTTCCCTAGCACAGTCTCTGCGTTCAGCATGTCTGGGAGCTTCGATACCATCTGACTTTCTATGGGGAGCTGCTGGTTGAGCAGGGACAGGTAATACTGCAGCTCTCCGTGGGATGTGATGAGGATCCCCTCACCTTTAGTATCGTACTGAGGCCTCCCAGCACGTCCCAGCATCTAAGAGAAGAGAAGGTGAGGTCAGCAAGAGATAAGAGCCTTTAGCTTGGCCATTTCTCCTTGTAGCTGTGTCCTGGGGCTTTACTGCCAGATTGCTCAGTCTGCTTTTACTTCCAACTGGCAGGAGACACATATAAACATCCCAGAGGCGTCTGGGCAAGGTACTTGGAGAAAGGACAAATGATTTCTCTCCTCCTGATCTGTCTCTCCTGTGCCCTCACAGCAGAGCAGCTCTCAGAACAGGTCTCAGAACAGCTGAGACTGTCTGACAGCAGAGAACAAGGAGCCATTGCACCAAAAAAATATAAAAGCAGACCACAAACATGCATCACCAGGAAAGGAGAAAGAACCTGCCCCAGGTCACTGCAGTACCTTCGGTACTAGAACTTCACCTGCAAGATGTCCAGAGCACCCAGCTCAGTCCAGCGTCCCTTCTCGGGGCTGTACACCTGCGTCCCCTTGATGATGACTGTATGAGCAGGGAGGTTCACACCCCAGGCCAGTGTTGCGGTGGAGACGAGAACCTGTAGAAGCAGAAATAACGGTCAGCAAAAGCTGGGCAGACACCCCTTCCTAGGGGAAAAAGGCGGTCCTGACATTAGAAACACGCAAAATAAGAACGACTGAGAACTGTAATTTCTCAACAGCTCAGTGGAGGGAGATCAGATAAACAGCAAGACTTGAGGCCTCTGTCCAAATTTACCAGCTCACCGTGTGATCGTAGGATAATCCTTTGCTTTCCACTTACAATGCAGCCACACTCACTGAAAAGGTCAATATGGAGGAGGACCCCAGCACATCTGCATTTCCCACCAAAACCTATTACTTCCCCAGACCAATTTTCCTGCTGTTCAATTTACGCTGCTCACAATTTACCCAATTTGTGAAGCTCTTCATGTTATGAGCTTCACTCCATGCTGAGGCAAACATTTTTGTTCCTTAAAAGAGCCATTTTCTACCAACTTGTTAGATCCCCATGGGAATCAGAAAAAGCTCAGTGCCCGCTTTCCATGCGGAAACTTTCGTCACAGCCAAGGAACTTGCTTGGATGGGGTTTTGTCAAAGCGGTAGCTGTAGAGGAGACAGCTCTGGGACACACCTCTAGCTTTAAATACCTATCTAAACCTAGAGGAGACGTTTTTGCCCTCTCCGCTCATGGTCACGCGCCTTTAGCTCTTACTCTTTATGTGAAACTCAAGGGTCCCTTCATCAGGCATCAGCTTCAGCAGAGCAGGATGGAGGCTAGCTCTGCTTAATCCTCTTCACTTTGCACAAAGGGCTATTTCAAAACATGGCTCAAACATTTCTTGTGGAACAAACAAGCCCTGGATGAAGCAGCTACTCCTGGGGAGCGAGGCTCACCTGAATGTGCTTGTCAGCAAACAGATCCTCGACCAGGGTCCGGTCCACTCGCGTCATCCCAGCATGGTGAATGGCAAAGCCGTAGGGCAGAAGGTCCTTCAGCTCCAGGTTCTGCAGCAGAAACACAACCAGCTTTAGTCTTTCTACCCGAATCGAGGGAAGCCAGGAAGAAAAGCAGCAAGAGAAGGTAGAACAGATCCTAGAGGAAGGCTGGAACTCTGCGTTGCGTGACTGGCAGCACCTCTGTACCTGCGCTGCTGCAATCGCTCTATTTCAGAGCGGCCCGCGGCCAGGCAGTTACCTTGCACTGCTCAGCTTCGGTCCTCAGGACCTCGGTGGAGGCCGAGCCCTCTCGCAAGAACAGGCCCAGGGTGTCTTTTTCAAGACACATGTCCCTGATGGCCCGGGCAGTCTTTCCAGTCTCCTTCCTGGAGTGAACAAACACCAGGACCTGTCAAACAAGCACACGGTACCATGGCTGAGGGAGAAATCACCACGGCTGCAGTTGGCAAAGATCCTTGACCCAGCCTGCTCCTCATGCCCAGGATGACGAAGGCTTTACAACTCGGAGCTCTAGAATTAGTCCAGATGCTCTGTGAACTGCTCCTGATCTAACAGTGCAGCATCACAAGAACTCTCTCATCTTGGAAAAGGACAGGTCATTCTTTCAGCACAGAATAGGCATAAGGAGAGGAACAGAAGCTTACGTTCCTTTCTCTCTCAGTTGCCATTGACCACCCAAACCCACCCTCTTCTCCACAGCAGCATTTCTGTAGCTGCAGCAAATGCAACGTGAAGGAGGTTCACCAGCAACAGGCAAGAACCGGGGTTAACTGCATCAGGAACAATAAAATAAAGGACCAAACCTGGTTCTTTCCAGCATGCTCCATAATCTTCTCATAAACAATCTCGTTCATTATCTGGAAGCGCTTGATAGCTTTCTTCTCTGTAATACCCACGTAGGTCTGCTCTAGGGGCACCGGTCGGAAGCTGTAAGACAGAACACCCAGGTCCGCAAATGAGCAGAAGAAAGATAAAACCTTATTACAAAGGTATTGCCAAAAGGCAGTTGTTCTGCCGTGCCCAGTATTTCGGGGCAACAAGTTCAACACACTTCCTTTGGGCCTCAATTTATTCAGAGATCTGATGGCTCCAGTTGTGCCTAATTAAATTACACAGTAAGAGACAGAAAAATATATACCTATCTTCTAGATTTCATTTGCTATGCGCACACTCAGAAAGCCAAAACGGTGTTTCCGGAGCTAACGCAATCCTGTTTTAGGCTTCCTCCAAACACCTTCTGAAACTGCTGTGCCAGTGCGTCGATCTACTTTCTCTAAAGTATCTTCTTGCAAGTAATGATAACGCAGGACCCCGACACATGTTTTAAGAATGCAGTTCGCTTCTCTAGCCCTTAACATCCATTTCCTAGTAATTCATTTGTTTGTTCTAGGATTTGCTAAGCCAGGGGAGAGGCCCAGTAAGACCCCAACATCATCTGACGCAAACACAGCTACCCAAGGTCTGCCAGTGAAAGACCATTCCCAGCTTTTCCAGGTACCTGTTATCAAAATAGAACAAGCCTTTGGCAGGGTCCACTCTGAGGAACGTAGCCACATCCTCGTAGTTTGGAAGGGTGGCGCTCAAGCCAACAAGCCTCACATCCTCCTGAGTCATCTCTATGTTGCGGATGGCTCTGGCTACCAAAGACTCCAGGACGGGTCCTCGGTCATCGTGGAGAAGGTGTATTTCGTCCTAAAGAGAAGGAAACGGAGACAAAGTTACTCCAGCTCCACTCATCTGTTTTGTTCTTCTTTCCTAGCAGTCCTCCATGGCCTATTTGCGTGGGCTGAAGCACGCTCGTCCTACAGCCCACAGACCGAATCCGTCAGCAGGCGTGGGACACACAAGCACCACAGATACCAACACATCTCTAATAGCTGATGCACATTCAGGAATCGCAACGCCAGGAGACGCAGCGTGTGTCATCACTCCCGCTGTGCCCCCTCCACCACGCCAAGGCTTTGCGGACACTGGCATTACTCACCAGGATGATGAGCCGCACCAGCTGGGTATAGGTGCGCTCTCCTCCCTTGCGCGTGATGATGTCCCACTTCTCTGGGGTGCAGACGATGATCTGGGTAGCGCTGATTTCCTCCTTGCACAGCTGGTGATCCCCTGTCAGCTCAGCCACGTTGATGCCATAAGTTGCCAGGCGCTGGGAGGAAGTCCACAGGTGGTTAAGCGGATAAACACACATTCCCCGGGAGCAGCGTTAGAGCAGCAGCAGCCCCAAGATGCTCACGGACAGTTTCATACTCGTCTATGCATTCATACTGAGCGTAACACAAGGAAGTCACTGCAGTAAAGTTCATCTGCAATTTCAGCAGGGGAAGGACAAAGCCTTTCGTTACCTTCCCGAAGCTGCCCACCATCTCCTGCACCAGGGACCTCATGGGTGCGATGTAGATAATCTTGAATTCGTCCACATTGATGGTTCCATCGATATTAATGTGCTTCCCTATTTCTCGCAACATGCACATGAGCGCCACGTTTGTTTTCCCAGCACCCTAGAACATAAGCAGAAACAGCCCCATCAAATTCACATCCTCTACAAGGTAAATGTACACCCACAACGGCCACTCTTTCCTGACAGCAGATCCTCCTCCTCTGACAGCCGCAGGATGATAAGTAGCATCCTTCCCATTCCTCCGATAGGGGCTGCGAGTGGGCACCCAAACACCAGGATCCTTACCGTGGGAGCGCACAGCAGCAAGTTCTCATCCGACTCCAGCGCAGCACGGTAGAGTTTGCTCTGAATACGGTTCAGCGTCTTAAACCCTTCAAATCCAGCCTGGGCATATTTGGGCAACTTTTCCACAGAAACCAATTGCTGAAAAGGGAAAACATTGAGGTGAAAGCCCTTGTTTCAGTACCTCGAGGCCTGCAGGGCACATGTGAGATCTCAAAGACACCCCGGGGAGTAGCAGGGTCACGTCATCTCCAGATGGAGAGGAGAGAAGCAGCCCTGTGGCCAGCGATCATGGAGCAGGTTAGGAAGAGATCGAACAAGGCTCGTTAGCTGGTCCACACACTCCAACATCTACGAGTCACAGAGGCAATTCCAGCAAATCTGCCACGAGATCAGCAGGAACTCAACACACTTAGCACCAAATAAGTGGCAACCAAGCAAGTCACCTACCTCTTCAGAGCCAAAGGGCTTTGGCTTCAGGGCTGGCACGTGCACTTCCTCGTAGCCCTTGCGCTGCCTGCGGAAGGAGCCATCGGGTAGCTGGCATCGCTTGTTGGCCATGAAGTGACTACCTTGAGCAAACACCAGATCCTCCAAGTCCAGCACCTGCCGAGGAGCCAGTGCCTGGACACAGCAGAGGGAGAGTCAGACAAGGAAGATGCAGGGATGAGAGAACAACCTTCCCCTCCCATCTTCATCCTAGGACTTGAGGAAAAGCAATTGCACCCAACTGGTGAGCGTCTCTTCAGCGGATCAGGGGCTTACCCTCGATACCTTCCCCTCCACCATCTTCCTGCCTGTTCCACTTCAAATACTTTTCTTGCACTTACTCAGGGCGCTTGTCAAAAGGACTAAGAACAGATGGGTTTAGAGAGTCTTACCTCTCCTCCTTGGTCCAGATCCATGGTTTCCAAGTCAGTATCCATCCGGGACTGACGAACACGCTCCCGGCGAGAGCGTTCCTCCTGAGCAAAGAGACAACGGTTCAATCCTCTGCAAAGCAGCAACTGCAGAAGAGCTGCTGAGCCTCCTCTGGGGGCTTCCAGCTCCTCCTACCATTCACCAGCTCAGCACCTCACCAGTCTGCACAACCAGAGTGCCACACACCAGGATTTCTTTCAAGCACAGGCACTCGCATGCCACAAAAGGAACCAGGGAATAAAGACACACAAACTGCGGTGCCCTTCCAGGAGCCTTACACACTATCAGCACTGCTCAAACATAGACGCACAAAACTGGCCCCTTGCATCAACATAACCCAGGTGTTTTTTCTGGCAACAAAACAGGAAGGCAGTCGTAATCCGAAACAAAACAAAAATCACTCATGGAAATGCTGTTCTCTGAAGGCCAAGCACTGCTAATCCAGCATGCCAATATGCCTGCTGAGCACTGCTATGAAGAGTAGCCTGATCCAGAGCAACACACTCAGTGAGACTTGCGTCAAGAAGGCTCAGAGGCCAAACGGTGCTGTTACGAGAGAGTGAACGCCAGCACAAAAATCTGAAGCTTCTGCACACTGACGTTTTCCTGGAAAAGCAGACATCTGAGTGACTTAGGAACAACAAGCAATAAATATATTGCCCTATCAGACGAGTCTCCGCAGTCACCTAAGCAACGCTTCCTACATTTTCAAGATGCCAGCTGAGTAAGCAGACTCCTCTCACATAAACAGCAAACACACACACACAACTGAACGATGGCTGCTCAGAGAGCAACAAGGATCCCCGGTTTTCTCTGCTTATCTTGTCTGAGATTCCCACTAGCCTCACCCGGATGAGATCTTCCTTCTCTGTCTCATGCAGCTGATACAAGAACTTCGACAGCTCAGGATCCGCTTCCATCTTCCCCATTATCCTCTCTTTTTCAGCTTCACTTTGGGCACTGGCCAGCAAAGTGCAGTACAGGACTGACAAAAGAAAATGAAAAGATGGCAGGTGGGCACAAGGCTAGAACCAAAAGAAGGGAGCAAATAACACAGACCGACGCCTCACAAAGCAACATTGATGGCAGGTAAAAAGCCTCAGAACGTGTTAGAGCCATGTCAAAGCAGCAAGCAAGAAAACAACAAGGTGGCAGGATTAAAGGAAACACCACTCACTCATCATCCTGTGCTGCCGCAGCACTTTAATGAAGTCAAAGGTGTTAAAGCCCAGGAGCAGGACAAGCTGGTTCTCACATTCCCGGTCGTCGCTTGCAGTCTGGGAAAAGAAGACGTGAGGAACAACTAGTTATCTCTGTGCCCTGCAGAACGAGAATCCCTGCTTCACGCAGCCAAAGGAAAAAAAAAAAAAAAGAATACACGAGCATCAGCACCAAAATTAACAGGGAAACAGACGTGACTTATGATGATCTCCCAGCAAACACTGACAAAGAACAATCATTTTCCCCTTGGAAGTACGTTTCCTCGTGATCTAACACTAGCTGTAACCTCTGCTCCAGTTCTCATCTATCCTGCTGGTACACATGGCATTTTAACAACTGTATTTAATGGTTTAATTTGAAAACAACAGCAACAAAACCCCCAAATAGACAAGGAATTGTTAGGGCAATTTCCTGTCTCCCAGAAAGAGAGAGAGATTCTGAGACTGCTGCAATCCAGCTGCCCATTTACCTTCAAGATCTCTAGCACTTCATCCGCCTTCTTCTGGGAAACTATGGCATCATCGTAGAAGCGACTCAGCTGCCGCTGGAGCCAAAAGGCATCAATGTCTCGGGGATGCAAATCCTTCTTCTTTGAACTCATCAGCTCACCTGATGCCACAAGCTTTAAAAAACAAAACAAAACAGAAAAAAACCAAAGTCACCTTCCTCCACGAGAAAAGCAGGCACACACCCTTTGCGTTGCAGAATGAATATTTAGAGCCTATCCCCTACCCACGCAGAGGAAAGGGAAACCAGCAGAAGCAATTGCTCAGCTGACCAGACCCAAAGGCCACCTATGTTAACTTTAGCCCCCATCAGACAACAGCTTTCCAGCCTGCTTTTCCCTAGCAAACGAGCTTAATTCCATCTGCAGACCAAAAGGATCCCTGGCCCTCCTCCAAAATGCATCGATGATGCAGACCAAAAGGATCCCTGGCCCTCCTCCAAAATGCATCGATGACGACCCCAATGCGCATTTCACGTTTTCCTCGGTAACTCACATTGGCCGAGAGGGTGCAACGGACAACAGCTTCGTCTCCTTCCATGTCATCGTCGGACGCCTCGTCACGCACTTCACCGTAGATGTCCTCATCGCCTTCCTGTTGAAACAGGTATTTCAGTGAGTGGTTTTTACAAACATCAGGAAGAAGCTTTTCCTCAACAGAATGAATAATCTGGCATCTTATTCCTGAGGACACACGGCCTAGTCTATGCTTGTAACGCGAACATATTGCTGTTGTTGACGCAAAGGACTAACATATCTGGAGTTATTCATAGCCTACAAGGAGCACATACTTACACTACGGTCACTACGTAGAAGCCTTCTTGCCTGGTGGCTTTGTGCCACATGATTAAATTATTTGTGCTCTTACAATGCTACAAAGAGGTTTCACAGGAACTCCAAGAGTCTCCTATTGGTCTCTCTTATCATTCTCTCAGCCTTTTCCAAAAACAATCTCAGAGAGCAGATCTACCAAATTCGTCCAAACTGTGCCTTTGAATTCATCTCTTCCTCCTGATGCCTCAAGTTCTTCCAAGAGATCTAAATATCACCATCTGTTTTCAGTAACATGCACTCACAATCAGCCTCAGATTAGCAAGATAATCAACAAATCCTCCCAAAGCCAGGAAGCAGTGTCTAAAGTAATCTGGCCTCTCCTTCCTGGCAGAGGTATCCTAGCCTGAGCCAATGCCTGCTTCCCCAGCATGGCTGAGGAAAGCCAAGCACACGTGGTCCCTGCTGAGCAGCTCAACAAGCAAGGGGGGACAGCACAGAGACCCCGCAGCGTCTCATCTCTTACCTCCTCATCAGACTCGAACTGTACATTCACACCATACGTCTCATCAATATTGTCATCTGCAAGGGAGAGCCAAGTTAATTAATCTGAAAATCTGGAGACCATATGCAAGCTCTGCAGATCCACACATCCCACCTCCGTACATCCAAATTTTGAAAAGAACCAGGTTTCGGGCTTGAAAAGAGTCCAAAATTTTCTAGCTCCTCTGTGTGAAAACACTATTCCTGGAGTAAGGCTGGGTTTGGTACCAATTACCGTAATACTACTTTCTGCCAGCCCCGTTACTACAGCTGCAGCCCGCTACAGCACAGCCCATACCCATGTTCTGGATTTCCTTGTCGCCACCATAATCCGTGATCTTCTTGCCCAGGTTCACCAGCACGTGGTAGCGGGTATCATCAGTCTGGCCCAGTAGCAAATCAATCTCCTTCCGCCTCTCCTTATCACGCAGCTTCTCATTCTTCAGGACTGCCAGGACCTCATCAGCAGCTCCACAGAGAATGTCACGTGGCTGCAAAATAAAGAACGTGACCACGTGTTGCCAAGAAGAGGACTGTCATTCAAACGGTACGGTATCACTCCCTCCTATTTCTGGACCAAATCCTTTCAGCTTTCTGTTCTCAAGTCCTGGAACAAATAGCTCACCAGATTTAGAAAACATCTCGTTTCGAGCTCTGCACCCTCACGTAGGCACGGGGGGAGCAGAGATTGTGCCATCGAAAGGTCACATCCCACGACAGAGATATGCCACCCCGCATCAGTGTAACGAATATACTAACGTGATATCTACAAGCACAAAACACAGAATCAAGGGAGCGAATCCATCTCATGGGATAACGAAGAAGGACTCGGATTTCTCTCTCGCACTTTTACATGCACGCTTTGAATCCTCTGCTGGAGCAGAGATACCCTCGCTGACCTGTCCACGTCCTTACCTGGTCCCCAAGGGCTGCCTGAATGAAGCTTAGCAACACCTCATAGGTCTCGCGGGTCTCCTTGGTTTTGGGTTTGTAGATGATCCCCACCATCTCATCAATGCCCTCAGACAGCAGGGTATAACCCTTCATCTTGTTGATATCATGCCTGTCTTCATCACGCTTCCTTCGCCTAGAAAGAAGGGCAAGGAAGACAGCACCTGGGTTAGTCAGGAAGCAGAGCCGCTTCTCCCACTCTACGCCAAAGCAGCGGGAATCAAGGAGTCGTTTCTCTTTGACATAAGATACCATTAAGAGAGCTTTATGCAGCATGAACTCTCGAACCTGAAAAAGTTTCACAGTTCGGTTTATTCTACCACATTCACTTAAACACAAAACAATTGATTTGAAGTACAGATGCTCTTTTTAGTAGCTGGAAAGCGACCTGAATGGGGGTCGTAATTGTATTGAATTATACCACATTCACAGAACTAAAACAAGTTGAGATTGTATTACTTAAAAGACGGGGTCTAGCACATTAATTGCCTAGAGCTTTGTTAATCCAAATACAACCAGGAGGTTCTCTTTCAGGGCTCTGCGTCCCTTCGGCTTCGAACGGCAAGCTCAGGGCAGGAGTCAATCACTCACTTTGCTCGTCTTTCCTCCTGCATCTGCGGTTTGGTTCTCTGGGCCTTGTCTCCCATTCGGGTGCCCTCAAGCTTTCCAACCAAGGAAAGCACTTCTCCGGTCGGCTCATCTCGCCGAGTCCTGTCGATGAGGGAGCGATCTGCTTGAAGGACGAGGTTGGAGTTCTGGAAGAGAAAGAATAAAAACAGGCACTAATCGGGCCTGTGAAAATATTAACGCAATCCACGCAGTCCACTGCATCCGGACAGGTGAGACCAAGAAGCCAGCGCCAGCCGCGACCTAGGCCAAAGCAGGTTCAGTGCAGCAACCTCCCCCGCTCAAATCTAGAAGCCTCTTCTGCCTGCTCCAGAGGCTCTATTAAGTACATAAAACCCCCTTTAATGCAGCATGTCCAACTTTCCCCTGCCCAATGCAGGAAAAATAATGCCGAATTAAATTATTCATGCTTGAAGAGGCCACAGTTTTAGACTTTAAACTTGGACTGAGTCACGTGACGGCACCCTGTAACTTCTGGCAGTCGGGAAAGTCCCCGTAGGGTTCGCTCGTTACGCTACAGCATCTGACAACTACACCAGAACCGGAGCTTTTATTCTGCAGAAAGCCTCAGAGTCTGACAGGAGCACTTTTAAAATTAGCTTCAAAGCGGGCGTCGCACTCATTTCTGTTTTCCAAGGACGCCGAGCTCCTGACCGCTCTTGTAACAGCGGTGCTACAAAGAAATGTTCTCAAACTGGCTGGTTTTTAGGGGGCCCAGGGGGAAGGGGCGCTGCTGCGGCCGCGCCCAGGCGCGCCTAAACGGCTGCAGGGCGTCCTGGGGGCCGCGTCCTGCTCCAGCCAGCGGCGCTGCCCGCCCGCAGACCCCCGCGGCTGCCCGGCTCCCCTTCACGGCGACGTCCCGCCGAGCTGCGGCAGCACCGAGGCCGCGGGAGCCCGGGACCCGACCGGGCCGGGCCGCGGGGGGAACCCGGAGCCCTCCCGGCGCCTCGGGGGAGGTTCAAGGCCCCGCCGGGCCGCACTCACCGCTTTGTACTCGTACTGGAGGCTCCGCGCTGTCACATCCGCCATGGCGCCGCCGGGCTGGCCGCCGCCGCGCACCGGAGCAGGCAGCGGAACTTCCGGGGCAAGCGGAAGCAGTCTCCGGTGCCCCTAGGCGACCCGGAAGTGCTGGTGCCGCGGGGCGGCGTTGCCCCCTCGGGACTACAACTCCCAGCATGCCCTGCTGCCTCGGGGACTACATCTCCCAGCATGCGAGGCGGGAGTCTGCTGAGGGGAGGAGACACTCACGGAGGGGCTAGCCCCGCCTCTCATGCTGATTGGCAGGGGGGCGGGGCTTTGCCGTTGATAGACCGTTCCCTTGCTCCTCCCCACCAAAGAGCTGGCTCGGCCAGACGCGAGGGGGCGGGGCGCGCCGCCCTGCCCCAGCTCCGATTGGCTCAGACGGGAAAGGAGGCGGGGAGGAAGGGGCGGGGCCGTTGCCAGTTGCCATTTGAAAGCAGCGCCGCGGGTAGGAGGGGCCAGCGCCGCACATACCCCCCCCTCCCCCCACCCACCAGCCTCCCATTGGCCCTCCTCCCGCTCGGCCCCGCCCCTTTCGCCCAGGCCCCGCCCTTTCCTCGCACCCCGCCCAGCTAAGCCCCACCCCCAGAGCCCAGCGGGCACCCCCCCCCCCCCGCCGCCCCCTCGAGGGCCCGGCCATGGCGCCGCCGGGGCTGCGCTGGTACCAGATCCCGCTGTCGTCGGCCCGGGCCCCCCGCACCGGCCTCTTCAGCCCCCGCTTCCAGGCCAGCCTCCAGCGCTACCAGCAGCTGCGGGCCCTCAAGCAGCTGCGCGTGGGGCCCCCCTTCGCCCTGCCGCCCCCCGGCCTGCTGGAGGCCGCCCCCGGCCCCCCGGGCCTGCGCCGGCCGCGTGAGGCCGGCAGGGCGCGAGGCGAGCGGTCACCGCCACCACCACCGGCGGCGGCGGGGGGGGGCCGGCGAGGACCGCGCGCCCGGCCCCCTCCGCACCCCCGCCGCCCTCCGCCGGCGGCCGAGCGCCGCCCCGCCGCCCCGCCGCCCCGCCGGCCCAAAGAGACGCGCGGCGCGTCGAGCAGGCAACGCGCCGCCGGCCCCGGGGCCGGCCGGAGCTCCTCGCCGAAACGAGCGTCGCCCGGGCCGGCCCCGGCGTCGCGTCGCTCCCGGCTCAGCCCCGGGGGCGAGGGCGGGCGCCGCCGCGCCGGAGGCGGACGGTCGCCGGGGCGGCCACGAGGCCGGGCGGCTTGCGGGCGCCCGCCGGACGAGGCCAGCGGGCGGGCGTCCCCCGAGGACGGCGAGGACGTCCTGATCCCGTTGCGGGACCTGCTGCTGGCGGGCGACGAGGCCCGGAGCCCACCGCGGCGCGGCCGGGTAGGTCCCTGCTTGGCGCCCGCCGGGCATCCGGCTCCTTCCCCTGGGGTGTCGCGGGAGCCGCTGGGGAGTTAACGCTTTCTTGCCCTGTGCCCGCAGCCGGATCCGCTCGCCAACAGCCTGGATTCGCTGGTCAAGGAGAAGAGGTGAGGCGGGCCCAGGGCGTCACGCTAAGGGGCGCCCGACGGCCCCCGTCGCGCCCTAAGCGCCCCCGTGGCAGGGAGCAGGACCAGGCGGCCGCGCCGCGCAGCAGCCCGGAGTGGGTATGCGAGGACGACGGCAGCCCGCAGGAGTCCCCGGACGAGGACGCCCCGCTGCCCGAGGAGCACAGGTAGCAGTGGCGCGGGCAGGCGGGTGGCCGCCGCGGGGCACCCGCCGCCCGCCCGCCCAGCACCACGGCGGCCGCTCTGCCCTCCGGCCCGCAGGCTCTTCCTGGCCCGCTTCGCCGTCAAACCGGCGCTCATCCCGGCCGTGCACCCCGGCGAGCCCGTCTTCCACGCCCGCCCGCTGCCCGCGCCCACCCTCGACGCTGGCGGGCTGCAGCCTCAGAGCGACCTGGAAGCGCTCTTCCTCCGGTGAGAGCCCGGCGGCGGGGGTCCCGGCGGCTCCGCGCGCCCGTGGCCCGTCCCCCGGGCTGGGTGACGCCCTGCGGGAACACGTCAGCCGGCGTCTGGGCGCGACGGCAGCCCTGCCGGCACGCGCGCGGTCCTGCCTGCGGGCGAGGGCGGGTGTTCGTGTATTTGGTTGGGGGCGGGTATTTGTTATGTTTGCACGCGGGTGCCCGCGCCGGGCTGCGCGTCCGCCTGTGTCCGTGGTCGGGCACACGCACCCGTGTCACCCTCCGTAGCGCCTCGCCTGCCTGCCAAGCCGCCTTCGTCCGTGAGGGCCACCTCAGCCTGCTGTACCGCTGCGTGCCCGCGTGCCCGCTGCCCGTCCTGCGCTGGCTCTTCCAGGTAAGCCGGGCCCCCGCGGTGGGAGGATCCCCGTTGTCCCAGCCGTGCCCGGGCGGCGCCACAGCCGGTGACGCCCTCTTTGCTTTGGCAGCTGATGGCCCTGTGCCCGGATACGGCCAACGCTTTCCAGGTGCTGTGGGACATCAACGTGCACCGGCTGAGCACCGTGGGTGAGCGCGGGGTGGGCACGGGGCTGCCTTCACCCGGGGCGCCCCCTACCCCGCTCTCACCGGCCCCCCTCGCCCGCAGGGGAGCCCTGGTGCCCCACGGTGCCGGAGATCAGCCAGGTTTTCTGCCGCCTGGGCGCCGACCTTGGCGCCCTGCACCGCCAGGGCCTGCTGCCCCTCGAGCTGTGCCCCGCGGACAGGAGGTGAGCCCGGGATCGGCGCGGGAGAATCGGGACGCCTGGGTCCGCTCGGGTGCCCCCCGCGCTGACCCCGCTCCTCTCCCTGCAGGCCCCCGGACCCTCCCCGATGCCCGGGGCAGGCAGACCCCGAGGCGACCAGCGCCCTGGCGCTGGCGACGCAGCTCAGCGACATCTGCAAGGTGGCAGCGCGGCGCCCGTGCCCGCCCCGCGGTGGGACCTAGCGCCCGCTGGCGCGGGCAGCCTGGCACAGGGAGGTGGCTGCATCCACCCGGAGGGGCTCGTGTGGCAGCACCCGGGCGCCTCCGTCCTGGCTGACCGCCCTCGTTATCTCCGCCCAGCTAATGGGGCTGCTGCTAATGAGAGTCAGGCCCGGAGCAGCGCTGATGCCAGCTGCTGGAGGGGTGCCCGCTGCGGCTGCCGCCAGTCCATCCCTGCCCCAGCAACGATGCGGGCACGGGGGTGGTTCAGGGGTGTGTTCGGGATCCTTGGCGCCCGGCTCACACGCTGCCTTCCCCTGCCAGCTCCTGGCGCTGTGTGTGGTCGCCCAGCCAGGCCGCTACCCCGACCGTGCCCGCCTGGCGCTCCTCACCCTGCTCTGCTTCCTCAGCCTCGACCGGGCGCTGCGGTGCCAGCCCCTGCCCGACCTGCAGCACCTCCTGCACTGCCTGCTGGAGGGCATTGGGGACTGGCAGGAGCAGGTACCCGAGGCAAGGGGAGCAAACCCTGCTGCACATCACCAACGCAACAAGTTGGGCGTGCTCAGCGGTCGGGCTGAGCCTGGCGCCCCCGCGCCCCGTCCCCTCGAGGGCTCTGCCGCCCGGGTGCAGCCCCGTGCCCGCCCTGCTCGTCGCTCAGCACCTCCTTCTCTCCCCAGCTGCCAAATCTGTGCCTGTCCCTGTGCCAGGTCTCGCAGCACCACCATAACCTGGTTGCCGTCGTGCGCCTGCTCCCGGACATCACGAGCAGGGGCAGGTACGTGCCCGCGCATTGGCACTACCTGCATCCCACCCCCCGGGATGCTGAAGCAGTTGCTGGCATCGCACCGAGCATCTCGTGCCCCCCGCGCCGCGGTGACGGGGAGTCGAGCTCCGTTTTGCCATGCAGGAGCCTGGCACGGCCCTGCGGGCGCCGTGCCAGGGCCAGGCTCGGATGCGTCTCGCTCTAATTCCTTTATTCCAACCGGCTGCACGCGCACAAAGCGGGCAGGACCCGGCTGCCGGCTCCGCTCGGGGCACCGCCGCCCCTCGCCCCGGGCACCTGGAGTGCGCCGGGACTGTGCCATGCCAGGCGCTGCACAGACGATCCAGCCTGGCACACGGGCGTGGGTTGTGCAGGGCCGGGCACGTGGCGGGGTGCGTGGGCGCGAGCTGGCACCTCTCCCCGTGCCACGCCAGCCCCAACACCCTTCTCACGCTCTTGCCTTCTCCGCAGGGAGCTTCGCCGACACCTGAGCCTCTGCATCATGGCCCGGCTGCTGGGGGAGCCGCTGGGCACGGTGCTGCCCGGCCGGGCGCAAGCAGAGGTGGGCGCAGCCTGGGCGCTCCCTCGTTTTCAGAATGGCATCCGTTACGGGCTCCGGTACCCTGTGAGCGGTGCCTCTGCGGGCGCGCGGGGAGACAAGGCAGCCCGGCTGGGCGGGCGTCAGCCTGCGCCCCTGACGCCCACTCTCCCCACCAGCTGCAGGCGCTGTGCCACCTCCTGGCGCTGGTCCGGCCCGCCACCCTGCAGCGCCTGGTGCTCGCCGGGTGCCAGAACGAGCCAGAGGACCCCGACCAGGAGGTGGGTGCTCGCTGCTCGGAAAACGGGTGCCGCGCCGGAGCTGCTGTTCCCCAGGATACCCTCCACCGTGCTGGTTTGGGCTGGACCTGGCGTGGGGAGCAAGGGAGCCTGGTGCGCCAAGGGGTGGCGGGCGCCCCAGGAGCAGCGCCAAGCCGTGCCCGCTCTCGCCCGCAGGCCTGCTACCTGAGCCACAGCCTCCTCATCCTCGCCAACGCCGTGGTGGGCACCGAGCGCTTGCTGGATGAGCAGCGGGTGAGCGGGGAGGGCGCGGGGGCGGCCCGGGGGTGCCCGCCGCCACCGCTGCCGCCTTGACGCCCCCGCGCCTGTCCCCCGCAGGGTCACCTCCAGCACCTCTGCACCCAGCTGGACCGGCAGCTCGGGGCCGGCCTCCGCGAGGGCTCCGGCCTCCTCTTCCGCACCCAGCTGAAGGGCTTGGCCACCCTCACCTACGTCAAGTGGCAGGACCTGCTGGCACAGCGCCCGCCGTGGGTAAGGGGCACCCCGGGGTGCTCCAGCCCTGCGCCGGCGGAGGCGGGGGCGGAGGGGGGACAAGCGGGCACCCCGGGGGGGGGAGCTGAGCCCCACGCCGCCGTGTCTCCGCAGACGCAGCCCTGCCGCGGCTGGACGGAGCCGTAACCGTGCCGGGGTCCGGAGGAGCCGAGCGCAGCCCCGCCAGCGCCCACCCCGCGTGGCACCCCCCGGGCACCCACCCCCCAATAAACACCCCACCTCCTCGTTCCCGGGATCGCCCGCACCTCCCGCTGCGCCCCCGGCTGCCCCTGGGCGTCACCCCTGCCGGGAAGGGGCGCCGAGGGGGGCTGAGCCGAGCTGAGACCTGTCGAGCCGAGCTGAATTGAGCTGAGCCGAGCTGAGCTGGGTTGAGCTGAGCCAAACCGAGCTGAGCTGAACTGAGCTGGGCCAACACAAGGGGAGTCAGGCTGAGCCGAGCTGAGCCCAGCCGAGCCAGGCTGACCCGAGCCGAACTGAGCTCAGCCAAGCCACGTCAAGCCAAACCAAATTAAATCCGACCCGAGCCAGACTGAGCTGAGCTAAACTGAGCCGAGCTGGGCCAAGCCGAGCCAAATCAAGCCAGGCTGAGCCAAGCCGAGCCAAACGGAGCGGAGCTGGGCTGAACCAAGCTGAATCGAGCTGAGCTGGACTAAGCCGAGCCGGGCCGAGCCGAGCCGGGCCGAGCCGAGCCGGGCCGAGCCGAGGCCCCGCCCCCGGGCTGACGTCACGGGGCGGTAGCGAGGGGCGGCGGGCGCGGAGCGACGCGCAGCCCCGGCCCCGGCGGCACCGAGCCCGGCCCGCAGCCAGCCCGGCCCGGCCCGGCCCGGCCCCAGCGGCCCCGGCCCCGGCGGCGGCGGCGGCGCGAGGTGAGTGCGGCGCCACGCGCGCCCGCCCCGCCCCGCCCCGGTATTGTTGTGGCGGAGCCGCGGGGGCGGGGGGAGGCGGGGGGAGGCGCTTTGTTCCTCCCGGTAACCGGGGCGGGGGGGGGGGGGGGGGAAAGGCTGCGCCGCGGCCCCCGCCGCTATCGCTTCACCCCCCCCCCCTTCGCCAGCCTCGCTGCGTCGGTACCGACCCCCCCCCCCCACGTCGGTGCCGGCCCCCTCCAGCACCGGGGGCTCCGTCCCCGCTCCGGTACCGGGCAGTGGGGTGTCCGGCGGGGGGTGCCCCCCCCCTCCTTCCGCAGCGGGGCCGGCGTGGGAGCGTCTCGCGGTGGGGGGGGCACCCCACGGACCCCCCCCGCTCCGGCGCGGCACCCCGGCATCACCGCGGTCCCCCCGCCCCGGGCAGCCGGACACCCCAGCATCGCCGTGGGGCCGGGGGACGCTGCCCCCGGGCTGGGCACCCGGGGCACCTCCGCCCGGCCCGGGGCGCCCCAGCCGTGCTTTTGGCACCCTGGCCGTGCCCAGGGCACCCCGGCCGTGCTTTTGGCACCCCGGCCGTGCCCATGGCACCCTGGCCGTACCCGGGACACCCTGGCCGTGCCTGTCACGCTAACGCTGTACCTATGGCACCCCGGCCACGCTTCTGGCACCCCAGCAGTGCCCGTGGCACCCCGGCCGTGCTTTTGGCACCCCAGCCGTGCCCATGGCACCCTGGCCATACCCGGGACACCCTGGCTGTACCTGTCACACTAACATTGTGCCCGAGACACCCTGGCCATGCTTTTGGCCCCCTAGGCATGCCCATGGCACCCTGGCTGTGCCCGGGACACCCTGGCTGTGCCTGTCACACTAACATTGTGCCCGAGACACCCTGACCATGCTTTTGGCACCCTGGCCGTGGCACAGGGCTGTGCCCGCAGCACCCCGGCCGTGGCCCATGCAGTGCCAAGCCGCCCCCCTGCCCGGCGCGGCCCCGGTGCCCGCACTGAGTGGCGGGGGGGGGCTTGGTTCCCACGCCCGCGGGCCAGTTTCCGTCCCCCTCCTCCAGCCCATCCGGAAATCCTTCCCCTGCTGGCCGCGAAGGCTCCCCCGGGAGCAGCCCGTTTCCTGCTTCCCTTCGGGCAGAACAATTCCCGGCCGCCCGCTCGCCCCCGGGCCATCCCCACCCGGCCACATCCTGCCCGGCGGCACGAGGTGGGGGCCGCGGGGTGCCAGGGAGACCCTTTATTGGGTGCTTTGCCCCCTTCCCCCAAAGGCAAAGCAGGGATCCAGGCGGCCGGGCAGAGCCGGAGGGGGGTTTCCCAGCTCCCGGCCAGGAAGAGGATGCGGGGGACGAGGTGGAGCCCGTCCCGAGGGGACGCCTGGGAAGCGGGTGGGAAGAGGAAGGGCCCGTTTCCTCCTCCTCCTCCTCCTCTGCCCATCCCGGCCCCCTGCCTCGACTCAGCGGGGCAGGAAGCGGTTGGAGCGGGAGTGCGGGCCGGGGGCAGCACCCGCCTTGGCACCCCCCACCCAACCACCGCCTCGGGTGCCGGTGCGGGGAGCCCGACGTCCCCCCGCTGGGCAGGGTGAGCCCCCGGGGTTAGGGGGGGACGCCTGGGTCCTCCGCGGTTCCCAGCACGGTCATCCCCCCCAACACCCGCCCCCGGCCTCGTGACGCCGGGGCCTCAATGCCCGCCTTGTCCCCGCGCCGCCCGCGTGACGCCGTCTCCCGCCCGCTCGATGCCCCGGCACCCTAACCGGAGCCGGGCCTCCCCCCGGCAGGCCGCCCCCCGCTGCGCCATGGCCCCCCGCCTGCTGCTGGCCCTCGCCTCGCTGCTGGCCCTCGTCCCTGCCGCCGCGGCCGCCACCACCCCGGGGTCCTCGTGGAGCGCCGTGCCCCGTAAAACTGTCCCCTATGCGGGTGAGTACCGCGCGCGTGTGTGTCCCGACCCCCGTTCGGGTCCCGAGCGATGGGCAGGGAGCGGATCAGGGAAACTGAGGCACGGCCCCGCGGCGGGGGCCGGGCGCCTTGCGCTGCTCCTCTGCTGAAGCCTCCAGTGACGCCTCGGAGGCCGGAGCTGCCGCCCACATCGCCGTCCCTGTGCAATGCTGTCGTCCCACGTCCCCATCCCTTTGCCGTGCCGTTGTCCCACGTCCCCATCCCTGGGCCAGCAACTCGAGTCCCCTGTCCCTGTGCCACGTCCCCAGTGCCGCGGCAGCACCCCATGCCCCCATCCCTGTGCCAGGCCAGCGCCCCTGTGCCATAGCAGTGCCCTGTGTCCCGTGGCAGCACCCTGAGACCCTCGTCCCTTTGCCCCTTGTCCCCTGTGCCATGCCCCGCGTCCCCGTCCCTTTGCTGCGACCCGTCCCTGCGCGGTGCCAGCGCCCCGTGCCGTGCCAGCACCGCGTCCCCCGTCCCTGCCCGAGGGCCTGGCGCCTCCTCCGTCAATGGGGCCTTTCTCCAGGCTCGGCCGGGCCTGGGGGCGGGCGGCAGGGGCGGGAGCGGGGTCTCGGCAAAGGCCGCTGTGTTCGCCGGCGCCGGCAGCGCCTTCTCCGGTGACAAAGGGCCTTTTGTGTGCCGGGGCCGGGGGCTTCCGGCCAGGGGGGCTGCGGGGCAGGGCAGGGCGCGAGGTGCCCGCTGTGCCCACCGCTTGGCCTGGCCCGTTAGCTTTAAATGGGGCGGGGGGGGGGCGTTAACCCCTTCGCTGCCAGCACGCCCCGCAGCATCCCCTAGGGATGGACCCCCGGGGAAGGGGGGGGGTGATGGCACCCATGACGTCCCCGTCCCTTCCTCCGGCAGAGCTGAAGGACGCGGCCAAGCGGTTCTCGCGGGGCGGCGTCTCGCACTACCTGACGCTGACGCTGGACGAGGCCGAGGCTCTGCTCTACGTGGGCGCCCGCGAGGCCGTCTTCGCCCTGGCCACCGGCACCGTGGAGCTCAAGGCGGCGGTGAGGTCCCCGGGGCGGGGTGGGGGGGTGCCCGGCGGGGCGCTGGGGGGGGCTCGTTCCCAGCCCGCTGACCCTTCTCCCCTCCCCTGTGCCCAGATCTCCTGGGAGGCCCCCGTGGACAAGAAAGCCGAGTGTATCCAGAAGGGAAAAAACAACCAGGTAGGGGACGGGGCCGCGGTGGGGTGGGGACGGGCTGCCGGGGCCCTGGCGCCCCCGTTAACGGTGCGTTTCTCCCCAGACCGACTGCTTCAACTACGTGCGCTTCCTGCAGAGCTACAACAGCTCCCACCTGTACGCCTGCGGCACCTACGCCTTCCAGCCCAAGTGCGCCTACATCGTGAGTACGGCCGCCCGCGCCGTCTGCTCCGGGGCCGTCCCCGTGCCGGGGTGCTCCCCATCGCTGGGAGCGTGGTCCAGGCCTGCCCCCCTTCCAGGGCAGCCTCCGTCCCCAGCAGCGTCGTCCCAGGGGTGCCCCTGTCACCGGAGTGTCGTCCAGGGGTGCCCCTGTCCCCAGGAGCATCATCCATGGCTGACCCTATTCCTGGGAGCATCAGCCAAGGGTGCCCCTGTCCTCAGCAGCGTTGTCCAGTGGTGTTCCTGTCCCCAGGAGCATCGTCCAGGGGTGTTCCTGTCCCCGGGAGCATTGTCCAGGAGCGTTCCTCTCCCTGGGAGCATCATCCAGGAGTGCCCCTGTCCTCAGGAGCATTGTCCAGGGGTGTTCCTGTCCCCGGGAGCATTGTCCAGGAGCGTTCCTCTCCCTGGGAGCATCATCCAGGAGTGCCCCTGTCCTCAGGAGTGTTGTCCAGGGGGGTTCCTCTCCTTGCTCCCTGGGAGCATCATCCAGGAGTGCCCCTGTCCTCAGGAGTGTTGTCCAGGGGGGTTCCTCTCCTTGCTCCCTGGGAGCATCATCCAGGGGTGCCCCTGTCCTCAGGAGCATTGTCCAGGGGTGTTCCTGTCCCCAGGAGTGTTGTCCAGGAGCGTTCCTCTCCCTGGGAGCATCATCCAGGAGTGCCCCTGTCCTCAGGAGTGTTGTCCAGGGGGGTTCCTCTCCTTGCTCCCTGGGAGCATCATCCAGGGGTGCCCCTGTCCTCAGGAGTGTTGTCCAGGGGGGTTCCTCTCCTTGCTCCCTGGGAGCATCATCCAGGGGTGCCCCTGTCCTCAGGAGCATTGTCCAGGGGTGTTCCTGTCCCCAAGAGTGTTGTCCAGGAGTGTTCCTCTCCCCTCTCCCCGGGAGCATCATTCACGGGTGCCCCTGTCCCCAAGAGTGTTGTCCAGGGATGTTCCTATCCTCAGGAGCATTGTCCAGGGGTGTTCCTGTCCCCAGGAGTGTTGTCCAGGAGTGTTCCTCTCCCCAGGAGCATCATCCATGGGTGTCCCCATCTCCTGGAGCATCGTTCAGGGGTGTCCCCGCGTCTGGGGCTGGTTTGGGCGTGGCAGATGTGAGCAGGGGTGGGATTCAAACCCCATCTCTTGTGGCCCGCAGGAGCTGTCCGGCTTCACCCTGGACCAAGTGGCTTTCGAGGACGGCAAAGGGAAGTGTCCGTACGACCCCACCAAGGGACACACCGGCCTCATCGTGGGTAGGTGACACCCCGGGGGGAGGCGGTTTCCCTCAGCTGGGGTGGGGGGCACCCGCCCCGTTGCTGAGCCCTTGCCTTGCAGATGGCGAGCTCTACTCGGCCACCTTCAACAACTTCCTGGGCACGGAGCCCGTCATCCTCCGCAACCTGGGGCCCCACTACTCCATGAAGACGGAGTATCTCACCTCCTGGCTGAACGGTAGGGCTGGGCGCCGTGGGGCAGGCACATGGCCCCGCCACGTGGTGCTACCCTCCCCATCTGCCCCGCAGAGCCCCACTTCGTGGCCTCGGCCTACGTGCAGGAGAGCGCGGCCAGCAGCACCGGCGACGACGACAAGGTTTACTTCTTCTTCAGCGAGCGGGCTGTGGAGTATGACTGCTACGCTGAGCAAGTGGTGGCCCGCGTGGCCCGGGTCTGCAAGGTACGATGGGACAAGGATGCTCGGCAGAGGTGGCCCCGTGTGGCGGGGCTGCTGCGGGCGCCCACCCTGACACCTGTTGGGTGCCCAGGGGGATGTCGGCGGTGCCCGCACGCTGCAGAAGAAGTGGACGACCTTCCTCAAGGCTCGCCTGGTGTGTTCGGCACCCGAGCAGCAGCTCCACTTCAACCGCCTCCAGGCCGTCTTCACCCTGCCCGGGGCCGACTGGCAGGACACCACTTTCTTTGGGGTCTTCCAGGCCCGCTGGTGAGCATGTGGGACATGTCACCCTGGTGCCCCTGGGGGTCCCTGTGTCTCATCCGTCCCCAAAACCTGCCCTGTCCCTGCAGGGGGGACGTGGATGTCTCAGCTATCTGCCGGTACCACATCCTGGAGGTGAAGAAAGCCTTCGAGGGGCCCTACAAGGAGTATCGGGAGCAGGCCCAAAAGTGGGGCCGGTACTCGGACGAGGTGCCGAGCCCCCGTCCCGGGGCGGTGAGTGCTGGAGCCGGCGGGGGGAAAGGCCTGGGGGGGCCCGGCCCTGGCTCCGCACCTGACCGTGCCCTCCGTCCCCCAGTGCATCACCGACTGGCACCGCCAGAACGGCTTTGCCAGCTCCCTGGAGCTGCCCGACAATACCCTCAACTTCGCCAAGAAGCACCCGCTGATGGACGAGCCCATCCTGCCCCACCGCGGGCGCCCGCTGCTGCTCAAGAAGGATGCCAACTTCACCCAGCTGGTGGTGGACAGGGTGCCCGGGCTGGACGGCACCGTCTACGAGGTGCTCTTCATTGGCACAGGTACCCACTGGGTGGCTGGGGACCGCGCGGGAGGATCTCCAGTGCTGCGGCCATCGCTGATGACCGCCCGCCGTGTCCCGCAGGTGACGGGTGGGTGCACAAGGCGCTGAATCTGGGCACTCATGTCCATCTCGTGGAGGAGCTGCAGGTCTTCGAGCCGGCCCAGCCCGTGGAGAGCTTGGTCCTGGCCGGCCGGAAGGTGAGCGGTGTCACAGGGAAGATGGCACTGGTGGCTGGGGGGCTGACGGTGGCCCTCACTGTTCCTCTCTACCCTTGTAGAAGCTGCTCTTCGCCGGCTCCCGTTTCCAGGTGGCCCAGCTGCCCCTGGCCGACTGCAGCCGCTACCAGTCGTGCGCAGACTGCGTGCTGGCCCGCGACCCCTACTGCGCCTGGAGCCGCAACGCCAGCCTCTGCGTCCACGTCGAGGGCCTCAACGGGTAAGGAGGCACCCATGGGTGCCCCATGGCCACGGCGCGGGG
Organism: Struthio camelus; assembly: GCF_040807025.1. Lineage (NCBI taxonomy): Eukaryota > Metazoa > Chordata > Aves > Struthioniformes > Struthionidae > Struthio > Struthio camelus. The sequence goes on along the minus strand of NC_090968.1, from coordinate 1,318,458 downwards.
CTCCCATAACTTCCGCTGCCTCCTCCCGCAGGTCCCAGCTGGTCCAGGATGTGCTGAGCTCTGACACCCGCGCCTGCACCCTGCCACAGGTGGCCAAGCAAGGTGAGACCTCATCGCCGTCTCCCCCAGGTGGGAGCCCAGGGGTGGGAGCTGGCTCTGGGGGGGGGCACCAAGCTGTGGCTGCTCTGACAAGGGGCAGCCATGCACCCGTAGGGACCTGTCCCCATGCCTTGGTGGCTTCTCCCCATCCCGCGTGTCCCCCTTGCCCGGCGTCTCTCGGCCTGACTGGTCGCCTCTCCGGTAGGACCCATCACTCCCAAGAACGTGACGGTGGTGGCCGGCACCGACCTGGTGCTGACGTGCCGCCTGGGCTCCAACCTGGCCCAGGCGCTGTGGACCTTCGAGGGCCGGGCGCTGGCGGCCGAGCAGGTGCTGGTGCTGCGCGACGCCCGCCTGCGAGCCCTGGTGGTGCCAGGTGCCGGCGCTCAGCACAGCGGTACCTACCGCTGCTTCTCGGAGGAGCAAGGCGCCCGGGTGAGCAGCGAGGTCTACCGGGTGACGGTGCTGGCGGGCGCCGGGCTGCCGCTGGAGACGCGGGCGCCGCTGGAGAGCCTGGGGCTGGTGTGGGTGGTGGCCGTGTGCCTGGGCGCCCTGTGCCTGGTGCTGGCGCTGGCCGCGCTCTCGCTGTGGCGGCGGCTGCGCGAGGAGCTGGGCAAAGGCGCCAAGGCCATCGAGAGCACCCTGGTGTATCCCATCGAGCTGCCCAAGGAGCCGCCCAGCCCTCGCTTCGCTTCCAGCGCCGCCTCCGATTCGGACGAGAAGCTTTGGGACCCGGCTAGCTACTACTACTCGGACGGCTCGCTGAAAATCGTGCCGGGCCACGCTTCGGCGTGCCGCAACGGCGTACCCCCGGCCGCCGCCGTCGTCGTCTCGCCGCCCAGCGGCATCCCCGGGCAGCCCCTGCACTCGCCCACCCGCATCCACCTGGGCCCCCTGCGCGGCTCCTCGTCCAACGGCTACATCCGGCTGGCGCTGGGCGCCGACGAGCGGCCGCCCTGCGCCGACCTGGCCGAGGAGCTGCGGCGCAAGCTGCAGCAGCGCCAGGCGCTGCCCGACTCCAACCCCGAGGAGTCGTCGGTCTGAGCCCGCCGCCGGCACCCGTCGCAGCCGCTACCTCAGGGCACCCGCCGCCACTGCCGCCGCCTCGGGTCCCGCAGCAGCCCCGGGTACCCGCTTTGGGTCCCGCGGCCGGCCCCGGTACGGGCGCCGCGTCCCGCTGGCTTCTCGGGAGGACTGCGCCGTGGACGTTTTTGGTTTTTTTTCACAGCCCGAGGACTCTTGGTTTTTTACAAAACGCCCGGCTGCCGCCTCGAGGGGACCGAGGCGGGGAGCGCGGGGCTGTAAATACCCCTTCCCTCCTGCCCTGCCTGCCACCCCTGTGTCCCCCCCGTCCCCTGCACGCCACCCACCGGCCCCTTTTGTATAACCCCCCCAGTGTAATTTATTTGTTACTGAAATATATTTATTTGCTGTAAATACTTGAGGATTTTTATATTAATAATAAAAAGGAGGAAAAAAAAAAAAAACCCAAACGACGCTGGGGGATGTGTGCGGTGCTGGTTGAGGGGCATCCCGTGGGGCATCCGGGGAGGGTTTCTGGGCCGGCGTCCGTTCGTGCGGCCGCATCCATCTGTCCATTCCCCCTCCCCGCATCGGCCCAGCTGAGCTCATGGAAAAAAGGCCCAGGCGGGCTGGGCTATAAAAGGGCATCGCAGCGCTGTTCCCAGGGTGGGGAGGGCCCCGGGCGCCCCCCCGGGGAGCCTGCGGGCTGCCAAGGCCTGGCTCGGCGCCTGCCGCCCGCCCTGGACGCCTGGGTCCCCGCCGCGCTAGGCTGAGGCTGGGGGGGAGGGGCAGTCTGAGGTCCCCGGGGAGGGCCCCAGTGTCCCAGGCCGGGGGACAAGGCCAGGCCGCGGCGAGACCTCGGCAGGGGCGGAAGTGGCGCCCGGCTTTCCCAGGCGCGGGGGCCTGGGAGCGGGGCCGGGGCCGTGGGAAGGCAGCGGAGCTGGTGCTGAGGTGGGGAGCGGGGGGGGGGACGGGGAACACACGGGGGGAAACCTGCCAGCGAGGCCCCCCCCGCCCGGCACGGGGGAAGGGGGGGGGCCCGGACGCCTGGGTCCCCCAAGGAGGGGCGGGACCGGGCACCTCCTCCCGCAGCTCGGGGCAGCGCCGAGCGCGGCGGGGGCGGGGGCGGGGCCGCGGCGGGGGCGGGGCCGCGGCGGGGGCGGGGCCGGCGGCAGAGCGCCTGCGCCGTGCGCGTGTGGCTCAGCTCGGCTCGGCCCCCTCCGCCTCCCCCCCCCCCCCCCCCCCGGCTCGGCTCGGCCCCGGCATGGCGGGGGCGGGGGCGGGCCGGCCGGCCGGCGGGCCGTGCTGCCCGCCGCGGGTGGCGGTGCCCAGCGTCCACCAGAGCCTGGTGGAGATGGACTTCGAGCGGGGTGCGGAGCGGGGGGGGGGGGCCAGGCCCGGGTAGCAGCAGGGCAGGGGCACGGCAGGGGTAGAGGCACAGTATGGCTGGGGCAGGGGTGTGATGGGGCGGGTCAGGAGGGTGGTGGGGTAGGGGCAGGGGGTATGGGCATGGACAGGGGGGCAAACGAGGGCAGGGGTACGGCAATGGCACCGGGGGGGGGGGTCCGGCACGGCCCTCACCTGGTGTCCCGACGCCCGCAGGGATCTGGTCGGCGGCGCGGGACGGGGACGAGCCCCGGGTGCTGCAGCTGCTGGAGAGGCGCGGGGAGCCCAGCGAGCCCGACCTGGCGGGGTACACGGCATTGGTACGGGGCGGGGGGGAGGTCCGGGGTGGGGAAGGGGGGACGGCGGGGCAGGTGCCACCGCGGGCCCCCTGCCCACGCGTCCTCCTCTTCTCCCCCCCCAGCATTACGCCAGCCGCAACGGGCACCTGGGCGTCTGCCGGCTGCTGCTGCAGCGCGGAGCCCGCTGCAACGCCCGCACGCCCGGCGGCGCCACGGCCCTGCACCGCGCCAGCTACTGCGGCCACCTCGCCGTGGCCCGGCTGCTGCTGGCCCACGGCGCCGACCCCGCCATCGCCGACGACGACGGCCGCACCAGCCTGCACAAGGTGGGTGGCGGGGCCGGGGACGCCCCGCGGCGACGCCGGGGTGGGGGGGCCCGCCGGAGCTGACGCCCCGCGTCGCCCGCAGGCGGCCGAGCGCGGCCACCGCGACCTCTGCGCCCTGCTGCTGCAGCACAGCCCGGCGCTGGCGAGCGCCCGCGACGCCAAGGGTCGCCGGCCCTGCGACGTGGCCGAGCCCGGGCTCCAGGACCTGCTGGACACGTGACGGGGGTGCCACCGCAGCTGCAAAACCCAGAGCCGCCGTGCTGCAGGACGCTGGGCGCTGCACGCCGTGGGGGTGCCTGGTGCCACCACGCCTGGGACAGCCGGTGCCGCTGTGCCGTGGGGCATTGGGTCACACAGGACCCCGGCACTGCCGCAAAACAAGTCCCCAGCACCTCGAACCTTGTGTCTGCCTCTCTGTCCCCTGTGCCTGGTGCAGCACGTGGCCGCTCAGAGCCAGCGCTGACTCTACTGGCACTTCTGCCCCGAGGCGCTGGAGCTGGTGATGGGCTCCTGGTGCTGCGGGGAGGGGATCGATGCTGGAGGAGGCCCTGCGGTGCCACCCTGCAGGTTAATCCCAGTCCAGGGATTAACATTGTTCCTCTACCGCCTCCCTTTCCCTCTGCCTCAAGCCAGCCCTGCAAATTGGGTTAGCGCCATGCTGTGGGCAGAGCCGAGACCAGGGCTGGCGGGATGGCTGTAAGCAGGCCAGCCATATTTTGGGTGCCTGGCAATGTGGCAGCCAGGCAGGAACCACTATAAAAGATTTGGGACTAGTGGGGACCATGGCCTGGGGGGGAGTCTCGGGGAGGAGGCGCATGCCCCATTCCACCCCCAGCACAAGCACAGGCAGGGGCAGGCCCTGCACTGGGTACCTGCAGGGTGTGAGTGTTACAGCTCCTTCACTACGCTGGGCTTTTAGATGAGACAGCTGCCAGCGGGGAGGTACAGACCCCCACCCCTGCAGCAGGTTTTACTTTCTTCAAAGAAGAATTTAGGAACGGAGCAAATAATACTGTTTCATTCAACCAGGAAAGCCCGCAGGGCCCAGGGTGAGCGTGGCTGGGGCGCTGTGACCCCTCTCTGGGAGCGTGCTGTGCCAGCGCGTGCTTGTAACTGTTTCGGACAGCTGCTCCATGGCTGCCCAAACCCGGGCAGCGCTGTCTACGCATCACCCTGGTGCTGGGCTGCTCCCAGCTCCTCTTCCCTTCCTTCAGCCAGCTGGGCCCGGGCTGCACGAGCCGGGACCCTCTTGCAAAGCCTTCCAAGCTGCGCTCAGGCCTGCTGCCAAAGCCCGGGCGGGCAGGGGAGGCCGCGGCCACGCTCCCGGCCCTCAGCTCGCACCGCAGCTGCCGGCTTCTTCCCCCAGGGAGCAGCTGGGGGCTCCGAGCAGGCGGGACAGAGCCGCGGCTACGCACCCGGGCTCCGGCTCTCTTCTTCCCCTCGGGACAGCTCGGTTTTGCCTGCAGCGGAGAAAACGCGGCGGCTGTTAAGCCGGCGCGGAGGCAGAAGACGGCGAGGATGCGGGCGCCGCCCAAGGCGGGGCGGGAGAGCAGCACCGCGAAGGCAGCCGCGGCCCGGGACAGCACGGGCGGCCGCCGAGCCCCGCGCCGCCCCCGCGGGGCGGCCCAGCACCCTCGGGCGTTTGCCCGGTCCAACCCGAGCTCTACGCTGACCGCGGCGCTGAGCTGCGCCCGAGAGAGGAGCTGGCGGGAAGGGCCGAGCGCCGCCTTCAGCCCCGCCGAAGGGAGAAGCGCGGCCACACGGGGCGCGGCGGCCGCGCGAACTCCCCTCAGGCGCTGCCTGACGCCCGCCGGCACCACCCCGCCCCTCCCCCCGGCCGCCCCGCGGCCAATCGGCGGCCGCCACCGCCCCGCCGCCCTTCCGCCCCGCGGCCAATCGGCGGCCGCCCTCGCTCCGCCCTCTCCCCGCCCCCTCCGCCGCCGTTCCGCCCTACCGCCAATCGGTGACCTCCCCGCCTCACGCTCCTGAACCAATCGGCGGCCGCCACGCCCCGCGCCCCGCGGCCAATCAGCCCCCCTCGAGACGCAACCCGCGGCCAATCAGCAGCTGCCACCCTCCTACCTGAGCGCGGCGGGGTTACGCCGCGCTGTAAACAACACCGGGGAGGCGGGAGGAGGAGGAGGAGGAGGAGGAGGAGGAAGATTTAAAGGAGCCGCGCCGCCACGGCGGAAACAGGCCGGGGCGGGGGTCGCCGAAGCACTGAGAAAGCTGAGATACAGATATAGATTTTTATTAACCCGTTGGAAAAAAAGAAAAAAAAATCCATAGTTGGTTGAGCAAAGATCATGGTTGGGGGCCCAACCGCCGCCGCCTCGCCGGGGAGAGCCCCGCCACCGCGGCCTCCGCCGCCCCCAAAACACACCAAACCTGACGCAAAATAAATATGAGTTATCGGCTACCTCGGCTGCCCCCCGGGGCCCGCGGCCGGCCCCGCTCCCGCTTTGCATAGAAAGAAGATTTAATAAAAAGGAAGGGCTTTTCCATCGTGGGTTTATTATTATTTCTAGCATCTCCCCCGCCGAGGCTCTAGGACCTGATAGTCGAAGACACGATTAACAAAAATAATTAAACCTTCTCCCAATAACTTACAGAGTCACCCCGGGACCTTGTGCTTTGGTGGTGGTTGGTGGGGGGGGGGGGCACCCCCTCGGCGGGGGCTCGACCTCCAGCCACGAGGCCGCGAACGGGCGCCGGAGGACGAGGAAGGTCGGGGAGGAAGGCGCCGGAGCCGGGGCCGGGGGGCCGGCGACGGGGCCCCCTCGCTCCCCCCTGCCCCGTACAACTTTGGTCACTAGCTTGGCGCCAGCGCGCGGGCGCCGCGGCGAGGCCGGGGGGGCTCCGCTCTCGGCGCGGCATCCTCCTCCGGAGCGATCCCGGCGTTTCCCCCTCCTTCCAGGGGGGGATCTGCGCCCACCGCCCCCCGGCCAGCACTCCCTGAGACGGCCCTGCCGGGCCGGGCAAACCTGGCCCCCCCGCCGCACCCCCCCGCCGCCGCCGGCTCCGGCACGATTCCCGTCTCTTCTGCCTCCGAGGGCGGGAAAGGCGCCGAAGTCAGGCCGGTATCCGCTGGTATCCGCCTCGCCGGGCGCTCGGAGCTCCCGCCGGGGGTTATTCCGCCCCGAGACGAGCGCACGGGGCGGATTCGGGCTTCGTCGGAAAGCAGCGAAGCGACAACGGCCCCTTCTTGCTCCCCGGCTGTTCTCCCGCAGGGGCAAACCTCCGACGCGCTCGTGACGCTGATGGGTGCGGCGAGGAGGCCGCCGAGATGCCCGGGGCCGTCCGGGTGCCAGGGTGGGCGGCGGGGGAAGCGACCCGGGGCGCCACCATTGCCTCCCCGACGGCCGAGGGCCTTCCAGCACCGCGGGCAGACAGCGGGCAATGCCGCCGTGGTCTTTTCTTGCGGTGGGACGGCACGGAAAGCGGAGTCGAAGCAGAGCCGGGATGTTGCAGAGGGTCACGTCTCTGAGAAGGGCCAGCTCGGCTGCAGCCCGCCTCATCCCGGCGGCGATGGCGCCGGAGGCTCCTCCGCGCGGCGCGGCGGCTTAGCATCCCGGCAGGAAAACTTGGCACCAGCAAGGATTCCTCGGATTCATCCGACTTGCCCCATCAGCACAGCTGCGCCCTCCACAGCTGGCCGCCTCGAGGATGCTCCGCGCTCCGGGAACCGCAAGCCGAGTGGCCCCGATGCATCCAAAGGGCAGCACGCCACAGCGGCGTTCCCTGGAGCCCCGGGCCAGCGGGACAGGAAAGGACACGGCAAGAAGGTGGCACAAGCACGAGCCTCTCCCCACGAGCACAGGCCGGAGCGACGGGACGACAGGAGCGGTCCGGATTTCCGGGAGAGGAACGAGAGCACAACGAGCTCAGGTGTCTCCACGAGCCGACGCGGGAAACGCTGCCGTCACGCCGCAGAGCCCAAGCCAGCCCTCGCGTTGCCGAAAGTCGTTCCCAAAGGGTCCGGTCGCAGCCAGCTCCCAGCGCCGTTCTACCTCCGCGGGCCTGCGGCACCCAAAACCGTTGAGCTGCCCGCCAGCGAGAGCGGGATCCGCGCCGGGCTCATCCCTGAGGGGCTGCAGATGTGGAGATCTCCATGGAGCTGGCGGCTAAGGACCGGCCGCCGGGTCAGGATGACCGGAGAGAAGTGACATGCAAGAATTTGAGGCTCCCTGAGCTAAACGAGCGGCGGCCACGGCCTGGCCGAGCGCGCTGCCTCCTCCCTGGCTGCGCTGCCGTGGTCCTTGGCGTCCCAGCGGGACGGCCGGGGGGAAGAACCCAAAGCCAGATGAAGGCGCTGGGCCGCACGAAGCGGGTCGTCGCCCTCCACGTGCGCCTGTAGCGGAGTGCAGCCCTCCGTCTCCATCGGGATTCGTTTAAATAGAAAGCCAGTTTCAAAACAGCAGCAAAACCGGGCTCCCTTTTTAACTGTGCCGCAGATCCCTCCATCCGCACCCGGGCAGAGCCTTGCCCCGGCGGGTCCCGGCACCCCACGGCTCCGTTACCCACGGCGGGGCGGGGAATTCCCTTTGCGTGTTAGTGTGGCGCTACGCCACGGACCCGTATCCGCTCCGTCGCTTCCAGCCTGCTCCCCCGCCAGATGCGGAGCGTTTCGTACAGGGAAGGGTCCCTAAAGAGAAAAGCTACGGGGGCGTGCGTGCGGCGGCGCCCCTTCCACGTCCCTCACCTTGGTCCAGAGCGTCCTCCGAGCGCGTCCCCGGCGGGGCCGGGGTCAGATGGAGTTCTCCAGGGAGCTGTGGTTGCTCCTGCGGCTCAGGCAGTTCCTCTCGTTCAGGAGACTGGTGGTCTCATCCGTGCTCGAGGGCTCGGGCTTCTCCGGCAGGCTGGTGTCCACTTTGGAGGCGTTGCTGTCCGGGGACTGGGGGCAACTGTCCATGCGGGAGGCCATGAGGCCGTTCTGGTACTCCTGCCGAGTGATCTGGCCCGGGAAGGAGGGCGTTAGGAGGCCCCGAGGTCCCCCGCTAACCCGCCACCCCGAGTCCCCCTCGGCCGGCTCTCTCACCTTGACGAATTGCAGATCGGTGAGGGCCCGGACGCTGAAGTCAGCCACGTACTGGGACCCGGCGCCCACGTTGAGCTGGTTGTTGCTGCCGCTCACGGGGGAAGAGATGGAGTCCGAGCGCTCGTGGCAGCTCAGCGAGGCGGAACGGTTCAGGCCGCTGACGTGGGACGGCGAGCGTATCTCTGCGGAGACAGGGCAGGGCGGGTGAGCAGCGCCGCCGCCTCGCCGGGCCCTCGCCTGGCCACCGAGGAGCGCTGGGGCACCGGATCCCACAGCTGCTGGGGATGCAAGCGCAGCTCCCAGCCCTGCCTCTGAGAGCCATCCCCTCCCAGAGCCGTGCTGGGCTGAGGCCTGACAACTCTCTGCACGTGTGCTGCCTGCCAGCGGAGGGCAGGCAGGCTGCAAGCCCTCAACCCGCTGCTCCGGATACCGTCCTTGCGAGGGGCAGGACGCATGGGACAGGATCCCAGCAGGTTACCAGCTCTCAAACGGGTCTGTGGGGTGCCAAGCCCCAAACGATGCTGCCCCATTTCCGGAGCGGGCCAGGGCTTGCAGGCCAGGCTGGTATCGGAGGCCCATCCCGTAGGATCTGGGGACGCGGAGCCAAGCGCAAAGGGAGAGCAACAGGACATACGTCTACCCAAGCGCAGCCCTCCACGGCCGAGCCCTGCCGTACCCCGGCTCTGCCCACGCAGCGCCGGACGCGGTCCCTGCCCGTCGCTCCTGCCAAACGGCCACCGACCGCGGCCGAGCGGCCTGGAGCCTGGCCGACACGGCGAGACCCTGCAGGCGCCCTGCTCCAGGGCCAGGCGCCGCCCGGGGGACAGCCGGCCGTCCCCTCGCCCAGGGTCCCAGCACAAGGCCGGTGGATTGCTCACTCGGCGTGGGGTTAGGGTCGAGGTGGGGGTTACGGGGACAGGACGGCGCGGTGACGTGCTCGGAAAGCCTCGGGGTGACACAGGAGCCACATGCAGCACGGGGAAAGAGAAGCACCTCCTCACTAGCCACTCGACAAGGGGAAGGCCACCAAACGGGGCTTCATCCACCTGGGGAGCGCCATCGTCCTACTCCTCCGCCGAAGGCACGGCAGAGGCAGCTGGGAGAAAATGGGGTGATTGCAGCATAGGACCTCACTGCTGCTTTGAGCGGGGCCATGAGATGCCGGGCAGTGGCACCGTACGGCTCCAGCCCGCAAGCTACCACAACAGGTCTCCAGAGCACCGTGCTCACAGCAGGAGAAGCTGGCCCAGCTGCCTTTGGAGCATCGAGGCACTCGGACACGGGCTGAAAAAGCCAGCGGCAAGGGGAGGCAGCCGGGACAGTCTCCCGGCACATGGATGCTCCTCGCTGGCGTGGACGAGCCCCACGCTCGGCTGTGCCAGAGTCAGATGAGACCGTGAGGAGCTGAGCTGGCCCAGCTTGGGGGCCCGGTGCCCAGTGCTGCATTAATGGGGCCAGAGTGGTGGGGACGCCCAAATGGCGGGTTAATCCGGTCACAGAGGGGTTTGGCACGCCATGCAGCCGCACCATTTACCTGTCAACCTGGAAAACAATGACCCTCGCTTTGTGGATTGGCGCCGGGGCTGGGCTGGGAGGGCTAGGCAGAGACACGGACAACACAGACACGCAGAGGACAACGTCAAGAGAGACCTCTGGGCAAAGGAGACGGCGGTTGCGATGTTCCCCCGGCATCCGTACCTCTGCCCCTCGCCACGCTCAGGCCCGCGGCAGAGAAGACGGGCACGGATCCGTGCTGCAGGCGGGATGGCTGAGTGCATGGCCCCCCGGGGATAAACACAACTTTTCCTCCTCGGCACAGGGGCAGGGACCCCCAGGGCAGGGTTAACCCCCCTGGGCTGCGGGGCTTCTCTGCCATCATGAGTGGCTGTGCTCTCCCTTGGTGACCCCATGACTGTACGCTGAGCCCAGCATGGGCCGGGAGGATCGATCTCGGGCTGCTCGCAGAGCCTGGCAGCGCCGGGAGGGCAGCCCGGCATCGGAGCAGCAGAGAAACAGATCTGCCAGCACGCTTCGAGCCCAGATGCCGGAGCTTTAGCTCCAGGTCGCGCCCAAACCCTCTGCCTCCACTGCCAGATGCACTCAGGGTGCGGGTCCCTGAGAACAAGTGCCAGGTGAGGTGCTGGCTCTGCCGCGCTGCCAGGCTGCCTTTGGCTCATCGGCAGAGGGTGCCCAGGCCTCACAGCAGCTTGCGGGGCACCAAAATGGGGCCTGTAGCCTCCGGCGTCTCCTATTCCCTAAGGCAGCTCTAGGGCAGGATCGGGGGGCTCTGCCCATGCTGGGTGCCCGATCAGGAACCGCTTACCCGATACAGGAGGTGGGCTGAGGGCCATCACCCCATAATAGGAGAAGGCTCCCGCCTCAAACTTCATGCTTTCCTTGCCGGCCTCCACTTCCACCTTGCCCTGCAAGGGAGAGACGGCGTCAGACTGTAACGCTGCAGAGAGACGTGCTGCATCCCACGGCCACGGGACAGGCAAGCGCCCCGTTCGCCCGTGCCACCCCCAAGGGCTCGCAGCCAGGCTGGGAGGGCGGCTCGTCCCCCTCGCCGCTGACCTCAGCGTCGTGAAAGGGCAAGCGCTGGATCGCGACGCGGACAGAGGGAGAGCCCTTATAGCCTTCCCGGGGTTACAGCTTGCCCGAGGGACCCCGCGTGTGGCTGGCGCTGCCTTCCCGTGCCCAACTGGCGAGGCCCCAGCGGCACCCTGTGCCTGGCCCCGGGTACCTGCAGGATGAGGATGAAGTAGTCTGCTGCCTTGTTCTTAGTGTAGAGGAAGTGGCGCGGGGATTTCTTATTCTCCTCGTCAAACTTCAACTCCTGAATGACGTCGGAGTACTTGAGCAGCCGCAGCAGGATCTTCTCCGAGATGAAGTTGGGGGTGAAGAGCGTCACCTCTGAGAATGAGAGGGGAAGGGGGTCAGAGCCACCCAGTCTTCACCCCTCTCCCTTCACTCCGGCTGTCTGTACCACGGGCACTGGAGGAAGGTGACGGGGGATGTGCTGGAACCCTTGTCCCTTGAGGACATGCCCTAGATCAGGTTGGGTCCCACAGACACCTCCCTGAGCTGGAAGTCCATGAGTTTGGTGCCTCCACCAGCTCCGCAAACAGATGGAGAGAGCCCAGGATGGGCAGCCCCAGCTGCTAGGTGTCAGAGGCAGGGCTGGTATCCCCGAGCCCTGTCCCTTCTCATTTCTAGTGACAGGACAAGGCCACCCAAGGGGTGGCAACTCCACGAACCCAGCCAGTCTGCGGGGATGCAGCGCCAGGCAGGGCCTCCCCAGCCAAGTTGGGGAGGAAAAGTTGCAGCAGATAGGATAAGGGCAGGATTGCGGACAAGGCACAAGTATTAATTTCGGAACGGGATGGCCAAAGTGACTCTTCCTCATTGCGGTGAAAGGAATGGAGCTCATCCAGCTGTGAAGCCATGCCAGGGACACGGAGCCGTCGGTGCTGGTGCTCCAGAGCAGGGCTGAGCCGACAGGCACCCCGAGCCATAGGGAGTGTCCCCCCTCAACTCACCCGTAGAGAGGAAGCGGTGAGCAGCCAGCAGCAGCTGTGGGGAGATCTTCACCTTGAGCTCGTTGACGGGGTCCTTGAAGGCAGAGAAGTCCCGCTTGTTTTTCTGGTTGCCCACCCGCTTCCTGTTGCGGTTGTCAGCTGTAGGGAGCAGGGTGTCAGAGGTGGGCAGGCAGGACCCGGGTCCCCTTGCCCCAGGCCACAACACCCAACAGGGGCCGGGCCAAGCCCAGAACCTACTGTACATATCCGACTCGTCCAGGATCTCCGACTTGATGATCTCCTCGATGACGTCCTCCAGCGTCACCAGCCCCAGCACCTCGTAGAAGGGATCTCCCTCGCCCTCGTTGTTCACCTTCTGCACGATTGCCAGGTGGGACTTCCCTGCAGACAGACACACAGATGTTGGTCACGGCATCCTGCTGGAAGCGAGACCACCCTGCGCAAAGGCCCGGGGCTCTGATAGTGCATGGTTCCTGGCAGCCCCCAGCCCCACCACACCTGGGGTGGGCTCCCACCACAAGCAGGACAGCAGGGTGGGAAAGGACTCTGCACCCCGGGGATGCCACTGGGATCAAGGGCCTGGCCCTTCCCTCAAAGGAATTTGCCCGTGCAGGTGCTCCCAGCAGCCGATCCCACCATCCTCCCGGGGCAGGAAACTTATAATAAAAGAGTTAAAAACTAAATGAGTCCCTGGGCTGGGCCCTAATTCCCAATATAATGACAGTAACTAAGCCCATGACAGAATTCCCCCTGCCATTAGTGCAGGCATGGGCTCAGGGCATCTCCGTACTGCAGTGGGGCTTGGCCAGAGGCTTTTCCAGGCGCTGGATCCGGATGCATCCTTGGAGGAGCCTATGCCACGTCACCAGAGCGCAGCGGGGTGCTGGCACGGCCCATGCGGCACTGGCTCTGCTTGGTGAGCGTGGATGCTCACCATCCGGTGAGCGTACTGGCCTGCTTACGACACCCCTGCACCCTCCGGCTGAGGGATGTTTGCTGGGCAAAACGATGCACCCAAGAAACGTCGACAAGAGAAACGTGAGGAAGCAGCCAGCCCTCGGGGAGGAACGCGACCCCGAGCCTGCCGGGATGGGTCACGTCTCTGCCAGGGGCTATTGCCTCTCCGATTTTCCTCAGCAGCTCTGCCAAGCTGACCTGGACTGTCCTGTCCTGGAGGAAACGCTCCGGATGCCAGGTGCTGTGGCCTGATCCCAGAGCCAAAACATCCGGGAAAGAGAGCCAAAGGCAGAGAGCTGCTGGTCCTAGCCAGGCCGTATGTACGCCGGCCCCTGCGAAACGGCCCCGGGGCATCCCCGAGAGGTCCCTGCTCGTGGGGAGACCTCCCCTCACCCAACGCAGCCAGGGTGCAGTTTGCCATATTAAACATCAGTGCGACCGCTGGCTGGCACTGAGCCTGGCATCACACTCACCCCCAGGACTCTGCCCAGGGGTTTTCCGGCCCGGTGGAGAACCAGGAGCCTCTCATCAAGTTTCTGCCACCCCAAATGCAGTGTTGCTACAGCCCTCAGCGAGTCAATCCCCTCGCCTTTAGCGTCACCCCCAGGTTTGACAAGGGGTCATGTGGGATGCTGGTGACAGCAGTGACCAACGTGGGTCCCTGGATACTCCATTTGTGTCAGCCACCAGCCAGGTGGCGAGCCTGAGCTCTCCCCTTTGAGCCTGACAGCCAATTTTCAATCCCTCTGCCCGGGGTGTTTGTCCCAGCTGAAGGAAAGCAGGAAAGAAATCACGCTGAGCCACCAGCACTGGGAAAGGCCACCCCAGCTGGGAATCGCTACTGCGGCGCTGGAAGTTGCAGCCCTGCTCCCCAGGCCCGGAGGCCGCGGAGAACTGGAGCGGCCGTTTCCCCACGCTCAGGCCAGCAGCAACGTGCTTGCAAGACCAGTATCTTTAGCCTGGGGAAATCGAGGCACAAAGGGGGGTGACATTTCCTCCTCGACTTTGATGGAGATGGGAAAAATAGCTGGGGGTACCTCCGTGGCATTTGACATAGCCACGAGCCGCACGGGCCAAGGAGCCTGGAGCCATCCGGCTCGTGCCCCAGCCCTTGCCCAACCGGAAAAGCAGCCGGAGAAAACCGGGAAGTGGGACCCAAAGGTCGGAGGCACAGCCCTGAGGGCTGGGCTAGGCGGCCAAGCCACCAGCTGCCGCAGGCCAACACCTTGCTCTGCGCCCAGCCCTTTCTCCTGCCTGCGGCTGCACCCATGGCAGGGATGTCTCTGGCATCTCTCGCGCTCCCGACCTCGCTGCCCGCAGGGTGAGGGTGTCAAAGGAAGCTTCTCTCTCGGAAAAGCCTCCCAGTTTCTTCAGCAGCGCTCAAATCGTTCGGTTCTGCAGGCAGGAAGCTTGGCAGCGATGGTAGTTCAAAGGCGAGCTCCTCTGCCTGGTGCGCACCCATGTCCTCCATGGGCCAGAGATGCCTCCAGGACTGAGGTGGAGACTTGGGGGCGCGATTGCCTTAGTGTTTTCCCCAAAATACGCTTCTGGGCGACCCCTTCCACACGTGACAGGCTCTCGGCTCCAAGCAGCCTTGCGCTTGCGCTGCCTCTCTCCCCCCACCTCTTCCTCCTGCTCTGCCTGGATCGCGCCCCACACCTAGCAAGGAATGACCCATCTTCTTTCTGACAACCTAAACCGAGCACATCTGCACTCTCGCCACCAGCATTTCTCCCTGCGCCACTCACGTGGACATAGCACTGGTGTGTGCGCCCCAACAGGGTATCCCTGCCAGGCCAGAGCAAGGGCTGATTGCCCCCAGCACCTCCTGCCGCGGGGCTCCGGGGCAGAGCTCGGCCTTGGTACAGGGGACAACCGACCTCACAGCACAGCGGCCTCGCTTTCCCTTCCTCTCCGGAGGATCAATCCTGTCCTGGATTCCCGCACCTTCATCCTGCGCTCGCAGGGGCGAAAACACGCTGTCCATCAGGGTGCCGGCTCGACCCCAAGCCGTCAGCTCTCAGCGCCAGCGTTTGCTTCGTCGCCAGTGGGCACCAGCTCCCCGACGCATGGCTGCTGCTGTTTGCTTTGGGATAAAGGCTGATCCTGCCTCTCCCCAGCCGGGAGGCACCTCGCAGGGCCGAGCCCGTGAGTTGAGGCCGAGCAAGCCTGCGGAGACGGCCACGAACGCTGCAAATAGCTCAGGCCGGCTGTCATTCCCCCCTGCTCCCCAGCTGGAGGGCTGGAGTGTATGCCGAGCTGTGCCCAGGGCGCTGGGGAAGGGCATGGGGCAGGGGAAGAACTGAACCAGAGTGCTCGCAAGGGGTTTTTTTTGTTTTGTTTTGTTTTGTTTTTTAAATCAACCACCTCTTCCCCAGAGCCGCTGGCTGGAAAGCGCTTGGCTTTTGGAGAGCCACTCCTGCCCAGCGGCTGCAGCACAGATGCGAGAAGACGCCAGGCACCGCCTTTGGGAACGGCCGCACACACACAGAGCCCCGAGAAACAAACCCTACCGCTGCAGCGAGCCGTTTCCTCCCTTCAGGCTCACGTAGGATTATCTGAAGTGGCCGGGATCGCTGTGCTGGAAGCGGGACGCGTACGGGCTCTTTCGGAGCAGGGCCAAGCCGGCCAGACGCAGTCGCTGCTTCTGGGAAAGTCCCTCTGCGACGACGCTGTTTGCAGACATCCAGGCAGAAGCAGTGATGCGTACGCGGGGAGGAAACCGAGGCTCCTGGCGTTAAACCTCTTGGAGACGGCAAGGAACGGAGCGGACCCTGTGAATTCCCTGCCTAGTGCACGCGATGGGATGTCTGCTAGAGCCTCTACCCCCAAATCCCCTAATCCACGACAACATGCACTGCCAGGCCAGCAGCAAGGTCAAGATCCATATCCTACAAGCCTTCGAGCTAAGGCAGGTGTGTTTTATGCCAGCATGAAGTTAAGCACTGCCCTCTCCAACACTATCGGTTATTTAATTTTAGAGCTGGTGGCTGCAGGCCCCTCATCACCACGTTTGCACCTAGCAAAAAGCTAATTTTAGAGATCGGCCCTGCACAGCACTCCTTTTTCTCCTTCTTCAGGCAAGGCAGCCAAGCTCACGCGATTCAGACAATGCGGCGACAAAAAGGCTGCGGAAACGATGCCAACAAAGTGTGGAAAAGCCTCTAAGAGTGTTTGGCTGCACAGGCGGTGGCGTAAACCAAACGCTTCCTGCGCCCACCCCGGCTCATCTTGGCGAAATTAGACTTTCCCGACCGCAACGAGACCCCGGTGCCTCTGCGCTCCTCTCCGAGGGCAGTGCCCACTTTCGCGGTGCGTGTGTTTGCACACACTCAGCCAGCGGCGAGAGGAGAGAAGAGGCGATAGGATCAGGTTTTGAGCCTGCTAGGGACCAGCCCCGATGAGTCAGGGATCAGTTACTCCCCACCACCATGCTGCAATTGCCTGGGCCGAGCAGTCAAGGCTGAGCTAGCCGGGGAGCGGCCTGGGGCCGAGCAAACACGCCACGAGGTGCGGAGCCTGAACTCGAGCCTCCGGACCAAAGGGCGCAATGCCAACCCGGCTCGGGCTATCGCTACCGAAGCGAGGGGCGAGGAGGAGAGGAAACAGACCCTGCTCATCCCACTGGGCAGGTGAGAGAGGAGCGGATGGAGCTCGTGGTCACCGTGGGGCAGAGGCACCTTCTCCTCCAGGGCCCCGTTGCCAAGCCTTCACAGAATCACAGAATCGTTTAGGTTGGATGGGACCTCTGGAGATCATCTAGTCCAACCTCCCTGCTCAAGCAGGGTCCTCTAGAGCCTTGGCCCTCCTTGGCCAGGATTGTTTGGATACAATGGTCCCCACATTACCAACGGTGCTCTGGGCAGAGCTGCTTCCCAGAGACCCGCGCCTGCCACCTATTTAACACAGCGTGGGTCATCTCTAGGGAAACCCCAGGAGCTTTCCCAAATCCACTGTCCAACCAACTCACTGTCATCCTTCCCTGACGTGGCACGCACGAGAAACAGGGGCAGCAGGTGTATCCATGCTGCCTGCGGGTGGCAAGGCACGACGGGACAGCCACGTCCCAAAAACCATCAGTGCTGAGGATCATCTGGCTCCAGGCGAAGCCCCAGGTGCTCCCAGACCTCCTGCAGGAGCCGCAGAGGGGTGAAGCAACATCCTGATGTTGAAACGGAGTCTGGGAGCTCCAGCCACCCCATGGGGACATCCCTGGTCAAACCTTCACGTCAGGCTCGTGCCGAGGGAAGGAGAAGGAAGGGTATAGGCCTGCGAACTGCAGAGAAGTGCCAGATATCGCTGTAGGAGCTTTCTTCCCAGGGCTGGCAGTTAGGATGCATCTGTGGTAGCTGAGGGAGAAGCAAACTGCCAAGAGCCACGCTTACGACGATCAGAAGCGCTGCTGGTTGATTTTTTGCCTCCTTCACCTTTTGCTTTGCTCGAACCCAGTCCTGGTATTTCCTCATGAAGCTCATCCAGTGCCAGAGGTGAACCTTCCTGAGGCCAAGGAATTCAGCCCACCTTCCAGAAACAACCTGACCCAAACCACACAGTCCCTAGGGATGGATTTGGGGAGCTGGAGGGAGCTGTCGAGGCAACTCCAAGCCCTGAACCTCCCCAAAACAACCCTAGAGGTTCCCGCACAACAGCCATCAGGGCTGTGACATGCCGCGGAGGGGACCAGAGTCACCCAGAGAGGCAGCCTTAGCTTCGGCGCAGCTCCTGCTCACTTTGAGTCCCAACCAGTGGGATGAGGCACAGACTCGCCATGATCTGGTACTCGCTGCGGGTGGTACTACATCCACGGTGACTGTGAGTAACGGGAAATCAGTGTTCGGTCCCAAAAAGGGACCTCAGAAACAGCTACCACATCCGAGGAAGACAGCAGGCCCACAAATTACCCACTCTCAAACCAGAGAAGAAGTGACAAAAAATAACAATACGGGATATTCGAGGCCTTGTAATTGGAATGAGCAGGCTTTAAATCCTTTCACAAGGATTCATCAGAGGGAAAGGCTGGTGCCAGCAGCCGTGGTAACTCCAGCTCCAACAGCAGAGAGACAGAATAGGACTCCGGTTCTGTTTTGTTGGTTTTTAGAAATGGGGCCAGGATTAAGAGAGACAGCCGTACGCATTCGTATTGTGCTGCTTGGGGTGAAATTCTTGAACCAGCGCAAGATGAACTAAAGCAAAAGCATTTGCCAAGAAGGTTTTCATTAATCAGGAATGAAAGTTGGAGGCTCGAAGACGATGAGATCCCGTCACAGTTCCAACCACAAACAACACCGACCCATGATCCGGTGGCGTTATTCCCAAGTTGAAATTTTTGGGTTCGGGGCAGCACGATCACAAAAGTTTCAGGGAAGACAGAAACAGAGCCTATAACTTGCTGCGGCCTGAGCACGTGTCCAGTGTCACCAGGGAGGCCACCTCGTAAACTCTCAGCTCTCTGCTGGGCTCAAAGATCAGCCTGGCTTGGGTCTACCAGGTCACTCCCAAATCCTTGCTCGAGCAAAGCTCTGGCTGCAGGAAGAATTGTTAGACCTCCTAAATCCGAGGAGCATGCAGTTTCTTGGCTGGAACCGGCTGAGTCCAGACTGGAAACCACCCCTGGAGGCAGGGGCTCAAACCCAGCAGGCAACGCTGGCCTGAAGCCTACCTTCACCTCAACCCACTGCTGCGGCAGGGAGCTGGTACTGACCTCCTCCGCGCTGCCCCGAGCCCAGCAGACCTCCCGCAGTGGGACCAAACCTTCCCTGTGCAGATGTAACGGGAGACAGAGGAGACACCAGGGTCACACACGGCTGAGGCCTGGCATCGCCCGGCACAGCTGTTCCCAAGCCGGGTTACTTATCCCGTCCCCAAGGCAGGCAGGTCTCGCAGCCGGCACCGCACGGATCCTCACCTCTGCCGTGATCAGCCACTGCGGCCTGGACCGCGGCTGCCCACCCTCCCAGCCAACAGCCGTCGCTGCGTAACGCTCTGGGCATGGCTGAGCCCTGTTTCGGGCCGCGAGCAGCAGGCAGGTCGGCTGCCAACACCCCCCGAGGCAGCTGGGGCCCCAGCGTGTGCCGGCAGAGAGGCTGGGTGACCCAAACCGGCCTGGCAGCAGCTGCAAGAAGCTCGGGAAGGAGGGACGGTCTCCTGGCTGGTGCGGGTTTTCTCCTCACTCCCGGGCGAAGAGAAGGCGCACGGTGCAAACATGGTGGTGCAAAGGCCAAGCGGAGACCTCGGGCCTTCAAAACCTGCCTCCGAATTAACGCGGCCTTCTCTCGCTCCCGGCAGCGCCGGGGCCGACGAGAGGAGCCTCCCACCGGTCCTGGCCCTGCTCCCACCGGCGAGGCAGCCCCAACGGGCCTTCCAGCCCCTCCTGCCCCCTAGCCGCTCCTGGTTTTGGGTGCCCGAGCGCAAGGTGGGGCAGGAAGCGCTGTGATCGGGGCCGGCAGCGAGCCCAGCTCGCCGTTCCCAGCGCCTGGAAAGGGCCCAGAGGAGGGAGCAAAGCCCGAGCCAGGGATCGGAGCGATTTGCCAGGAGCCATTGAAGGGCCTCCGGGGCTGCTAATTAGGAACCAGAAGCGAGTCAACAGCCTCAAAGTGTTTCTAGGGGCTGGCATTAAGCAGAGCGTGCCCTGCCGATGGTAAAATAGAGGCTCTGTCCCTCCCCGACCCAGGTGCAGGGCCGTTACAGCTCGGACCCCGGAAACACGGCCCGTTGCAAGCACCGAGGCCGAGCTGCCGCCCCGGTTCCTGCCCGTCCCCAGCGGCACAGCACAGCGGTGCGTGCACAGACACCTCATCCCCTCTGTCTCCCAACGCCCAAAGCCAGCAGAGCCCGGAGCTCGGCCCCGAGGAAGCCCCCTGGGCTGTCACCGCGCGCCAAGCGCAGGCGGCTCCGGCCCTGGAGCGCCGCCAGAGACATTCAGCCGAAAGTTTTGCTTCCGGCATCTAAGCCTCGTTAAGAGCCTCCTCCGACCGGAGCCGGAGATGTTGCTGTGGGAACAAGCCAGCGGCCCAGCCCAGCCCGAGCGGAGCAGTCCGGCGAGCGGCACCCACCCGGCCAGCGCCCAGCCCTCTCACCCTTTTTGAACTCCTCCAGCATGGCGTCCAGCTTGGTGTCGTGGAAGACGACGTGCACGGGGTGGTTGTAAAACTTTGTGATGGTCTTGAGCGGGGTGCAGTCGTCAGGGTCGACGAACGCCAGGTCCTTGACGTAAAGGATGTCCATGATGTTGGAGCGCTCGTCCTCGTAGACGGGGATGCGGGTGAAGCCGCTCTCCATGATCTCCGACATGGTGTTGAAATCCAGGATGGCGTCGCTGTTGATCATGAAACAGTTGTGCAGGGGGGTCATCACATCCTCCACTGTCTTGGTCCGTAGCTCCAGGGCTCCCTGGATCATGTTGAGCTCCTCCCTCACCAGGTCATTGTATGGCTCCGTCACCTTCAGCATCTCCACCAGCTTCTCCCGATTGTAGACAGTACCGATCTCCTGGCCCAGGATGCAGTCCAGCAGCTTGCTGATGGGGAAGGAGAGGGGGAACGTCACCAGCATGAAGAACTTGGTGACCACGATGGTGTTGGCGCCCACGGCCAGACCGTGGCGGGAACAGAGCGCCTGGGGCACGATCTCGCCGAAGATGACGATGCCGATGGTGGAGGCGACGACGGCGCCGATGCCGGAGCCGATGAGGTCGTCGAGGAGGATGGTGAGGGTGGTGTTGACCAGCACGTTGCCCAGCAGCAGGGAGCAGAGCAGGTAGTTGCCCTTGCGCCGGATGGGCTCGATCTTGCGGGCGTAGCGCTTCTCCTTGTCGGTGCCGCAGTTCTGCACGATGCGCAGCTCCATGGGGTCCAGCGCCATGAGGCCCAGGTTGAGCCCGCTGAACATGCCCGAGAGCACCAGGAGCCCGGCGATGAGGATCACCTGGAGCCAGAGGGGCAGCAACGACTTCTTCTCCTCCAGCACCACGATGCGGCCGTCGGGACCCTGGTGAGGCAGCCAGGGTTGGCCGGGCCGGCGTTGGGTGCAGAGCACGTAGGTCTTGGCCTGCTCGTCCTTGCGCAGGGGCTGGACACGGACGCGGAGCAGGGCCGAGGTGTTGCGAGCCTCGGCGGGGCCCGGCTGCACCACCAGGTCCTGCGAGCGCTCGGGGCAGGTGCCGTTGGGCGCCGAGGCGTTGGCGGCGGCGGGCCGCAGCTCGGCGAAGGCCACGCGCTCGCCGGTGCGGGGCCCCAGGCCCAGCCCGTAGAGGCGCAGCAGCACCTCGCTGCCCTCCGTGACGCGGATGGGCCCGCGGGCCGGCGCCCCCGCCGCCGGCTTCGTGCTCTCCTCCAGCCTCATGCCCAGGATGAGGCTGTCGCCCGCCGGCGCCGCGCCGCCGGGCAGCGCTAGAAGCAGCAGCAGCGGCGGCAGCAGGGGAGGCGCCGCCGCGCCGCCGCCGCCCGCAGCGTCGGGACCGACCCCGCCGCCGCCGCCTCCTCCGCCGCCTCCGCCGCCGCGCCGCCGCCGCCAGCCGCCGCCGCCCGGCGCCATGTTAGCGTCTGGCGGGCGCCGCGCGCACTAGCCGCCCGCCGCGCTCGCGGGCCGCGTCACCCGCCGCGCCACGCCCCCCCCGGCCGCCGCGCCACGCCCCCCCCGCCGCGCGTCACCCACCGCGCCGCGCCCCCTCCTCCGGCTGGGCGGGGCCACGCCCCCTCCCCCGCCTTAAAGGGGCCGCGCCTGGGGTGGTGGGGGAGGGCGCGCACGGAGAGGGGAGGCGGGTGGCACGTTGGTGTCTCCTAAGTTGGGGGGGGTCACACGGGGTGTCCCTTGGGTGGGGGGGTGGCACACGAGGGTGGCGAAGGAGTGGCAGGTGGGGAAGTGACACTTGGGGGTAGCTGCTAGGGAAAGGGGGTGGCCCCCGGGTGTGTGTGGGGGGGGTCCCATGGGGTGTCCCTTGGGTGGGGGGGGTGGCACTTGGGTGGTCCCTGGTGGGATGGGGGTCATGTGGAGGTGGCGACACTTGGCAGTGTCCCTTAGGGAAAGGGGGTGGCACTCGGCGGTGTCACCCCGCCGTGCCGGGAGTCCCAGCCCGCGGGGCGCAGCCGGTCTGGCCCAGTCCCCGGGCGGGGGTGGCCCGTCCCAGGCCCCGTCCCCGCGGGGTGAAGGTCGCCCCAGCAGCGTGCGGCGCCGGGAGGGGCAGGGCAGCGCCCCGGGGAGCGGCTCCGGCACTGCCGCGGCCTGCCAGGGCCCCTGCACCCCGGGGGCAGCACCCGGGGCAGGTAGGACGGGGGGGGAGGACAGTAGGACTGGGGCAAGGGAGCAGGAGGCAGGGCACTAGGACCTGGGGGTGCAGAGTCGGTTTGAGAGGGGGCAGGAGGCAGGTTGGGGGGCACTAGGACCTGGGGGAGCAGAGCCTGTTTGGGGAGGCAGGTTGCGGGGGGGGGCACTAGGACCTGGGGGAGCAGAGCCTGTTTTGGGGAGGCAGGTTGCGGGGGGGGGCACTAGGACCTGGGGGAGCAGAGCCTGTTTTGGGGAGGCAGGTTGCGGGGGGGGGCACTAGGACCTGGGGGAGCAGAGCCTGTTTGGGGAGGCAGGTTGCGGGGGGGGGGCACTAGGACCTGGGGGAGCAGAGCCTGTTTGGGGAGGCAGGTTGCGGGGGGGGGCACTAGGACCTGGGGGTGCAGAGCCTGTTTTGGGGGGCGTAAGAGGCAGATGGGGGGGGCACTAAGACCTAGGGTTTGCAGAAGGGAGGCACTAGGACCTGGGGGAGCCTGTTTGGGGAGGCAGGTGGCGGAGGAGAGGGGGCACTAGGACCGGGGGAAGCAGAGCCTGTTTTGGGGGGGGCAGGTTGGACTAGGGAGGGCAGGAGCCACGGGAAGGGGAACTAGGGCTCAGAAGGGGGCAGGCCCGGCCTAGGGGCCGGGAGACCCCGCGGCAGCACGGACCCATCCTGAGCGCCGCCGCCGGCCCCCTCCCGGGCAGGCGGGTTCCGCGCGCGCGCCCTCCCCCCCACCGCTGGCCGCACTACATCCCCCGTCACCCCCCGCGCGCCCGCTCCCGGACTGATGCGCGGCGCTGCCAACCGGCGAGCGGCGGGGGGTAGGGCAGCCAATGGCGGCGCGGGGGGGGCGGAGCAGCCAATAGCGGCGCGGGAGGGGCGGGGCGCGCGGCGCGCGGCGCGGGCACCGGAGGGAAGATGGCGGCGGCGATGGCGGCGGCGGGCCGGCGGCGGGCAGGGCTGGCGCTGCTGGTGTTGGCGCTGCGGCTGGGCGGGCCGCGGGCCGAGCAGACGGAGGAGCACCTCAAGCGGGAGCACTCGCTGTCCAAGCCGTACCAGGGTGAGCGGGGCGCCGGTAGCGGCGGCGGCGGCGGCGGGGCGGCCGGTGCTGACCGTGTGCGTGGGCCGGCAGGCGTGGGCTCGGCCAGCTCGGGGCTCTGGGACCTGCTGGGCAACGCCATGGTCACGACCCAGTACATCCGCCTCACCCCCGACGTGCAGAGCAAGCGGGGCGCCGTCTGGAACCGCGTGGTGAGCGCCGGTACCGGCGGGGGGCGAGGGGGAGCGGGGCCGGGCCGCGGGGGCCTGCGGGTGGGGGGCCTGGGCAGGGAGACTGGGGTGGGGGGGGAGTGGAGGAAGGGGGGAGTTGGGGAGGGTCTGGGACATTGGGGGGGGAAGGTGGTGGGGGGGAGCTGGGGGGGATATGGAGGGGAATGGGATGGAGGAGGGGGGCCCGGGGGTGGGGGGTCCAGGGGGACCGGGCTAGGAGAGTGGGGAGGCTGGGCTGGTGGGGGGTGTGGGGGGGCTGGTCTGTCTGGGGGCTATAGGGAGGGGATCTGAGGGGTATGGGGAAGAGGGTTTGGGCTGGGGGGAGTGAGGGGGGCTGGAGGGAGGGTCTGCACAGTGCTGGAGCAGTGAGGGGGAGTAGGGGTCTGGAGCCAGGAGATTTGTGGGGAGGGAGATACGGGGTGGGGTGGCTTGGGGGGCTGCGGGGGCACGGGATAGCTGGGTGTTTGGGCCAGGGCGATGTGGGGGTCTGAGGTGCTGAGGGGAGTTGGACTGGGCTGTGGGGGGTTGGGGGGTCATGGGATCTGCCCTGAGATGTAGGGGGCTGGGGAAGCGTAGGGGCCTGGGGGGTGCCAGTAGTTCCTCAGCTCAGTCTCCAGCCTTTGGCTCGGCGACTCCTGCCTCTGGCAAGGGCTGAGCCCCTCGTCCCAGCCGGGGTGACTCGGCTGAGGGGCTGCAGTGGAGAGGGGAGCGTATCATGGGCTGTTCCCCCTGCACATGAATTTGGGGGTGCCTCTCTCCGACGGCTGTGGCTGGAGCACTCCGACTGCCTGCTTTGCTGCGCTCTGGGATTTGAAGCAATGCCAGTAATGGAGGCACCTTGCCATGGCGGGCAGGCTCTGGCGAAGCCGCATGTTTGGCCATGTAGGTGCCAGCAGGGATCCTTGTGCAGTGGCCTGGCTCTCCCAGCCCGGGAAGCTGCTTGCTTTGGCTGCAGAGTGGCCAAGTGACCCTTGTGGCCTGGGCACGCAAAGGATTGCAGCTCAGAGGGCAGAAGGACAAGGTCATCTCGTTGGGCCTGCGCTCCCGTAGCAGGGGCTCTGCACGTAGCTCACAAGTGTGCGTGATGGATTCCAGCCCTGGGTGTGATTGCTAAGCCGTGGTCGCAAACCCCGGCCGCTGGGACTTCGCTCTTGTCTCCCAGCCCTGTCCACAATCAGCTCTTATTTAGCAACGGAGAAAGACATGTGAGATCATGACTTTCTTGCGCTTCCCTTGCCTCAAGGGCTTGTAACCTCGCTGTTAATGTCTGCTCTTGTAGCTGCCGTTGTGTGCTTCGCTGAGGCCTTGAGCTGCCTCCCTGTGGCTGACGGATAGCAAGGGTCTGTCTAACAACTTGATAGTTTGGGTTGGTGTTTACTTTGGGCTTTAGACCGGTGCTTTTTTGCGCCCTGGCGTCTGGCGGTAAGTGCAGGCTTACCCCACCTTGCGTGGCTGGTTCTGCCTCCCTATTTGTGTCGGTGTCATAGCACTACTGGGGTATACGGAAACGTGTCCGTTAAGAGCCCATCTCTAGCCTGAATGCCCTCCGAGTCGTCAGGAGTTTGCTCTGACTTCTGCCGTGAACCTATGGGAACGGGCTGGCTTGTTGAGGCTGTGTCTGAGGGCGGTCCGACGTTGAGTGGTGTCTCCCGGCTTGGGCATCGCTCTGTCCTTCCCTATATAAATTCAATAGCAGCGAAGTGCTTTCAGATGGCACACGTGAGATCGCTTAGACATTCTGGAGTGGTTTGGAAAACGTTTCACAAGACCAGACGTAGTCTGGGATGCTCAACTTTTATTGTTATAAAATATTGCGGGAGGTTTTTCACTTGGGTTTATGGCTCCCATGAAATGTTGTGGCTTATACGAGTTTCAGAACGAAGCTAGCAACCGGCTTTGTAACGTCGTGTGAGTGAATCTGTTATGAACTCCTCATGTTTTGTGCCTGTTAGCGTAGGCGATTCGTTTGTAGCTCAGAAAATAATTGGCTCATCTGCAATTACAAAATTGAAGCTGCTCCTTAGGCTCATTCTAGCCTCCTTTTCCCTGGTGTGAGGTATTGATTTTGCTGGAGTTGCTGCTGTTTCAGAATAGTATGAGATAAGAATTGGTTTCTTGGCTTTTTATAGCCCTGGGTAACAACCAATTCCCTCGGCTTAATGACGCCTTTGGGGATTAATTATTCTTGCTCACATCCCAAATACAGGACAACAGTGGTCTGTTGGCAAGGGAAATGGGGAGCATTAACTCTCTGATCTGAAGCCGCGTAGAGCTGCAGGCAGCCGCTGCCTTTTGTCGTGGTGGGCAGGGGATAGTGCAGCCAGCTGCAGCCATCCGTCCCCGCCAGAGCCTGACCCTCAGCTGCAAGAGCAGCGGGTTCCTGAGGGTCCCTTGGCACTCGGGGCACCCTAATTTCACAGGCTCATTCCTTCTCTTGCAGCCGTGTTACCTCCGCGACTGGGAGATGCAAGTCCATTTTAAAATCCACGGGCAAGGCAAGAAAAACCTGAACGGAGATGGCTTTGCCATCTGGTACACCAAAGACCGCATGCAACCAGGTAAAAACACTGCCGGTAGCCGTGGCTGCGCCTGATGCTGCCTCTGAACCTCAGGTCTCCGGACTGGAGATTTACAGGGTCCTGGGAGACTGGAGTCATCAGCTCGGCAGTTGCCAGCTTTGGGATTGTTTTGCTGTGATCTCACTATGAGACGCAGAGCAGTGTAATGGGAGCTGTGGGGCCTCCTGCTCTGGGAGTCAGCTCTTTGAACACCAGATTGGGTAGGAAGCTGAATTCTGGTCCAGCAAAGGGTAGGACCCTTCTGGCTTTCCTGTAGCACAGGGGGTCTGTGTCCTTTCTTAACGGTTCAAGGCTGCATGGAGCTCTGTAGCGCCTGGCTCTGCTCTCTGGCGTTTGAAGCCTTGTTCTGTGGTACGATGTGGCTCCATCTTACAGAAGCGGGTGAAGGCTGGGGAGGAAAGAGCCCTCCCTGGTGATCCCCCATACAAAGATAAATAGAAAGATTTTTAAAATAAGACTTGCATATGGGTTTTCTGCAGAGTAACGTGACCTGAGGGTAAATCCCTCCCCGTGCAGTCTGGAAAGCACCTGCCTTGTTATCTGATGTGGAGAACAGCATGAAGGGACAGACAAGCAAACCCTTCCTAGCTTTGCTGCTGTTACTCATAACCTGTCTTTCCTTCTAGGACCTGTCTTTGGAAGCAAGGACAACTTCCTGGGCCTGGGAGTGTTTGTGGACACCTACCCAAACGAGGAGAAGCAGCAGGAGGTGAGCTAGAAAGGCTAACTGGGACTGTGCTGCTCGCCAGCTGCCTGTTGAGTGTGGCATGGGCGGCCAAGGACAGAGCTGGCTCAGCCCCCAGGTTGTTGCTTGCCTTGCACCTAGCGTGACTGTGTGGTGGGGTGTCAGTAGAGCAGAGATTTTTGGGGCCTCTTAAACACTGGAGATCAGCTGGGTACTGGCAGAAGCTGCTCTGCTTCCTTTCCAGTGTCTTTCCCTGCTGTGCTCTGTGTAGTTGGTTTTTATTACCTCCTCCTAATTCCTAGTGAGGCTATAACCCTTCAGACCTGTGAAGGGCTGCAGATTAGATTTGTTGTCAGCTTTATGCAGCGGAAAGGCTTTGAAGGTAAGAAAAAAATTAACTGTTCATGCCACCCCTGTGCCACCCCCTGCAGGCCCTTTCTGCAAGCTCTTGGCACTTTCTGAAGGCTGTCAGCAAGTAGCAGCTGAGGTGAAGCCGTACAAAAGCGAAGTCTTTGTAGACTTTGGGCAGAGCAGTATCTGAGCTGCCAGTCTGTGATACCTCCTGCCCAGGCCTTCCTGCGTGGTGAAACAATTTTATGGCGGCTAGTCCCCGGGATGATTTTCCTGCTCTAAGGGAAGCAGTGTGACTGCACTCTGCAGGATTTTTTTTAAAGGTCTTGGGACACTGAACCGTGGAAGGTTACGAGCAAAACGTGCACGTGTCTTTGAGAAACACCCGCCTGAAAGACCTTTGGGTTCCCGATGAATCGGCTGTTTGTTTGGGGTTTGTTGGCGTTTGTTTCTGTGGAGAAAGGATTGCAGAGGCAATTAAAACTAGGCCTCACCCTCGCTGCTCTTGGGATCCGTTTTGTCACACTTGAAACAAAGCTGGACGTTTTCATACTTCCAGCTTCTCTTAGGAAATCGACGCTATTTTTTTTTTCTGAGACCTAGTTAGTTTGATGTTAAACCCCCACCCTACAAGAGCTCATTTATTCTTCAGCTTGGTCGCAGGGCGAGAGAGCCGAAGGGCTCAGTTCGGATGTGCCCTGACCTTGGAGCTGCTAAACAAATGTTGAGTAACTACCAGCTTTTGTTCAAACATTAATAGCAGCCTGCTCTGGCACAGGGATGGACTTTGTGCTTGAAAGGCTTGGGTAAGGTCTTTCCGAGCTGTCTGGCACAGCATTAGTGACAGCCCTCAGGGATTAGTGTAATGCTGGATAGGAGAGGCCGTCCTGTTGATTTGCAGGGCAGCGGCTGTTCTTCTCTGAGGTAAAGGGACGTGCAGCAGGTTGTGTTTAAAAGAAGAAATAGTCTGCAGAACGCGTGTGTCCAGTCTCCCAGCACAGCAGAGTCTGGGGGTCTGCGAGTGGAGGGGGCTGCTCTCTGTGACCAGAAACAAACAACACGAAGGGAAGGAGATGGAGAAATGCTGACCAGCCAGTTGCTCTAATGGTGTGTGGGATCACAGCTGCTTTCCCCCTCCTTTTAAAGGAGGGTGGAGGGGAGGAAAAAAGCATTTTATTCTTGAGGGATGAGGGGCAGATTAGCAGTGGGACCCTTGGGAGCAGGGGCCTGCTGGGGAACCATCAGTGGTGGCTGACAGGTCCCCATATCACAGCATGTGCTCGGGGCACTGGCTTTGCACGAGCGAGCTGCTGCGCTGCGTGGTGGTGGTAAGTGCAGTATGTTGCAACGCTTGATGTGGCTTTCTTCCGTCGATGGTGTTTCCTGGCCGTGTAGCCTGAGGTTTGGGAGTCAGGTGCCAAATCCATCTCTACTTCAGCCTCTGCTAAGCAGATAGTGCAGTGAGCTGTCTTGGGAGGAACTTTCCAGGGTGCAGGTTAATACTAAACTCTGGTCTGTGACTGTCTTGCTTCTGTGCTCTTTCTTGCTTTGCGATAATCCTGGACTCTCAGGCTCAGAAGAGGAGGTACAGCCCAGGAAATCAGGTACTTGCTCTTGCTGTCCTACCCTTTTCCAAGCCATTTAGTTTCACCTTGTCTCCCTGTCTGTATAACTCCTGCTGTGTGGATGAACACAGGAAGGTAATTCCTTCATCAGAGCTCCGGAAATCTTTATGTGACCAGGGAGTTCAGCTACCGCCAGCCTGGGAGACAGGCCCAGATCAGCCCTGTTGCCTCAGCCCCCAGCAAGCATACTGTGACTTTTGATGATGGCAAAGTGCATGGAAACAGTTTCTCTTCCATCGTGGACCTTTGGGAACTGAGGCCGACCTGGAGAAAGGCTGGGGAATGGAGAGGGATCTTGCTGTCTTCTGCTGCGACTAGTTGAGGGAGGCGTGGGCTGGGGAGTGAAGCAGTTTGGGGGGACTGTTGGGTCGTGGCTCTCATCTGCATGTCAGACCCTGAGATGTGCTGTGATGTTTGCCCAAATCTGTCTGCATTAGGCGAAGCAGCTTTTGGACCATGTGTGCAGAGCAGGCAGCTCTGCAGTGGATAGAGCTGCCCGATGGCTGGCCGGGTGAGAAGAGAAACTCATCTGTGACCTTGTTCCCTCGCAGCGTGTGTTCCCCTACATCTCGGCCATGGTGAACAACGGCTCTCTCACGTACGACCATGACCGGGATGGGAGACCTACAGAGCTCGGGGGCTGCACGGCGATGGTGCGCAACCTCAACCACGACACCTTCCTGGTGATCCGCTACGTGAAGAGGAGACTGACGGTGAGCGCTGCCTGCTGGAGCACCCTGCCTTGGGGCAGAGCGGGCAGCGGGGCCCAGCCGATCGCCTCCGGGCTAAGGGAGTCTCTTGTGTTTCAGGTGATGATTGACATTGACGGTAAGCATGAGTGGCGAGACTGCATCGACGTGCCAGGAGTGCACTTGCCCCGTGGGTACTACTTTGGGACCTCTTCTGTCACTGGAGACCTGTCAGGTACTGCTGGGGGGGGCCTAAGCCCTGTTTTCCCAAGTGGCTCTGGCAGCTCTTACTCACTTTTGGGTATCTAAAGGTGCTGCTTGGTACGTGGTGGGGATTCGCAGAAGTGCTTGAGGACTTTTTCATGCTTTGGCACCCCTAATCTGCGAGCAGGAGCCTCGTTCTTTTGTCTTGCAGCAACTCTAGGAGCCAAAATCCCCGTCGGGGTGTGGTGTTCCTCTGAGCGCTTTGTCTAGGCAGCGCTTCCTGCTTTGCTTGGAGCTCCCTTTGCGCCTGGCTTAGGCCTGCTGTAACCTCTGGCAGGCTGCGGGCACACGGGCCAGCCTTCGCCGGCCTCTCTTAATGCCAGGACAGAGAAGTGGGTCTGTCTCCACCGGCGACTGTAAACAGGTGCTTTGGGAGGAGTAAGAACAGGTTTGAGCATTGAACAGCTCCTCCACTACTCTTGCTGTGGGACCCATAGTGCCTGAGTTAGCCCTGAAGGTGGTGTTGGAAATGCTACAGTCACTGCAAACACCTGGAGTGTTAAAACACCAAGATGCTTGCCCTGCTGTCTGCCTGTGACTCTGGGACATGCCTGGAGTGTTATTTTGCATAGTGCTTTGAATTTCATAACCCGAGAGCTATCATCCCATCTGTTGTCACGGAGGGGACCAGCCAGGTGTGTTTGGAAACAGTGGTGCAATGTGGGCTGATAGAAATCAGATTTTACAGAGAGCTAAAGCACCCTGCCTTGCCTGGTTTAATACTTTCCCCCCAGTGCTGCTTGCGGTGCTATGAGGCCTGAAATTACCCTACTGTGTCTCTTTCAGCAGGTTTTAAGCCTGATTTGAATTATGCCTCTACAAAAGCACATTGATCGCCAGTGTCTGGGCCCATTGTTGGCTCCAACAAAAGTTCCTTTTCTTTCTCAGATCTCTGCCTAATGCCTTGGGAGCTGGCAGGCTGGCGTTGGAGCACTTACGTTGTCCCACTAATAACTCTGCGATCGCAAGCAAAAGGAAATAGGGTCATGTGAGGTTGATTCTAACATATTCCCTTTGGGTGGCCGAGCGGTTTCAAGTCAGATGATCTCCTGGTCTGGGCTGTTGTTTCTCAGTTTAAGTAGCTTGAAGGTTCCTGTTGGAAGAGGGCCCTGTGCTGGGCACAGCTCGCGGCCCAGCACGAACCCTGCCCTCAGGAGGTGAGTTACCCCCGCCTTGTAGAGGAGATAGTCAGCACCTTGGGGCTGTTGCCCAAACCATAACACCCCGCGGTGCTGTCAGTGACTGCCCTGGCCAGAGCCGTGATTGTGGGAGACCTCTCAAGACCTGTTTCTGCTCTGCCTCCAGACAACCATGACATCATTTCGCTGAAGCTTTACCAATTGACGGTAGAGCGGACGCCGGAGGAGGAGAAGCGGGACAGAGAGGTGTTCCTGCCTGTTGTGGACAACCTGAAGCTGCCGGGAAGTGAGTAGGAGCTACTGGCCTAGAGCAGGGGGAGATTGAGGTCCCCCTGGCCTGGTTGTAGGGATGGGGGGACCTCCAGAGTTGTAGACCTGAGGTGTTCGTGGAGCAGAAACGTGACCTCTCCAGCAAACCAGCCGAGCTCCAGCTGGAATCGAGAGGTCCTTGCCCAGTTGCTGTGCTGCCATGCTCCTCCCTGGTGATGGGAGGTTTGGGGCAAGCTGGTCTCCTAGCATCGAGGCGGTCTTGCAGGACCATCAGCCTCTCGCGCCAACCTCGGTGACCTTGTGGAGGGCAGCGCAGAGCGCTTGGAGGGTGCCACGGGCAGGGTGCCATGCAGGAGGCTGCAGAGATGCATCTGAGAGCCCGTATGTGCCTGAGGTCTTGCAGCCCCACAACAGCTCTAGTCCATGTGATGAGTTGCCCCGTGTAGCTTTGAGAAGCCAAACCCTGCCGTGGCGTGAGCCTGGCAGGGTGCATGGGGGTTACCGGTGCATTGGTGCGGGATGAGTAGCCACCGAGTGCAGGCGAATCTCAGCTGGCTTTTGGGCCCGGCTCTGTGCTGGACTCTTTGGGGGCTCACAGGCTGTTTCTGCCCTGCTGTTCTGTAGTGGAGGCCCCGCTGGAACCCATGAGCGGCCTGGCTCTCTTCTTAATCGTCTTCTTCTCCCTTGTCGCTGTGGTTTTTGCCATTGTCATTGGAGTCATTGTCTACAACAAGTGGCAGGAGCAGAGCCGGAAACACTTCTATTGACTTGGGAACCTGCCCGGGATGGCCCATTGCTAGTCTTTGCTAGCCGCATCCCAACTCCCACCCATCCCAGACTGTCCGGAGTGTGATGGACTGAACCTTGCGGCAGGGACCCTCATGTCCCCTGAAAAGCCCAGTGGGGACGGCTGCTGTTTCTTTTGTCAGGCTCCAGGACTCCCGCGCTGCTCCCAGTGGGAAAGGGGATCCCCAGCGCAGCGTGTGGTGGACTGAGAGCTGTGCGTCGCTGGGACAGACCTGCCGTCCCCCCGAAGGCCTGTTTGGAGCAGGAGCTTTGCTTAGTGAGACGTTTAGGAGGACGGGCTGGGCTGTGGGGCGCTGGCAGCACCGAGCCGTTTCTCTGCAGCGTGGGGATACCTGAACGTGGCTGTGAAATCCTGACTGAGCAAGACCCCAGCCGAACAGAGCCCAGCGAAGCACCCGCTTTCCTCGCCAGGCTCGTACAGCAACCCTTTGCAGTGGCTTGTCCCGAGCTGTTTCACTACCAATCAGGATTTGCTACAGCAGCATCCCCTGCTGTACAGGGTCACTGGGTGCAGACCATACTCCTCCTCGCTGAGGAGCGCAGTGGTCTGTTTGCCTTTGGAGAGGGCAGTGCTGCGCCGCAACGCTTGCCCTCTCTGCTGTGTGTTGAGGCACCCGACAGCCCCTCCTCGGCGAGGGTGTCTCTCCCAAGCTCTTAATCCTGCTCGGGCAGCGACGGCTGCTTTCTGTCGCCTGCCTTAGGCCATCTTTGGAGACTGAATTGCTTTTGTTTGTACCTTGAGTTGTCCCACCGCCATGCAACCCCTCTCTTAGTCACCACGGTTTGCTGTCCTCGGGCATCAGATGCCTGGCGGTTTTTCCCGGCGGCGAGGCAGGCCGAGCTGGGAACCTGCCTGGCTGCTGGGCACCGGCATCCCCGTTTTGAATTACCGATTGCTGCTGCGTCTCGGGGCTCAGCCCCTTTCCCTGCTCGGCAGGGCCGCTGCTGAGCGTGCCGCCGCCTCTGCGTGCCTCCCGTCCCAGCGCGGCCGTCTGCACCAGTGCTGTTTGCATGTCGTGTTGTGGCTTGTGGCCGACTTTCCAAGGGGTCGGTGCTCCCTCCTTCAGCTGGGTGCCGGTCCTGGGCCTTGCCGAAGGCTGCGGCTGCTGAAGAGCTGAGCCGTGCGGGGCGATTTAGGCTCCGGCCAGCCTCTTGGAGCCGTAGCTCTCGCTGCCTTTCAGGGAGTTGTAGTTCATTCCTACCTCAGTGACTGCTTTTTTTTTTTTTTTTTTTTTTTTTTTGGTAAACGAACTTGCTGCGTTTCTCCTGCCGGCAGTTGTGGGAACAGCTCCGGGATCCTCCTGCCCCTCTCCCCGCGAGCGAACCCGGCCGTAGCGGCCTCCGTCGCCTGCAAAGGGCTGGGCCGTTGGCAGCCGCCTTCGCCCCGGGGGACCGCGTCCTGGTCGCCGTAGGGCTCTGGCGGCTGCTTTGCTGGAGGGAGCGGCAGCCAGGCGGCGCGGGGCCCTTGGCGGGACCCGGCCGTTGAGACGAGGGAGGTGTTGGGTCGGTTGGATCCAGTCCCGGTAGCTCTGGCGACATCTAGATGGGAAATCCGAGGCCGCCCGATGGCTTTGCCAGCCGGTCAGCCCCATCTAACTTGTTTTCCCGCAGCGACATCCTCGCCGGCGTCCGTGCAGCCGCGTCCTCCTTGCCCCGCCGCTTCGCAGGGCGTTCGCTCGCCCGGGTCGCGCAGGCGGGACGCGTTGCAAGCCGGGGGGGGGGGACGCGCAGCTGGCATTGGCGGCTGGTGCTCTGTTCAGCAGGATGCTGCCGCCGGGGGAGGTGGGAGCTTTTAGAAGTGCCCAAAGGACGTTGCGGCCCGAAAGAACTGTTTCTGGTGTTTGCCTTTTTTTTTTTTTTTTTTTTTGCCTGATGACCAGGAATTGATAATGTGCGCGCCTTTTCCCAGAACTGTAATCGGTGTCTCGGAATAAACGTCGGTGTGTGTGACGTGGCCGTGCCGCCCGCCCTCCCGCCCTGACGCTGCCCGCGGCCCCTGAGACTTTGGACGCAGGAGGTCCCGGTGGGTGTTTTTCCCAGGCGCCTGCGCCTGTAGGATGAACCCCGGCGGCGGTCTGTCCCCGAAACGCCGTGGTCGAGCATGCAGTGAGTTGGTGTCGGCTCTCTGGGGCCACGTCCCAAGTTCCCTGTGCCCTAAGTAGCCAAAATTGGAGTAGCTCCCGTCCTTGTCCCCCCGCCCCAGTGCTCATCCTTGTGTCCCCGGAGCAGGGGGACAATGCTAAGTCAACCATCGCTCAAGGGTGGCTCTAGGTCTGGCTTTATTAAAGAGGGGGCGTGGGTACGGGGCAGCGGGGCATCACCTCGGTGATGCATCACCCCGTGCCGCGGCTTCCCTCGGGCATGCGGGGGATCTCCCCGAATCCTCCTGCAGTGGAGGGTGCCCCGGCCCCCCTCCTCAGAGCTGGCTACGGTGCCACGTCAGGGCTCGGCCGTGCTGGGGGTCGTCACCGCCTTGGTCACGCCGCCGCTGAAGGGATGCCAGCTCCGAAGAGGGTTAACCAGCTTCATGGCAAAATAGCCCTGCAGCGAGGGAGAGGGCGAGCTCGTGGGGGCGGGGGGGCTCGGCGGCCGCCGGGGAAGGGGGGTCCGCGGGGACGCCGTGGCCCCCCACTCACAGGGGCCGAGTAGATGAAGGTGAGGAGCAGCAGGGCCAGCAGGACCAGCGCCAGCCCCATGCTGATCTTGCAGCGGTTCTGCTGCCACACGGCGTAGCGCAGCGTGCGCAGCGGGGCCTGCAGCCACAGGAAGGACCACTCCGGGCGCCTGCGGGACCGCATCCAGCTCGGGCATCCCCGTATCCCGCCTCCGCCCCCCCTGCTTAAGGTTCCCGGGCTTTGGACTCCCGGGGAGCCGAGCGTCTCGCCGCCGCGGTTTGGGCTCACAGGGGTGGTTGGAGGGTTGGGTACATGTTGGGCTCCTCCCGGCCTTTCCCCGCCGGCCGTTCTTCCGCCTCCTTTGCCGTCAGCAGCTCCAGGCTCATCTCCAGCTTCCCCTGGCGGCGCGAGGACGGGGATGGGAGCCGGTGTGCTGGGCTGTCCCTGTTTTTCCCCCCCCCATCTCACCACCCTCTGCCTACCGCCAGGCGCTGCTTGCCGTCCTCCTCCACGGCGCAGGGCCACCAGCCCCTGGCGCACCTCTGCCGGAAAAGGGAGAAGCGGGGGGCCCGCGCCCCCCGCCGCGGCCAGGGCCTTTGGGTGCCCAGCAGCGCCAGGGTGCAGTCCCGGGGGCGCTGGGCCGGCCGGGGCAGGCTGGTGAGCTCCAGCTCCAGGACACCTGCAGAGAGAGCACAGAGGAGCCGGGGCACGTCTCTGGTGGGCAGGACTGGCCAGGGGACGGTCCCCGGCTGTCCCGGCGGGCAACAAGATGAGGCCTCACCGAGGAAGTCATCGGCCGAAAATTTGTCGTTGTCCCACACTTGGAGGATGAGCTTGGGGGGCACCTTCAGCACCGTCTCGTCCAGGCTCCAGAAGTGCTCCTGCGCGGGAGGCGAAGAAGGGCTCTGCTCGCCCAGGAGCCCCCCTTGCCCCCTTCCCGGAAAGGGTCGGGGGGCCCTGGGGTGCCGCTCACCTTTCTGGGCAAGACGCAGAGCTGCTCGGCGGGCAGGTAGTCGAAGGAGAAGACGAAGCGCCAGTTGAAGCTGCCGTCTCCCCGCAGCGAGCGGTAGTGCACGTCCGTCTTCTGCCTGTGCTCCTCCTGCCCGTCCAGCCACCTGCAATGCCACCAGGGCTGGAGGGGACGTCGCCAGCATCCCCCCCCCCCCCCCGGCTTCGGCACCGGTGCCACCATCCAGGGACGTGACGGTCGGGGCCGACGCCACTCACCCTTTGACGTAGATGTCGCTCATCCTCTGGCCCGTCAGGCTGGTGTCCTGCAGGTCCACGTCCCTCGTGTTCCAGATGATGCAGCGCAGCTCGTACCTGGGGAGGGGGACGTGGGGGCTGTGCCACCCTGACCTGGTCCCCGCTACCCTCCCCGGGGCCCGGCCACCCACTGCTCACCTCTGAGGCTTGCGGGGGGTGATGTTGACTGGGGGACCCGGGGGGCCGAGGCTGGCGGGGAACACGTCCACCCACATCTGCAGCTTGCCCTGCGCCGGGGGAAGCGTGGGTACCGGCAGTCCTTGTCACCTCCCCCCCCCCCCCAGCATCCCTCCCTGTCCTGTGGTCCCCATCACCCCAGGGTCTCCTATCATCTCTCCCTTTATTCCTCCCTGTCCAAGGTCTCCATCACCCCAGTGTCACTGTCACCCACCCTGGTATGTCTCCTTGCCCCATGTCTCTGTCACCCCCTCCAGCATCCCTCCTTGTCCCAGGGGCCCCATTGCCCCAGGGTCCCTCCTTGTCCTTGTCCCCGGTATCTCCATTACCCCAGTGCCCCTATCACTACCCCAGCATCCCTCCTTGTCCCAGGGTCCCCATCACCCCCCCAGCATCCTTCCTTGCCCCATGTCCCCATCGCCCCAGGGTTCCCATCACCACCCTAGCATCCCTCCTTGTCCCAGGGTCCCTCCTTGCCCTTGTTCCCCAATGTCCCTATCACCCCAGGGTCCCTATCTTCCCCCCCAGCATCCCTCCTTGCCCCGTGTCCCCGTCACCCCAGGTCCCTCCCTGCCCTTGTCCCCAGTGTCCTCATCATTCCCCCCAGCGTCTCTCCTTGTCCCAGGGTCCCCCTCGCCCCCACCAACATCCCTCCTTGCCCCATGTCCCCATCATCCCAGGGTCGCCATCATTCCCTCCAGCATCCCTCCTTGCCCCTGTCCCTATCCTCACGGTGTCCCTAGTGCCACCCCAGCACCCCCCACCCTACGGTGCCCCAGGCCCTGCCTGCTCCAGTCCGGGCTGGGTGCTGTTGTAGAGGGTCCGGGTCTCGAGGTGCTCGGGGACGAGGTGGCAAGCGTGGAGCAGGTGGAGGGCCAGGCGCTCACGGGGCGCCCCGGCGTGCTGGTACGCGGGAGCCCCTCTCTCTGCAAGGGCGAGCCCGTCACACCGCGGGCCGGTGCCCACCGCCCGCCTGGCGCCCGCCACCCCGACCCACCGAACTGCGTGAGGAGGAAGGTGGATCCCCCGAAGGCGACGGCGCTGCCGTCGGCGCTGAACTCGGGTGCCGGCAGCCCCCGCGCGCGGGCGAAGCGCTCCAGCGCCCGGCTGGGCGTCAGCTGGTCCCTCCATCGCCCGGGGCCGGCGCTGTGGGCACGGGGCCGGCTGGGGGCCACGGGCATCGCCCACCCCAGGGTGCCCACTGCTGCTGTTGCCCCCAGGCCGGGGCGGTCCTGTGGCCTGCTCAGGCACCCTGGGGTGGCCCTGGTGCCTCTGCCCCTGTGCCGTGCACGTAGCCACGTGCCACCCCACGATGCCTGAGCCGGGTCCAGCCTCTTGTGCCCACCCACATCCATCACCCTCTGCTCATCCTGCTGTGCCCATCCTCCTACGCCCACCCAAAACAATCTTCTTGTGCCTGTCCTGTGCCCACCCTCCTGTGCCCACCCAAAACCATCTCCCTGTGTCCATCCTCCTATGCCCACCCGTAACCATCTCCCCATGCCCATCCTCCTGCACCCTCTCTAAACCATCTCCTTATGCCCCTGCTCTTGTGCCCACCCAAAACCATCATCCCATGCCCATCCTGCTATGCCCACCCTTCTGCATCCACCCAAAACCAGCTCCTTGTGCCCGTCCTCTTGTGCCCTCCTGTAACCATCTCCCCGTGCCCACCTTTCTGCACCCACTCCAAACCATCTCCTTGTGCCCATCCTCCTGTGCCCACCTGTAACCATCTCCTTGTGGCCATTCCCCTGCACCCACCTGGCCTCACTCCCTGGGTGCCCGTTGCCCCGTGCCCACCCCCGTGCCCCCACAGCACCCACGTGCGGTACAGCCGGGGCAGCCCGCAGTGGGCGCGGAAGCGGGACAGCAGGCGGTTCTCCAGGTCGATGCTGGTGCTGCCGATCTCCTGGTCAGGTGGCAGCAGGTCGTAATCGAAGAGCGAGACGTGCAGGTCCTTCTCCAGTGGGATGGTGCCCGTCAGCTCGAACAGCCTGCCATGGGTGACAGGAGTCACACAGGGAGTGGGGGCCCACAGGGATGGGGATCTGCTGGCATGAGGAGCCACCAGATGGGAACCTAGTGGCACGGAGACCTGCTGGCATGGGGAATGGGGGGGACCTTCTGACTTGGGGACCTGGTGGCACAGGGATCCTCTGGCATGGGGATTGGGGACCTGGTGGCATGGGTGCCCACTGGCATGGGGACCTGCTGGCATAGGCATTGGGGACCTGGTGACTTGGGGACCTGCTGGCATGGGGACTGGGGATGTGGTCACTTGGGGAGCTAGTGGCATGGGCACCCACTGGCATGGGGATCCACTGGCAAGGGGATTGGGGACCTGGTGACTTGGCGACCTCATGGCATGGAGGCCCAATGTTGAAGAGATTGGGGACCTGGGGACCTAGTAGCATGGGGACTATGGGAATGCCATGGGGAATGGAGACACCCGAGCATGGGCACCCAGTGGCACAAGGACCCACCGGCATGGGGTCCCATGGCATGGCCACCCTACCCCACATCAGGGCCCCTGGGACCCTCGGCTCGGTGCCACCCATGGGTGGCAGTGCCATGGGGATGCCCACCCTGGCCGTACCTGCCAAAAACGGGCTGCAGGGTGTTGGGCACATACTGATTGCGGTCGCCCACCTTCTTCGTCCCCAGCGAGATGCGGATGTAGGGGTCGCACTGGTGGGACGGGGCCATCAGGGTGGCACAGGGGGCCGTGGTGGGGCTGAGCGCCCATGCCAGGCACCCATGGGTGGCCTTACCAGCCCATTCCTGTCCCTGGGGGGCAGGTCGAAAGCCCGGATGATGTAGACCCGCACCAGGCACTCCTGGGGCTGGCTGGGGGGCAGCTCCTGGAAGTGGCGTGGCGGTGGGGGCACCCCGGGGTCCTCCGGCAGCGGGTAGATGCGGAAGAGTCCCTGCAAGCGGCACGGCCGGGGATGCCGGGGGTGGCCCGTGTCCCTGTGCCCGGGTGCTGCACCCGCGGCGGCTGCGGGGGGGGGTCTCACCTTGAACTCCCCCACGGGCACGGGGTCCTCGCCGGCCTCGGTCCTCCCCGCGGTGCGGTACAGCGGGAAGGTCTGGCAGAAATCCTGGAGCCCCTCGAATTCGGGCAGCGCCTCCAGCTCGCAGCTGTAGACCTGGGGACACGGCGACGGTGGCAGGCCCGTCCCCAGCCTCGTCACCAGCATCAGCCCCGTCCCCGGCTGTGCTCACCGTCAGGCTGTCCCTGGCCATCCCCAGGCGGCTCTTGGCCGTGTCCCCCGTGGCCGTGTAGAATTTGCTCCACCAGTCGCCCTCTTCCTCCTCCTCTTCCTCGCCCTCCACAGCCTGGCAGGGAGCAGGGTGAGGCGGAGAGGGACACCGGCCTGGTGGCCCCGGCAGTGGCCCCGGTGGCCCGGTTGCTGTGCCCACCTTGTCCCCAGCCCCCATCTCAGCGGTGATCCTGGCCAGTAGCTGCAAGGAGGAGAGGACAAGCGTCTGGCTGCGGCCGGGGGGGGGAACTGAGGCACGGGGCTGTGGCAGTGGGGACAGAGGCTCGGTGGAGGTGACGCGGGGCCACTCACCTGGGCAATCCAGCCCTGGGGAGCAGCTGCATGTGGGAGAGACAGGCAAATAAATCAGTGCAGAGCCTGGCGGGGACAGGGCAGGAGGGGACGTGGGTGGGGCAGGGACGGGGCAGGGACGGGGCAGAGAGAGAGCAGGGCTGGGGTGGGTGGGTACCAGGATGGAGCAGGGCTGGGACGGGGATGGAGAAGGGCTGGAGCAGGGCTGGGACGGGGATGGAGAAGGGCTGGAGCAGGGCTGGGACGGGGATGGAGAAGGGCTGGAGCAGGGCTGGGACGGGGATGGAGAAGAGCTGGAGCAGGGCTGGGACGGGGATGGAGAAGAGCTGGAGCAGGGCTGGGATGGGGATGGAGAAGGGCTGGAGCAGGGCTGGGACGGGGATGGAGAAGAGCTGGAGCAGGGCTGGGACGGGGATGGAGAAGGGCTGGGGCAGGGCTGGGACAGGGATGGAGAAGGGCTGGGGCAGGGCTGGGACGGGGATGGAGAAGGGCTGGAGCAGGGCTGGGACGGGGATGGAGAAGGGCTGGGGCAGGGCTGGGACGGGGATGGAGAAGGGCTGGAGCAGGGCTGGGACGGGGATGGAGAAGGGCTGGGGCAGGGCTGGGACGGGGATGGAGAAGGGCTGGAGCAGGGCTGGGACGGGGATGGAGCAGGGCTGGGGCAGGGCTGGGATGGGGATGGAGAAGGGCTGGAGCAGGGCTGGGACGGGGATGGAGAAGGGTTGGAGCAGGGCTGGGACGGGGATGGAGAAGGGTTGGAGCAGGGCTGGGACGGGGATGGAGAAGGGTTGGAGCAGGGCTGGGACGGGGATGGAGAAGGGTTGGAGCAGGGCTGGGACGGGGATGGAGAAGGGCTTGAGCAGGGCTGGGACGGGGATGGAGAAGGGCTGGGGCAGGGCTGGGACGGGGATGGAGAAGGGTTGGAGCAGGGCTGGGACGGGGATGGAGAAGGGCTTGAGCAGGGCTGGGACGGGGATGGAGAAGGGCTGGGGCAGGGCTGGGACGGGGATGGAGAAGGGTTGGAGCAGGGCTGGGACGGGGATGGAGAAGGGCTGGAGCAGGGCTGGGACGGGGATGGAGAAGGGCTTGAGCAGGGCTGGGACGGGGATGGAGAAGGGCTGGGGCAGGGCTGGGACAGGGATGGAGAAGGGCTGGGGCAGGGCTGGGACGGGGATGGAGAAGGGCTGGGGCAGGGCTGGGACGGGGATGGAGAAGGGCTGGGGCAGGGCTGGGACGGGGATGGAGAAGGGCTGGAGCAGGGCTGGGACGGGGATGGAGAAGGGCTGGGGCAGGGCTGGGACGGGGATGGAGAAGGGCTGGGGCAGGGCTGGGACGGGGATGGAGAAGGGTTGGAGCAGGGCTGGGACGGGGATGGAGAAGGGTTGGAGCAGGGCTGGGACGGGGATGGAGAAGGGCTGGGGCAGGGCTGGGACGGGGATGGAGAAGGGCTGGAGCAGGGCTGGGACAGGGATGGAGAAGGGCTGGAGCAGGGCTGGGACAGGGATGGAGAAGGGCTGGAGCAGGGCTGGGACGGGGATGGAGAAGGGCTGGAGCAGGGCTGGGACGGGGATGGAGAAGGGCTGGGGCAGGGCTGGGACAGGGATGGAGAAGGGCTGGAGCAGGGCTGGGACGGGGATGGAGAAGGGCTGGAGCAGGGCTGGGACGGGGATGGAGAAGGGCTGGGGCAGGGCTGGGACAGGGATGGAGAAGGGCTGGAGCAGGGCTGGGACGGGGATGGAGAAGGGCTGGGGCAGGGCTGGGACGGGGATGGAGAAGGGCTGGGGCAGGGCTGGGATGGGGATGGAGAAGGGCTGGAGCAGGGCTGGGATGGGGATGGAGAAGGGCTTGAGCAGGGCTGGGACGGGGATGGAGAAGGGCTGGAGCAGGGCTGGGACGGGGATGGAGAAGGGCTGGAGCAGGGCTGGGACGGGGATGGAGAAGGGTTGGAGCAGGGCTGGGACGGGGATGGAGAAGGGCTGGAGCAGGGCTGGGACGGGGATGGAGAAGGGCTTGAGCAGGGCTGGGATGGGGATGGAGAAGGGCTGGAGCAGGGCTGGGATGGGGATGGAGAAGGGCTTGAGCAGGGCTGGGACGGGGATGGAGAAGGGCTGGGGCAGGGCTGGGACGGGGATGGAGAAGGGCTGGGGCAGGGCTGGGACGGGGATGGAGAAGGGCTGGGGCAGGGCTGGGACGGGGATGGAGAAGGGCTGGAGCAGGGCTGGGACGGGGATGGAGAAGGGCTGGGGCAGGGCTGGGACGGGGATGGAGAAGGGCTGGGGCAGGGCTGGGACGGGGATGGAGAAGGGTTGGAGCAGGGCTGGGACGGGGATGGAGAAGGGTTGGAGCAGGGCTGGGACGGGGATGGAGAAGGGCTGGGGCAGGGCTGGGACGGGGATGGAGAAGGGCTGGGGCAGGGCTGGGACGGGGATGGAGCAGGGCTGGAGCAGGGCTGGGATGGGGATGGAGAAGGGCTTGAGCAGGGCTGGGACGGGGATGGAGAAGGGTTGGAGCAGGGCTGGGACGGGGATGGAGAAGGGCTGGAGCAGGGCTGGGATGGGGATGGA
Organism: Struthio camelus; assembly: GCF_040807025.1. NCBI lineage: Eukaryota > Metazoa > Chordata > Aves > Struthioniformes > Struthionidae > Struthio > Struthio camelus. The sequence goes on along the minus strand of NC_090968.1, from coordinate 1,276,654 downwards.
GAAGGGCTTGAGCAGGGCTGGGACGGGGATGGAGAAGGGCTGGAGCAGGGCTGGGACGGGGATGGAGAAGGGCTGGGGCAGGGCTGGGACAGGGATGGAGAAGGGCTGGAGCAGGGCTGGGACGGGGATGGAGAAGGGCTGGAGCAGGGCTGGGACGGGGATGGAGAAGGGCTGGGGCAGGGCTGGGACAGGGATGGAGAAGGGCTGGAGCAGGGCTGGGACGGGGATGGAGAAGGGCTGGGGCAGGGCTGGGACGGGGATGGAGAAGGGCTGGGGCAGGGCTGGGACGGGGATGGAGAAGGGCTGGAGCAGGGCTGGGACGGGGATGGAGAAGGGTTGGAGCAGGGCTGGGACGGGGATGGAGAAGGGCTGGAGCAGGGCTGGGATGGGGATGGAGAAGGGCTTGAGCAGGGCTGGGATGGGGATGGAGAAGGGCTGGAGCAGGGCTGGGATGGGGATGGAGAAGGGCTTGAGCAGGGCTGGGACGGGGATGGAGAAGGGCTGGGGCAGGGCTGGGACGGGGATGGAGAAGGGCTGGGGCAGGGCTGGGACGGGGATGGAGAAGGGCTGGGGCAGGGCTGGGACGGGGATGGAGAAGGGCTGGGGCAGGGCTGGGACGGGGATGGAGAAGGGCTGGGGCAGGGCTGGGACGGGGATGGAGAAGGGCTGGAGCAGGGCTGGGACGGGGATGGAGCAGGGCTGGAGCAGGGCTGGGACGGGGATGGAGAAGGGCTGGAGCAGGGCTGGGACGGGGATGGAGAAGGGCTGGGGCAGGGCTGGGACGGGGATGGAGAAGGGCTGGAGCAGGGCTGGGACGGGGATGGAGAAGGGCTGGGGCAGGGCTGGGACGGGGATGGAGAAGGGCTGGAGCAGGGCTGGGACGGGGATGGAGAAGGGCTGGAGCAGGGCTGGGACGGGGATGGAGAAGGGCTGGAGCAGGGCTGGGACGGGGATGGAGAAGGGCTGGGGCAGGGCTGGGACGGGGATGGAGAAGGGCTGGAGCAGGGCTGGGACGGGGATGGAGAAGGGCTGGAGCAGGGCTGGGACGGGGATGGAGCAGGGCTGGGGCAGGGCTGGGACGGGGATGGAGAAGGGCTGGAGCAGGGCTGGGACGGGGATGGAGAAGGGCTGGAGCAGGGCTGGGACGGGGATGGAGAAGGGCTGGAGCAGGGCTGGGACGGGGATGGAGCAGGGCTGGAGCAGGGCTGGGACGGGGATGGAGAAGGGCTGGAGCAGGGCTGGGACGGGGATGGAGAAGGGCTGGGGCAGGGCTGGGACGGGGATGGAGAAGGGCTGGGGCAGGGCTGGGACGGGGATGGAGAAGGGCTGGGGCAGGGCTGGGACGGGGATGGAGAAGGGCTGGAGCAGGGCTGGGATGGGGATGGAGAAGGGCTGGAGCAGGGCTGGGACGGGGATGGAGAAGGGCTGGGGCAGGGCTGGGACGGGGATGGAGAAGGGCTGGGGCAGGGCTGGGACGGGGATGGAGAAGGGCTGGAGCAGGGCTGGGACGGGGATGGAGAAGGGCTGGGGCAGGGCTGGGACGGGGATGGAGAAGGGCTGGAGCAGGGCTGGGACGGGGATGGAGAAGGGCTGGAGCAGGGCTGGGACGGGGATGGAGAAGGGCTGGGGCAGGGCTGGGACGGGGATGGAGAAGGGCTGGGGCAGGGCTGGGACGGGGATGGAGAAGGGCTGGGGCAGGGCTGGGATGGGGATGGAGAAGGGCTGGAGCAGGGCTGGGACGGGGATGGAGAAGGGCTGGAGCAGGGCTGGGACGGGGATGGAGAAGGGCTGGAGCAGGGCTGGGACGGGGATGGAGAAGGGCTGGGGCAGGGCTGGGACGGGGATGGAGAAGGGCTGGAGCAGGGCTGGGACGGGGATGGAGAAGGGCTGGGGCAGGGCTGGGACGGGGATGGAGAAGGGCTGGAGCAGGGCCGTACCGGGGCCAGGCAGCGTGGCCGGGTGGCCCTCGGTGGCCGGCTCGCAGCAGTACTGCTGCAGGCTCTGCACGCTGGCCTGGCCCACCTCCGGCCGGTAGCCGAAATCCCGCGTGTCCAGCACCCGCAGCTTGATGGGGGGCATGTAGTCCTCCTCCACGGGCAGGTGCTGGGGGAGCGCCGAGCTGGGGCCGTCACCCGCCGGGCAGCACCCATGGGTGGCGAGGGTGGGGGAAGGAGGGAGAGGCAGCCGGGCAGGCGAGCAGCTGGGGTGCAACCCCTCACCAGGGCGAGCAGGAAGGCGTTGACGGGGAAATTGGGGTTGGCGCGGAGGTCGGCGATGGGGGGCGTCCGCAACGCTTGGCCGCCGCACTCCACCACCAGGCTGGGCGCCCGCACGGGCAGCGGGCTGCCGCCGCGCAGCCCCCGCAGCCCCCAGGCCAGCACCTAGCGGGTGCCGGCAGAGGGTTACGCCGGCGAGGAGGGGGCCGGAGGGCACCGGGCGGCCGCTCCGCCTTCGCTCACCTCCAGGGCCACGAGACGTAGGGCCGGGCGGATGCCCGCCGGGATGCTGAAGGTGCCCTTGCTCCACGGCGGGGCCGGCAGCTGCGCCAGGGTGCCGTCCTGCTGCCCAAGGAGGAGGAGGAGGGGGAGAAGGAGGAGGAGAAGGAGGAGGAGGAGGAGGAGGAGGATGAGGAGGAGGAGAAGGAGGAGGAGGATGAGGAGGAGGAGGAGGAGGAGGAGGAGGAGGAGGAGGAGGAGGAGGAGGAAGAGCGGAGGTGGTGGGCCGGGCGGCGAGCCTGGCGCTCACCTGGGCGTCGTGCAGCAGCTCGAAGGCGGCCAGCAGCTCGCCCGCCGGCCCCGCCGGCCCGCTGATGGGGTAACGCCGGAGCCGGGGTGCCCGCCGGCGTCCCACGTCCAGGCACACGGCCGGCCGGCACACGCTGCGGCCCAGCAAGGCGCCGGCGCCCTGCGTGGGGTGCCCCTCAGCCAGATGTGCACCCCTTCCGCCCACCATGGATGGTGCCGACCCAGGGGTGACCACACCGTGGGTGTCCTCTACCCATGGGTGTCCTCCACCCAGGGTTGCCCCCATCCAGGGATAACCCCCAAACGTGGGCGTCTCTCAACCGTAGGTGCCCCCCCACCATGGGTGCCCCCAGCCATGGGTGTCCCCCCTGCTCAGGGATGACCCCACCACGGGTGCCCCCAAGCACAGGTGTCCCCCGTCAAGGGGTGCCCCCCACCCATGGGTGTACCCATCCCTGGTGCCCCCAACCATGGGTGTCCCCTGCCCAGGGTTGCCCCCGTCAAGGGATGCCTTCCACCCATGGGTGTCCCCATCTCTGGTGCCCCCAACCATGGGTGTCCTCACCCATGGGTGCCCCCCACCCAGTGGTGTTCCTTGCCCAGTGGTGTCCCCCAACTATGGGTGCCCCCAACCATAGGTGCCCCCACCTAGAGTTGCCCCCATCAAGGGGTGCCCCCTGCCTATGGGTGCCCCCAACCATAGGTGCCCCCACCTAGTGTTGCCCCCATCAAGGGGTGCCCCCTGCCTATGGATGTCCCCATCCCTGGTATCCCCAACCATGGATGCCCCCATCAAGGGGTGCCCCCTGCCTATGGATGTCCCCATCCCTGGTGCTCCCAACCATGGGTGCCCCTACCCAGGGATGCCCCCACCCAGTGGTGTCCCCCATCCATGGGTGCCCCCAACCATGGGTGTCCCCCGTCCAAGGTTGCCCCCACCCATGGGTGCCTGCCATCGCACCCCGCCGTCCTGGTCGAAGACCTCCACCACCACAACGGGGGGCTCAGCGCGGATGCCCTCGGGGTCGCCGTAGAGCAGCACCCGGTCGAAGAGCAGCGTCTGGTCCCAGCGGGGGTCCAGGGTGGCCGGCAGCGGGCGCGTGCGCTGGCTCACGTGCACGAAGGACACGTGGGCCACGGGCTCTGGGGCGAGAGCGGCACCCGTCTCAGCCCGGGAAACCGGGTGCCCGCCCCGGGGCCGGCGAGTCCGCCCGGGCGCCCACCTGCGCTGGCCTTGGCACCTCGGGGTGCCAACCCCATGGCCTGGAAGAGGTAGCAGCGCAGCTGGAAGTAGCTGGGCTCTGCAACGAGAGGGGACCTGTGGTGTTGCACCTGGCCCTGCAGCACCCGGTCCTGCAGCACCTGACCCTGCAGCACCCAACCATGCAGCACCCAACCATGCAGCACCCGGCCCCGCAGCACCCAACCCCGCAGCACCCGGTCCCGCAACACCCAGCCCCGCAGCACCCAGTCCTGCAGCACCCAACCCCGCAGCACCCGACCCCGCAGCCCCGAACCCTGCAGCACCCAGTCCTGCAGCACCCGACCCTGCAGCACCCAACCCCACAGCACCCGGCCCTGCAGCACCCAGTCCTGCAGCACCCGACCCCACAGCACCCAATCCCGCAGCACCCGACCCTGCAGCACCCGGCCCTGCAGCACCCGGCCCTGCAGCACCCACTCACGTGTGAAAACGCAGAGGATGAGGGGCGCGCTCTGCACCGCCGGCCTCTTGCCCTCACCCGGCGCCTGGCTGGCCTCGGCGGCGGTGGCCGCAGCCTCGTCCGGCGCCTCCGCGCCCTGCGGGTGCCAAGCGGGTGCCCCTGAGCCGGCGGCGGGTGCCGGGCGCCCCGGCGCGTGCCCCGCGTCCCCCGCCACCGTGTCACCGCCGTACCAGGGAGCCGTCGAGGAGGAAGATGGGGGCGCCAGGGCCCGGGCGCTCGGGCAGCAGGCGCCGGTGCCAGCAGCGCCGGCGGCGCACGTCGCCCGCCTGGGGCTGCAGGTGGAAGCGGCGCCCGGCGAAGGCGGCGTATTCCCAGGCGTCGGCGCCCGCCGGCCCCTCGGGCGCGTGCTGCGAGCGCGGCGCGGGGCCCGCGGCCAGCCTCAGCGCCGCCCTGGCCTTGCCACCTCCGGCCCTGCCACCTCCGGCCCTGCCACCCCTGTCCCTGCTGCCCCTGTCCCTGCCATCCCGGCCCTGCCGCCTCCATCCCTGCCACCTCCATTCCTGCCACCCCTGTCCCTGCCGCCTCCATCCCTGCTGCCCCTGTCCCTGCCATCCCAGCCCTGCCGCCTCCATCCCTGTCACCTCCATCCCTGCCACCCCATCCCTGCCACCCCATCCCTGCCATCCCATCTCTGTCACGTCCATCCCTGCCACCCCCATCCCTGCCACCCCCATCCCTGCCACCCCCATCCTTGTCACCCCATCCCTGCCATCCCCACCACTGTCATCCCTGTCCCTGTCACCCCATCCCTGTCACCTCCATCCCTATCACCTCCATCCCTGTCATCCCATCCCTACCACCCTGCCATTGCCGCCCCATCCCTGTCACCCCACCCCGTCACCCCCATCCCTGTCCTCCTGTCCCTGCCACCCCGTCCCTGCCAACTCTCACCATTGCCACCCCGTCCCTGCCACCCCAGCCCCACTGTCCCCAACCCTGCCACCCCGTCCCTGCCAGCCCCGCGCCCCGTCCCCACCAGCCGGAGGAAGGTGGCCACGTCCTGGTGCCGGCTCGGGGCGCCGGGGTGGCGGCGGCGGGTGCGAAGCCAGCGCCGGCGCCGGTGCGTGTGGTAGGTCTTCTCGGCGGCGTGCCAGGCGGGCGGCGGGCTGCCGGGAGCCCCGCTCACCCCGTACTCCCAGCCTGCGGGCAGCCGGGCACCTCGCCACCGTCCCCGTCCCCGTCCCCGCGGGGCCCCCGCCGCCCGCGGCCACTCACCGGCCTCGTCCACGGCGCCCGTTGCCTCCACCCGCCAGCCATCGGTCACCTGCCAGCCCTGGGGACAGGCGACCCGCTCCTTGGGGGGCACCGCCGCGCCGGCCTGCGTTGGGGAGCGGGAGGCGTCTCGGGGGGGCTGTCGTCTGCCCCGGCCGCGCTCACGTCGCCCGCCCCGGGGGGCTGAGAACTGCCAGGCTCGGGTCGCCGGCTGGCAGCTGAGTCCTGCCACGCTCGTGTCACCTGCCCCCTGGGGGCTGAGCCCGGCCACGCTCGTGTCGCCCGCCCCAGGGGCTGAGCCCCCCAGCAGGCTCATGTCACCTACCCTGGGGGCTGAGCCCTGCCACACTCGTGTCACCTGCTGGCGGATGAGTCCTGGCGCGCTCACATCACCCACCCCGGGGCCTGAGACCTGCCACGCTCATGTCACCCGCTGGCAGCTGAGTCCTGGCGCGCTCACATCACCCACCCCGGGGCTGAGCCCTGCCATGCTCATGTCACTCGCGGAGAGCCGAATCCTGGCGCGCTCGTGTCACCCACCAGGGGCTGAGCCCTGCCACAGTCATGTCACCCGCCGAGAGCTAAGTCCTGGTGCGCTCGTATCACCCACCAGGGGCTGAGCCCTGGCGCGCTTGTGTCACCCAGCGGGACCTGAGCCCTGCCACAGTCATGTCACCCGCCGAGAGCTAAGTCCTGGTGCGCTCGTGTCACCCACCAGGGGCTGAGCCCCGGCGCGCTTGTGTCACCCACCAGGACCTGAGCCCTGCCACAGTCATGTCACCCGCCGAGAGCTAAGTCCTGGCGCGCTCGTGTCACCCACCAGGGGCTGAGCCCCGGCGCGCTCGTGTCACCCAGCGGGAGCCGAGCCCCGGCGCGCTCGCGTCGCCCGCCCCGGAGAGGCGCCAGCCCCCGGCCCTGCCCGGCCCCGCGCTCACGGCGTCGGTGTCGGGCGCCGCCGCCGGCCCCCACTCGCCGCCGGGCCGCCGGCTCTCGTTCTCGTACACCTCCTCCAGCACCTCGGCCACGTTGGTCTCGGCGTCCAGCAGCAGCCTGGGCACCGGCGGCGTCAGGGCCGGGCCGCCGGGCGCCTCGGCCCCCCGGGGTCGGGGTCGGGGTCGGGGTCGGGGGGGGCCGAGCCTCGCGCCCCTCGCCCCGCGGGAGGGGGGCCGGCGCTCACCGCCGCTGCGGCTGCACGCTCCAGTCGCCGTCCCAGCGCCAGCCCTTGGGCGGCCGCAGCTTGTCGCGGGGCAGCCCCGCTCTGCCCGTGATGTCGGAGAAGCCGGGCGGCGCCGCCAGCCCCCGGGCGCCCCATTTGCCCCAAACCTTCATCTGGTTCTCGTACTGCGGCGGCGGCCGGGGGGGGGCGCTCGTGTCACCCACCCTGGCAGCTGAGCCCTGCCGCGCTCGTGTCACCCACCCTGGCAGCTGAGCCCTGCCGCGCTCGTGTCGCCCACCCCGGGGGCTGAGCCCTGCCGCGCTCGTGTCGCCCACCCCGGGGGCTGAGCCCTGCCGCGCTCGTGTCGCCCACTGGCAGCTGAGCCCTGCCGCGCTCGTGTCACCCATCCCGGGGGCTGAGCCCTGCCGCGCTCGTGTCACCCACCCCGGGGGAGCTGAGTCCTGCCGCGCTTGTGTCGCCCACTGGCAGCTGAGCCCTGCCGCGCTCGTGTCGCCCACCCCGGGGGGCTGAGCCCGGCCGCGCTCGTGTCGCCCACCCCGGGAGCTGAGCCCTGCCGCGCTCGTGTCACCCACCCCGGGGGAGCTGAGTCCTGCCGCGCTCGTGTCGCCCACTGGCAGCTGAGCCCTGCCGCGCTCGTGTCGCCCACTGGCAGCTGAGCCCTGCTACACTCGTGTCACCCACCCCGGGGGGCTGAGCCCTGCCGCGCTCGTGTCGCCCACCCCGGGGGGCTGAGCCCTGCTGCGCTCGTGTCACCCACCCCGGGGGCTGAGTCCTGCCGCGCTCGCGTCGCCCACTGGCAGCTGAGCCCTGCCGCGCTCGTGTCGCCCACCCCGGGGGCTGAGCCCGGCCCCGCTCGTGTCGCCCACTGGCAGCTGAGCCCGGCCACGCTCGTGTCACCCATCCCGGGGGCTGAGCCCTGCCGCGCTCGTGTCGCCCACTGGCAGCTGAGCCCTGCTACACTCGTGTCGCCCACCCCGGGGGCCGAGCCCGGCCCCGCTCGTGTCGCCCGCCAGGCGGCCGCGCCGCGCCCCCCGCCGCCCGCTCACCGTCTCGGCGTAGACCCGCAGGGTGCCCTCGAGGTGCCGCGGCAGCTCCCGGCTGTCGGCCACCAGCCCCAGCCAGAGGCGGACGCGGAGCTGGGCGCAGACGGCGCCGGCCGCCCCTTCGCTCCGCGCAGCCTGCGCCGCAGCCGGATGAGCCGGAGCGCAGCCCGGGGAGGGGGCGCGGACCCCCCCCCGCCCCGGCGGCGTCTCCTACCGTCAGGAAGAGGGTCTGCGTCTTGCCGCAGAGCCCGCCGCAGGCGCCGCTGGTGGAGAACATGACGGCGGAAGCCTTCACGCGGGCGCAGGCCACGCGCCGCTCCTTGCGCAGCAGCCGCAGCACCACGTCGGGCACGCTGGCCTGCGGCTGCCGGGCGCACAGCTCGTCGGCCGCCTCGCCCGCCGCCGCCGCCGCCCGCCGCCGCCCCGCGTCCCCCAGGCCGCACCTCCGGCACGGCGGCGGCGATCCTCCGCAGCCAGCCGTCGGCCGCCAGCAGCAGCGCGGCGCGCTCGGCCCCGGCGCCGGCGGCGGCCGCGGCGATTTGGCGCAGCAGCTGGAGCCGCGCGGCGCGCAGGTGCCCGTCCAGCGCCGTGGCCGTGGCCTGCGCCTCCAGCCCCGGCAGCGCCTTCCTGCGAGAAAGAGAGGCCGCGGGCAGTCCCGGGAGGGACGGGCGTTTTTCCAGCTTTCCCGGAGGGGGGGGGGGGAAGAAAAAAAACCCACCCAGCAGGCGCGTGCGGGGTTTTTTTTTTTTTTCCCCCCCTCCCTTACTTGCAATCCTTGACCAGCTCGCGGAGCAGCTTCCTCCTGGCGTCGTCCCAGGCGGCATCGTCGGCTTGCCGGAGGCCGCGCAGCGCGGCCAGGTTGCGCTCCTGCGCAGCAGAGCGAGCCATGCCCGCTGCCCGCCGGGGACGCCCGGGGGCCCCCGCCGACGGCCCCGGCCCCCGCCGCTCACCAGCCGATCGTGCGCGGCCTGCAGCGCGTTCAGCGAGTCCCAGCGGTGGCTCACGTCCTCCCAAAAAGAGGTGAAGGCCACCACGGGCTTGGCGTCGTACCAGGGCAGGTAGTAGTAGCGGTTGCCTGGCCGGGAGAGGGGAGGAAAGCGGAGGGGGCTGAGCCAGCACCGCGGCCAGCGACCCTCCTCCCGCCCCGCTCCCCGACCCTCCTCCCGCCCCGCTCAGCATCCCTCCTCCCGCCCCGCTCCCCGACCCTCCTCCCGGCCCGCTCCCCGACCCTCCTCCCGCCCCGCTCAGCATCCCTCCTCCCGCCCCGCTCCCCGACCCTCCTCCCGCCCCCCGCTCCCCGACCCTCCTCCCGCCCCCCGCTCCCCGACCCTCCTCCCGCCCCCCGCTCCCCATCCCTCCTCCCGCCCCGCTCCCCGACCCTCCTCCCGCCCCGCTCCCCGACCCTCCTCCCGCCCCGCTCCCCATCCCTCCTCCCGCCCCGCTCCCCATCCCTCCTCCCGCCCCGCTCCCCATCCCTCCTCCCGCCCCGCTCCCCGACCCTCCTCCCGCCCCGCTCCCCATCCCTCCTCCCGCCCCCCGCTCCCCGACCCTCCTCCCGCCCCCGCTCCCCATCCCTCCTCCCGCCCCGCTCCCCGACCCTCCTCCCGCCCCGCTCCCCGACCCTCCTCCCGCCCCGCTCCCCATCCCTCCTCCCGCCCCGCTCCCCATCCCTCCTCCCGCCCCGCTCCCCGACCCTCCTCCCGCCCCGCTCCCCGACCCTCCTCCCGCCCCGCTCCCCGACCCTCCTCCCGCCCCGCTCCCCATCCCTCCTCCCGCCCCGCTCCCCATCCCTCCTCCCGCCCCGCTCCCCGACCCTCCTCCCGCCCCGCTCCCCATCCCTCCTCCCGCCCCGCTCCCCATCCCTCCTCCCGCCCCGCTCCCCATCCCTCCTCCCGCCCCGCTCCCCGACCCTCCTCCCGCCCCCCGCTCCCCGACCCTCCTCCCGCCCCGCTCCCCGACCCTCCTCCCGCCCCGCTCCCCATCCCTCCTCCCGCCCCGCTCCCCATCCCTCCTCCCGCCCCGCTCCCCGACCCTCCTCCCGCCCCGCTCCCCATCCCTCCTCCCGCCCCGCTCCCCATCCCTCCTCCCGCCCCGCTCCCCATCCCTCCTCCCGCCCCGCTCCCCGACCCTCCTCCCGCCCCCCGCTCCCCGACCCTCCTCCCGCCCCGCTCCCCGACCCTCCTCCCGCCCCCCTACCATCATAGACGGCCCGGCTGTGCTGGGTGGTGGAGGCGGCCGGCTTGCAGCTGGTGTCGGCCGTGTTCCCGTAGTTGCCGATGCTCACCTCGAACTGCACGAGCTCCGAGGTGGCCGGCAGCATGGTGGCCGAGTAAAACACGGCGCACAGCCCGTACTTGCGGCGCGACAGGTAGCGCTGCCCGAGGGAAGAGCCGGCTCCGGCTGAGGGTGCCGCAGGGACGAGCCCTGCCGAGGCGGCTCCCCGCAGCCCGGTCCTTCCGGCTCCCCCGTCCCACGCGGGCGCCCCCGCTACCTCCGCCCTGGTGATGTCCTCGGCGGTGACGGTGTCCTTCTCCCGCTCGGCCGGGCTCTCCATGCTGGTGCTGAGCTCCAGCAGCACCCGGCCGCGATACATCACGCTGTGGTCCCCCTGCAAGGCACAGAGCGGCTGGACCGACCCCTCCGACGGCACCCACCCGCCCCGACCACCGGCCACACTCACGCTGGAGCCGCCGGCTCTCTCGGCGGGGTCCGGCCGGGCGGCGAGGTCGCCGTAGATGGGGAGGAAGCTGGGTCCGAAGCAGGGCAGGAAGCCGGAGAAACCCCCTGCGAGCGTGGGAGAGTCTCAGC